>NC_044910.1:6782180-7382180 GCF_001633185.2 Quercus lobata | reverse complement strand
TGGATGGCCACAACAAGTTCACATACAATATAATGTACCAAGTTTAGCAAAGAATAACTTGTGTAGTGTGTGCAACTAGCAAAAATTTGAGATACATGTGAGGTGATAAGTAAATAGTGATCAAGCACACTTTCTACAAAATTCATCACATAAGTTTGAAAGAGACAATCACCTAAAGAGGTACATCATATAACTCTCACATCACCTAGAATAAAAGCTTGCAATTATGTAAGTTTCTTGATTTGCCTCATAATGTACACACCAATTTGATTTGATTTGAAACTTGTTAAAATAGCCAAGATAATGTACACACCAATTTTATTTGATTGTGAAGTACTTATAGCCCAATAATGTACACACCAATTTTAGCATTTAATCCGAGGCTACACCTTATTTTCTTTTTGTGCATGTGCTACATTTTCTTGAGCACAAAATCTTATGATATGCACTAAGGTGTTTATGATTGGCTAGTAAAAAGTGGTGAGATGGTTATTTATGCCTTTCTCATTAAGTTCATGTCCAACAATCTAAGGCATATGACTTCAAGATCAAGATCATGTGATCAAAAACTATAAACAACTCCCACACAACTTGCACTACATAACTCGAACTAGTAAAATGCAATAAAATAAGCTCATCTAAGCTAAACAAGGTACATAAACATGTTATGTAAAGATAATATGGCCAACCTTGATTTCAAATCCAAGAAAAATAATGCAAAACACATTTTTCTTCCCTTTTCCCTCTTTTTTTTTTTTTTGGTTTTTTTTTAATTTTTTTAATTTTTTAATTTTTTATTTTTGAAAACAAAAAACAACCTAATATGGAATGCCTGAATGTTATCTAATGCAAATCTTAAAAAAAAGAAAGCAAAACAACAAAAATGAATGGTCACAAAGAATAGAGAGATGAAGCACAAGGACCATGTCAGAAAGACTATATTAGATTGAGCATTTTGCATCCAAAACTTTTTAGATGCAACTCTTGCATTGGAGTTATTATTCATATTAGAATGTTGAGCAACTCTAGGATTGGAATAAAGGTTTAAAGTCTTTACCAACTCACCAATAAGTACCATAGGATCTTGTGCTTGAGGCACAAGTACTTTTGGTTTATTTGCTTGCTTAGTAGCTTGCAACTTGAAACAGTTTAGACGAATGTGCCCAAACTTTCCACAAAAATGACAAATCCATGCAAGTCTATCATGCAACTTGTCCTTAGAAGGGTTAGGAGTCTTAGGTTTAGACTCTTGAAGATCAACCCTAATCTTCCTAGGAGGAGTAACTTCAGCTGGTTTGACAATCTCGCTCACGGGAGGCTCAGAAGAAGAAACAAAGTTTGTGGAATGATTCTTAGTTACAAAGATGCTATCTTCAAAACCTAGACTAGTTTTGTCTAAGAGAGACTTCTGAATACTCAACATGTGTTCAAGTTTGGAACTAGCACACCCATTTGTTTGTTCTCTAGTAACAGATAATTCAAGTTCCGAAATTTTAACTTTATCAAGCAACAATATGTTCTCAGTCTTCACCTTGTCAAGCAATTCATTAGCATCAAACAATTTCAAGAGCAAATTTTTCTTATCAAGTTCAAGAGAAGAAATTTTATGTAAGCCTAAATCAACATTCATAACATCCTTTGCAGCAACCTTGTAAAGCTTATTATAGGCTTCTTGCAAATCAGCATTCTCAAAGGGTTCCCCATCAGAAGGGATCTCATCAGTTACAACACTTTCATCAACTACAGCAGTAGTTATGAAAGTAATGAAGTTTCCATCCTCATCACTACCAGACTCATTATCAAAAATTTCATTATCATTAAAGGTTACAACCATAGCCTTACCCTTTGATCTCAAGAATGTAGGACATTCTGATTTCACATGACCATACCCTTGACAACCAAAACATTATTGACCCATAGAATTATTAGAGGTTTGACCAACTTTCTCTTTAGGTTTTTCATTATTGTTCACCTTAGTGGATTCATTCATCCTAAAATTTCTAAGTTCAGCATTGTTTTTACCTTTTGCCCTTCTGTTATTGTTCCTAAGAAAATTTCTAAAGTTCTTGGCAAGGTAAGCAATCTCTATAGCAGAGAATTCATCATCAAATCCATTCCCATCAACATCATCAACTGACTTAAGAGCCATTGAATTGGATTTGTTTGTCTTGGGTAGGTCTAACTCATAGGACTGAAGAGATCCTACAAGTTCATCAATAGGGATGGAGTCCACATCCTTGCTTTCAGTTATGGTAGTCACTTTAGATCTAAAGTCCTCAGTCAAAGATCTAAGTATCTTCCTAACAATTTTAGGTTGATTATAGCTTTCACCCAAATTATAAGCAGTGTTAACAATATCATTCAATTTAGCATAGAATTCATCAAAATATTCATCGTCAGACATTCTAATACTTTCAAATCTAGAGGCTAACTGCTGCAGTTTGTTAATCTAAACTGCCTTTGTGCCTTCATGTACAGTTTGGAGAATATTCCATGTAGTATGAGCAACCTCAACATTAGAGATTATCTTGAATTTCTTCATAGAAACAGCAATAAAAATAGCATTCATGGTTTTGCTATTAAAAGTGGCTGCTTATTTCTGAGAAGTTTGCCACTCACTCACTAGAGTAGTGGGCTTCTCCCATCCATATTAAACAGAATTCTAGACTCTTTCATCAATAGATTTCAGGAATACTTTTATCCTTACTTTCTAGTAGGCATAGTTATTCCCATCAAAGTGAGGTAGGATTACTAGAGAGTGACCGTGTTCCATGACAACAAGGGTCAATGATCAACTCTTAGATCAAAGTATCTAAACACTAGAGCTAACCCGCTCTGTTACCATTTGTACGTTTTTAGACCCCTTAAACACAAACAAATTAACCTAGTTATTTAGCCAAGTGATTAACTTAGGCAAATTATTTAAATCTAGGTTAACATAAGTAAATCATATCATTGAAGCAGTACTGAAAATAAATAACACAACAATATGATAACCTAGGAAAACCAAACCGGTAAAAAACCTAGGGAGGATTTAACTTAGCTATTCTCAAGGTAAAATAGATCTACTATGAAAGAATTGAAGTTTACACAATAGCGACTTATACCACTAACATCCTATTGCTACCTTGAGTAGGAAACTTACTACCACAACCACGTGACAGCTCCGAGTCCATGGACTACTTCTTTCTTGGATTCACAACAACCACAAGTACTCCCACTTGTGTTTTCTTTAAGCTCTTTATGCAACAATTGAAATGATCACCAAGCTCTTGACATCAATCTTAAAATTGGAAACCCTAAGTATATATGAAGGCGAACACCTCTAGATCTCACAAGAGATTCACACACACAGCATAAACAACAACTATAAAACGTGGCTAGGGTTTTTCCTTTTATACTTAAGGTAAAACATAAAACCCTACATGTCATATGGGCTTGGGTTGAGTTGGAAAGATCTGCAGAAAAATAATTTGCACGAGTTTCAATCGATTGAGTCTAATTTTTGATCGATCAAGCCTTATAGATTTACATAATAAATCCTACATTACACTCGATTCCAACTTTACAAATAAATACACTTTGAGCAGTCTAATTCTACACTCTAAGTTTTGAACATGGCTTGCCAACATTACACATTGAAGTTTTAATATATTTAGATCCTAAATCCTTAGAAGCTAACAAAATCAACTCTTGATAACCTTTGAACCTTAAATAAATAACCATATCTACGAAGAGTTAAAAGATTTACATGTACAATTCTTGATAAATAAGGTTATTTAAGGGTTTCTTGATCCTCAAAATAAGATTTTTTTTAAACCACAATCATGCACAAAAACCACATACTACAACCAAATACATCAAAAGTCCAATGTATACAACCAAATACATCAAAAGTCCAATATATTATAACCAATCAACCTAGATCATTACAAGACAAAAATTAACATCTGAAAATAAGGATATTATAAAGATACTAAAAGAGCATAACCTTGGCACTGAATTCTTCTATTGAAAGCCAGGAACCCATTTTCAACAAGGCAGCCAAAGCAGGGGCAGCAATAGAACCAAATTCAAGTGTAGAAGCTAATAATGGAACTAACTGTATAAACAAGAAAAAAAAAAAAAAAAACATAAGTTGGCATTCAAAGATATTTCAAGTAGATATATAACATTAGAATTTCCATGTCACACCTTTTTCAGGACAATTGGATGAGGAAGCTGCTCTGCTAAATTTGGAAGCTTGTGGAAGAAGGTATCCTTTTCAACATTGTTTTTTAAATTTAGAATCTCCATAAAATGCATTGTGTCCAGTTTATTTTGGAAATAATCTGCCAATCCATTGGTTGAAAAACTTTATATTATGAGGAAAAAGAATGGCAGAGAAAAGAAAATCCAAGAAGCAACAATATGCCAGAAACAGAAAAGCAGAGCTGAGTATAAGAATTCATAGTGAATTTCATCAAAATAGGTACACAACTTGACATAGCCACCACTCACAAGGCACATCATGTAGCAGGTTACCAGGACTAGAGTTTTTCCAAAATTATTAAATACAATCAAGTTTAAGAACTCACCACTATTTTCAATAAGCTTTGATGTATTCAACCTACGAGAAGGCATGGCACTTAAAGCCACTAATAATCTATGAAGAAAACTACAGAGAAAGGGATAGTCCAAGCCATTACTGACAATATAAATTTATAGCACTATTTGTACTCCAACTTGTGCATCCTATTTCCATATTGAGATTGCACATAATTTTGTAGATCGTAAGAAAAATGCTTGCATCATGAACTGAAGCAAAGATGCGAATTAAAGAAAACATGTTTTTCGGCACTTATAAACTAGTATTGTAGTTCTAAGGATGCAATTTCTTATTTGCGGAGATTGAATACGATTCCACGACAAAGAACTTATTTGATATTCAATTTAATTCCTAATAATCAAGTAAGGAAAGAGGACGGTTTATAAAAACAAAATACCTCAGAAATTCTTAAGATTTATGAGAGTCATACCAAGAACTAGACAACATAAATCACAAACCAAAAAAAAAAAAAAAAAAAAAAAACCTACATGTTTTGTTCTAGTAGCTCAACTATTGCATTGACAATGTTACTAACACACCACATTGTAAGCATTCATAACACCAAACACAACTAATATAAAATACTCAAAACTAATGTAAGGTTGAATTTAATCAACTATCTTGTTAGCTTTATTCCATGCCAAATTTGCTTGTATTTCAGCAATTAGTAACCCTGTATTTAGGTGGGTTTGTTATAAAGGTAGTGAGTGAGATAGAGTGATTGAATGCTCAAGAGTGTGCAAGAAAATAGAGTCTCGTGGCTTGATCTCACGGGTGACTCGTGACTGCAAGCCGTTAGAAGCAACACACGTGCCAAGCATGCCAGAAGTTGAAGCGTCATGCTAGCTGGAGCAATACAGGACAAAATAGGACAACTGGCCGTTCTGTTATCGCGCGGCTGGATCTCGCGACTCAGTCAAGCCACAAGTCCAAGCCGTGAGCCACCCCTATTTTGAAAAACATGACGTTTCACATTCTTTTCTCACCCTAGTATAAATACCCCTTATACCCACAAAAGAATGAGAGCTTCCAGAGAGAATTTTGAGAGAAAAACCCTAGAGTAAAACAAAATTGATTCATCTACAATCTTTACATAAGAGTCTCTTCAAATTCCTCAACTCTCTTCCTTTCCATTGTTAAACCCTTGAAAAGCATTTTACCAAAACCTTTCCTCACCATATCTATTACTGTGAGAGGGTTTTTTGGTGTTTTGGGAAGCAGTTAGGAAGGAACCAATTTACATTGGTTGATGCTATGGTCAAGTAGCGGAATTCAGGAAGCTAGAAAAGAAATAGGTTCGACGCAACCTCGTTAGAGCAAAAAGCTTGGAGGGCTTAGGTGCACTGGGTAGATTAGGCTTGGAGGGTCTATTGTTGTCCATGTATCCCAACTACATTTTCTAGTGGATTGTTTACCGCTTGGAGGGCGGCGGAGAGGTTTTACGTCGAGGGCTTCGGTTTCCTCTTCGATAACATATCGCATGTTGTCCTTGTATTTGCATCTTCCTTCCCTTTTATCTTTGCCTTTTATTATCTGCTATGGGTTGTGATTTTAAATTGGCTTAGATTGTTTACCAATTCTATTTTATAGCTTTTGTTCATTTTCTGCACACTTGTTGTTTGACATAAAGCTTGAATTGGTTAATTTGTAAATTGGGGGTCTAAACGTTCAAGAGTGTTTTTACACCATTTGAACTTTCAATTGGTATCAGAGCGGGTACACTTTTAGTGTTTTCATTACCATAGTGTGATCCTTGACTCCCTATTGAGATGGATCGGTCTCAATCCCTAAATGCACCTCCATATTTTGATGGTAGTAATTATGCTTTTTGGAAGGTTCGCATGAGAGCATTTCTGTGTTCCATTGATGAATCTGTTTGGGATGCTGTTGAGATAGGTTGGACCAGACCTGAGGTAGCCAAATCCACATGGGATAAGGCAGCACTCGCCACATCTAATGCTAACAGTAAAGCACTCAATGCTATTTTCTGTGGTGTGTCTCCAGATGAATTTCACAGGATCTCTCACATTACTGTTGCCAAAGAAGCATGGAAGATATTGGAGACAACTTACGAAGGCACGAAGAAAGTAAAAGACACCAAGCTGTAGATGCTAACCACTCGGTTTAAGGAGTTAAAAATGAGTGAGGATGAGTCCTTTGACTCTTTCTATAGCAAGCTGAATGAGGTGATTGTAAGCAAGTTCAATTTGGGAGAGAAAACGGAGGATTCTAAAATTGTAAAGAAGATCCTTCGATCATTGCCGGAAAGTTTTCGTGCCAAAGTGACAGCGATTGAAGAAAGCAAGGAGCTTGATGACATAAAAGTCCAGGTGCTGGTTGGTTCTCTTCAGACTTATGAAATATCGCTGCCCAATCAACAGAAGAGTAAATCTCTTGCTCTTAAGACCATTAATGAAAAGGTGGAAGACCATGACTCATCGGAAGAAGATGTGGTTGACAAAGATGTTGCATACCTTGTAAAAAATTTCTGAAAATTCTTGAAATTCAAGAATAATGGCAAATTTGGTGATAAAGGAAAATTCCAAAGTTCAGGAAGAGAGAAAAGGGAATTCAAAAAGAAAGATGGAAAAGAATCCCAATTTACACAAGGTGTCACTTGTTTCGAATGCAACGGGCATGGACACTTTAAGAAAGAATGTCCGAATTATTTAAAATCGAAAGGCAAAGTGTATGCCACGACATTGAGTGACTCGGGTCCATCCCACTCAGATTCTGAGGAAAGCTGTGACGGAGAAGGGAATTATTCAACTTTTATGACTATTGCCCATGTTGAGTCTTCAGATGAGTTGAATCTGCTTGTACAAGAACTTGGAGTACATAGTGATGAAGAATCATTTGGAGTTGTTAAGGAATCAGATGCAGAAGAAGATGAAAACACAGTCAATCTTCAAGACAGTTATAACTCACTCCTGGAGAGGTCGGGTGAGTACACAAGGGTGGCAAAGGTAGTTGTGAGAAAGATGAAGAAGGCAGAGCAGGACTATAAAAGTCTCCTAATTCGCTATAAGGAGGCCAAATGTGAGATGGAAACACTGAACGGTGAGCTGTCAGAAACTTATACAAAAGTGAGATTTCTTGAGCAAAAGATTGTGCAAGCAAATGCTAAAATAGAGAGGGTCACAACCAAGAAGCTAGATGATGTTATTTCATCTCAAAAGAGTTTTTCAGACAAATCCAGATTGGGATATACCGGAGGAAGTAGCTCATCTGGAAATATCACTAAAGAAATGAAGTTTATAAAGGCCAAAGAACCAGTTGAAGTTGGCCCTACTGCTGAGAAGCCCAAGATAGAGGAGAAGAGGAACATGGAGAACAAACGGTTGTTGAATCCCCTTAATCAATCTGTGGGCAGGTCTAAATCCCGAGCCAAGTCTCGTCCACGACCACAAAGGGGTTCTAGATCAAACTATGTGTG
Source organism: Quercus lobata (assembly GCF_001633185.2). NCBI lineage: Eukaryota > Viridiplantae > Streptophyta > Magnoliopsida > Fagales > Fagaceae > Quercus > Quercus lobata. The sequence goes on along the minus strand of NC_044910.1, from coordinate 7,374,156 downwards.
TCATCATTACGGACTTCAAGGGCATACTCGACCAAATTGTTAAAAGCTAAGAGCAATAAATAGTGCAACTCCTCAAAGGTCACGAGGACCTAGAAATGATAGGAGAAATTGGGCTGGTGAACCATTAAGAGATCAAAATGGTGATCCCGGAATGATGAAGATGATTGGTGCATTCACCAACTGCTTGTAAAGCTTCACACGAAGGTTTGAAAGCCCTAACTCTCGTACCCAATCCTATAAGAAAATCACCCCAAATGCAAGTCACATGTGAGTGAAAAAGGGAACTCATGCATAAGCATTACAACATGTCCATGCATCAATACTTCCTATGCTTTGTGACGGTGTTTGATTGTTTGCTTATTGATTATGTTGATGGTTGTTTATTTGTCTATTTGTGCATACTTTTGTTCATTTTTGTTTTTGATCAATCTTTTTCTTCTTATGTGTCAAAAATCCAAAAATCACATAAAAAATAGAAAATCAAAAAGTTTGATTGACATTGTTGAGTTTTGTCTCATAACTTGTTTTGCCTTGTACCTTTATGCTAATGACTTTGTGCATTTTCGAGCGTAGCTTGTTTCTTTGCACTCTTATCACGGTGGAGGAAATTTTGAAATCTATATGACTGTTGTAAATAAATCTTCAAACTTGTCATGAATGATTAGTGAATGGTTATGTTGATCTTGAGACTTCCATAAACTTGTGCCTATATATCTTCCCACTCTTTATTTTTTTGCTAAAAAGAGCTCACCAAATGTAAATCTCCAAATGAAAAAAGATATTGAGCTGCAAAAGCCTGTCGCACATACTAGTATTTGACTAGGAAAAAGGGAAAGCGACCAAATATTTATGTGAATGATTATTCAAAAAGCCAAAGGCTATCTCATCAAGGTGAAATATCAAATATCACTCTCACAATGAGAAGTGATTGTCTTAAAAGGACCAAAAAGATCAAATGTTTTGATTGAATGTGGATTCAAATGTAAAGCTCCAAGTTATGTTATCAAGTTTTGTGGGAGGTCATATATGCATACTTCTATAATTGAGATGGGTCACATGATCTAGTGCTAATTGTGTATGCCTTGGTTGAATTGATCATTGAAGCTTCACATTAGATTAAGGACTATCTCATTGTTGATATCCACACACAACACACAAGTTTATGTTCAATAAATGTTATATTCATTTGTGTGATTGTACTTGATGAAATGTGTTTTCACATACTCAATCTTTGTTGATTCAAGCACAAAAAGATTTTTGAGTGTTTTAGGTGTTTTTAGAAAGTATTTTGTTCTTCAAAAACTGAAAATTTCAAAAAACATTTTTGCCCTGTTTTGGCAACTCAGTCGCGGGTAAGTCAAGTCGCACCCATAGTCGCGAGCTCACCGGTTAATTTTTGCGACTTGTTCACGAGTGGAAGGTCCAGTTGCGAGGAGTACACAAAGATTTTCGCGGCTCATCTCCGACTCACTCGCGAGTGAAACTTCCAATCGCAAAAAACACTTAGAAAATTTTTCAAAGCTTTTGTCATGAAGTGTTTTGGTGCGTGGTTCTGGCGACTATCTGGCGACTTACCTCAACCACGAAAAACGTGTGTTTTGCATAGTGAAAGCAGTTTTTAAAATCTTTTTTAGTTTTCCCTTGAACTTTTTGTGACTGTTCATCTTCTCTCTCAACTGTCTTCTTCTCTTTCAACTCAAAATCTTCAAGTAAAAGGTATGGGTTTTCTTTCTCGAACTCAGTTTTTCTTGATTTTGTGTTTTTCCCTCTTGAATATTCGCATTTTTGTCTAATTTAAGTTGGGTTTTTGTTTCGACTGTTGCTCTTTGTCCGTGCTTAGCTAGTGGAGGCAATTGATTTATCTTGAACTTGTTTAAGTTGTTGGTTTTGGTCTTCATCATGTGCTTAGCTAGAGTTTGTTATCTGTCGTTTACCCATCTTGTCTGATCTTATTTTGATGTGTTGATTCAAAATGTTCTTGTTTTGTTTGTTGGGTTTACTGTGTTGACTATATGCCTATTCATCTAGTGTGTGCATTTGTCTTATGTTCTCTGGGTCATTTCATACTCATCAAAATGTATGTCTCATTGACATATATTTGTCTTTTGGGTGATTTCAATCTCTGCTACTTTAATACTCTCCTACATAATGCTAGTTGTTCTTGAGTATCTACCTTTAGGTTCATTCATCTGTGTGGTTCATTTAAGTTATGAGGCTTGTCCTTTTATTTTTGTCTTTGTTACTAACAAAGTACTGATTTGTTCTACACGTGCATTGTACTATGTTGTTGTGGCATTTTCTGATTGTTTATAGATGGCTCCTTCATCCCCAAAGAAGAAAACTCCTGCAAAGAAAGCAGATAAGAGAATGAAAATGGACCCTAACCTGTTCAGGTCTGTTTCCCATTTTGAGAGATACAAGGATTTCTTCTTAAAGGCAGCAATCATTCAAGAAAGGTTTGTGGATTTGGAGGATTTGAGAGACACTTTTATCCCTAGCTGTTTTGAAGGGAGAGGATGGGAAAAGCTTCTGTGTGATCTCCCAGTTGTGTGTGAACCCCTGATTAGGGAGTTTTATTCCAATGCTGTGATATGGGAAGACGAACTAAGCTGCTGGGTTAGAGGTAAAGAATTCACTTTAGATGCACATGACATTGATGATGTGCTAGGTCTTGAGGGGTTAGAAGATCAAGAGTTTGTCAACTACTGAAAGTTCAAAAACGTGTACAAAACACCTTTGAACGTTTAGACTCCCAAATAATAACTTAACCAATTCAAGCAATATGTTAAACAACTAGTGTGCGGAAACTTAACATATGCTATAATACGAAATAGGTTAAAAACTATCTAAGCCATAACAAAATAAAATCCACAGCAGATAATTAAAAGGCAAAGATAGAGAGGAAGGAAGATGCAAACACAAAGACAACACGCGATGTGTTATCAAAGAGGAAACCGAAGCCCTCGGCGTAAAACCTCTCCGCCGCCCTCCAAGCGGTAAACAATCCACTAGAAAATACAGTTGGGATACATGGACAGCAATAGACCCTCCAAGCCTAATCTACCCAGTGCACCTAAGCCCTCCAAGCTTCTTACTCCAATGCGGTTGCGCCGGACCTTTTTCTTTTCTAGCTTCCCGGATTCCGCTACTAGACCGTAACATCAACCAATGAAGATTGGTTCCTTCCTAACTGCTTCCCAGAAATCCAAACAACTGTCTCACAGTGATGATGATGGTGAGAACCAGGTTTGGTATAATACCTCTCAGGGATTTGACAATGGAGAGGAAGAGAGTTGAGGAATTTGTAGAGACTCTAAGGTATAGATTGTGGGTGAAACAATCTTGTTTTTCTTTAGGGTTTCTTTCTCAAAATTCTCTCTGGAAGCTCTCTTTCAATCGTGGGTAATAGGGGTATTTATACTAGAGTGGGAGAGGAATGTAAAACGTCAGGTTTTACAAAACAGGGGTGGCTCGCGGCTTGACCTTGCGGCTTGACTAAGTCGCGAGATCCAGTCGCGAGATAACCGTATGGCCAGTTGTCTTGTTTTGTCCTGTAGTGCTCCAGCTAGCATGACTGTTCATCTTCCAGCATGCTTGGCACGTGTGCTGCTTCTGGCGGCTTGCAGCCGCGAGTCACCCGCAAGTCCCAGCCACGAGTCTCTGTTTTCTTGCACACTCTTGAGCAAACTTCACTCTATTTCACTTACTACCCTTACATCGAACCCACCTAAATACAGGGTTACTAAATGCTGAATTACAAGCAAATTTGGCACGGAATAAAGCCAATTAGATGGTTGAATAAATTCAACCTTACAATCTCCCCCTTTGGCTATTCCGTGACAAAACCCTAAAACAGACTCTAGACTTAACATGTGAGTTGGGAACAGTTGAACAAAACTCACTCACACCTAACTCTAGAAGCTGTGAAGCACTTGAATCATATGAACATAATACTCCTGAAACACAACAATACACCATGATCATTGTAAGCAGAAAATCATAGAATGCATATGAAACAGGCAATATGTGATCAAGCAAAGATGGAGTTAAGAAACAAACCGTAGCTTGATCAACCAAGTGAATACCACAAGGTAGTGATCACAGTGCTTATTCACACTTGGAATGAACACAAGGACATACAAGTTAACAAGCACAAGGCAAGACACTTGTATGTTCAACACTCAACCAATGCATAACACACAAGGTATATGCATCTAGGAACAATCCTACAAGGGCACAAGAGTGACAGTACATAAACCAAAATGCAGACCATTTAGATTAAAGTACTGATTTCAACATAGCATAAAGGCTGCACTAAGCAAGGTACAAACCATATAGCCTACAAACAATGCATAAAACAATAACCCTAAAAGCTTACAAAAGCACATGGGTACAAAACACAAAACATTCTGAATAACATCATCAAAATATATTAAAGATTAAACCAAGAGTATATGTTAAGAGTTAGAAACAACTATACACCAAAAACATAGTGTATCAAACCCATAAAAACATTAAATAGTACTCAAAACATAAACATATATAAACAAAGTCTTAGAGTTTGACAACTCCCCCTCAACACATTACTCCCCCTTAAGAGCTGCTTTTGTGCTTCTCAATCAATCATCAATGTCATTATCAACAGAAACATCTCCCCCTTTTTGACAGGAATGGCCAAAGGGTTAGTGTTCAGGCTGAGTGGTGAAGCTGTCAAGTTTTGCAGACAAAACATCAATCTGATCCTGCATAGCTCTCATCCTCTCAGAGTGCTCAATCTGGACTTCTCTGATCCCATCAAGTCTTTCCAGAATGATTTGGAAAGCATCTAGAGGTGTATCTGAAGAAGTTGATGCTCTGGGTCTTTTGCCACTCCTCCTGGGTGTTGAGGTTGATGCATGCTCTGCTGCCTCTGCTTCAGTCTCCATTGGGACACCTTCTCCTTCATCACCTTCATCTTCTTCTCCTGGAAGCCTAACACTTATCCTTTTACAGGTAAACTTGTTAATTGCAGAAGGTGTGGACATGGGACTGATGTCTTGTGGGATAGGAACACCTTTCCTTCTAAAAATCCTCATTAGCAAACTGGGAAAGATCAATTTTGGCCTAGAGGTTGTTCTTGTCTCATCCACAATGGTGTCATATATGTGGGAACTTATGTCTATGAAATTCTTTTCTTTGAGATCCATCAGAAAGATTGCTCTAGCACAATTGATTGTAGTCAACTTCTTAATGGGATAAAGGTTAAACATCATGATGATTGTTAGACACCTCATGTCCACTGGAAAGGCAGTGGTATTCAAACATTTTCCTTCTCTCTGCCCTTATCCTTTGTTGAACTGTTTCAATAGAGACACTCCTATCCTTGTAGTTGATAAATTCCTCATCTTCTAATCCTTCAAGCCCTAATGCATCATCTATGACATGAGCATCCAAAATGAATTCTTTACCTCTAACCCAGCAACTTAACTCATTCTCCTTTATCACAGCATTTGAGTAAAATTCCCTAATCAGGGGTTCACACACTACAGGGAAATCACTCAGAAGTTTTTCCCATCCTCTTCCTTCAAAACAGCTGGGGATAAAGGTTTGTCTCAAATCTTCCAAATCTACAAATCTTTCTTGAATAATTCCTGCTTTCATGAAGTTATCCCTGTATCTCTCAAAATGATGAACTGACCTAAATAGTTTAGAATCCATTTTCAATCTTTTGTCAGCCTTTTTTGCAGGAGTTTTCTTCTTAGGAGGTGAGGGAGCCATCTGTGAACAATCAGAAGAGGCCACAACAGTATAGAGCAATATATGTGTAGAACTAGTCAGTCCCATGTAATTAACAAAAAGATTTCATCCATACAAATGAACTTGGAACATTTAAACACAAGCTACTTAGATCAATCACATAGATAAACAAGCCTAAGATAGGAAACACATATAAAAGCATCAGATATAGAAACTATCCTAGAGGCAGTTATAAGTCAATGAGACAGATAATGGAAAATGATATGTCTCATAAACAGCATTGTGAAGCTCACATATGCTCCCAAAAGATTTACACAATAGAGCATGCATATTTAGCACAGTAAAACTCACAGCCTTAAAAGGAACAATTTAAAACAACTTAACAGCTCAAAGTTCAGATAAAATCAAAAAATCACTTAGCTAAGCACAGGATGAAGAGCAATAAGGAAACAACTAAGATCAAATCATATTCTAGCAGCAGCATTCCCAAGTGAGGCATGAACAAGGTGCAAAATCCAAAACACAAACCCATTTCTAAATCACAAACATATGCGAAAAATCAAAGGGAAAAGCACAAAATCAAGTAGAAAAGAGTGCAAAACTGAAAACCCATGCCTGTGACTTGATGATTTTGAGCTACAAGTATGCAACAATGGAGATTGGAGATGGGAGCACGGAGTGTTTGGGAGGGAGAAAGTTTAGAGAGAAGATGAACAGTCACAAAAATTCGAGGGAAAACTGAAAAGATTTAAAAATTGCTCCTGTTTCTGCCAAACATGCGATTTTCGCGACTTAAACGAGTCGCCAAAGAGTCGCCAGATCAAGCCGCCAAAACACTCAAGGGCAAAAATTTGAAAAATTTTTCTAAGTGTTTTTCGTGACTGGAAGGTCTACCCGCGAGTGAGTCGCGAGTTGAGCCGCGAAAATCTCCGAGTGAACCTCGCGACTGGACCTTCCACTCAGGAACAAGTCGCCAAAAATGACCAGCGAAGATGCGACTGAGGCTCGTGACTTGACATACCCGCGACAAAGCCGCCAAAACAGGGCAAAACTGGATTTTTGAAATTTTCAGATTTTTCAAACAAAATACTTTCCAAAAACACCTAAAACACTCAAAAATCTTTTTGTGCTTGATTTAACAAGGATTGAGCATGTGAAAACACATTTCATCAAGTACAATCACACAAATGAATATGGCATTTATTGAACATAAACTTGTATGTTGTGTGTGGATATCAACAATGAGGTAGTCCTTAGTCTAATGTGAAGCTTCAATGATCAATTCAACCAAGACATACACAATTAGCACTAGATTATGTGACCCATCTCAATTATAGAAATATGTATATATGACCTCCCACAAAACTTGATAACATAACTTGGAGCTTTACATTTGACTCCACTTTTAGTCAACATTTGATCTTTTTGATCTTTTGAAGCAATCACCTCTCATTGTGAGAGTGATATTTGACATTTCACTTTAATGAACAAGCCTTTGGCTTTTTGAATAAACATTTTCTTTAATAAAAAGTCGCTTACCCTTTTTCCTAGTCGAATACTAGAATGTGCGACAGGTTTTTGCAGCTCAATATCTCTTTTCATTTGGAGATTTACATTTGGTGAGCTCTTTTTAGCAAAACAAAACTAAAGAGTGGGAAGATATATAGACATAAGTCTATGCATGTCTCAAGATCAACATAACCATTCACTAATCATTCATGACAAGTTTGAAGATCTATTTACAACAATCACATAGATTTCAAGATTTTTCCCACAGTGATATGAGTGCATGAAAACAAGTAATGCTCGAAAATGCACAAAACCATTAACATAAAGGTACAAGGCAAAACAAGTTTTGAGACAAAAACTCAACAATGTCAATCAAGCTTTTTGATTTTCTAATTTTTTATGTGATTTTTGGATTTTTGACACAAGAAACAAAAAGATTGATAAGACAAAATTAGAAATATGCACAAGTAGACAAACAAACAACCAACAGCAAAAAAAAACAGCAAGCAAAACAAACAAACATTGTCACAAAGTATAGGAAGTATTAATGCATGGACATGTTGTAATGCTTATGTATGAGTACCCCTTTTCACCCACACGTCACTTGCGTTTGGGGTGATTTCCTTATAGGATTGGGTACGGGAGTTAGGGCTTTCAAACCTTCGTGAGAAGCTTTCCAAGCAGTTGGTGAATGCACCAATCATCTTCTTCACATTCATCATTCCGGGATCACCATTCTGATCTCTAGACTGATCACCTGCCCAAATTCTTCTATCATTTCTAGGTCCTCCTGACCTTTGAGGAGTTGTATTATTCTTTGCTCTCAGCTTTTGGCAATTAGGTCGAGTATGCCCTTGAAGTCCGCAATAATGACACACATAAGTTGCTCTAGGACCTCTTTGTGGTCGTGGGCGTGACTTGGCACGAGATTCAGACCTGCCTACAGACTGATTACGGGGATTTAACATCCGTTGGTTCACCACATTCTTCTTCTCCTCCACCTCGAGCTTCTCACCAGTAAGGTTAGCTACAACTGGATCTTTGGCCTTTACAAACTTCACTTCTTTAGTGACATTTCCAGATGAACTACTTCCTCCGGTATATCCCAATCCGGATTTGTCTGAAAAACTCTTTTGAGATGAGATGACATCATCTAGCTTCTTGGTGGTAACCCTTTCTATTTTAGCATTTGCTTGCACAACCTCATTCTCAAGAGATCTCACTTTTGTGTAAGCTTCGGACAACTCACCATTCAGTGTTTCTATCTCACATTTGGCCTTCCTATATCAGATTAGGAGACTTTTGTAGTCCTCCTCAGCCTTCTTCATTTTTCTCACAGCTGCCTTGGCCACCCTCGTATACTCACCCGACTCCTCCAAGAGTGAGTTATAATTCTCTTGAAGATTTGTTGTGCTTTCATCTTCTTCAGCATCTGATTCTTCAACAATTCCTAGTGATTCATCATCACTATGTTCTCCAAGGTCTCGTACAAGCAGATTCAACTCATCCGAAGACTCAACATGAGCAATAGTCATAAAAGCTGAATAGTTCCCCTCTCCATCACAGCTCTCTTCAGATTCTGAGTCAGACGAATCCGAGTCACTCAAAGTCGTGGCATACACTTTACCTTTCGATTTCAAATAATTCGGACATTCCTTCTTAAAGTGTCCATGCCCGTTACATTCGAAACAAGTGACACCTTGTGTAGGTTGGGATTCTTTTCCATCTTTCTTTTTGAATTCCCTTTTCTTCCTTCCAGAACTTTGGAATTTTCTTTTATCATCAAATTTGCCATTATTTTTGAATTTCAAGAACTTTCGAAAATTTTTGACAAGGTAAGCAACATTTTTGTCAACCACATCTTCTCCCGATGAGTCTTGATCTTCCACATTCTCATTGATGGTCTTTAGAGCAAGAGATTTACTCTTCCGTTGATTGGGCAGCGACATCTCATAAGTCTGTAGAGAACTAACCAGCTCCTGTACTTTGATGTCGTTAAGGTCCTTGCTCTCTTCAATTGCTGTCACTTTAGCACGAAAACTTTCCGGCAATGATCGAAGGATCTTCCTTACAATCTTTGAGTCCTCCGTTTTCTCCCCTAAGTTGAACTTGCTGACAACCACTTCATTTAACTTCCCATAGAAAGAGTCAAAAGACTCATCCTCACTCATTTTGAGCTCCTCAAACCGAGTGGTCAGCATTTGTAACTTGGTGTCTTTCACTTTCTTCGTGCCTTCATAGGTGGTTTCCAAAATCTCCCATGCTTCTTTAGCAACGGTAATATGAGAAATCCTGTGAAATTCATCTGGAGACACACCACAGAAAATAGCATTGAGTGCTTTACTATTAGCATTAGATGCAACAAGTGCTGCCTTATCCCATGAGGATTTGGCTTCCTCAGGTCTGGTCCAACCAATCTCAACAGCATCCCAAACAGATTCATCAATAGAACACAGAAAAGCTCTCATGCGAACCTTCCAAAAGGCATAATTACTACCATCAAAATATGGAGGTGCATTTAGGGATTGAGACCTATCCATCTCAAAAGGGAGTCAAGGATCACACAATGGTAATGAAACCAATAGCAGTGTACCCGCTTTGATACCAATTGAAAGTTCAAAAACGTGTACAAAACACCTTTGAACGTTTAGACCCCCAAATAATAACTTAACCAATTCAAGCAATATGTCAAACAACTAGTGTGCGGAAACTTAACATATGCTATAATACGAAATAGGTTAAAAACTATCTAAGCCATAACAAAATAAAATCCACAGCAGATAATCAAAAGGCAAAGATAGAGAGGAAGGAAGATGCAAACACAAAGACAACACGCGATGTGTTATCGAAGAGGAAACCGAAGCCCTCGGCGTAAAACCTCTGCGCCGCCTTCCAAGTGGTAAACAATCCACTAGAAAATACAGTTGGGATACATGGACAGCAATAGACCCTCCAAGCCTAATCTACCCAGTGCACCTAAGCCCTCCAAGTTTCTTGCTCCAACGAGGTTGCGCCGAACCTTTTTCTTTTCTAGCTTCCCGGATTCCGCTACTAGACCGTAGCATCAACCAATGAAGATTGGTTCCTTCCTAACTGCTTCCTAGAAATCCAAACAACTGTCTCACAGTGATGATGATGGTGAGAACCAGGTTTGGTATAATACCTCTCAAGGATTTGACAATGGAGAGGAAGAGAGTTGAGGAATTTGTAGAGACTCTAAGGTATAGATTGTGGGTGAAACAATCTTGTTTTTCTTTAGGGTTTCTCTCTCAAAATTCTCTCTGGAAGCTCTCTTTCAATCATGGGTAATAGGGGTATTTATACTAGAGTGGGAGAGGAATGTGAAACGTCAGGTTTTACAAAACAGGGGTGGCTCGCGGCTTGACCTTGCGGCTTGACTAAGTCGCGAGATCCAGTCGCGAGATAACCGTATGGCCAGTTGTCCTGTTTTGTCCTGTAGTGCTCCAGCTAGCATGACTGTTCATCTTCCAGCATGCTTGGCACATGTGCTGCTTCTGGCGGCTTGCAGCCGCGAGTCACCCACGAGTCCCAGCCGCGAGTCTCTGTTTTCTTGCACACTCTTGAGCAAACTTCACTCTATCTCACTCACTACCCTTACATCGAACCCACCTAAATACAGGATTACTAAATGCTGAATTACAAGCAAATTTGGCACGGAATAAAACCAATTAGATGGTTGAATAAATTCAACCTTACAACTACAAAGATAGGATTCTGTCTATTGAAACTATACAACAGAGGATAGGTGGACAGAGAGAAGGGAAGTGTTTAAATACCACAGCTTTTCCAGTGGACATGAGGTGTCTCATTATTATCATGATGTTTAACCTATATCCCATAAGGAAGTTGACTACAATTAACAGTGCAAGAGCAATTTTTTTAATGGACCTCAAGGAAAAGACATTCATTGATATCAGTTCCCACATATTTGACACTATTGTGGATGAGACTAGAACCACTTCTAGGCCTAAATTGATCTTCCCTAGTCTGCTTATGAGGATCTTTAGAAAGAAGGGTGTTACAATCCTTCGAGACATCAGTCCCATGTCCACACCTTCTGCAATTAACAAGCTAACCTTCAAAAGGATAAGTGTTCGGCTTCCAGGTGAAAAAGATGAAGGTGATGAAGGAGAGGGTGTCCCAATGGAGACTGAGGTAGAGGCAGCAGGCCAGGCATCAACCTCAACACCCAAGAGGAGTGGCAAGAGGACTAGAGCATCAACTTCTTCAGATACACCTCCAGATGCATTTCAGATCATTCTGGAACGACTTGTTGGAATCAGAGGGGTCCAGACCGAGCACTCTGAGAGGATAGCAACCATGTAGGACCAGATTGATATTTTGTCAGCAAAATTTGACAAATTCACCACCCAGCATGGACAGTGACCCTTTGGCCATTCCAGTCAAAAAGGGGGAGATATATAAAGTTTTTGTTGAGAAGCAGAGAAGCAGCTCCTAAGGGGGAGTAATATGTTGAGGGGGAGCAGTAAAAAACAGTGTCCATCTTGTTATCTTTGTTTATATTTTTGGATATTCATTTTTGCTATAGGTTTGATACACTGTGGTTTTAGTGTATGTTGTGTTTCTAACTCTTAACACATGGATGGTTTTGAAACTTGGTTTACTCTTTATATATATATTGTTGATGTTATTCAGTATATATTGTGTTTTGTACCCATGTTGCTTCTGTAAGCTTTTAGGGTTATGTTTTATGCATTTCTTGTAGGCTTTATGGTTTGTACCATGCTTTATGCAACCTCTATGTTTTTGTTAAATCAGTACTTCTATCCAAATGTCATTCATTTTTTAGTTAAGTACTGTCACTCTTGTGCCCTTGTAGGATTGTTCCTAGATGCATATACTTAGTGTATTATGCATTGGTTGAGTGTTGGGCATACAAGTAACTTGCATTGTTCTTGTTTGCTTGTATGTTCAAGTGTTCATTCCAAGTGTGAATGAGCATTGTGATCACTACCTTGTAGTGATTACTTGTTTGATCAAGCCATGGTTTGTTTCTTAACTTCATCCTTGCTTGATCACCTTATGCCTGTTTCATATGCATTTCATGTTTTCTGCATACAATGATCATGGTATACTGTTGTGTTTCAGGAGATTCATGCTCATATGATTCAAGTGCCTCACAATTTTTAGAATTAGGTGTGAGTGAGTTTTGCTCAACTGTTCCCAACTCACATGTTAAGTCTAAAGTCTGTTTTAGGGTTTTATCAAGGAATAGCCAAAGGGGGAGATTGTAAGGTTGAATTTAATCAACCATATTGTTGGCTTTATTCCATGCCAAATTTTCTTGTATTTCAGCAATTAGTAACCTTGTATTTAGGTGGGTTTTTTTGTAAGGGTAGTGAGTGAGATAGAGTGATTGAATGCTTAAGAGTGTGCAAGAAAACAGAGTCTCGTGGCTTGATCTCGCGGGTGACTTGCGGCTGCAAGTCGCCAGAAGCAGCACACGTGCCAAGCATGCCAGAAGTTGAAGTGTCATGCTAGCTGGAGCACTACAGGACAAAATAAAACAACTGGCCGTTCTATTATCATGCGGCTGGATCTCACGACTCAGTCAAGCCATGAGCCACCCTTGTTTTGAAAAACCTGACGTTTCACATTCTTTTCTCACCCCAGTATAAATACCCCTTATACCCACAAAAGAATGAGAGCTTCTAGAGGGAATTTTGAGAGAGAAACCCTAGAGTACAATCTTTACATAAGAGTCTCTTCAAATTCCTCAACTCTCTTCCTCTCCATTGTTAAACCCTTGAGAGGCATTTTACCAAAACCTTTCATCACCATATCCATTACTGTGAGAAGGCTGTTTGGTGTTCTAGGAAGCAGTTAGGAAGGAACCAATTTACATTGGTTGATGCTATGGTCAAGTAGTGGAATCTAAGAAGCTAGAAAAGAAATAGGTTCGACGCAACCTCGTTGGAGCAAGAAGCTTGGAGGGCTTAGGTGCACTGGGTAGATTAGGCTTGGAGTGTCTATTGCTGTCCATGTATCCCAACTACATTTTCTAGTGGATTGTTTACCACTTGGAGGGTGGCGGAGAGGTTTTACGCCGAGGGCTTTGGTTTCCTCTTCGATAACACATCGCGTGTTGTCCTTGTGTTTGCATCTTCCTTCCTTTTTATCTTTGCCTTTTATTATCTGCTGTGGATTGTGATTTTAAATTGGCTTAGATTGTTTACCAATTCTGTTTTATAGCTTTTGTTCATTTTCCGCACACTTGTTGTTTGACATAAAGCTTGAATTGGTTAATTTGTAAATTGGGGGTCTAAACGTTCAAGGGTGTTTTTACACTATTTGAACTTTCAACTAATTATATATATATATATATATCTCATTTCAAACACTAAAGGGAGATCTGAGAGGGATTTAGCAGGAAATATTTCACCAAAAAAGAAAGAAAAAAGACATACCTATCAGTTGGGATACTCACTCTTTAGTGCATAAGACATACCTAGTGATCTGTAAACAACAAGAACTCTCTCCAGATCAGAATTCCGTCTCCTTCAACCTACCAAATTTCCTGCAATTCCGACACTATCGCCCCGATGGCCTCTACTGGCAACCCCCTTTGATTTTGCGTTGTGACTCCCAACACCCTTACTGCTTCAAGAAGGCATGTGTTGTCTATTCTACATCAGTCTCCCCTACCTGGAAAGAAATCAACCTCGAGTTCCCACTATCTTACTCATCAAGAGGGTGATAATCATACAAGTCAATAACATTGAAGGTAGAAGAAATGTTCATGTTTGGCAAAAGAGCAACCATATAGGCATTGTTATTGATCTTCTTAGTAATTTGAAATGACTCATACTTCTTGTCCTTCAATTTATTATAAGTATCAATAGGAAACCGCTCCTTTTGAAGGTAGACCAATACAAAATCTCCATCATTAAAGATCTTCTCATGCCTCTTTTTATTAGTAGCTTCCTTGTATTTAGCATTTGAAGCTTCAAATTTCTGCCTAACTTCTTCTTGCACTGCTTGAATGCAATTAGCCATATCTTCTGCTACTTGGCTCACTCCTGGAAGCTCAGGTAAGGATACCAAATCCAAAGCGTGTTTTGGTGGCACACAATAGAGAATGGCAAAAGGGGACTTACCCGTGCTCCTACTAACAGTGTTGATGTAAGCAAATTCGGCTTGAGGCAAGGCAAGATCTCACTGCTTAGGCTTCTCTCCAGAAATGCACCTTATCAGATTAGCTAAGGTTTGATCTGAGGATGACTTGTGCTACTGTAATTAAGGGATGTATCAAACCGTCTCTACAGAGTCCTTCAAAAGTGACTAAGGAACTTCATATCACAATCAGAGGTAATGGATTTGGGCACTCCACGCAAATGCACTATTTCTTTGAAGAACAGATTGGCTACTTGAATGGCATTTGAGATCTTTCTATAGGCTATGAAATTAGACATCTTCAAAAACCTGTTAACTACAACAAAAACAGAATCTATACCTCACTAGGTTTAAGAAAGACCTAGTATAAAATCCATGGATAGATCCTCCCAAGGTGCTTGAGGAATTAGTAATGGCATGTATAGACCAGTGTTTTAAGACTGCCCCTTAGTTGTCTGGCATATAGGGAATTTCCTCACATGAATGCCCACATCTCACCCCATATGACCTCCCAAACCTCCGCTATGCAACTCCCTAACAACTTGCTCCTTTAAAGAACTTCGAGGAATACATAGTTAATTTCCTCGAAAGAGAAAACCATATTACAGATGTATGCAATCCACAACAAAGTGAGTCTGCTAACATTGACTCCAAACCTTTCCAAAATCATCATCTTCCTTATTAAGCTCCTCTAGATAATCAAACCCGATAACTTCTATTCACAGTGTAACCAGCAAAGAAGCTTGTCGACTAAGTGCATCTGCTATCTTGTTAGTAACACCAGATTTGTGTTTGTGGGTTGTATGTATGCAACCCACCTGGCATGCATTTTGTTGATGGAAATCTGTCTATTGATAAATTGCAAGGCCTGATGATTTGTAAACAACATGAACTCCTTTTGGATCAGAATGTTGTTTTCCTTCAACCTGCCAAATTTCATGCAATTCCAACACTGTCACCCCATTTGCATTGTGATTTCTGGTGCCTCTGTTGCTCTAGGAGGGCATGTGCTATCTGTCTTACATTAGTTTTCTACTCAATTTCTTCCATACAACATTGATCTTAGATCTAAATGTTCCAAATTAGAGATGATGCTATAATACTTTTAGAAGTAAATAACAACTGCATTTTGTGTGGTTAGGAATTAGATACATATCTTTATTGTGTTTTTTTTATTTTTTATTTTTTATTTTTATTTTTATGAATGCAGTTTCCTTGTAGTTTTTATTGTTTTTATATTTTTTCATATATTAAACACGGGTTAAGGAACTGATTGACAATACAACTGCCAATTGAAAGCATTCGGTTATGGATACACTATATTTGCCCCATGAAGCCGAAGTTATTAAAGGAATCCCATTGAGTTCTCGATTACTTGAGGACAAGTTGATTTGGTTTGAAGCTCATAATGGATTGTTCAGCGTGCGCAGTGCTTATAAATTGGCAGTAAAGCTTGCTTACCATGGCAATTGAGGACAAAGCTCGGACAGCAGCCAACTTCGGCCTTTTTGGAGAAGAATGTGGAGTTTGCCGATCCCACTTAAGGTTCGTCATTTCGGATGGAGAGCTTGCCGTGAAGCCTTACCTATAAAAACCAACCTGATGAGGAGGAAAGTGTTACAAGAAGATGCATGCGAGATCTATAGAGAGGCTTCGGAAACAATTGGGCATGTTCTTTGGAGTTGCCTGAAAGCCCAAGAAGCATGGACGTGCTCCAAGCTAGCCATGATCCCAGTCAGAGCAGATGGTGTTTCTTTTCTAGATCTTATGTGGTAGCTGTTGATGGTCGTCAGTATAGGGGATGATAAAGCTGCAAGGTTTGTTACCATAGCGTGGGCACTATGGCATAACCGAAATGAGATGAGGAATGGAGGGGTAAGGAAATCTGGACAGGTATTGGTTCACTGGGCGATGGAGTACCTTGCTGAATATGGAATTACGACGGAGATGGATGCACCCACGAAGCCTGTGGTGGAACACACCGTGCTATGGACACCTCCAAGGGCTGGATGTTTCAAAATAAATGTAAATGGTGCCACATTTGCGGAGTAGAAAAATGCCAGAGTAGGAGTGCCCGTTAGAGATGACAAGGGACGATTGAAAGAGGCGCTGTCTATAAAGGTTCGGGCTCCTCTTGGTTCTGTGGAGATAGATGCTAGAGCAGTTGAGACTGGATTGTGACTTGCAAAGCATGGTAGCCTTCATGATGTTATCCTGGAGGGAGATTCTTTGATCCTAATTGATGCTCTTTGTGGTATATCCTCCCCACCCTCTTCAGTGGTGTCAATTGTGGAGAGGTTGCAAGAGATATGTAGGGATTTTAGGCGGATAGAATTTTCTCACATACAATGACAAGGTAATATGCCTGCACACCATCTAGCCAAACATGCAGCTAGCATTGATGACTATATGACTTGGATTGAAGAGGAACCTTGCTATATTGAGAAAGCTCTTATTCACTATGTACTTTCTTTTTCACGTATGCAATAAAATTATCAGTTTCCTAAAAGAAAAGAAAAAAAAACTTGTATATGTTTAGATATGTAATTTACCTTAAACAAATCTATATTTTTTCAAAAGTTTTAAAACTATTATTATACTCTAATGGTGTAATTTCTAATTTATTCAGTAAAAGATAGAAGGTCATATTTAATGCATAAACCTTCTACTTCTGCAAGGTCTCAGAAAAATGATTAGTAGTCAATCCAAAATTTTCTTTTTTCTTTTCTTTTTTCTTTTTGGACCAAGGGTGTGCGATGGTCACTTCACAAGTATAAGTGCTTGTGGGGTGTGGAGGATAAGGGCTAGGATTCAAGTCCCCAGGAGGGAGTTTCACACACATATACAATTAGATTATGCTAGAGTAGAATTCTATCTTGTATCAAAAAAAAAATTTCTTTTTGGAAAGGATAATTCTCTAGATTCGAACCCACGAGCTTTCTAATTTATTTAAAGACTAACACAATGTAAATTTTTGTTAGATATAACATAACATAGATTAAATCATGTTAAAATATATATATATATATATATAGCTTATTTTTATATTTAATTTTTAAAGAAATTTAAGCACATACATTGCTTGTATATTGAAGGGGATAAAAATCAAACATGACGGATACATGAGCCTGATGACAATAAATAATATAAGGCGACGGATCAAGGTTCTAGACCGAAAGAATGCATGACGGGTGGTCCTAGATGGATGGAATCCTTGGTGTATGGACATGAGGGCAACTAATGTCAAGGCCACGTGGCCCACACGCCGCTTAAGTGAACTCCAAGGAATCTTGAATGGAAATATCTTGCGCCCTACGTTTGGTCTTGGTCAAGGAACCCCTATATGGGAAGAATCCCACGAAATGCGTACATTTATTAAAATTTTCTCTATAAGGAAAGATATTTCTGCCTAAGGAACATAAGTCATTTCTACATTACTACAAAAATCCCAAAAGCACTCCTAAACAAAGGTACGTATCATCTGGCACTCTAGAGTTGTGAGAAGTTTTCTAACTTAACCTTTGGAGGGTCTTTGGCCAGTACCACACCGGTACTATCTCAAGGTCTTCTTGTTCTGTGTTGTGCATGTGTTATCTCGAGCATATGAGGACTGTGCGACTTACTAATGATTTTTGATATCATCAGTTGGCGCCATTTGTGGGAAAGGAGATAAGCCAAACTTACTACTTCCCGAACAAAAAGTTACATGGTACTTACTCGTTTGATGGTAGCAACCACTAACAATTAGGGTGACGAACTGCGCACCACTTCCTTAGAGAGACAGGTTCAAACCCTCGCAGCAGTAATGGAACGCCTCACCAAGCAGAATCATCACCTAGAGGAGCAACTGTGCCAGAAGAACGCAACGCTTAACACCTAGGAGGAGGACCAGGAAGGAACTAGCGCTGAAAGAAGGAACCAAGAGGAGCCGGAAGGCAGCAACGCCCCAAGCAAACAAGAGCAACCAGATACAAGCCGCCCATCTACCACAGATACGGCTCTGCCTCACATAGTCGCAGAGATGCAGATGATGAAGGAACGGATGGACTTCATGTTGAATGCCCTCAGAGGACAGGTATCTAACGACCTCAATGACTTGGTATATCGAACCAATTCACCATTCACTACATCTGTCACGTTATTCCCCTTTCCACCAAAGTTCCTTTTGCCTCAGGTGAAAAGCTACGACAGATCTAAAGACCCCCTAGATCACCTGGAGTCCTTCAAGACTCTAATGCACCTGCAAGGAGTGGCAGATGAGATTATGTGCACGGCCTTCCCCACTATATTGAAGGGCCCCGTAAGGATTTGGTTCAGTAGGTTGATGCCTAATTCCATTGGTACCTTTAAGGAGTTGAGCACCCAATTTGCCTCACACTTTATCGAGGGGCACAAGTATAAGAAGTCCATTGCATGCCTAATGAGCATTAAGCAACGGGAGGATGAGACGTTGAGGTCTTACATAGCCCGCTTTAACAAGGAGGCACTCTCAATCGATGAAGCTAATGACAAGATACTCGTGGCTGTGTTCACGAATGGGCTGCGGAAGGGTAAGTTTCTATTTTCCTTGTATAAGAATGACCCGAAAACCATGTCGGATGTGCTCTACAGGGCTACTAAGTACATGAACGTGAAAGACGCGTTGCTGGCCTGCAAGGAGAAGCCTAAAAAAAGATAGAGACAGGAGGAAGCACGACAGGACAGGGGGCAAAAGATGGCCAGGACAGGAGGAGATGGAAGGGAAGATAGACGCTCCAAGCCTCCTACCAGAAGATTCACAAGCTTCACCCCTCTAAACACCCCGATTAATCAAGTCCTAATGCAGATCAAGGACGAAGAAGCCCTAACATTCCCTGCCAAGTTGAAAGGAGACCTTAGCAAGAGGTCTAGAGATAAGTACTACCGTTTCCACAGTGATCACGGCCACGATATGTCCAAGTGCTATGACTTAAAGCAGCATATAGAAGCTTTCATTAGGCAAAGGAAGTTATAGAGGTTCGTCGATAAGGAAGGGACTAAACAGCCCCAAGGACAGCCTGCCCGGAGTGAAAATGAGTGCCCTATGCCATTATTTGGAGACATAAGGATGATTATAAGGGGCAATGTGGCTTCCAGTTCTTCCAAGAAGGCACGCAAGACCTACTTACGGATGGTTCAAAATGTCCAGCTAACAGGGTATGTCCTAAAGATGGCATAAAGCTACGACCTCGTAACTGGGTTCATGGAGGAAGATGCCTGATGTCTCCATCACCCACACGATGATAAACTTGTAGTCAGCATACGTGTAGGGGATTACAACACACACCAAGTCCTTGTGGACAACAGGAGCTCTGTCGACATTCTCTACTACCCAGCATTCCAACATATGAGGATTGATAGGGAATGACTGATTCCAGTTAATGCGCTACTTGTTAGATTCGGAGGAATGAGGGTACACCTACTAGGAGCAGTCACTTTGTCTGTAACAGTTAGGGATTACCCGTAGCAGATCACCAGGGATGTCATGTTCTTGGTTGTTGACTGTTCATCTGCTTACAATGCCATATTGGGTCGTACAACCTTTAACTCATGGAAGGCCATAACTTTGACTTATCATCTAATGATAAAATTACCAATTGAGTACAGAGTGGGAGAAGTACGGGGAGATCAAGTGGTAGCGCATAAGTGCTATATTGCCATGTTGGAGATGGATGACTATTTGCAAACTATGTGTATAGAGGAATAGCGAATGGTGGCAGAAGAGGTAATCTTGGACGATGCCCGGCCCGAATGAATGACCAGGGTCGGAACTTTGGCTAGCTCGCCGATCCGTCAAGCGCTCACGACATTTCTAAAGGAGAACCAAGACGTATTCTCCTAGAGCCATGAGAACATGCCCGGAATCGATCCTTCAATTATAGTCCAGAAGTTAAATGTATCGCCTTCCTTCGAGAAGCATACTACCCCGACTGGTTGGCTAACATAGTGATAGTTAAAAAGGCCAACAGAAAGTGGAGGACGTGCATAGACTTCACGGACCTAAATAAGGCATGCCCTAAAGATAGCTACCCTCTTTCGTGGATTGACGTTTTAATGGATTCGATTGCAAGACACCGATTGCTAAGCTTCATGGATGCATTCTCTAGGTATAACCTAATCAAGCTGAAGGGGATCTCTTCTACTACAATATGATGCCATTCGGCCTCAAGAACGCAAGAGCCACATATCAGAGACCAATGAACAAGATGTTTGCATATCAGATTAGGAGGAATGTGTAAGTTTACGTGGACAACATGCTAATAAAGAGCCTACAAGAGGATGATCATTTGAACGACCTCTAAGAGACCTTCGACACCCTTTGGTCAAATAACATGAAGCTGAATCTCAGTAAGTGTACATTCGGGGTGACGACGAGGAAATTCCTAGGGTTCATGGTGTCCCAAAGAGGCATCGAGGTCAACCCAGACAAGGTATGGGCAATAATGGAGATGACACCACCAACAAACATCAAGGAAGTGCAAAGCCTGAATGGCAAGGTTGCTGCACTAAACAAGTTCGTCTCAAGAGCAATAGATAAGTGCCTACCTTTCTTCCGTACATTGTAGAAATCGTTTCAATGGACGGCTGAGTGCCAATAAGCGTTCGAAGAAGCATACCTCTCCTCCCCTCCATTGCTGAGTCCCTCAAAGCCTAGGGAGGAGTTATTCCTCTATCTGGCCGTCTCCTTAGCAGCTGTCAATACAGCCTTAGTCAAGGAAGAAGACAGGGTACAGAAGCCTATGTACTACACTAGCAGGGCGTTCCGAGGCACAAAAGAAAGGTACCCATCGATGGAGAAGCTCGCCTTCACATTAGTAATTGTCGCTTGTAAACTCAAGTCATACTCCCAGGCACATACTATGATCGTCCTAATAGATAAGCCCCTTCGGAAAGCAATAAGCTGCCTTAAAAGCCGCTAGACGGATGACGCTATAGGCAATTGAGTTGAGCGAATTCGACATACAATACCAGCCACATACGGCTATAAGGGGACAAGTCATTGTTGACTTCATTGTAGAATTCACTCTCGCGAAAGACCGGGGGTAGAAAAGAGCCCTCGATGGATCATACATACAAATGGATCTTCAAGCAGGCGGAGCCGGTTTGGTATTCAATAGCCTAGAAGGGGATAAGGTTGAATGTATGATTTGTCTTGACTTCCCTACAACCAATAATGAAGCAGAGTACGAAGATTTGATAGCAGGGCTAGATCTCGCCAAGGCGGCAGGAGCTGAAAGTATGGTCGTGTACTACGATTCCCAAGTGGTAATCAACCAGGTCAATGACGACTATGAGTGCAAGAACGAACGAATGAAGAAGTACCTTGAGCAAGTAAAGGATCGTGTTAACGACCTCCAAGTGAATTTTGTTCAGATACCAAGAGAGGAGATTGAGCACGCCGATCGTCTTGCTAAAGTCGTCTTAGCAGAGCATATTCTCATCCCCAGTCAGGTACTATCCTTCATTCAAATCTCACCATTGATAGACAACATCAGTGTGCAGGAAATAGGTCCCGAGAACTACTGGACAACACCAATAATCTTTTACTTGAAGGACAACGTGTTGCTTGACGAAAAGGAAATTGCAAGGAAGTTGAAGGTTTAAGCAGCACGGTTCGTTCTGATTAAAGGCATCCTATACAAAAGGAGCTTATCTTGACCGTATCTAAGGTGTCTCATCTTAGACGAAGCAACTACGTAATGCAAGAAGTCCATAAAGGAGTCTGCAGAAACCATTCTAGGTCACAGTCATTAGTGCACAAGCTCATCCAGGCGAGATACTATTGGCTTACCATGTAGAAGGATGCCACTGCTTATGTTAAGCGTGTGACAAGTGCCAGAAGTTTGCCAACCTCATTCGAGCACCATCAGAAGATCTCACCCCGATGACGGCCCTATGGCCTTTCGCACAATGGGAATTGGACATCATGGGCCCATTCCTAACAGCAATTTGACAACTAAAATTTCTGGCGGTTGGTATAGACTACTTCATCAAGTGGGTGGAAGCAGAAGCACTGGCCAGCATCATTGAGAA
Source organism: Quercus lobata (assembly GCF_001633185.2). Taxonomy (NCBI): domain Eukaryota; kingdom Viridiplantae; phylum Streptophyta; class Magnoliopsida; order Fagales; family Fagaceae; genus Quercus; species Quercus lobata. The sequence goes on along the minus strand of NC_044910.1, from coordinate 7,351,704 downwards.
AAATGTACGAGGTTTCTTATGGAGGAACATCGTCTACAGGTATGGCATACCTAGAGTGCTGGTTTCAGACAATGGGAAGCAGTTCGACAACAACGCATTCAAAGACTTCTGCTCATAACTAGGGATCAAGAATCACTACTCATCTCTCGCCCACCCTCAGGCCAACGGATAAGTTGAGGTCACGAACCAGTCCTTGCTCAAAATCATTAAGACCCAGCTTGAGGGAGCAAAGGGTATATGGCCGGAGGAACTTCCTAGCGTCCTATGGGCATACAAGACGACAATAAGAACACCTACAGGAGAAACACCATTTCAACTAGCATATGGAAGCAACGCAGTGATTCTAGCTGAAGTAGGGCTCACCAGCTACCGAGTAGGAAACCATGACGAGGGAAGAAATGATGAAGCACTGCGCCCGCAGCTTGATCTGGTGGATGAGGTCAGAGCAATAGTTGAGCAAAGGCTTGCACGATACTAAGACCTTATGACCAGGCACTACAACTCCAGGGTTAGATATAGGGACTTCCAGGTTAGAGATCTTGTCTTAAGAAAGGTGATAGGTGCCATGAAAGACACCTCTCAGGGAAAGCTAGGGCCTAAGTGGGAAGGACCATATAGAGTTGCAGCATGGTAGAGGAAGGGAACCTACCACCTAGAGACACTAGACAAGCAAAAGTTGCATCACCCATGGAATGCAAAGCACCTAAAAAAGTACTACCAGTAGACAGTGGCAAGGGCGACAACACTCCTCATTTCCAGTTTATTTCTTTTTAGTTAATTTTTATTATCTACAGTCTCTTTTAAGCCCAAAGGGCAGTTGTTTCATTTCTCTAAAAGACAATTTTTATCCACGACTTTTTCATAATAAGAGGAGTTATTCAGAAATTTCGCGTGTATGTTATCTGCATTCTTACATTATAATTATTAAGTCCCAAGTGGATAGGTTCATCCTAAAGAGATGACTTGTATTTACTAAGTCCACAAAGTGGACAGACTTCATCCTATAAGAATGACTTATCTCTGTTAAAAGTCCACACGGCGGATGGGTTCATCCTTGAAATATTGAGTCCAAAGTAGACGGGCTCATCCCACCAAGGATGATTCAAGATTTTAAGTCCACACAGTGGATGGGTTAATCCCCAGGGTTGATTTAAAATATTGAGTCCAAAGTAGATGGGCTCATCCCATCAAGGATGATTCAAGATTTTAAAGTCCACATAGTGGATGGGTTCATCCTAAAGGTTGATTTAAAATATTGAGTCCAACGTAGACAGGCTCACCCCACCAAGGACGATTCAAGATTTTAAAGTCCACACAATGGACGGGTTCATCCTAAGTGTTTGATTTAAAATGTTGAGTCCAAAGTAGACGGGCTCATCCCACAAGGGATGATTTAAAATTGCTAGGCCCAGAATGGACGGGCTCATCTTGATTGCAAAATTTTCACTAAGTATACACCCCAAGGAAAGATTCAAGATTTAATCAACAAAGTTGACGGGTCCAACTAAGGACTCTATCCTGTAAAACTGATGAAAGCACTAATGTACCTAAATTGATATGTATATAAATGAAGAAACAAAGTGCAACAAATAAATAGCCTGAAGAAGGTAAATTGTATACAAACACCCAAAAACAAGGGTGACGGAAGGAATAAAATTGTTTTCCCATATAAACAAAAAGATAATACATAAACAAAAAAGCTACGATTGAATGGTGGGGGTTTCTTCATGCCTCTCCTCAACCGTTTGGTCCCCATCAAGTGGACGTGCCTTCTCACCTTCAGTTTCAACTTGGCCTTTAAGAGGGGCGGTCACTCCATCACCATTGGGGTCATTAACAGGAGCATTATCAGCAAACAACTCATTTGTGCTCTCAGAATGGACGGGCTGAGTTGGAGTCTGGGCCTGGGCATCAATGGAAACATGAGACAGGTCCAGATCTGGGAAAGAAGCTTTGACTTAACAGAAGTAGTTGTCAAAGCCATCTACATAGGAGCCACCGAGCTCCGCCAGGAGGGCGTCGAAGTCAAGATACTCCCCTATCGCTTCTTCCTTGGCCTAACAGAGCTGATCCTTGACAGTTTTGATCTCTTTCTCTTTATCCTCAAGGACCTACCTCAACACCTTCGCCTGCTTCTCCAGCTCACCTCGGACTTGCTCCGACAAGGTAAGCTTCTTTTCCTAGACCGTCTTCCAAGCCTTCAACTCCCCTAGCTTCATCTTCGTCGACTATGCCTTTGCCCTGACGTGGTCCAGTGCCGTCTCGTGGGATAGGCAATGGCCTGTTAACCCCTTCATCATTAGCATTGCCTGGAAACAAAAGAAGGGTTAGAATATATCACAAGACAAAGTGGAAGGAAGGGAAGAAAGACAAATACAATTACCTGTGCAATGCTAAAAAGACCTGTCTCCCCCTAGCTTTGGTTGCATGGTTGCTTAAGTCCTCATAATTATCGGCTGTAATGATGGACGAAAGCTGCTCCAGCGTATACCGAGAATCCTCACGAAGGGGGAAGGGTGGTTTCTCAGTGGTAGGAACATGACCCATCATGAGTCCCTTGCCCCTCCCTTGTGCGGGTGGAGTAGCCGTCTTCTTCGTCTCAACCCTTAACCTGACGACTGACTCCAGAGTAACTTTGGGCTTTTTGGGAGGACGATTGGTCTTCACCATCGGTTTTCTCTTCATGGATGGATAAGCTTGACCCCTAGTTTTAGAGGGCAAGCTTCCGTCCTATTTTTTCTTAGCAGCTTGCTGCTTTATAAAGGCCCTCCTCTTGCTTTCCTTCATTTCTACATCAAAATGGACGGGTGAAAGAGTTAGTAATTTACCAAAAGCAAAAAAGAAAGCAAGTGTGAGGAGAACTCACTTATGCATATTCGTTCGTCGTAGCAACGGGCGGCCTCAGTTGGTTCTAGACCATCACAATACCAGTGAAGGGTATCTAAGGTCACCAGCTTCAACCACAACCTCTCTGACAACTTAGTGGTCGTAAAGATCCTCTCCAAAAAACTCCACTCTTCAAGGCTAACTTGAGGACCGTCCTTAGCTGCAAAAAAGTGACAATTAGAATACCAGATAAACACAACAGAATAGAAAGCCTAATATAAAGGGACACATACCAGACAGGGGCATAATACCCCATGTTTTGTCTACTAGCATGTACTCTTCATCACGTAGGTGACACATCCAATTGTCCCCTTGGATGAAGAAAAAATGGCTCTTCCAGTTTCTATTGGAATCTAGCGTGTCTCACACAAGCTAAGCAACAGACTCCTTGGCATGAAACTGTACATGCCTTTTGATTGAGTAATCTTAGCCAGACGGTAACAATGGAAGAACTCTTCCACCGTCATCCTGCATACTCTATCAATCATCACCTCATACAGGACTTCCGCATCTAGAAAAACTCTCCAGGCATTCGGAGAGATTTGGGTGACGGCTAGCCCAAGGTATTGTAGCAGACGATGGTGGAGAGCACTTAAGGGGAACCTAGGTCTCACCTTCAGATGCTACTCATACACCATGACGTCTTTTACACCCTTGTAGTAACATTTTTCATGCTTTAAAGGTAGACGCATTGGGATGTTGATGGGTATTTGGTACTTCTCCCTAAGTGTGTTGAAGTGTGTTTGTTTGACGAAGGAATTGAAATCATTTATTGTCCATAACGGTAGCATAATGAACTTCCTAAATCCGTCGGGGCCTACGATGAACTGAATTGAGGGTTCACCATTATCTACATCATCATCGTTTGAATCTCCCTCCGACCCCTCCACATCCGTGTCCTCATCTCCGTCAGGTCTCCCTTTCAGTACTTGAGGTGCTGGGGTCGTCGAGACCTAACGGAAACACCTCATCGTAGCCCGCTCCCTCACGGACACACAATTGTTCACTCGACACACTAGACATCTGTCACCTACATGTGATGGACAAGTCCTAAGACTCTGATGGTCTACATAGACGACGGGTGTGCAAAAACCTAATAAGTAGCAAAAAAAATTCAACATAAAGTAAAAATACTTACCGGTTGGAGAAAGCAAACAAGGAGTGGCTGACAGTTGCACAAAGTAGACGGTACGCCAAATTATTGAAGTGGACGGTAGCGCTTTGGTTGAGAATTCGTTGAAAAAAGTAAAAATGAAAGGTAAAGGAATGTGCGTATATATATAGGGAACAGCACAGAAGACGAAAGGATGCTTCATTTTAAGTGATCAACCTCTAAAAACATGCCACATACCCCTACAACATTTATGGCCCTAGTCTAGTTTGTCAATCAAAGTATGATTCCTCAAAAGAGGAGTTAGACCGTCACTCCACGGGTCCGTTTGAAGGGAAGTGACGGACCCATAGTGTAAGGGGGCAGCTAAAGGGGATAAAAATCAAACATGACAGATACATGAGCCTGACAACAGTAAATAATATAAGGCGACGGATCAAGGTTTTGGAAGGAAAGAATGCATGACGAGTGGTCCTAGACAAATGGAATCCTTGGTGTATGGACACGAGGGCAACTAATGTCAAGGCCACATGGCCCCCACGTTGCTTAAGTGAACTCCAAGGAATCTTAAATGGAAATATCTTGCTCCTTACGTTTGGTCTTGGTCAAGGAACCCCTATATGGGAAGAATCCCACGAAATACATACATTTATTAAAATTTTCTCTATAAGGAAAGATCTTTCTGCCCAAGGAACAAGAGTCAGTTTATACTACTATAAGAACCCCAAAAGCACTCCCAAACGAAGGTACGCATAATTGACCCCAGTTTTGACACTTTAGAGTTATGAGAAGATTTCTAACTTAACCTTTGGAGATTCTTTGGCCGGTACCACACCGGTACTCTCTCAAGGTCTTCTTGTTCTGTGTTGTGCAGGTGTTATCTCAAGTACGTGAGGACTATGCGACTTACTGACGATTTTCGGCATCATCATATATCAAATACGCTTGCATTAGTAAATAGTAGTAAAAATGTGTTTTTTTTTTTTTCAAATTAACTGGTTCGTGCTCATGCACAGCTTCCTTCAACTTGAGTTATAAAACAAGTTAAATCTTCATCACAAAATTGTGTACGCTTAATTGATTCTAGTGGTATATCAATAATTTCAAATTAAGTTTTTAAAATTTTCAAGCTAGAGTTTCAATCCGTCACACTCAATATTTCGTGTATCACATTTAACTCTATTGTCTAAAACACGAATGGCATAATATCGTACAAGAACCACTTTGCTCAGACTTGATGCAAGAGATAAAAACATAAACAGATTTATTGCAAAAGTTTATACGAAACTTGCTATGTAGGCAAATACTATTTCACGTGTATCACATTTTTAGTTTTTATTGTTTGAAGCACGATCGATACATGTAGTGGGTAATTAATCTGATTGAATCTCCTGGTTTAACCAGTACAATATACCTAGTTAAACTCTCTAAATAATCTAACTATAATTCAATACCTTTACCCCAAATAGATATATTCTTAGATAAGTACCATAGCACAGAATATGACAAACTATATACTTTTTAATTGCATGCAAATATAAATCATAAAGACTAGGCTTCATTGCAAAAGTGTATCATAAAATTTGCAATCTAAATAAAGTCAGGAGGAAAAGCTTTTGTTCACTGTATCATAGAACAACTAGCTGTATATTAGAAGAGTAGCATAAAGCTGGTATAAATTAAAGCAAAGGCTCAAATAAAATTATGCATGTTTAATACCAAACCTGCTCAATGGATAAATGCATAAAGCTACCATCAATGCTTTATTCAGAAAAGGATACCATATATGTAATGAAACCCTAGCAAGTTTCTTTTTTTGGTAAACAACAGACCCAAGCAAGTTTCAGTTTCTTTTATATTTGTTTCCGCATATCTGGTACTGGTAGATTAAATTTCAAGCTTTGCATTTTTATCAAGTCATAAAATATAATTGATTAAGAAAGTCAAAAGTGCGTATATGTATTCACAACTTTTAAAGAATCCTATAGAAGATGTTGGCATAAAAGTTCTATGTGGATGTATAATAGAAAAAATTATAAAATTTACACAATATTGCCTAAAATTGACTCATATTAATTAATTAATGTATAATTGTGTAAATTTATAAGTTGATTATATTAATCGTGTAAATTTACATTGATATTATTCATTTTGCATTTAGTTTTTTATTTTTTCTTTATGTATCTCAAGGTAGAAGAAATGGAGTGGATAATGGTTGTTGTGTGTGAAGAAAGAGAAACAATTACAAAAAATCAAGAAAATTGATATTTTAATGAAATGTAATGTGAAATAGATAATCTGATGTGCGGTATTTTGAAAAGTGTATATATAAAATAAAAAAATGTATGTTCTTATACTAAAATAAACATAAATTTTTGTATAAGCTAATGGCCCTTGGAGCATTCACATTAATATTTGTATAATAGAAAAAGTATCACATTTTAGCCAACAAAACTCAAAATTCACTCATGCCAGGCCATGCAAATAATTATGTAAAAATACATAGTTGTTACAATAATTGTACCTATAAATATATACTAGCACTATTCATTTTATATTTAGTTTTTTAATATTTCTTTATGTATCCTGAGAATGAAAAAAGAGAGTAAACGATGGTTGTTATGTGTGAGGAAAGAAAAACAATTAAAAAAGAAGTTGATATTTTATTGAAATGTAGCATGTTGTAATTGGTTTGTGATCTAGATTCTAGACAGTAAGAAGTATTTGTGGCTGCTCTTTTAATTTCAGCTTCTTGCTCTTTGTAATATCTTTGCATGTGTGTTTAAAAAAATCTTGCTTACTCATGGAAAGAAAAATTGCAACACTACTCCTAAATTCCTCAAGCAAAGTTTATCAAGTATAAATTCAATTCTAGGACATGGATGAGTTGCACGGAGGAACAATGTCATAAGACATTTATTACATAAACTATTTTAAATTAAATAAATCGATATATGCTTTAAAAGTTTTAAAATTATTGTTATATTCTAACTGTGTAATTTTTAATTTATTTAATATAAAAAGAGTCATATTTATCGCATGAATCTTTCCTTTTTGCATGGTTTGAGAAGTGCCAATTTTTTTGGGCTTCAATTAATCTTGGCTTTTAGAAGTGTCAATTTTTTTGGACCCATGCTAGCCAATTGTGAATTGACGTTATGATTTCAAGACACAATTTTAATTATTTTTCTAAGTGTGTGTAACAAATTTTTTCCTTAAACAATTGCCTTAGTGCATTTTAACTTTACTCATGTATAAGGTATCAAATTTACGTACTTCTTTGAAGTCCAAACTAGTTTTATTATTCAGGTTTGAGTGTTTGATGAAGCCGTACGTGGCAGCATGAGCACGAACCAAACCAGTTTTTTAACCTCTTACTAAAGCAAGCAAGAGTGGTATGTGATGCCCAAATTTCAAAATTTACACACTTTTCCTATAAATTGTGGGTTATTCCTTCATGTTTATGCAGCAAGATTGCTATCTAATGTGGCCCACTTTTGTCAGAGTTTCCTGATGATTCGAACCTAGCTAGTACATAGTTCGCATCAACATATCTATGATAAATCGTGCTTCAAACAAAAGAACATATGTGATACACGTGAAAGAGTCTTTATCTGCTCAGCAAGTTTGGTATACACTGTTGCGATAAAACTGTTGTTTATATTTTTGCATCAAGCCTAGTATCAAGCATAGCTTCACTGTACTAATGTACTTAGTCATAATTATCTTTTTCTGAAAATTTTTGAAGAATGATATGTCAATTATGCTTCAACCGTACGTTACAGTCAACGTGATGCTCGAGATATTTTTTGCTGCCCAAGAAAGGAAAGTATATTTTCCGTACAATAGTGAAGCATGCAAACTAATTTGAAAAAAAAAAAGTAAACTAATTTAGAAAAAAAAAAAAAAATCAACAGGTAACTAAGATCGTGACCATATGATATTGTCGATAAGTAATTGTGTGTGCATGTTTGTTTCTAAAAAAAATGAATAGATAACTGTCCCACATTATTTAAGAAAGTATGCTATATGTAACATAAGTTGTTTCACCCTCTTTTAAAAGTTACTAAAAATTTTTAATAGAGTTGCGATATGTCTCTGTGTTAGAACTTTTTTTTTTCTCTTTTATATATAATCTAAAGAAATTAACAAAACAAATTTTGAACCTTCTAATTTATTTTAGAGCATGTTTGAAATGGACAGAGATCGAGGAGATGGAGAGGAGAGGAGAGGAGAGGAGCAAAGAGGGAAGGTATGTTAGGAATGAAGGAATCTTTACCACGTATAACGAGTTCTCCCTCTTGTGCTAACACCAATATAATACCGTGCTTGTCTCCGACAAGATCTTGGCGCAGTAACCACTAAGAACATGCAGCATGCCCAACAAAATCAGACTAGAATTCCTCTAATTCTGTTGGGAGATTTGTTTTATCAGCGATGACGTACTGTTTTATCTCAGGGTGGTTTCATTGAACTTGATAACTGTCATGATATATTTCCATAAATCAATGTTTATTTTATATGATTTTTTAACCGAAAAACGGTTGTCCTTATATTTATGATTTTGTTTTAAAAAAAGAAAATTTGTCATTTTATTATAAATTATGATTGGCAGGGGGTGTGTTTGAGGGAGAATTATGATATGCCGGTGCTTCTTTTGTTTGAGGGAGAATTATGAAATTAGCTGGGGGATCAGGTGATAGAGTTATATCGTAAATAAAAAGATCTAAAAATTGTTTGATAGGTATAAAAGGCTAGACTTCCTCACAAAACTGAAGCGGTTTTTCAGATAGTGTGCTACAGGTAATTCTAGTACCACATAAAAAGTCATAACTATCCTGCTTAATAGACTATGACTAACTGTCTATCAATTTCACATGAATTCACTATTTTTTTTTCTATCAACTACAATCTACCACATGAAAAGTTCTGGAAAAAATTATGACTTTTTATGTGGTTCTGAATTTTTTTATGGTGCTACAACTTGATTCAAGTGCTCTGAGATGTTGTCAGTGCTGAGATCTCGTAGCCGCAACTCTACCATCAAAGGCACTGTGAGATGGATTTTATCAGTTTTTTTTTTTTTTTTTTTTTTTTTTTTTAATGTTTTATAAAAACTAAATAACCTGGCATGTCAATTTTTTGTAGCCGTCGATGTGGCATTATTATTATAAGATTTTTGTTAGTGGGTAATTAAGATGGTATAATCTTAATAATTTATTATAAAATAAAATGTCAAAATTAAAAGAACTCTGTGTGTAAAATTGCTAACAGTTCTTGGCGTTTTTTTTTTTTTTTTTTTTGAGCACAGTTCTAGACGATTTTGATCCATGATGCTAGGAATATTACATTCAACACTGTGAGAAATTATTTTCCAAAAGCATGTCATAAAAAAAGTAATTTAATAATTTATTTATTATATTGATGAACAAACCAAGTCACCCACACTTCTTACCCTAGTCAACATGTGGTGCAAATGCATAGCATAGGATTATATCCCACATAACACACACTTCCTCTTGTGCCACCATGTGGCAAATATAGGTACCACAACCAACACACGTCTTACCCTAAATGACATTATATTTTAGGAGAATAATGCTACATTTATAATATTTTTATAACAATTTCACAATAAACACTAAATAACAAATTATTATTTAACAAATTATTATTAATGGGTAACTCAACAAACACATTAACGACAATGTTAATGAAACTATGAAAGCCAAGTATCGATTTATTTTTAAATTTTTTAGACATATCTTGTAGATTTTATTCCAAGCTTAATTGATATGTTTCTTGCTCATAAGGTATATTTACTTTAGGAAAATTCCTATATGTATTCACATAAGAGCAACAGTCGTAAATTAGTCGAGCTAAAGTTTTCATCTAGTAAATACGAGGTAGGAAAGCAAACTTACAAAATTCAATTACCTTCTTTGGTGCAAACTTGCTATGGCCGGAAGTACCAGAAGAGAAGCCGGTGAAACAAGCAGTGGCATCACTGAGGACCTGGAGCTGGAGGCAAGGATTAAAACAGTAGTGGAGGCAAAAGAAAATTTGAAGCCACCCCCAAAACCAAAGATACAAAAGGTTATATTCTTGTTCCGAGACCACAAGGATTTCGAAAAGCTCTTTGAGCCAAGAGCGGTATCACTCGGCCCTATCCATCATGGTCATAAGAAGTACGAGCTAGGAGAGAAGTACAAGCTTTTGTTGACAAATGAGTTCGTCAGCGGCAGAGCAGAGAAGATACGCGATTTGTATAAGAAGATTGGGGAAAATATCATGGAACTGAGGGACTGCTTCGAAGAGGAGATGATCAACAACAGGTTTAAAGATGATAAGGCCCTCGCTTGGCTACTGTTTGTGGACGGCTGCGCAATTCTACAATACATATACTGCGCAGCCGGCCCACCCAACCCAGCAGACCCAGCCAACCCAGCAGACCCAGCCAGCCCAGCCAACAGGTTCGAAGAGCTGAATATAAAACCCGACAGTATAGCCTTTACAGAACAGGATTTTTTTTTGCTTGAGAACCAGCTTCCCTATTGTCTACTGAAATGGTTGATGGAATGGAGTGGGAATGAAGAAAATTTGAAGAAATCGATTGAAAATTATATTGATGGGCACGTTAACGTACCACAATCCGAGAATCAGTCACTAATTCTCAGCTGCAAATGTCTGAGTTCCTTATCATGGTATTTTGGCCAACAAGCAGAAAATGAGAAAAAAGAAAGCCGTCAGTCATCAACTATCAGCTGCGCATGCCTACGTTTACTGTCTTGTTTGTTATCCTGGCGTCTCCTGCGAAGACAAAAGCAGCAACAAGCAGTAATTGGGAAAGAAGAAATAGTTCATTGTTCAATAAAAGTGGATGGAAATGGAGATCCCATCCATCTTCTCGATCTTCTGAGGACTCGTCTCTTGGGTAAGCTTCGAGGAAGAAACAACCAAAAGAAACAAAATGTCCAAACTTGGCAGTCCTATCGCAACGTTCGGGAGCTTCTAGCAGCAGGTATTCATGTGGAACGTAGTAAAAAGGAAAATAGTTGCTTAAGGGACATATCTCTTACTACACTCGGTTGTTTGGGATTCCTTTGGCTTCCTCCAATAGTTGTTGATGACTCAACGATGCCAAAGTTCTTGAACTTGATAGCGTACGAGATGTGTTTAGATTTCAAAAATGATTTCGGGATCACCTCTTACATATCTTTTCTTGATTCACTGATTGATGAACCCAATGATGTTAAGATGCTACGGAAAGCAGGAATACTCTACAACTGCCTTGGCAGCGATGAAGAAATGGCTCAAGTCTTCAATGAGATAGGTAAAGACTTGGCGCCTAACTTCGAAATTTATGCAGACGTTAATGGTCAAATCGAAAATTACCATGATACCTTGTCGAGTTGGATGTTTCGATTTTACCATGAACATTTCGCAGGCACCTGGTCGATCGCAGGGTTTTTGGGCGCAGTATTAGCACTCAGCTTAAGTGGCATACAGGCTTGGTTCACAGTTAACCCAGCTTCAGAAAGGCACAGTTAGCTCAATCGATTGCTTCTCAGGAGGTAACTTTCATTAGCATCTTAAATCTTAATGATAAACAGTTTCTGAAATTTTATTTTGTGATCTTGCTGCATGCATTGATTCTATATTTTACAGTTTCTTGTTTGTTATCATGGCGTCTCCTGCGAAGACAAAAGCAGCAACAAGCAGTAATTGGGAAAGAAGAAATAGTTCATTGTTCAATAAAAGTGGATGGAAATGGAGATCCCATCCATCTTCTCGATCTTCTGAGGACTCGTCTCTTGGGTAAGCATCGAGGAAGAAACAACCAAAAGAAACAAAATGTCCAAACTTGGCAGTCCTATCGCAACGTTCAGGAGCTTCGAGCAGCAGGTATTCATGTGGAACGTAGTAAAAAGGAAAATAGTTGCTTAAGGGACATATCTCTTACTACACTCTGTTGTTTGGGATACCTTTGGCTTCCTCCAATAAGTGTGGACGACTCAACGATGCCAAAGTTCTTGAACTTGATAGCGTAGGAGATGTGTTTAGATTTCAAAAATGATTTAGGGATCACCTCTTACATATCTTTTCTTGATTCACTGATTGATGAACCCAATGATGTTAAGATGCTACGGAAAGCAGGAATACTCAACTGCCTTGGCAGCGATGAAGAAGTGGCTCAAGTCTTCAATGAGATAGGTAAAGACTTGGTGCCTAACTTCGAAATATACAGTGATGTCAAATGACAAATTCAGCATCTCTACCAGAAGCAGTGTAGGACCTGGATTGCTCAATTCTTTCACGACCATTTTAGCAGCCCCTGGACGTTCTTGGCTTTTGTTGGCGCATTGTTGGCACTTATACTAACTATCATTCAGACTGATTATGCTGTCAACTCTCCCCCAGGACCCTGCGATAACTTCTGCAAGAATTTCACACGAAACTAAATATGGACAAGGTAAAAATTTATTTGCTGTTTTCTTTCCAAGTGTGCCTTGCTAGCTGGGAATTAATTTCATGGTTTCCATGATTATTGTTTCCAAATATAAAAGGCCTTACCGCCTTAGGAATTCTACGAGTCATGATTTCGCATGGGTCATATCCCAAGGCCCCATCATCTTATTAATTTGTTTACCTCGGTGTTGAAGTTTTCTTGCAAGTTCAAAATAAGTCAGGGTGATTGTACTTTCTAATTTGATGTAATGCGTGTAGATTGTCTCAGAGTTTGTGCGTGGCGTGTGTTTAGTTTTATATGTAATCAAGTTTAAAGAATCCCCCTTAAAAAAAAAAGTTAAAAGAAGAATATATATAGTTGATCCAAATTCAAATATGTCAACCTATTCTACAATCTAATCTTGGGAAGCAAGGTCACCGTAGGCACAATTTTCTCGGTCTTCTCTATTTTGCAACGATATTGGTACAGTGCAAAGGCAGTTTCATTGGCCGTTGTTGATTCACTGATTATTGTTGCATACTCTGAATTATATATTGCCATATACATAACAGCTGAAATCAAAATATAATTTCAATTGTGTCCTGCACACATTCTATGTAACTGTAATCACTCATTGTCAATTGCATCAACTTAATGCCACATTCTCGTTGTTGCACAAAAGTGGAGACAGTTTGAGTAATGAGAGGGGATTATCTTCACTTTTGTGGCCCAATATATAAACTCAATGAATTGTTTTTAACCTTTTCTTTTTTAGAGAAGTGAATAAAGGAGATGAATAAATAAAACTTATTACTTAAAAGAAATGTTTTGAATTATTTCAACCAAAAGTTCAAATAATAGAAAAAATAAATAAATTTTATGTGGACTATGATGATACGAGAAACAAATAACATAAAACAAGTAAATAACTGCTTATCCTTGTTGACATTCCAAGCTAGCCCAAGGGTTTAATGTCATTTTTTACGCCATCATACTCAAGAGTTGGCCTAACACCAACTTTTATAACAAATTCTTGGGAAAAGAAACTTTAGAATTAATTGTTATAAGCAGTTGGTGATTTTGTTGCATAGAGGTGAATTTCTTATAATCCCACACCAAACTCTTTTAAGTAGGGGCAAATTATCACTTTCAAGAAAGTATTTTCATCACTCCCTAAAGTCAAATTATGTTTTTTTATCATTATTTTCTACTCAATTTATTCCATACAACATTGATCTTAGATCTAAGTATATAATTATATACTTTTTTGAATGCATTTCACCTGTAGTTTTTATTATTTTTATTTTTCTTGTATTAACTTAAATTATATATGTCGCAGATATGTAAAGTGGCATTTATTATTTAATTTATTTTAAATTAAATAAATTTATATAATTTTTGAGAAATTTTAAAACTATCATTATACTCTCAAAGTGTAATTTAAGTCTTATTATTTCCAATTTATTACTATTATGAAGACTGTATTCAATGAATGTATAAATCTTCCACTTTTTCAAGGTTTCAGAGAAGTGATTAGTAGGTCACCCAAATTTATTTTTTGGAAAGACTAATTCTCTATATTCGAACTTGTGAGCTTTCCAATTTATTTAAAGACTAACATGATGTAAGAGCACCAGCATCACTATTCGAATAATAGAAAAAATATCACATTTTAGTCAACTAAGTTTAAAATTCACCCACATTAGTCAATGTAAAATTTCATAAAAATACATGGTTACTATATGGTTGCTATGATAATTATGTAAATTTAATCTTACATTTACTTTTTTATTCTTTCTTTACATATCCCAAAGATATAGGAAGAAAGTAGATGATGATTGTTTTGTGTGAAGAAAAAGAATCAATTAAAAAAAATTAATATTTTAATATTGAAATAGGTGTTTTGAAATAAATAATATGATTTATGGTATTTCAAAAAGTGAGTATGTAAAATAAATAAAAAGTAGGTTTTTACACTAAATTAAATATAAAAAAAAAAATGCACAAATTGATGCAATTTGATTTGTGATCCAAATGGTAAGGAGTGTTTGTGGCCACTCTTTTCAGCTGTTTTTTTTTTTTTTTTTTTTTTTACACTTTTCCATTAGTAACTCCCAATACAACGTCGATTTGATTTTCTAAAGTTTCTTTAATTATAAAAATAAAATAAAATAATCCATAAAACTATAATGTTTGTTCATTTTGACCTCTTAAATCAAATTGTTTAATCTAATATATTAACCAAGTGATTACTTAGATTAATTATTCAGATCTAGGTTAAATAAGTATATATCATATCATACACAAATGCGGAAAAGTAAATAACACCACAATATGATGACTTCGAAAAACCGATGAAATGAATCGCTTTTAGGTAAAAACTTGGGGAGGATTTGACCTAACTATTCTCAAAGTAAAGTAAATCCACTATAAGATAATTAAAGTTTTTACAATCAGATTTAACCCTAAATCTATTGCTACCTCATGTAGTAACTTACTAATACGACCACGTGCAAGCTCTGAATCCATAGACTCCTTCTCTTCTTGGATTTATGACAACACAAGCCACCTTACTTGTGACTTTGGGATCCCACTCAAAGGTTTTAGATCACCATTAGTAATGATCTTGATGCAGCAACTATGTTCTACCAACACTTGATTGTAGTTCTTGCTCTGGTAGATTCTTATGTAGTTAGAAGGTACAAAACCTCTCAAATTTCACAAAGAGTAACACACAAGTCTTCTCAAAAGTCTTCAAAACGTGATTAGAGTTCCCTTTTATATGTAGAGAAGTTTAGATGAAGCCCTAAATGTTTTCGCGGTCTTAAGCCTGTTTAAAAATTCTGCAAAAAAACTAGACCTACAATTTTCGATCAATCGAGCCTAATTCTCGATCCGTCAAGCAAGGCAGAACCATACTTCCTTCTTCTGCAGTCAGTTGGACTTGAACCTTGAAATAACCACTTTTAAACATTGCCTAATCACTTAGACTAGACATGTTTTGTTCTCGGTTGGCCAATACAATAAAATATAATTCTAAACATTTAAACCTAAATCTTTAAACCCTAACATATAAAACTAAAAAAAATAAAAATAAATAAAATAAATAAATAAAAAATTTGATAAGCCAAGAATGTATTGACCCCTTAGGCAAATTAACCAATTAATTAGTCATGTGAATTATTAGGTTCAATTACATGTAATAAGCGTGGTAACACAAACAAATCACCAACTAAGTTAAATGCAACGGAAAATAAATTTGACACAAGTGAATTGTTTATGAATGAGAAATACCACTGAGACAAAACCCCACTAGATAAATTTAAGGTCACCACTCTTGAGAATCTACCATTATCAAAATAAGCGGTTACAAGTAAAAGGAATCACAGTACTTAATACCAACCTACAGTTGAACCCTTACTCCAATACACAATTTGACTTGTAATATAGTGACAATCTCTCATTTCAATACATAGCTCTAAGTACGTGACTAACCAATCAATGCACAGATCCCGGTACGTGACTAACACACCAACTTGAGAAAGATGTTGGCTGCAAAGTTCTTTAGTTCATCTAAACGATGAAAATCAAGAAGCTCATTGGTTACAAATACCCTTGGCGCAAAGACTTAGCAGCTTCTTCAAGAGAAAGATGAACTAGGGCAAATTGTCTCTGGTCACAATTTGAGTGAATAATCACATTGCATCAAGTTGCATCACCTTAGACGGCCCTTAAAGCAATCCTTATATATGTCTAAAGTTCTGAGAAAAAAAACCCTACACAAATAACTTGGATATGCGAGAAAAATAGATCTAGAAATCTAAATTTTGTAATTCTCGATAGATATAGCTTCTGTTAAGAGTTGTCGAGAATTAAACATTAAATCTTGATAGATATATCTGTCGAGCTATCTATTGAGCTTTAATGAACATCACTTCTTCACTTGTTTCTTGGACAGATTTGCATGGTTTTAATACTAGACTTGAACCCTTGTTCCTTGAAGTATTAAACACATACTAGATCTACCCAATTACAAGTAAAGTGCATTTTGTCAAAGAATTAGCCAATATTACATAACACATGTTCTAATAAGTTCCACATATGTCCTAACACATTTTCCCACCTATTTTTTTTAGAATCATTTTTGCACCATAATCAAAAAAGAACAAACATATAAGGGCGAAAAAAGAACTCAAAAATATGCTCCATAGAAGCATCAAACTCATAATAACTAATCTACGCACAATTTCTACACATTCAAACATTCGCAAAAGTCCAAAGCTCTTGAAGAAAATTTTTTCTCTACGCCAAAAGCATGACCTGAACGGTTTATGCTGAGAGAGGGGAGGTGAAGCCATTGAACTTGACAAATGGGTCCAGTTCTACAAAACATACCGGAGATTTTTTTCTAAGCAAAACACATTACATTTTCAAGAAACTTAAGAATATGCACTTTTTCATAAGCAAAATCCTCTTTTTTTTTTTTTTTTTTTTGCTTTTGGAGAATTAGAGATGACACTATATTACTTTTAGAAGATAATAAGTGATTAGGAATTAGATATTTTTATTGCATTTGTCTTTTATATAAAGTGACTTATTATTTAAATTACTTAAAATTAAATAAATCTGTATATGTTTCAAAAGTTTTAAAACTATTAATGTACTCTAACGGTGTAGTTTCTAATTTATTTAATGAAAAATAGATAGTTGTATTCAATGCATAAATCTCTCATTTTTGTAAGGTCTTGAGCATGCGCGCCCACAGAGAGAGAGAGAGAGAGAGAGAGAGAGAGAGAGAGAGAGAGAGAGAGAGAGAGAGAGAGAGAGAGAGAGAGATGAAGCTAGGCCGGGCCAAGGGTCCATGGGCCCATGGCCCCCCAGCTTCTTGAAATTCCTATTTATGATGCTGAAAATTTCACAAATTTTCTATAAATTATTGTTTGTAATTAAATTTAGAAATGCTACAGACATAAACTATTTTACAATATTTTTACAAACTGTTGATGTAGTTTTAGCGTTTTCCAAATAGTTATTGGTAAGCAAAAATATGATGTTAATGATGGACCCATATTAGAATTAGTGAGATTTTGCCACATCAATAGTTTGTAAAATAGGTTGTCGCTACAGCATTACTCTTAAACTTATTGCGCCCCTAGGATTTTGAGGAAAAACAAATAGTATTGATGTAGTTATTAAAATTGCTTTGGGCTTCCCTCAAATCTCTGAATAAATTTATTAAAAAAAAAAAAAAAAACCAGAAAATAAATACAGAGAACCATGAAGAAAATAGCATCTAGCCCATTTTTTGGCCCAGCCCCTCCAAATACCAACTTCAATAAATTTCCAAATCGGCAATATCCAAAAATATTTCTTTGTATAAATTAAGACTTCTTAATAGTCATAAATAAATTTCAAAAAAAAAATTCCTCTAACATATATATTTGCACTTTACCTAAAAAAATAAGTCTGACTAGATACAACAACCAATAGGATCATATGGCCGTTGTAGTCTCCACACTACAATTTGCCTCTAAGACCAGTGCTAGTGCTCCCTTCAAATCAGTGATGGAGCCAGAAATTTTTTTTCTTTATATTTTGCCTTTTTAACTGTTTATGTTTCCCCTGAGAAAGATGACTGTGAATAAGAAAGATAAACAGTTTTACTTATGCTTGATACCATGCTTGATGCAAGAGATAGAAACATAAACAGTATTATTGTAAAAGTTTATACAAAACTTGCTATGCAGGTAGCCATGTAGGTCAGTAGGTAAAGACTTCATCACGTGTATCACAAAAGAGCACTACTAGCTACTACAAGCCTTAGCACAACCACTCCTACTCCATCTCATATGAGACCTCTTGGGACCGAATCTAAACTTTAATGTTTTGAAGAGCTTGAATTGCCAACTTTTTTTGGAAAAGCCAAGAAGTGAATTCAAACATTCAAGCTTGTTAGGTATTTTAAGTAAAGCACCCATGAAATTCCAAAAATGGTTAAATATATCTCCTCAAAATCTTAAGTGGGTCAGCAAAAATTTCTGGAAAGATAATTTGGGTTAAAGGGATATCACAAATCCAAACTCAAACCCGGGTATTGAAATTAAATAAACATGAAGTAGTCTGCGGTGGAACTCAAACCCATTACATATTTACCAAATGTTTGCAAGACTCCAAATAAAAAGGAAATCAAAACGGGTTGAAAGTTGAAACTGCAAAGGGTATATAGAGTTTCTGGATTTTCATACAAAGCACAAGAATTTCTACGAAGAAGTGCAAAATTATCAACTTTCACATATATATATTACCATTTTCTTCAAAACTTTTAATAAATATATATATATATATATATATATATATTTTTTAACGTATTAGTAAATGTTGTCAGGTATTTTTTTATACATACAATATTCTCAAGGAATTATTAAAATTATTCTAGATAATGATCATACTTAGTGATGAGGAGAAAAATCACCCTTGTCCAAAAGAAGAGAATGCCAACTTCGTCCATCAAACCAACTTCATCCATCAAGCCAACATCGTCCATGTGATGAACGACTACAACATACATTAAATGAGTTCCCTGTAAATGATATGAGTAATGGTTAATGCGCCAGACAAGAAGAAGCGTAACTGACGGACCAACGAGCAGAAGACTATTGAAGTCTATTATGCTTCCGCATTCATTACTGATGAATTATTAAGATTTTCCATCTCTTTATGGATGAATTAAATGCTATTCAATGTAAGGCATAGCGTATAGACATCAATGAATAACAAAGCCATAAAAGACATTCAATTCCTAAGACAGCTATGGAATAATGTACAAGCACCAACAGATTAATAGCCGTTGGCAAATAATAAAAGCCAGCCATTAATATCAACAACTCCATATCTCATGAATGTAGATATTCATTTAGAAGACAAGGGCTATAAAAACCCACATAAACCAAAGGCAAAGGTATACACAATTCTGATCCCAAAAACTATTCTCAAGTTGAATTCTTTTGCAATATACTTCAATTGAATCTCATTCTAACTTAATCGTCAGAGGGTGTTTGGCAACTGCCATATCGGTGTATCCATATTTCTCCATCTCATATCTCATTGCAAGTTCGTCTCTCTACAAAGCCAATAGCATCATCCATCCGTATTGACAAGGAGAGAAGAACAACATTAAAAGCTATAAAGCCTAAGAAGAATAGCACCAACAAGTTCGTCTTTGGACAAAGCAAATGCCTTCATCCCTCTGTATCAATGAGGAATTCAACTAATAATTTTTTGCATCATCAGTTTGGTGTCGTCTGTGGGAACATTTGCAAAGCCATACATTTTCCCTTTTCTTGACAAAAGAATTCCTCTTCATACTAGCTGGATTCCATAGCACAGCAAATTTGCAAGGTCTCACAGCTACTGTGTTGAAATTGTCCATCTACACAGATTAAGAACTCAACTGAGGATTTTCTGCATCACTAATAGGGACTAAGTAATTAGCCATCGCTTTACTCCTAAGATAAAAGGCCATATGGTCCAAACTCGATTCATGACATCAATTAACCCAGAAATTGGAAATCCCCCCACCATCGTAGAGAAGTAACTACAGACGCTTTCGACTGCCATTGAACAACTTACCCAACAGAATGAAGCCCTAATGCAATAGAATCAAGCGCTGGAAGTATGAATCGAACAACTGCGAAAGCCACAACCTAAAGCTGGCAGCCACCAAGAGCGCACCAACCATCACTAGTCAGGGAATGATCGTCGTGAGGAAGACGAGGCTGAGAGCAACGCACCTAGTAGGCGGACCAGAAGAGGAAATGCACCACCCTCACGAACCAAAAGCGGGCAACGCACGATGGAAGGTTGAGATGTAGGCAGTGAAGGATAGGATGGGTCTTATAATGAATGCCATGAAAGGACGAACAACAACATTTGATGA
Organism: Quercus lobata; assembly: GCF_001633185.2. Classification (NCBI taxonomy): domain Eukaryota; kingdom Viridiplantae; phylum Streptophyta; class Magnoliopsida; order Fagales; family Fagaceae; genus Quercus; species Quercus lobata. Next base: position 7,331,322 of record NC_044910.1, on the reverse strand, counting down.
CCGAGTACATCGCACTGACTCTCCCTTAATAGCACAAGTCACATCTTGCCCTCTGTCGCCTAAGTTTTGGATGCCATCCTTGGAGACTTATGATTGGACAAAAGACCAACTTGACCATCTTGAATCTTTCAAGACTCTCATACACCTCCAAGGTGACCCCGATGAGATAATGTGTCGAGCCTTTCCTACCACCATGTAAGGACCAGCGCAAGTTTGGTTCAGCAAGATCAAGCCAAACTCTATGTCAACCTTCAAGGATTTAAGCAATAGCTTTGTCACCCATTTTATCGAGAGGCAAAGGCATAAATACTCAACACATGCTCTAATGCAAATTAGGCAATGAGAAGACGAGAGTCTGAGATCGTACGTGGCCTAATTCAACAAGGAAGCCCTACTAATAAACAAAGCGGACGAGATGGTCCTTGTAACAGTTTTCTCTATTGGCTCAAAGATGGAGAATTCCTCTTCTCCATGCTAAAGAAGGAGTCAAAGATCATGGCTAATATGCTTTTTAAAGCCACCAAGTACATGAATGTAGAAGATGCACTGATTGGTCATAAGGACGAAAAAGGTAAGAGGAAGAGAGAAAGTGTAAAAGACACCCCAATTGACACTAGAGAGAAGACCTCTCAGTACAATGGGAAGAGAGACAACAGGAAGGTGAGGCTTCCATCCAAGTGAATCATCAATACTTCATTGGATCAAGTATTAATGCAGATCAGTGACGACCCCGCACTTAATTGGCCAGAAAAGCTGAAAGGGGACCCAGACAAGTGATCTAAGGAAAAATATTACCGGTTCTATCATGACCATGGACACAATACTTCTGAATGCTACGAACTGAAAAGTCAAATCGAAGCCCTTATTAGAAAAGAGAAGTTGCAGCGATTTATTAGAGGTGGACCTAGGATACAACCTCTACAAGGACCAGAGCAACTCGGCAGAGCGGAAGAGCGATCTAGAGCACCCCTTGGAAAGATAAGAATGATCACATGAGGCACTACAAGATTGATGGCAGAATGGAAAAGCGACTTAAAGCACCCTTTGAAGACCAAAGATTGATGGTAGAACTAAAAGAGGAACTGGAAAGTCTTTTTAGACGACAACCACCCGACAAGAGACACTTGACGGGTAGAAGCTACCTCGTCCTCAAAATGCCAAACACTATAATACTAGTAGTTCACTCCTTCACTCCTTGCAACCATGTTTACATTTACTCTGTTTGCATTTCCTTTGCATACATTGCTTATAAGTGTCATGCTTTTACGCAACTTATAGTTTGATGTTATTTTCTTATTTGAGGTTATGAGAGTGCCTTTTTTGCGACACTCAGGCCCAAGGATCCTGGGCCTAAATAAAAGGTTTGGTGAACTGGGCCTTGACTCACCGCAGCTAACAAGCTGTTTAAGAATCAAGTGATATGCAAGGGATGCTCTTGACAATAAAAGAAAATGACAAGCAAGGATATTTGTATTGAAGAATGCCAAAAAAGCAACAAGGTAAATTCAAAAGGAAAGAAGCAGGATTAGCAAAATGGTATAAAATAAATGCTAAGGGGATCCTGGGATTAATGAGTCATATTTCATTAATACATTGTCTATGAAATTACAGAGAGCTCACTAGGACGTGATACAAGGTTCAATCAAGTTCAAAAATTACAGTCTTGAATGGTTACTTCAGCTTTCAAAACTTGCAAAGTTTGATTCTCTTTGAATCCGAGTATGTGCAATAGTGGCTTTTACAGGATACCGGGAAGAAATGTTTGTTTTCACTTTAACGTTTTCTTTCTCCTCACTACAGATTTACTTATCGTTTTCTTTTTTGAAAAATCTCTTCTTTTTCTCTCTGTTTTCGCTGCCCCTTCTTCGCAACCCATACCTTCCTTTTATAATGGAGTTCTGGTCTTCCCAGGGAAACGTTGGTTCCCCTGTTTTGCTGTCTTGCGAACAGAGCACATTCAGTCCCTATCACTCGGTAAGTCCCACTTCCCGTTTTTCTCATTCTTTCTTTCTTTCAGCTCTGATCTTTTGAAAGTTTCCTAGTCGATCACCTTCTTTGGGACGTGCTGAGGTATGCCCTTCTCGGCATCCCCATTTCTTTGACAGTTTCCACTTTTCCCTTTTCTTTCCCATCTGGGCGGAATCCTGTTCTGCCAATTTGAAAGCCGCTTGTTATTATTCTTTTTTTTGTGCTTCCCTGTTCTGGTTCCCCGAGGTTCTCTTTTGTCTGTTGCCATGAGAGGTCGTTGGATTCTACTAGCGTTTTTTGCTTTTTTGTTTCTTATTTCCTTCTTCTGTCTTTTTCCTTCGAGCTATCCTAGTCTTCCTTTTTCTTTGTGCTTGAAAGGATCCGCGCCTCTTGATGGTTGCTGAGGATCCTGACCTTTTACCCTTTGCCATGGCTTTCTCTCCTTTTTTATCTTTTGGATGCTTCTTCGTCTGGGCTTCAAGCTTCCTAGGCTTTTTATTCCTTCATGGTTCTCTTGCATCTGTGACTTTGGACTTAGCTTGATTCTTCTTTTTGGGCCTGGCTCATCCTTTTGGGCCTCTTTCATTAGGATCCTTTTTAGACCTCAACATTTAGCCCCCCAAGCTCGTGGGTTGCCTGAAGCCCACGCGTGAGTAATTCATGTTTTCTAAGATTTTTCGTAGGATCCCCTTCCCCTTTTGCTTTTAACTTCTACTAGGTTCCATTCCCTTTTACTTGGGATCCCGACCCTTTTCTGCTGCTTTTGGTTACCTCCTTTTTGTGTGTTGCATTCCTTTATTATTCTCTTTGCAGTTTCCTCTTTACACAGGACGTGGCAGTTGAGTATTTGAGGTAAAATTCCTCTACCCACTTTTCTCTTTTCCCGTTACTTCTTATTAATAACTGCTGATTAATCCTTCCTTCAAATTAAATTTTTTGGCAACTGGCGCGTCTTTCCATACATTGTCTTCCCCAACTACTATTTGCGCCTTTATTATGGCCGTTTCACCTTATCACTTTACTTCTCTGAGTCTTTCATTCTTGGGTTTCTCTTTCTTTTCCTTTTCTTCTCTGTTACTCCGGTCTTCCCCCTTTTCGCACTTTCAATCTCTTTTTTTCTCATTGTACGCGTTGTTCCAATGGCTTCTTCTTCTTCCCGAAAAAGGAGAGAGCGTACTCCCAGTCCTTCTGAGGGTGAGGGCTCTTCTGGTTCTGCTCCGAGTGATTCTCGTGAGGTTACCGAACGTCCGGCCTTCCCTTTATGGGATCCTTGGTATTCTCCCAGTCCATTTTTCCCTCACGTATCTCATGGCGAGGCTCCTCCATCTCCTCACGCTTGGATGTTTTCTGGCCAAGCGGGTTTTGCCGGTTCCGCCCAGGTTCCTGACCCTAGAGAGATCTTTGACCTTCAGATTAGGCAAGGAGTTCGAGAGGCGGTGCCTATCTTCTTCAATTTTGTCCCGGGAAAAATTCAGGGCTGGCCTATCTGGGTAGACAAGGAACTGTCTGATGCTGAGTTTGTGGGTCGCTTGGAGGGCGCTAACATCCTGAAGGCAGTGGCTATTTCCAGAAACCTTGAAGGCTTCAGAGACGCCAAAGGGCTCAGGCATCTAGTACGTCGTTGGTGCCCTTCCCTTCATACTTTTTTCTTTTCTATTGGTGAATTGATGATTACTTTGGAGGATGTGGTGAATAACTTCCTCCTCCCGGTATTTGGTGACGAGAGCCCCTTTGATATTAACCTTTCTGGGGAGGATCTTGTGGTGGAAGACAAACTGTTTAGTTATTTTGGTGGTCATGCTGCCTATTCTGGTGGTAAGCCGGCTAGAATGAGGAGATGGGTGATGACCCTCTCTCGTGAGAAAAATAAGGAAATGAGGTAGGCCGATTTTCTGGCTTTTTGGCTTAGCAAGTTCTTGTTTAGTGAGTTCCCTGGGTATGGAGTTAAGTCCTCCTTTTTTCCATTAGCGATCAAGTTGGCTCGAGGTACCCAATATCCTTTGGCCCCTCTGTTTTTGGGTCATGTTTACTCTCAATTGGACTAGCTTCACGGAGATGAGACTGAAGGTGATTCTTGTTATGTGATTACCTCATCTCTTCACTGTGCTATCCTTCAGATTTTCATGTGGGACCGTTCTACAGCTATTTTAGCCAAGTGCAGAAATTTGAAATTTGTGAAGGATAAATTCCAAGGATCCCCTGACATAGTGAAGGGTCTTTGTGGCAATTCAACTGATGCTTTTCCCATTGTTTTTTGTTGGATTAGCTTGAAAGGTGGTGGCCTCAATCTTGTGGAGTTATTTGACCAAGCAGGGAACTTACATTGGAGATCCCCTCGTGAGTTTGGCCCTAGCTTTGCGTGTGATTCTGTATTGTCTTCTTTTTTGTCTTCTACAAGTAATACCTTTGACTTGCGCCATGGTGATGAGGGTAGTCTGGCTTATCTTGCCTGCATTAGCCCCTTTTGGCTTCTTGTGCCTTCTTCGAGTGGCCCAAAATACGCCCACTATTCAGCACACCGGGTGCTTCGACAGTTTGGTTTTGACCAGGATGTTCCTCCGGTTTTTAAGGATGTGGTGTTGCCCCTTCCTTCTTTGGATCCTTTCTTGAGGCTGCAGGCCTTTCCTTATTGGTCCCGGAAGAGCCCCCAATTTGCAGTGCCCAACTCCCAGAGAGGAGTCTTTGCTTCTAGTGGCTATACTAACTATTGGAGAAGAGTACAAAAGTCTTTCATTGACTATGTTGGCTCTGGTATAGTTCGGGAAGCTCCGAATCCTAGTATTGTTTCTGGTCCGACATCCAACAGGCGTTTATCCCTTCCTACTGCTGGGGTTGTTTCTGCTGCTGTAAGTAGCAAGACTGGATTCGCAGAGTGGCATGCCTCCAGGGGAGGTTGGGTGACTTATGCACGGGATTTTCCTGAGACTTGGCTGGGTTATAGTCTCGTCATTGGTACTTCTCCTTGAGTGGCCATCAAGAAAGGTGCAGTGGAGACAATAGGTGCTGCCTCCGCTCCAAGTAAAGGTAAGGTTGTCAGGCTGGAAAAAATGAAAGCTATTGATGTTGAGGAAAGCACAGAGGGTGCAAAGATAGGTCCTGAGACGAAATGAAGAAAAATTGGGAAGTCTCAAACACACTTGGCATCTCCGGAAGGCAAGGATGTCGGGGAACCTTTGGCTTCAAGGACCTGGAAGAAGACCAAGGTAGAGTCTTCTTTTTCCCAGGTTCTTGTGACTGCTTCAGTCCATGGTTCTCTAGGATCCTTTAGTTTTGTATCACAGCCTCCTTTAGGACCCTCTAGGCGTACTCGTAGTAAGCAAAAGACTTCCAAAGAATCTGTAGAGAGAGAGAGAAGGGCAAGATTTCTTTCCTTCTTCTCTCTTTTTCACTTGTTCACCTTGTTGCATTTATTTCTTCTTTGCTAATGAGTGGTGGTTTCCTTTGCAGTCCAAACGCAAGTCTGATTACAAGAAGGGCAAAAGCCAATCTTCTGGTGACGATGTGGTATGTGTGCTCTTTTTTTTTTTTTTTTTTATGTTCTCTCCCTTCTTCTCTAGCACTGTGTTGTTAGTATTACCCCGTTGTTTTCACTAGGCACTGCTTCTCCTCTTTTTCCTTTAGGTGGAGGTGTCTCCTCCTATGACCGGCAAGACTTTGGGAGAGGAGACTGTTACTACTCTTTCTGTTGCTCTTCCTATTACGGGGGAAGAGCCCCCCATTGGTGGTTTGGCTGAGGAAACCGGGCAACCGATGCAGGGTTCCCAGGATTCTCAGGATCCCAAAGCTTCTAAGATCCCTTCATCCCAAAATCCCCATCTTGAGCGCACTCCTAGTACCATCAGGACTGTGTTTCTTCAATCATTGTCAGATAAAGGTGCTTTAGGAGACACTCATTTATCCAAATAAACAGGTGAGCCATGTTTCCTTGAAATAGCGTTACATCTCTATTTTTCTTTTCCAGTTTTTTTTTTTTTTTTTTTTTTTTTTGAGTTCCTTCTTTTCTTTTCCCTTTTAGGTCAAGCCAGTGAGAAGTCTGTTCCCAGTGTTGCCTCTTCCTTAGAATCAGAAAGTTCAGAAGGTGAGTGCGAGCTGCTTCCACTATGTTTCCTTTTCCTTTCTTTCCTTCCCTTCGCCTTTCTCCTTTTTTTAAAAAAAAAAAATTGGCGAAGCCCCCTGCATCTCTTCCTTCCTTTAGCCATTTTGCCATTGGTTCTTCATCCTTTCTTCAACTTGCCTTATGTTCTCTCCCAGAATTTTTGGGGAAATCAAGGGATCGGGGAGAAGAGGCTCTGCCTCAAGAAGCCGGTACTGGTTTGTTCTTCTTTCTCTTTTTTTTTTTTTTTTTTTTTTTTTTTTTTTTTTTTTTTTTTTTTTTTTTAAAAAAAGACTAAATCTGTTCTTCCTTTCCTTTTTCTTTTTTTTGAATATTGATACAGGCTTTAAGGATTTTGAGCCTGTTATCCCTGAAGGAATTGTGAGACCCGTTCGAATAGCTGATCTTCAGCCAGAGCAAAAGGCTGCAAGTCCTCCAGTCTTTGTAAGTGGTGACACAATGATGGGGGACGCCTCGGGAGTGGTTGCCTCAGATCTTGATTCAAGGCTTTCCTCCTTCCTAGCCCGCTTTGACTTATTGGAATTTAACAGTCTTCCTGCCAGCCATTTTCATGCCTTTGGGTCTTCTTATGGCAACTTCCTGTGCTTCTCTGTTCCTGTTGAAGGCCTGCCGTTGCTAGAAAGTCTGCTCAAGAGTCACGGGGATTTCACCAGTGCCTTTAGGGGAGGCGTTTTTCTGCGTAACATTTTGTTGGAGTTGCTATGTGCTGTGCTGGTTTCCCTGAGGAATTCTTCTGTAGATTCTTTGTCTGAAGAAAAGCTCCTGAAGTGGAGAGGGGTGGTCCAAGACCTTCTGGAGGCCAAGTTCAATTTGTCCTTTTTGTTGGATCACCTGCATCTGTTGGCTCATATGCTGTTTCAAAGGCAATTATCCAAGAGCATAGACATTGAGATAGCTGCTGCTGAGGAAGCTTTGGCTCGTACTCACAGGGTTTTATAGGATTTGAGGGTTAAGTGGCAGAGGATCCTTTCGGCTTCGACTATGCCTGTTATTCCTCCGGATGCCTCCCTGTTGGCCGGCCTCATTCCTTAGCTTATTTTAGATTTATATAAACAATTTGGGGTTGTATAAGTTTTTTTTTTGAACATTGGTTTCCTCTTTCTTTCCTTGTGTTTCAAAACTGCTTCTAATTTCTTAGTATATGAATCTGTCTTTCTCTTTGATACATTGCCTTTTCTTTCCTTTTCTTTTTGATGTGTGACTTTTCTCTTTTCTTTCCGGAGTCCTGGACCATGGTTCCCATAGGTTTCTCTGTAAGTTTTGGTCCAGGTACCTGGTGATCTATTATGCAAGTACTGAACTAGGTACACTGGTATCTTTTCCTATATATATATATATATATATATATTTTTTTTTTTTTTTTTTTGATGCAGTCCCAGTTCATGGACTTTGACAGGTTCCCCTCTTTTGCCAAGTGCTAGGCTAGGTATCTTGGGCATTTTACTTTTTACCTATGATCCTAGACCTATGCATTTGGAACTATTTGTGGGGTATCTAAAATTATTTGTAAGGTGAATCCTGGGCCATATGTGAAAGGGTATTACATACCTTTTTTTTTTTTTTTTTTGACTCAGGTATCCTTTTTTTAATCTATCCAAGCTAGGACTTTGCAGTACTTAAAGAAAGACTTAAATAATGAAGAAAAGGAACTTTATTAAAATATGGCCATCTTTTAAGGAACATCGAAAATCATTTAGTGCAGTATTGACCACAAAGTGTCAATCTATCATAGGGTCCTGAACAAAATCATTTTAGACCAGAATTCATGATAAAGGCTGAACGAAATAAAAAAGATAAAAATAAAAAACACTTAGCAGATTGTGAAGCTGGTAAAAGGATCCTGATGTATCGGGATCCCCTCGTCCTTATGCATAGTACTGTTTCAGCCATTTCCCGTTTATGGGTTCTTTCAAGACTGTCCCATCTTCTTTGGTAAGGTAATAATACCCACTCTCATGAGCTGCACCAATGATGTAGGGTCCTTCCCACTTTGGGGTGAACTTGGAAGGCCCAGGCAGGTTCCTCCTCACGTGTTCCGCTATCCTTAGTACTAATTGCCCTTCAGTGAACATTCTTGGGCGTACTGCTTGTGCATATGCTCTAGTCATTCTTTGTTGGTACCTCTGGCTTCTTTTCTTGGCCAGCTCTCTTTCTTCTTCTACCCCTTCTAGATCTGCTAGCCTCCTTTCATTGTTTGTGCTCTCACTTTCTCCTTGGCTTTCCTCCAGAACTACCCTTGGTGTAGGAATGACTAACTCCACGGGGCTGATGGCCTCTGTTCCATAGACTAGGGAGAATGGGGAGAATCCAGTGGCTGTCTTTACAGAGCTCCTGCATGCCTAGAGCACATCTGCCAGATGATCATTCCATTTCCCTCTATAATCATGCTTCATTTTCTTAAGGATCTTCAACATTACCCTATTGGTAGCTTCAGCTTGGCCGTTTTCTTATGGGTAGTATGGGGTAGATCTCCCATGATTGATGTGATATGCTTCAGTTAACCCCTTCATGTCTTTGTTTATGCATGGGGTTCCGTTGTCACTGATCAATCTTCTGGGAATCCCGAACCTCGTAATGATGTGGTTTCGAATGAAATTAGCTACGGCTGCTCCAGTGGCCTTTTTCAAAGGGATGGCCTCTACCCATTTTGTAAAGTACTCAGTGGCTGCAAGGATCCATATATAACCGTTGGATGGAGGGTTTATAGGTCCTATGAGATCAAGCCCCCAAGTATGAAAAGGCCATGGTGTCGTCATATCCTGTAGAACATTTGGGTGAGTGTGAATTGCATCTCCCAGGACTTGGCAAGCATGATAGGTTTTGACCAGCTCCTCAGAGTCTCTTTTCATTGTTGGCCAGTAATATCCCAACAATAGTAATTGCTTATACAGCCTTCTCTTCCCCAAGTGACTTCCACAATCTCCAGAACGTACTTCCCTGACCACTTCTCTAGCTTCTTTTGGTCCTAGACACCTTAGGGGATCCCCATGATATCCCTTTTTGAATAAGATGTTGTTTTGCAGGAAATACCTGCCCGCTAGCCTCTTGAGCTTGTGGGCTAGTTTTCTGTCGGTTGGCAGGATCTCCTGAGCCAAGTATCCTACGAAAGGAACCCGCCAATCTTCTGCATTAAACACCGCATAGCTTTCTTCTTTATCTATTGCCAAATGACACTCCTGACATTTCTCCTGTACAATTGCTGCTTCCTTGTCCATATTTGGCCAGTAATATCCCATGCACTGCATCCTTCTATATAGTCTGACTTTTTCTGCAATTTCACATGCTTGGGCATGTAATTCTTCTAACTTCAACTTTCCTTCCTTCTCGGTGATACATCTGGACAGTATTCCTCCTGACAGCCTTCTATACAATTCTCCTTCTATCTGAGTGTAATCCATTAGTTCTTTGATATTCCCTCTAGGTCCTGCCTCCTTCATCTTTTCTTTGACTTCGTTCCTCCAATCCCACTGTTTGGACTTTCCAGGGCACATCCCTTGGAGGATCTTTACAATAGAATGTTCTTGCCTTCCTATTTTTATCAGCGTATCTCTCCCATTAAATGGTATTTGGGATCCCAAGGTGGCGAGCGCATCAGCAAACCTGTTTTCACTTCTTTGAGTGTACTCTATGCTAAAGGTCTGAAAGTCCAGCTCCAGCCTTTGTGCCCAAGTTCTGTAGGCTGCTAAGCTTTGTTCCCGTAACGCGAAGTCACCTTTCACTTGGGAGACTACAAGATTGGAATCTCCCAACACTCTCATATGTTTCACTCTTATGCTGAGTGCTATAGTCAACCCGGTTAAGTATGCCTCATATTCGGCTGCATTATTAGAGCACAAGAAACCAAGCTTGAAAGACAAGGGTATGATATCCCCATTTTCACAACTTAGTACAATTCCTACCCCATTTGAAGTTGTTGTAGCTGACCCGTCAAACCTCATAGTCCATTTCTTCCCTAGGATCTCCATTACTGCTACCTCACCAAGGATTTCTTCGCTCAGCGGGCCTTCCTCCTTTCCTGGGAATTGAGCTAGCAAATCTGCTATGACCTGGCTTTTGACGGCCTTGGGAGTTCTCATGCCTATATCATATTGAGAGAGCAAAACTAGCTATTGTGCTATTCTTCCCGTGAGTAGGGGCTGGTGCAGGAGTGCCTTTATGGGGTGGGACTTAGTCACCAAAAGGATTTGGTGAGCTAAGAAGTACCTCTTTAGCCTTTGGGACGCGTAAATGATCACTAGATAGGCTTTCTCTATTCTGGGGTACCTGGTCTCGGTATCCTTGAGTGTCCTGCTCACATAATATATAGGCTGCTCGTTTCCTTGGTCGTCTTCTTGTGCCAGCAAAGCTCCTATTGCCTGGGAGTTTGATGCTAAGTATAGCAGTAGAGGTCGCCCACGTACTGGTGCCTGGAGGGTGGGCAGATGATTTATGATGCCCTGAATTCTTTGAAAAGCTTCCTGCTGCTCCGTTCCCCAGGTAAAATCATTCCCCTTTTTCAACAGCTTGGATAGACCTGCTGTAGCTGAGGCCAAACCAGGCACAAATCTCCTAATATAAGAGACCCTTCCCAGGAAGCTTTTGAGTTCCCTAACAGTAGTTGGTCTTCTCATTGTGGCGATAGCTGTGGCCTTGGCTGGATCCACACTTATGCCTTTGTGATATACCAGGAACCCAAGGAACTTTCCAGCAGACACTCCAAAGGCGCATTTCATGGGGTTCATTCGTAACTTGTATTTCCTGCATCTTTGAACGACTTGCTCAAGTACTTGGAAATGTCCTATTCTGGTCTTTAACTTGACCACAATGTCATCTACATAATCTTCCATCTCCTCATGAATCATATCATGGAAAATGGTTGTCATGCTCCGCTGATATGTAGTCCCCGCATTTTTGAGGACAAAGGGCATTACAGTGTAGTAAAAGTTCCCAATCGGAGTTCTGAATGCCGTCTTCTCTGCATCTTTAGCAGCCATGTGGATTTGGTTGTACCCACTATATCCATCCATAAATGAAAACATTGAGCTTCCTGCAGCTGAATCTACAAGGAGGTCGATATTGGGCAAGGGGAATTCATCTTTAGGACATGCCTTATTCAAGTTGCGAAAATCGACACAGCAACGGATCTGACCATTTTTCTTCTTCATAGGTACAATGTTGGAAAGCCATTTTGGGTGTTGGATTGGTTTGATAAAACCAACCGTTAGCAACATTTTTACCTCTTCAATTATTTGAGCTTCTACCTCAGTGTGGAAGACCCTAGCTGGTTGAACTACTGGCCTCATCCCTAGGTCCACATTAAGAGAATGGACTACCAATCCTGGGTCTAAAGCAGGCATCTCATCATAGGTCCATGCGAACACATCTCTGTATTTTTGAAGGAAGGTTACTAGTTGTTCCCTTTCTTGAGCCACCCATTGACTGCTAATGAAGATAGGCTTTCGAGATCCCGGTTCTGTTCTCAAGTCTATTTCCTTTAACTCTTCTTTGGGCTGAATCTGAGCCTCCTTAACTGGTTCTTCTGGAATTTCTTCTTGGGCCATCATGCAGCTTGGTGGTCTGGGACCTTCCTGCAGAATGCATTCGGGTCCCGCGCACCTTCACAAATGGTAGATTAGTCTCCCTCTGGGTTCCCGTACCACCACACATTCTCGGGATCCTGAAGAGCTGGGCTCTCTTTTTTGTCTTTTTCTTTCCAGAAGGTCTCTCAGGTCCCGGATGCCCCTTCCTCCTTCTTCTTCTTCTAGGATGGGTGCCCCTAGGGTCCCTGGAGCGGAGCTCTCATCATCTGGCTTGAATTCATCATAGAACATTGTTTTTGCAAAGTTCACTTCTCCCTGGATGAAAGGATTATGGTTGGCAAGGATCCTTATAAGCCTCCCGTTCAGTCTCCCTTTAATGCATTGATGGAATGTGGATGGAATAAGGCGATATTTATGAAGCCATGGGCGTCCCAGCAACACATGATAGGAGACTTTTGCATTAATCACATGGAACCTTGTTAGGGCTACTATTAACCCTACCCTTAAGGCTAGCTGTACGTATCCTTCTGTTGATTCTATCGATCCTCCAAATCCTGTTATTTCCATGGGAGCCCCCAGGATCCTTCTGTCAACTAAGCCCACAGCTTCCAGGGTACTCAAGGCTATGAGATTGAGCGATGCTCCCGTGTCCACCAGTGCTCTTCTAACTTGAATGCCGTTTATGTTGGCCATTAGATAAAGGGGTCTACAGTGGTCTGGGTGCTCAACCTCCATGTCTTCATCAGTGAAGGTTATTGCATTGATTGTCTCCAGGAAAGCTCGACTAGCATGTGACTCTACTGTAAAGCATTCCATCCCTGAATCTGCTGCTATGCTCATGAGAGACTTTGTGGCCACTCTTCCTGCTCCTGGTCCGAATCCTAATTCATTGAATAGTGACCTAAACTTGGAATTCTTCTGGAGGGTCCTAACTGTGCTCGGGTGGAAGGATCCTTCAGATTCTCCTACTTCTGCCGGGTTCCCATGTATTACTATTACTACCACTCCTTTCCCTTTGTGGTTAGGGAAGGGGTTCCTTTGCACTTCTGGCTCCTTCTGAGTGAGTTCCAAGGTTCCTTCCCTCAACTTTTTGTGGAAGAGTCTGCGAAGGGTCCAGCAATCCTTGGTGGAGTGCTTGACATAATTATGGATTCTGTAAAATAAAGGGTTCTTCCTTTCTTCTTCAGTTGGTGGTCTGGACACAGTGAATGGCCTAACAACTCCATCTCCGATCCATTTGTCTAAGACATGGCTTAATTCTTCAGCTGTACATGGGATCACTGGTGGTTCCTCGAACACCTTCCCATCTGGTCTCTTCCTTTTTTCTCCTACTGATGTTGTCATAGCTTGGGACACGGGCAGCCTTTTTGTCCTCATGATTTGTACCGTCCTTCTGGTTCTCTGTAGTAGGTTAGCAAACTGCGTGATACATAGGTTTTCAAGGTTGAGCCTGTAATCAAAAAGCATATTGGCTACACAGGTTTCCACGAGCTCCTTCTCTTCGTGGTCCCCATAGCAGTCTAAGGCCACATCTTCAAATCTTTTAATGAACTGGATGGGATTCTCTCCAGGTCTCTGCCTCACCATTTGCAGGTTCTGGAAAGTGATCTTGTCTTCACCAGGATAATATTTGGCGCAGAATTTTTCCATCATCTCATCCCAGGTTTTGATGGACCCGGGTCTCAACGTGGTGTACCAAGTGTACGCCCTATCCACTAAGGATTTGACGAATTCCCTTAGACATAATTCTCTGTCTCCTGTATAGGGGCCCATAGTGTGGATAAACCTACTCACATGTTCCACAGCACTTCCATTTCTTCCATCGAAATGATGGAACTTTGGGGGTTCGTACCCCTTAGGGTATGGTTTGCCAAGAAGTTCTGGAGGGAACGGGGGATCCCGAGAGAATTGCTTTGGGATCCCCGAGAGTTTTTCCCTTTCTTGCTCCAAGAGGGCATTGACATCTGCCAATGTTAGGTACTAAGGGTTGGCTCTTCCTCCCACTGCTGACCCTCATTCTGGTTGCGTTCCATCTTGGTGACCAGTAGGGGGAACATTGTCTCTGATTTCCTGTGTCCTGCCTTCTTTGAGAATATGAACTTCTTGCTCCAGATCCTTCAACATTGCTGTCATCTGGGCCATGAGGTCTGGTTCCTTTCTTATGTGTCTTTGTTTTGACACAACCTCCTGTTCTACCAGGGGTATCCCGCCTCCTCCCCTGGAAGCTACCTCGTTTTCTCCTACGGGCTCAGAGGTCGTAGGTGGCACATTAGTTCCTTTGCTGTTTCTTTGTCTTGGAGGCATACTCTGTGAAGGGATTGCTTCTTCCCTCTTCTTTGCCCAATCCTTAGTGAAGTCGCCAAAATGTAAGAGTGCCTTTTTTGTGACACTCAGGCCCAAGGATCCCGGGCCTAAATAAAAGGTTTGGTGAATCGGGCCTTGACTCACCGCAGCTAACAAGCTGTTTAAGAATCAAGTGATATGCAAGGGATGCTCCTAATAATAAAAGAAAATGACAAGCAAGGATATTTGTATTGAAGAATGCCAAAAAAGCAACAAGGTAAATTCAAAAGGAAAGAAGCAGGATTAGCAAAATGGTATAAAATTAATGCTAAGGGGATCCTGGGATTAATGAGTCATATTTCATTAATACATTGTCTATGAAATTACAGAGAGCTCACTAGGACGTGATACAAGGTTCAATCAAGTTCAAAAATTGCAGTCTTGAATGGCTACTTCAGTTTTCAAAACTTGCAAAGTTTGATTCTCTTTGAATCCGAGTATGTGCAATAGTGGCTTTTATAGGATACTGGGAAGCAATGTTTGTTTTCCCTTTAACGTTTTCTTTCTCCTCACTACAGATTTACTTATCATTTTCTTTTTGAAAAATCTCTTCTTTTTCTCTCTGTTTTCACTGCCCCTTCTTCGCAACCCATCCCTTCCTTTTATAATGGAGTTCTGGTCTTCCCGGGGAACCGTTGGTTCCCCTGTTTTGCTGTCTTGCGAACAAAGCACGTTCAGTCCCTGTCACTCGGTAAGTCCCATTCCCGTTTTTCTCATTCTTTCTTTCTTTCAGCTCTGATCTTTTGAAAGTTCCTGGTTGATCACCTTCTTTGGGACGTGATGTATGCCTTTCTTGGCATCCCCGTTTCTTTGACAGTTTCCACTTTTCCCTTTTCTTTCCCATCTGGGCAGAATCCTGTTCTGCCAATTTAAAAGCCGCTTGTTTTTTTTTTTTTTTGTGCTCCCCTGTTCTAGTTCCCCAAGGTTCTCTTTTGTCTGTTGCCATGAGAGGTCGCTGGGTTCTACTGGCGTTTTTTGCTTTTTTGTTTCTTATTTCCTTCTTCTATCTTTTTCCTTCGAGTTGTCCTAGTCTTCCTTTGTCTTTGTGCTTGAAAGGATCCGCGCCTCTTGATGGTTGCTGAGGATCCTGACCTTTTACCCTTTGCCATGGATTTCTCTCCTTTTTTATCTTTTGGATGCTTCTTCGTTTGGGCTTCAAGCTTCCTGAGCTTTTTATTCCTTCATGGTTCTCTTGCATCTGTGACTTTGGACTTAGCTTGATTCTTCTTTTTGGGCCTGGCTCATCCTTTTGGGCCTCTTTCATTAGGATCCTTTTCAGACCTCAACAGAGGTTTAATTTACTTTTTTGTGAGTTTACCATTTGAATAAAAACATTTTCTCCACTTGTGATGCATTAGGTAGAAGGAACCAAATGACCAAAGTCCTCTATAGGTGGACAGTCTAAACATAAAGTCACCTACGGGTGGACAGACAACTAAAGTCTCCCACGGTGGACGAACGACCAAATTTACCTACAGGTGGACAGTTTAAACAAAAGTCACCTAGCGGTGGACAGTCTAAACAAAAGTCGCCTACAGTTGGATGGACGTCCAAAGTCACCTGCAGGTGGACAGTCTAAACAAAGTCACCTACAGGTAGAAAAACTACCAAAGTCACCTATGGGTGAATAGACGATCAAAGTCGCCTACAGGTGGACGGATGACCAAAGTCCCCTATAGGTGGACAGTCCAAACACCATTGTTATTCTCTTGCAAATCTCAGACTCATTCACATTAGATTCTATCTGGATGAACCTATCAACTGACGAAAGTGGCTTCATCACTTGTCATATTCCAATCGTGCCTGTACAAACAACGGTAGGAATAGGGGGGCAACTAATGAGGAGAAAAATCACCCTTGTACAAAAGAAAAGAAAGCCAACTTCATCCATCAAGCCTACTTCGTCCATCAAGTTAGCATGGTTCATGTGACGAACGACTACATCATACATTAAATGTGTTCCCCATAAATGACATGAGTAACGGTTAATGCGCCAAACAAGAAAAACATAACCGACAGACCAATAGGCAGAAGACTATTGAATTCTATTACGCCTCCACATTCATTACTAATGAATTATTAAGATTTTCCATCTCTCAATGGACAAATTAAACGCTATTCAATGCAAGGTGTAACATACAAACATTAGTGACAAATGAAGCCATAAAAGACATTCAATGCCTAAGATAGCTAAGGAGTAACGTACGAGCACCAACAGACGAACAACCATTGGTAGACAATAAAAGCCAACCATTAATACCAACAACTCCATATCTCATGAATGCAGATATTCATTTAGACAATAAAGACAAGGGCTATAAAAAACCATACAACCCAAAGGCAAAGGTACACATAATTCTAATCCCAAAAACTATTCTCAAGTTGAATTCTTTTGCAATATACTTCAATTGAATCTCATTCTAACTTAATCATCAGAGGATGTTTGGCAAACGCCACACCGGTGTATCCATAATTCTCCATCTCATATCTTATTGTAGGTTCATCTCTAGATGAAGCCAACCGCTTCGTTCGTCTGTATTGACAAGGAGAGAAGAATAGCACTAAAAGCTATAAAGCTAGAGAAGAACAATACCAACAAGTTTATCTATGGACGAAGCAAATGCCTTTGTCCATCTGTATTGACGAGGAGTTCAACTAATGAGTTTTTGCATCATCACTTAGCATTAAATTCATCTATTATCATGCATCTCCAAAGTGAATTAGTTTCTTTAAAAAACTTCATTGTTAATATATATAATCAAATTGTCTCCTAAAGTACATAATAAAAACTATAATGGAACCAATGAAATCTTTAAAATCACAAATGATCTAAAAGCTTTAGCAAATGATCTAAAAACTTTAGCAAATGTAAGGGAATTTTACAATAAGAAATGAAATTGAAAAGAAAATTAACTTTTCTCTTTGATAACTTAGCAAATCACTCGCTTCTTTAATTAAAAAGGGTCATTGAACTAATTTTTTTTGTTTGGGGGGTGGGGTTTGTGCCTGGGCTCCTACTTTTGTAAAACCAAACCTTTCAAATACCCCAGGCATTATGCGATTATACGCCTATAAGATTAAGGTTAATCGTGATCGTCAAAAGCTTTATAGCTTAGAGTTATAATTATGGTGGTCATAGTTCATGTTAGAGATAATATTATTATGGTTATTGTGTAAAGCCCCAATAGGCCTAATTTAGTGAAAAACCCTAATAGCTACATTGTTATTCTACTATGATGAAGTGAACAAATTAAAATGACCCTAATAGGGTTTATATACAACTAGTAAAGTTTAGGGTTAATCCTTGTACTCCAACTTATTCACTAGTGGATCATGTCAACTTGGTGGGTCATAGAGAGGTTTTTTGTCAAGTTCTTTAGTTTCCTCTTCGATAACATATCGTTGTGTTTTCTTGGGTTTGCTATTCTTTTATCCACTGCACTTTCCATTATAGCATTGCACTTATTTGTTCATCCATGCAATTGTTAAATGCTTCAATTGATTAATTTGCTAATCACATATATTCCACATTAAGTGTGTTAAACATAAAATTAATCAAGCCATAAGTTTAAAATTGGGATTCTAAACAAGCTATAGTGTTTTACACTATTTGAGCTTTCAAGATGTATGTAATTTCTTAAATTAAGCTTGTCTGAGATAAATAAGAGTTGGATTGTGTCGTGAGTAGTATTTCTTTCTTATTTCACAATTGCTACAGTTGTTGAGTGATTGAAAGAGTAAAAAGTGAAAAGTTAAAGAAAATATTTGTTATAGTTCAGCCGACAGCTTAAATCCAAGGAAAAACCCTTGACAACTTCACCTTTGCTATTCTCTTTTCTTTTTGATAGATGCAATAAATTTTTAACCTATGGCATTTACTTAATTATAATTGCTCGATCTTTATTATCTGGCCAATATTATATATAGTATCCAGGGGTCATTTGTGCTAGTCTACTAGTTGCACTTGCATATCTATGACAATTAGTGACATTTCCACCACCCCTGTTCGCCATACTCTCCAGCTCAATTATGCATATTTCAGGACTTTCTTATCCTAAGATGTTTGCTCAAATAATTTTGTGGCTTATAATTTTATCAGCATTAATACTTCATCTGATATATCATACATACAGTTTCTTTGGAAACCAACCAGTAAGAACATCAAACAGCCACTAATACAGGTAAAAGAAAACATAGTTCTCCTTTCAAATAGATTCAGTGTGTATATTGATAGTTATAGGTAACTTAGAAAGTTTTTTTTTTTTTTTTTTGGAAATAAAACACACCTCCATGAAATAAATATTTTTTTATTTTAAAAAAAAAAAAAAAGCATAAAAGAAATGGAGTCTGTCATCTCTCTTATCTTGTATAGTTCAACTATGCTTTTCATCAAGTCTACCAAAGGAATGGCACCCTTTGCTATACAATAATATTACTAAGAAGCCGAGAAACAGCGGACGCAGGTAGGCTTTTTAAGCAAAAAGGAAAAACAAATGAATAGGAAGAAGTGATAAAAGGAATTAAATTTACTGACCCGATTCCAATAGTATTTAAAATATAATAATAAATAAATTATAGTTATAAATAAATAAATAAACAAAAGAAGAAGAAGCGAAGAGGTTTATATCTCAATTAGTTGTCACTTTGGTTCAGTGGTCACTCTACAAGTATAAGTACTTTGGAGTGTGAGGACTGGAGGGCAAGGGTCGGGATTCAATTCTCCATAAGGGAGTTTCGTACACATATATACTTAGATTACGTTAGAGTAGAATTTCTATCTTATAAAAAAAAAAAATCCATATTTCAAATCTTCCCTCTCATTATAACTAATGAATTATAAAAATTAAAATAAAAGAGTGAGAGATTGAAGTCCCAACACTTCGATGAACTAAGACTGACGAACCACCGCAACGCATTGACGCCAACAGATGCAAACAACTGTCTCTGTCCTCTTTTCTGCAATAGTATTAGTACAATGCAAGGCAGTTCCATTAGCCATTGCCAATTGTATCTACTTAATGCCACATTCTTGTCATTGTACAAAAGTGGTGGCAATTTGAGTAATGAGAGAGAATTATCTTCATTTCTGTGGCCCATTAAGTTCAATCACTTTTTCTTTTCGTTTTTAGACAAGTGAATGAAGGAAATGATTAGATAAAACTTGTTACTTAAAAAGAAATGTTGAATTATTTCAGTTAGAAATCCAAATAGTATCAAAAAGATAAAAATAATATGGATTCTCCTAGATCTAGCAAACAACCGCTTATCTTTGTTGACATTCTATTTTGCTACCAATGAGAAATTCAATTTGTTGGCTGAAAATTCCAAACCCAAGGGCAAAATGTCATTTTTATGCCATCACTTAACTTGAAAGCTAGCCTTATCCAAAAAACAAAACTTCAAATTTAGCTTAACACATAATAACGCATCAAATTATAAACAGGAAGTTATGGCAAGTTGGCAACAATAAAAACCGGAACGAAACAGACCTATTTAACCAGTTGAATCAAGAATCGGACCTAGAATCAGTTTGGTAAAATCGAAATAACCTATAAAAAACTGATCAAGAACAGGGAAAAGGAAAAACCAAGAACCACACCCTTTCCTGATTCTTTGATCGTTCCGATTTTTAAAACCATAGATGTAGTTCTTAAAATGTTAGCAACATGACCAACAGTCCTTTTTGTCCATGAAGTAGGTCTCAAGAAATCAATCATGAAAGGAGACTTTGAAATTGTCATAAATTCACTTCAGAATGGTGATATGTTTCATTTTGCTTTTGGTCATTTAGTAAAGATCACTATGTCTTATGTCAACTCTTTACATAACTTTTGTTTTTCTCATTCCTAGGCAAGGTAATTCTGTTGCAGATGCCTTAGCAAAGAGAGTTAGGTTTTCTTCTTTGTTTTCATTTTGGATGAAATCTATTTCTCCTGACATTAGTAGTCTTGTAACAGCTAATTTACCATTTTTTGGTTAATAAGACTTTGAAATGTTTCTCAAAAAAAAAAAAAAAAAAAAAAAAAAAAAATATAATACGCATCAAATTGTCATCAAATTGGACTCTCAAGGGCAAAATAACCACTTCTTGCACAAGAATTATAAGTTTAGTTCAAAAAATACCAAGTCTTTTTTGATAATTCAATAACTAGTGGAGAATTTGAACTTTGACATCTCAATTAGTTGAAGAAGATCATTTAGATAGACTTGAGCCTACAATGATAATTGATTTTTTAGTAAAAGGCGAAAGAATAGTTTGCTCTGTGCTCACCATGTGGTTGCGTCAATGTTAGTCACGTGGTTGCGTCAATGTTAAATTGATTTTATCTGGTCCTTGATAAGAATAATTTTAATGAATAAAAATTTTAATTTTTTTAGGTCCAAATCAAGGAAAAGAAATAAACAAGCATACACGTCACATGCTATAGCAACCTAAACGATTTTTAGGAATTCACAATTATTAAATTTGTTTTTTCTTCTTAGATGAGTAATTAATTTGAAAAGTCAAAAATATAATTCTTTTTAGGGTTACCTAGTATTTTGACTAGGAAAACCAAAATCTTCTTTTCTAAATGAACGCTTACCAACGCATAATTGCCCCATCCATATACACCCATATCCAATCAAAACCCCCACACCTCAGTTTTGACCTTATTTCAAAATTGTGTACAATACCAAACTTGCTATGCGTAAATATACTATGAAGGAACCAGCTTTTTTTTATTGTATCATTTTTTTTAAAAAATTTTGGGGTCTTTTATGGGAAAAAATTATCCCAGTAGGATTCATTTGGGACAGCTTATTTGTTATTTTCTTCAAAAATTAAGTTGAATAAAATTACAACCACACAAGAAATAAATATGGTTTTAAAAAGCTATAGTGAACTCTCTTTTTTTATAGGAAAAAAACTATCATAAACTGACGGTGAAAATAAGTTAGATTTTTTATATTAGCACAGAGCTAGTACAAAAGCAAAGATCATGTTAAATACCTAGCTTGCTCAATAGATAATTAAGACATAGAGCTAGCCATTAGCAATAGTTTATTCATAAAAAATTGTGCAATGTAAATGAAAGCTATAAGCAAGTAACACTTTCTTTTATATTTTTGTTCTACATATCTTGTAAATTAAATTCCAAGCTTGCATGCCAAGTTATAAAATATTGCTGCTTCAGAATAAAAGCAACCGTCCTAAATTTCTCAAACCAAAGTTTCGAAGTATCATCAAGCATGCATCAAAAACTAGAACAAGAACTAAGAACTTAAGTTGCTTTGGAGGGAGATTGTTAGAAGAGAAGCTTGGGGAAACAAGCAGCAGCCAATACCAACCTGTCATTGCCGTTGACAATGCCCAGACGCAGAGCAGTTCAATACAAATCACTGCCCTCCTTGGAGGAAATGTTTAAAATGGTAATGGAAGCAGGAGAAAATGCAAACAATAGATCTCCAACCGCAACACCAAAGATACAAACTATACAAAAGTTTGCATTCCTGCAGCAAGAGAACAATACACTGCAGAAAAGTAGAAGTAAAAGCTCTGACCACACGCATATTTGTTTTTTATCCAAATAGACTGCTACCTCTGCCTCCAAAGTGGTAATAGCTCTGAATCTATCTATGACACTTGTGGACCAAGGAGGCACATGGTTGATGTACTTCAATTATTTATTGTATGTTCCAAAAGAGAATCTGCAAAATCATATCCCAAAAGGCATATGGGATACCATGGAATGTGATGATGTGGCTCTTGCATCACAGCTTGCAGCAAGAGACAATGGTTCGGATGAAAGTTTACAGGTATATATGCTATGTTGGGAAATTTTCTTCAGCTGCTACAATATTGCTTGATTTTGCACTACATGATTGTCACACTATTTTTGGCTTATCCCTACCTAGAACTTCCCCACACATGAACCAAACCAAATTGAACCAAATCAACAAATTAAGCTACAACCCAACTCAAGTTAATAAAAGCGGCTATACAACTAACTCTTAACAATAAACCGTAATTAGTTCCAAAAAAGATAGCTACCGAAGCAGGAAAATGGTGTGCAACAAATTTTTACATGTACAAAATTACTTTAATGTCTTTGTAAATACATTATTATAAAAGTAAATATCTTTTGAGACATGGTCCAGGCATTACAATCCAGTCAAACATGCTAAGCACTCAGCAAATATGGGAATTGATGGGATCCAAATCAATTAATCTAATGCCCGCAACCACCAAGCTCTCTAAACAACTTGGATATCCAACCAACCTTGTCACCTTATGGACTTCAATTAGTACCACCACATTGAAAACTTAGTTTTCATAATCAATGAAGTTGCTCATTAAATGACACTGAAACTGTGAGGGTAAGGGTAATTCAAAACTTACAAACCAATGTTGAGTAGCCTAGTTGTTTTCCTTGTAATTTCTAAAATAATTTGAATTATTTTTAACTAAGCTTCCTCTCCCTCCAATCACTTTTTAGGCATGTTGTTCTATCCTTCAGATTTGGGTTTCCAAAAAGTTTATGACTGGATGGTAATAAGCCTAGTCATTGCTTTTGAAGCACTTATTGCTTATTGTTTTCTTATCTCCAAGCCTAATGTTGCATTGAATTGTGAAATTCCAAAAGAACTTCAAAATATGAGCACTTGATGATGCAAAGAAGATTTTTTTTTTTTTTTTTTTTTAAGATGTAGTGGATCACTTAAAACTTGATATGCTTCCCCTAAACTTTGATGGAGACATATGCAGAAAAATTATGCAGAATTATGTAGAAAAATTAATGTAAAAATTGAAACACTAGGAAAACAATTTGCTTTGATTCCAAAACCCAATCCATGCTATACAATCATGGGTTTTTGAAGTCCACTCTAATATCAATTGTTGGAAAACAGTAGAAGCAAATAGAATTAAAAACTCAGCAATCAAAAAACTCAAAATGAACAAACCCAAAAGAGGTAGAGATCAAATTAAAAAACCCAGCAATCAAAAATTCAACGCCCTAAAAAAGATGCAGTAAACAATCAGCCACACCATAGCAGCCTTATAAATCACGATTAAAAAACACAATCTTAGTACAAAATAAATACACTTGCATAGTGACTTAAAATTAAAACCATGAATATCAAACCAAGTCTAAACTAAAGACCATGATAAAGACAATTATGCAGAAAAATTACTACAGAAAATTGAAACACCAGGAAAAAAATTTGCTTTGATTCTAAAACCCAATCCATGTTATACAATCATGATATTGAAGTAGACAGTGGAAGCAAACACCATAGCACTATGCTAAGAAATTAGAGTCACACTAAGTAGTTGGAATCACATACAATTATAACAAAATCTAATTAGGGAAATAGAAACCATAAAGCAAAATAATGAGGCAAAAAAGAATTGAGATGTAGAGATACCTCAACCGAAGAAGGCAAGTTCTGTCAGTATTTATACATCGTGTGGAAAGAAGACAAGAAGGAAGGAAATCAAATAGGAATTCATTACTGCGAAACGGTAGAGTAGGAAAGTGGGTAGCTTTCAAACTCTCTATTTTCTCACGCAATACCTGAAGGCTTCAACGTTGTTTTTTTTTTTTTTCTTTTTTTTTTTCTTTGGTTTGGGCTTGATAGTGGAACTAAATAAATAATAGGTGGGTTAGATTAATTATACAAATTTATTATAGGATGATTGTGGAAGTAAATAAATAAGTAGTGGACTGGATTTATTATAGGGTCATAGTGGAAGTAAATAAATAAGTAGTGGGCTACATTTATAGGGCTGGGATTTATAGGGCTGGGATTTATAGGGCTGAAAATTGTAAAAACCATTTTAAAATTATAGGACAAATTTTATTAAAAAAAAAAAATGACGTGGCAGCTAATGTAGCGCAACATGAGAGCAGTAGCATTAAACGCTATGCTTTAGCTTTTAGTAATATATAGATATAGATTTATAGTGCTGAAAATTGTAAAAACCATTTTAAAATTGTAGGACAAATTATATTTTTTTTTAAAAATGGCGTGGCAACCTAGTGCAACTTAAGAGTAACAACATTAAACGCTACACTTCAGCTTTTAGTAATATATAGATAGATTCATGGTACACTTTTCTGAATAGGAAATTATTTGTTTATATTAAAAAAAAAAAAAAAATAGTACAATCTACATTCTACACCTTCCTTCCAAATAAACTATTTATTAATATTACTAGCTTTATATAGGAGCCCCTACCCCCAACAGAGAGAGAGTACTTCAATGGCCCTTTTAATGAAAGAAGTGAGTATTGGTTCATAATTATAGATACGTTATTTTTTATTTCACTTCTTGCTGTAAATTTTGTTCTTCCGTCTGCTAAAATTTTGGATCATTTGTGATTAAAAGGATTTCATTGGTAGTGAAGTATGAATGACGTGGATCAGATTAATTATGCAATGTATCCTGCTTCAAACAATAAAAAGTAAAAATGTGATACACGTGAAATAGCCTTTACCTACATAGCAAGTTTCGGATAAACTTTTGCCACAAAACTGTTTATGTTTCTATTTTTTGCATCAAGCATGGTATCAAGCATAAGTAAAACTGGTTCAAGCATAAGTAGATACTATGCTATTCGTGCTTTAGACAATAGGTGTTAAATATTCCAAGCTTGATATTGGGATAAAGTCAAAATATGGTTCTTCACAAAAGTACGATTGTTTAATAGACTAACTTGGGAGTAACATATAACGTCAAGAGTCAAGATCCTAAAGCTATAAGTTCCTAAAAAGCTTAAAGACCAAATTCTTAACACTACAATGTTAATCTTTGACATTGTAAGTCATAAACCTTGATTGATGTAAAGATAAAGCATAAACGTTAGGTTAATCACGAAGGGGGTCATATCAAACTTGTTATGTAATAAAAGTCTGTAGGAACCCACTATTTCTTGTGAGTCAATTACTTTTTTTTTTTTTTTTTTTTTATATTCTGGGTAAAGATGATCCCGACAATTGGCAGATAGCATAAAGCTAGTATAAAAATAAAGAATTCCCTGAAACTAAGTCCTGTTCGACGGATAAGGACAAAAAACTAGTCATAATTCATAGTTTATTCAAAAGTTGTGCCATGTAATAAATCCATCAGTTACTTTCACTTTCTTCTCTATTTTTTCCCCATATCTTGTAGATGAATATATTCCATACTTGCGATGCTTATCAAGTCATAAAATGTAGCTGCTTCATAGTTCATAGCACTGTACATTAATTTAGTCCCCAAGTAATTAAATAACCGCCTAAGAGCATGAGTCCTAAATTTCTCAGGCTTATGTTTCCACGTACTATAAATGACTGTAAATATACTAGGATAGCAAAGTTCCAAAATTCAATTGCCTTCTTTGGTGCAGACTTGTTATGCATGTTGTTTCCATGGAGTCCTGTTTGAGGAACGCTGTCACAAGAGAAGCGGGTGAAACAAGTAGCAGCGCCACCGAGGAGGCCCAGATTCACAGCATTTCAATACAAACTAGTAGTACCCTGGAGGCAAGGTTTGAAACGGTAAAGAAGGTAGCAGAAGATGTAAACAATTACCCTCCATCACCAAAGATACAAAAGGTTACGTTCTTGCTGCGAGATCAAGAGGATTTTAAGAAGTACTATGAGGCAAGGGTGGTATCACTTGGTCCCATCCATCAGGGTAAATGAAGGGGTAAAAATTGGTATGACGAACCTTCACTATGTTGGGCCTGACGGATCCTAGCCCATGGGCCGACAATGGGTGAGCCCAGGGCATAGTAGGAACCCTGACTTAAAATACTTGTTACACATGCTTGAATTCTAGTAGAATCCCAAAGGAAATAGGAATCCTAGTACAAGAAGAATTCCCAAAGATACGCGCATTAATGAGAAACCCTCTCTACAAGGAAATGTCTTGTCCATCACTTTAGGATTATTCAAGTGGATTCCTATAAGGAAAAGACTTCTACATCAAGGAAGAACTACTATAAAAGCCCTAATACCCTCACAAATCAAGGTACGCATAATTTACCCCTCTCTAGCACTCTAGAATTGAGAATAGTTCTAACTTGACCTTCGGAGGGTATTTGGCCGACACCACACCGGTGCCCTCTGTTAGATCACTTCTTTCTTCTTGCAGGTTGCTAGTTTAAGCGTGCGAGGATCGTGTAACTCACTAGTGATTTTACGGCATCATCAGTTGGTACCGTCTGTGGGAATAACAGCTGAGTTTAGCCATATTATCACTTCCCTAACATAAGAGTTGCATGGTACTCACTCGATCGATGGCTACCACCAATAACATTCAAGGAGACGAGCCGCTGAGACCTACTGCATTAGAGAGGCAGGTCCAAACTCTCATGGCAGCAGTAGAATGTCTCACAAAACGGAACCATGATCTAGAGGAGCAGCTACGCCAAAGGGACGCAGGACATAACATTCAGGAGGAAAACCAAGAAGGTACCAGTACTGAACGAAGGGACTAAGAGGAGCCAGAGGGCAGCAACACCCAAAGCAGACCAGAGCGGGAAAACATAAGCCTTCCATCCCTCATGGATTCAGCCCCTCCACCTATTGTGACAGAGATGCAAGTGATGAAGGAACAGATGGAGGTCATGATGAATGCCCTCAAAGGACAAATGTCCAATGATCTTGATGACCTAGTAAATAGAACCGACTCACCGTTCACTACCTTCGTCAACTCATTCCCCCTGCCACAAAAATTTCGCATGCCCTAGATTGAAAGCTACGACAGGGTCAAGGATCCCTTCAATCATCTAGAGACTTTCAAGACCCTAATGCACCTTCAAGGGATACCAAACGAGATCATGTGTAGGGCCTTCCTGACGACACTGAAGGGCCCTGCGAGAATTTGGTTCAGTAGATTAACGCCAAGCTCCATCAATACTTTCAAGGAGTTGAGCACCCAGTTCACCTCGCACTTTATTGGGGGACATAGGTGCAAAAGGTCTACTGCGTACTTAATAAGCATTAAGCAGCGAGAAGATGAGACGCTGCGGTCCTATATAACTCGTTTCAACAAGAAGGCCATTTCAATTGACGAAGCGGATGATAAGATACTCGTAGCTGCATTCACTAATGAATTGCAGAAGGGTAAGTTTTTGTTTTCTTTATACAAAAATGACCCAAAGACCATGACGGACGTACTCTACAGAGCCACCAAATATTGACACAGAAGATGCATTGCTAGCCCGCGAGGAGAAGCCCAAGAAGAGGGAAAGACAAGAGGACACACGACAGGATAGGGGGCGAAAGATTGCTAGAACCAGAGATCAACGAGATGAAAGGCGTCCTAGACCCCCCACTGGGAAGTTCACCAACTTCACCCCATTAACCGCCCCAATAGATCAAGTCTTGATGCAGATCAAAGATGAAGAAGCACTGACGTTCCCTGGCAAACTAAAGGGAGATCCCAACAAGAGGCCAAAGGATAAGTATTGTCGCTTCCACCATGACCACGGGCACGGCACAGCCAACTGCTACAATCTGAAGCAGTAGATTGAGGCCTTTATTAGACAAGGGAAGCTACAGAGGTTTGTAAGTAAGGAAAGAATCGATCTGCCCAGGAGCAGGGCCCACGACGGGAGAACGAGCGCCCTAGACCACCTATAGCGGACATAAGAATGATCGTAGGGGGCAGAACCGCTGCCGGATCTTCCAAAAAAGCCCGCAAAACTTACCTCAAAATGGTCCATAGCGTCCAACTTACAGGATCCATACCTAAGATGCCACGAATAGATAATCCCATTATTGGATTTTCATAGGATGATGCTCGGAGGCTTCACCATCCTCATGAAGATGCACTTATGGTCAGCTTGCAAATAGGGGATTATAACATACATCGAGTCCTCGTCGACAACGACAACTCAGCGGACATCCTATACTACCCGGCATTCCAGCAAATGAGAATTGACAGGGAACGATTAACCCCAACGAATGCCCCACTTATAGGATTTGGGGGAATGAGGGTGTTCCCCTTGGGTATAATTACATTACCTGTGACGGCAAGTGACTATCCTCGGTAGATCACTAAAGAGGTAACGTTTCTCGTAGTCGACTGCTTGTCCACCTACAATGCCATTCTTGGACGACCCACTCTCAATTCTTGGAAGGCAGTGACTTCAACATACCACTTGATGATTAAATTCCCGTCGAAGTATAGGATAAGAGAAATGCAGGGAAATCAAATAGCAACACGGGAATGCTATATTGCCATGTTAGAAATGGAAGATCAACAGCAAACGATGTGTATCGGAGAGCAACGAGCACTAGCAGAGCCAATTGAAAAGTTGGAAGAGGTGAGCCTTGATGACACACGGCCGGAACAGACAACCAGAATTGGCACACTAGCTAGTTGGCCGGTGCGCCAAATGCAAGCGGCTTTCCTCAGAGATAACAAAGACATGTTCGCCAGGAGTCACGAAGACATGTCAGGAATTGACCCCACAATCATGGTCCATAAGTTAAATGTGTCACCCTCATTCTCTCAAATCCGACAAAAGAAACGAGTGTTCGCCTAGGAGCAGGACAAGGCCATAGCTGAGGAAGTTCGAAAATTACTAGAGGTAGGTTTCATCCGGGAAGAATATTACCCCGACTGGTTGGCGAACATCGTCATGGTTAAAAAGGCCAACGGAAATTGGAGGATGTGCGTAGATTTCACGGACCTCAACAAGGCTTGCCCTAAAGATAGCTACCCGCTCCCACGGATAGATACCTTAGTAGATTCAACTGCGAGACATCAGCTCCTGAGTTTCATGGATGCTTTCTCGAGCTACAACTAGATCAGGATGGATGAATCTAATCAAGAGATGACCTCCTTTGTCACAAGCAAGGGATTATTCTACTACAAGGTGATGCCTTTCGGACTCAAAAATACTGGGGCAACATACCAAAGGTTAATGAACAATATGTTTGCATACCAGATCGGCAGGAACATACAAGTTTATGTTGACGACATGTTGGTAAAGAGCCTGCGTGAAGTCGATCACCTAGACGACCTTAGGGAGACATTTGACACACTCCGATCATTCAACATGAAGCTGAATCCAAACAAGTGCGCGTTCAGAGTGACAGCCAAGAAATTCTTGGGCTTTATGGTGTCCCAAAGAGGTATAGAGGTCAACCCGGAGAAAGTACGGGCCATAATGGAGTTAGAGCCACCAAGGACGGTTAAGGAGGTTCAAAGTTTGAACAGAAATGTTGCAGCCCTAAACAGGTTCATCTCAAGAGTGACAGATAGGTGTCTACCCTTCTTCCGCACTCTAAAGAAATCATTCGAATGGATGGACAAATGCCAGGCAGCATTTAACGACTTAAAGGCATACCTTTCATCCCTACCACTGCTCAATCCATCCAAGCTAGGGGAAGAGCTCTACTTGTATTTAGTCGTCTCACACGTCACTGTAAGCACAGCTTTGGTAAGAGAGGAAGACGGATCTCAGAAGAGAGGTACCCTCAGATGGAGAAGTTGGCTTTTGCATTCATAATTGCAGCGCAAAAACTTAAGCCATATTTCCAAGCACACACCATTATTGTCTTGATGGACAAACCCTTGAGAAAAGTTATAAGTAGTCCAGAGGCTGCAAGAAGAATGGCATTATGGGCAGTAGAGTTTAGCGAATTTGACATCCAGTACCGTTTGCGGACGGCTATAAAAGGGCAGGTAGTAGCTGACTTTATCACAGAATTCACCTTTGAAGATGGCCAGGGGTAGGGGAGAAAAGACAGTGGAACGTTTATACAGACGGATCATCTAACAAACAAGCAGGAGGAGCCGGCATAGTGATCCAAACCCTAGAGGGAGATAAGATTCAATGCATGATCCGACTAGATTTCCCTACAACCAACAACGAGGCGGAATATGAAGCCTTGGTGGCAGGGCCAGACCTCGCAAAGGCCACGGGTGTGGAAAACATAGTCATACACTACAATTCACAGGTGGTAACGAGTCAGATTAATGGCAGCTATGAATATAAAAATGAGAGGATGAAGAGGTATCTAGAAGAAATAGAACACTGAATCGGTGACCTCAAAGTCAAATTTGTTCAAATCCCAAGGGAAGAAAACGAATGTGCTAACCATCTAGCAAAAGCTGCCTCAGCCGAATTTATGCTTGTCCCCGAACAAGTATTATCATTCGTTCAAATCTCCCCACTGATCGGTGACGGAATGTGTTTGCAGGAAGTAGACTCTGAATGCAATTGGACTATGCCAATTGATATCCTATCTGAAAACTGGCGTGTTACTAGAAGAGAAGAACATCGCAAGAAAGTTGAAGGTCCAAGCATCACAGTTTATGCTAATGAAAGATGTCTTATACAAAAGTGGGTTCTCTCAACCATACCTGAGGTGTTTAGGCCACGAGGAAGCACATTACATTATAAGAGAAATCCATGAGGGTATCTGTGGAAACCACTCAAGAGGACGATCATTAGTACACAAGTTGATCAGAGCAGGATACTACTGGCCTACAATGCTGAAGGACGCACAAGCTTATGTCAAGTCCTACGACAAGTGTCAGAGGTTCAACAATTTCATCAGAAAACCATCCAAAGAACTGACCCCGATGACGGCACCTTGGCCGTTCACACAATGGGGACTAGACATAATGGGCCCATTCCTCACGGCGGTCAGGCAGCTAAAGTTCCTAGTAGTTGGCATAGATTACTTCACTAAGTGGGTAGAAGCAGAAGCCTTAGCCACCATCACAGAGAAGAACATCCGAAGTTTTTTCTGGAGAAATATCATATGCAGGTATGGGATACCCAAAGTGTTGGTTTCTGACAACGGTAAGAAATTCGACAACAGTATGTTCAGAGACTTCTGCTTGGAGCTTAGGATCAAGAGCCATTACTCGTCGCCAGCGCACCCACAGGCTAATGGGCAAGTCGAAGTCACGAATCGATCCTTGTTCAAGATAATCAAGACTCGGCTCAAGAGGGCAAAGGGTATCTGACCGGACGAACTACTAAGTGTTCTGTGGGCATATCGGACTACAGCAAGAACATCCACTGGAGAAATGCCATTCCGACTAGCAAACGGATGTGAAGCTGTCATTCCCACAGAATTAGGGCTTGCAAGCTATAGGGTGGAGAACTATGACGAGGATAAGAACGAGAAAGCCATGCGCCTTCAGCTCGACCTGGTGGACGAAGTTAGGACAGCCGTGAAGCAAAGGTTGGTGTGATACCAAAATCTCATGGTAAAACACTACAACTCCAATGTTAGGCATAGGGACTTTCAGGTTGGCGATCTTGTACTACGGAAGGTAATGGGTGCCACTAGAGATCCTTCACAAGGGAAACTCAGCCCCAACTGGAAAGGACCCTACAGGATCATATCATGACAGAGGAAGGGCACCTACCACCTCAAGACTTTGGACGGACAAAAGCTGCAACACCCATGGAACACGGAACATCTATGGAAATACTACCAGTAGAGACAATATGAAGAATAGCGGCAATCCCCAATTCCCCAGTTTATTTAACTTTTAGCTTCAGTTACTACTAGTTTTCTTTTAATAATTCTTGCTACAATATTTTGTGCCTTTTTAAGCCCAAGGGGGCAGGTACTTTTTCCCTAAAAATGTATTTTACTTTAAAGAGGAATTATTCAGACATAAACCGTGTTTTTTACTTGAATTCTCACAAAGCTCAAAAGTGAACAGGATAAAATAACGCCCACAAAGTGGACGGATCACCCATAGGGTGGGAATATTTGCAAAGTCCACAAAGTTGACAGATCACCCATAGGGTAAAAATATCTACCAAGCCCACAAAGTGGACGGATCACCCATAGGGTGGAAATATTTGCTAAGTCCACAAAGTCGACGGATCACCCATAGGGTGGAAATATTTGCAAAGTCCACAAAGTGGACGGATCACCTATGGGGTGAAAATATTTGCAAAGCCCACAAAGTGGACGGATCACCAATGTGGTGAAAATATTTCTGAAGTCCGCAAAGTGGACGGATCACCCATAGGGTGGAAATATCTACCAAGCCCACAAAGTGGATGGATCACCCATAGGGTGGAAATATCTGCCAAGTCCTCAAAGTGGATGGATCATCCTAGACGGGGGCAGTCAAAGCCCATAAATAGACAGATGAAAATAAATTACACTAAGTAGGCGAATCGTCCTTGACGGGAGAAAACTGCTTAAGTTAATAAAAATAGAAGATTAGAACAAAATCCACAAAACAGACGAGTAGTCCCGGATGAATAGCGTTTAATATAAAAAATCCACCAGTTGGGTGACGACTAGCCCATAATAAGGATGAATGACAACAAATTCAAATTGGGCGGACACAAGCCCATCAACTGCACGGATCAGTTCATTAGGTGAAAATTTCCAAGTCCACGATGAAGGACGGGGTAAACTACCTAAGTATTCAAGTAGGACGGATCGTCCAAAAACAAAAACTATACAAGTCCATAAAAATGGCCAATTCTCCTATAATGAACAACTTAAGAGGACAGATATTTATGCATCATTGAAATAACAAAGATTGATATAGCAGGCATAAAATTGTAAAATAATGTAACATTGACAGATAAAGCCCTCAAAGGGTAATTGTTTAATACACAAAATTAAGGACGGATCGTTCACCAAAAAAAAAAAAAAAGAGTAACCAATCTACTTTTTTGGGTCGGCATCTTGAACATTTTTTGCTGGAGCTGTTTCTCCATCGCCTTGAACTGCCTCTTCAGCAAAGAGGTCGTCTATGTTCTCTGAGGCGACAGGCAAAGCAGATGTCTGGCCTTGGTCGTCAACGTTTGTCATGGACACATCCAATTCAGGGTAGACTTTCTTAACTCGACGGAGCGCGTCATCAAAATCTTAGAGGAATGAGTCCCCCAGCTCGGCCAATAAAGCGTCGGAATCATAGTATTCTCGGACCGCTACCTCCAAGGCCTTCCCCGCCTCATCCATATTTTGTTCAAGCTCTTTCCTTACCTACTCTGAAAGGTCAAACTTCTTCTCCATGGTGGACTTCCACTTGTTAAGTTGACCTAGCTCATCCTCCGTCTGCTCTGCCTTTGCTAGCACATGTTCCAAAGCCACCTCACGGTTAAGGCATCGATCCATTAGGCCCTTCATTATGACCAAGGACTAGAACAAACAAGTTAAGAATGTTAGACAAAAACCAAGTAAAGTGGATGGGTGTAAATTGACAGACAAACATTACCTGTGCAACAGCAAAGAGACTCGTCTCCCCCATTGCCTCCATCGAGTGATTGCCCAAATCCTCATAATCCTCAGATGAGATTATAGATGAAAGCTTCTCCAAGGTGAATTTGGAGTCATCACGAAGGAGAGGAGGCTTATCTTGGCTTGTGGACGGGGCCTTCATTAAGCCTTTGCCTGACCCATGCTTAACTAAGGTGACGGTCTTCACACCCTCGGCCATCAACCCTATGACGGGTTCCAAAGAAATTTTTTGCTGCTTATATGGACGGTCAGATTTAGGTGGAGGTTTCTATTTTGTCGACGGAGCCATCCCTTTAGGAACCACCTCGCCGGACTCTTTTTTTTTTTTTTTTTTACGGCCTATGATTTTATCAGCGCCCTCCTCTTAGCATCGTCCATCTCCGTAAAGAAGGATGGATGAAGTTATTAACTAGGAGTTGAAGTCATTTAAGCAAAATAAATGTTGACGGACTTACGTCTGTGAATTTTTTCGTTGTATCTAATGGCTTCTAGCATTGTTTTAGGACCGTCACAATACCAATGGATGGTATTTGGATTTACCAACTTCGCCCAAGTCCTTTCTTCCGGCTTGGTCTTTTGAAAAATCTTCTTAAGGAAACTAAACTCCTCAATACTAACTTTTGGACGCCATCTACCTGCAGAATAAATGGACGGTTAGAAGAAAGAATCATAACTAAGTGAATATAAAATGAATTTACAAATTAGGACGAATGCATACGAGATGAATGTAATACTCCCCAAGTTGTGTCGACGGGCATATATTCCGTCTCCCCTAGATGGCCTATCCACTTGTCACCCTCTAGGAAGAAGTAACGACTCTTCCAGTCTCTATTTGAGTCGGGTGTTTCAAAAATGACCTTCAACAATGGGCTTCTACTGGTAAAACTATACATTCTCCTTAACCTGTCAATTTCGTATGGATGGTAGCAATGAAGGAATTCACACACCGTCAGCCTCCTAGCACCGTCTGTCATAGCACCATAGAGAATCTCCATTGCTATGAAGACCCTCCAGGCATTTGGAGATATCTGGGGGACAGACAAACCCAAATACTTTAGAAGTTCTCTATGCAGGGTACTTAGCGGAAACCTAAGTCCCACCTTCAGCATATGCTCGTATACTCCGACCCCTTCTACCCCCTCATAATAACATTTCTCTAATACGTAAGGTAGATGGATTAGAATGTAGTCCGGAATTTGAAAATTAGCCCTAAAAGTGCTGAAATGTTTATCCTTGATGACAGATGTGAATTTATGCATCGTCCACTCTGGTAGCATGATGAACTGCCTAAGTCCATTAACACCAATGACAGATCCCAATGGTTGATTCTCGTCGTCATCAAAAGTATCTTCTAGCTCAGCCATCTCTATATCCTCATTTGTTGAGGATGAGGAAGAGGCGGACGGACTCCTCGTATTCCGCCCCGTCATGAACTACTGACTGATTACTTGATGCACTAGACATTGCCTACAATTGGCGACAAAACCTAAGACTGATGGATCTAGGAATGTTAACGGGTGTGTAAGTCTAGCAAAATGTAAGCACAAATGCAAGACTTGTAAATAATAATAATAATAATACTCACCGCTCTTTGAGTAACTGAAGGTTGACGGTTGTATAGTTGACGAGTACAGATGTTCGACAGAATGCTCTCTAACAAGGTTGACAATGGCGTTCTGACAATATGTTTTAGCTGAAAAGTGTAGAAATAAGGGAGGAGAAGTGTGTTATAGATATGTGAAACGCACGGAAGACAAAGCGACGCTTCAATCCGGTACAAAATCCAATCAAAAAGTGACACGTGGCATGCCTCATAAATGCTTGACAACCTGTCAACAAATGATCGCAATTCATGTCGTCCTCTTGGAGAGCTGTCAACTCCAAGAATCTTCAGCCGTCAACTTTAGGAATCTTAAACTGTCAACCCTAAAGAATATTGAACTGTCACCCTACTAGTCCGTCCACCTAAATCATGATGGACCATAGGGTAAAAGGGGCAACTGAAGGGGTAAAAATTGGTATGACGAACCTTCACTATATTAGGCCTGACAGATCCTAACCCATGGGACAACAATGGGTGAGCCCAAGGTATAGCAGGAACCCTGACTTAAAATACTTGTTACACACACTTGAATTCTGGTAGAATCCCAAAGGAAATAGGAATCCTAGTATAAGAAGGATTCCGAAAGATACGCGCATGAATGAGAGACCCTCTCTACAAGGAAATGTCTTGTCCATCACGTTTGGGATTATTCAAGTGGATTCCTATAAGGAAAAGACTTCTACATCAAGGAAGAAAGGCCAACCTTCTACTACTACTATGAAAGCCCCAATACCCTCACAAATCAAGGTACACATAATTTATCCCTCTCTAGCACTCTAGAGCGGAGGGTATTTGGCCGGCACCACACCGATGCCCTCTGTTAGATCACTTCTTTCTTCTTACAAGTTGCTAGTTCAAGCGTGCGAAGATAGTATGGCTCACTGGTGATTTTACGGCATCATCAGTAAAGCAAAGTACAAGCTAGTAGAAAAGTACAAGCTTTTGCTGACATATGAATTCGTCAATGGTAGCGGCAAGGAGATAAAAGATTTATATAAGAAGATTGAAGTGAACATCAAGGAACTGAGGGAATGCTTCGAGAAGGAGGTGACCAAAAAATATGATGATGAGGCCCTCGCTTGGCTGTTGTTCGTGGATGGTTTTACAATACTACAATACATATACTGCACTACTAAAGACTAGTTCAACATAAAAACTGACAATGTTACATTCGGACAACAGGATCTGTTCTTGCTGGAGAACCAACTTCCTTATTGTCTTCTCAAATGGTTGATGGGCTTGAGTAAGATGGAAAAGGAGTTAAGGGAATCAATTGAAACTTATGTTGCACATCATAGTATGGTACCAGATGACCAGCAATTGAAGCAGCAACAAACAAAAGGCAAGAGAGGCGATACATTTTGTTCAGAGGAGAAGCTAAAAGAACAAATAATATCAATGGATGAAGATCGAGCCCATCCATCTTCTCAATCATCTGAGGACAAAACTCTTAGGTAAAGCACCACTGGAATCTTATATGATTTGGAAGGGAAAAGCAGTCCAAGATTGGCAATCCTATCGCAACATTCAGGAGCATAAAGCAGCAGGTATCCGTTTGAAACGTAGTAGCAATAGTTGCTTGCGTAACATACATTTTACTAGACCATTCCCTTCGCTTGGATACCTTTACCTTCCACCCATTATTGTGGATGATTCAACGAGGCCTAAGTTCTTGAACTTGATAGCCTACGAAATGTGTCTAGATTTTGAAAAATGACTTCAGAATCACCTTATACATATCCTTCCTTGATTCACTAATCAGTGAAGCCAATGATGTTAAAGAGCTAAGGAAAGCAGGGATACTCCTCAACTTCCTAGGTAGCGATGAAGAAGTGGCTCAACTCGTTAATGAGATAGGCACCGACTAGGTGCCTAACCCCTACATTTATCTAACCGTCAAATTAAAAATCCAAGGGTACCATAATACCTTGTTGAGTTGGATGTTTCGATTCTACTATGACCATTTCGGAGGCACTTGGTCGATTGTAGGGATTTTAGGCGCAATATTTGGACTCAGCTTAACTGGCATACAGGCTTGCTTCACAGTCAACCCTGCTTCACAAAGGCACAGCTAGCTCAATCGGTTGCTCCTCAGGAGGTAACTTTCACTTTCAATAACATCTTAGGGTGCGTTTGTTTTGGGGGGAAATGATTTCAGGAAATCATTTTCCCCCAAGCCTGCGTGTTTGGCAGCAACGGAAAATAAAATTTTCCAGCAAAATCACTTCTTGTTTACCGAAATTTAAGCCTTTGACCCAGAAATGATTTTACACTCTCATTTTCACTTCAAATCATTTCCGAGTCACGCAAAACACAGAGAGAGCAAGAGAAAGAACGCAAAGAACAACATAGAGAAAGCGAGAGAAAGAACAACACAGAGAGAGCTCAACCAGGAAAAACGGTAAACACAGAGAGAGCGAGAGAAAGAACGAGAGCTTCGATCCAGCCAACGAGTGAGAGAAACAACGAGAGCTTTGATCCAGCCACCGAGAGCCCCAATCCAGCCAAAGAGCGAGAGAAAGAACGAGAGCTCCGATCCAGCCACCGACACCGATCTACCTCATGCCGGCCATGCCAAGCTCAGCTAGACGATCACCGCGCCAAATGCCAGACGATCGCAATCGCGAAGCATCGCACCGATCGCGAAACACTGCACCATGCCAATCGCGAAGCACCGCACTGCGCTGATCGAGAAGCATCGCACCACGCCTTCGCGCCTCTCTCTCTTCCTTCTTCTCTCAATTTGACCGGATTTGATGATTTTTTTTCTAGGTTTTGTATGTGTTTCTATATTGAGGAATGAATGATATTGTAAAATTTGTTTGGCAATCGAGAAACTGTGAGAAAATGTGACCGGATTTGATCGGATTTGAAGATTTTTTTTCTGGGTTTTGTTTGTGTTGCTGTATTGAGGAATGAATAATATTGTAATATTTGTTTGGCAACTGAGAAACTGTGAGAAAATGTGACTGGATTTGACCGGATTTGATGATTTTTTTTTCTGGGTTTTGTTTGTGTTACTGTATATTCATTTGGCAACCGAGAAAATGTGAGTAACAAGTAGAAAATGTGTTTTCTATGATATTTTCAAGAACACAACCAAACACCAAAAAAAAATTTTCGAAATTTTTTTTGAAATGCAACCAAACACATGAAAACATTTTCCTTTCCGGAAAATAGCATTTCCGGAAAATGGAATATTTTCCGGAAATGCTTTTACACAAATCAAACACAGCCTTAGTGAAAAACAGTTTCTGAAATTTTATTTTGTGATCTTGTTGCATGCATTGATTCTATATTTTTACTACCTCCAGATATTTGCTTCCAAGTAAATGGCACCAGAGGAGTCGTCTTTTCCAAGTAAATGTCATGCCCTTTTTCGTAATTTCATCATGTGAGTTTAAACTTTAAATAAGTCAAGGGAACGTGTGTAATTTCTTAATTTATTTCATAATAAAAGGTGTGACACAATATGTAATTTGCAGCCTATTTCATGATTCAAAGCTTCAGCATTATAATGGAGTATTAAGGGGGTTGTATTAATCAGATTTCAGACCAATTCTTCTTTTTCCTTTTTTCCTTTCCACCATTTTTTTTTTTGGTGAATGTATTTTTCTTTATTACTTTTAGATGTATCACACTCATCAATACATCCAGGGGCCATTTGTGCTAGCTAGTCTATGAAAAAATTAAAAGGCAGTAGTTCCCCATGACAATTAGTGACATTTCCACCACCCCTGTCCGCCATACCCTCCAGCTCAATTATGCAGATTTCTGGACTTTCTTATCCTGAGATGTTTGCTCAAATAATTTTGTGGCTTATAATTTTATCTGCATTAGTACTTCATCTGATATATCATACATACAGTTCCTTTGGAAACCAACCAGTAAGTACATCAAACAGCCATTAAGTGCAGGTAAAAGAAAACGCAGTTCTCCTTTCAAATAGATTCAGTGTGTATATTGATAGTTATAACTAATGAATTATAACTAAAATAAAAGAGTGAGAGATTGAAGTCCCAACACTTCGATGAATTGAGACTGACGAACCACTGAAACGCTTTGATGCCACCAACCATTGATCTCACCAATCTACGGAGGTCGCAACTGTTAGTGATCGTGGTGGTTCTAATTCAGAGAAGTTAAAGAAGATTGCCAATGGTTGATTTGCACACAGTCATGGTTGAATTGCCGCGAGGTTGAAGATGACTGAATTTGGGGATGACCGTTGAGGTTTTTTAAATATAGGCGCAACGCACCGTTTCCCTTAAAGAAGACACGCAACGCACCGTTTTTTATGTATTTGATATTTAAGCTACAGAGGACAGAACGACGTCGTCTTGCTGTCTGAAGGATCCGTAAGTTCTGGCGCTAAGATCAGTTAGGTAGTTGGTTTCATTTCCTAATTTCACAGAATTGATCCGTATAGTTTGGATCAGGGGCGGAGGCAGCATGGGGCGAGGGGGGGCACTTGCCCCTCCTGACTCTGTTAAAATGCCTTATATTGGTGATACGTTCTTAGAGAGTTTGACACTTTGACCCCTCTGATTAAAAAAAAAAAGGCAGGCCCACTCTCACCTTAAAGAAACATACCAAAAATAAGGGTTAAAGCTCCCTTGACATGCCTAAGTCCTAACCTTATATTATTCTTTTCTTAGTTTTTATACTGTATCATGTTTTTTACAAGTTTATTTTTTACCTATTTCACTATTCACAACAATTCCTTTCTTGCATATCTCATAAATAACTTATCCCATAAATGAATGATGAAATGCCATTATTTCTTAACTTTTTTACATTTTCAAAATCTGAATTTTTGTTATAAACTTAAATTTTAAATACTTAGAAGGATAGAAAAATAAATGTTGAATTTAACATATTTTAATAAGCAATCAGACAATAAGACATATATACAATTTTACAAGTATTTGCTATATTTTTTAATATTTTTAGATTTCATAAAATAAAATAAAAAACTTATAGATGAATTTTTTTTTTCTTTTAAGGAATCAAATTAGATGTCTAAACTTTATGTATTTATTCTTCTAAAATAAAAATAAAAAACTTTATAGATTTACATTAATCTCTTCTTTCAACTATTAGTAACTATGAATTGGTTATTTTTGTTTCTTTCTTTTAACAATATGAAACATATATTTGTAATTACAATTGTTTATTTACAATTTATTTTGTTAATGTTATGGATTAATATATCTAAATTATTTTTCTTTTAATACTGTCTTTTAATTTTGCCCCCCCAAGATTGAAATCTTGGCTCCGCCACTGGTTTGGATTAGTTTGTTATTGAGCTTCTTAAGCAGATTGTGTTATACATATGATTGTACTCTCAGTTTTCTCATTAAGCAAGAAAGACTATTTCTCTCAGTAAATCTCTCTCTCTCTCTCTCTCTCTCTCTCTCTCACTCTGTTCCTCTTTTTTTGTCTTCTCAAACTTTCTCTTCACACAAACAGATCTTAATCTTGATTCAAGTACGTTTTAACACTAAGCTTGTACTACACAATCCTTTAAGAAAATCTTCAGCAACCATTGACCAAGATTTTTAGTCGCACCAAAATCTCAAAGTTGAGGAAAATATTTTTACGGCGGAGCAATGCAATAGATACAAACTGTCTCTGTCCTCTTTTCTGCAACAGTAATAGTATAATGCAAGGCAGTTGCATTGGCCATTGTCAATTGCATCTACTTAATGCCACATTCTTGTCATTGTACAAAAGTCGTGGCAGTTTGAATAATGAGAGAGGATTATCTTCATTTCTGTCGCCCATTAAGTTCAATGACTTTTTTTTCTTTTCATTTTTAGACAAGTGAATGAAGGAAATGATTAGATGAAACTTGTTACTTAAAAAGAAATGTTGAATAACCAGAATAACCAATAAAAAACCGGTCAAGAATCAGGAAAAACCGAGAACCACACCCTTTCTCGGTTCTTTGACCGTTCCAGTTTTTAAAACCATAGATGTTGTTCTTGAAATGTTAGTAGCATGATGAACAATCCTTTTTGTCCATGAAGTAGGTCTCAATTAGAAATCCATTATGGAAGGAGACTCTAAAATTGTCATCAATTCCCTTCGAAATGAAAACATGTTTCATTTTGCTTTTGGTTATTTAGTAAAGATCACTATGTCTTATGTCAACTCTTTACATAGCAAAGAGAGCTAGGTTTTCTTCTTTGCTTTCAGTTTGGATGGAGTCTATTTCTCCTAACATTAATAGTCTTATAACAGCCGATTTACCTATTTTTTAGTCAAAGGGATTGTACAAGCCAAAGTCAATGGGCCGAGGAGAAAGAAAGAGAATGATGAATCAACTGTGGCTCTTGAGGAGCCGAGCCATCTCGGGTAGGCTTGTCCACGGGTCGGTCCGGGTCGAGTTTGTGCCCAACCCAGAACTGACCTGATTACTTCGGGTCTCCTAAACATGGACCTGCCGCCGATGGCAACGGTTCGGGTGGTCGGACGTCAAAGTTTTCCGATCAGTTTACGGTCAAGCTCGGACTGTGTGAATCGCACCAGATTTTTGCCGAAATCTGCTTATTTTTGCTTGATCTGACCAGATTTCGAAGAGATCTTGGTTGATCTTAACGAGATTAGGCCGAACTTGAAGAGATCTTGGAAAATCTCAACAAGATCAAGCCCGATTTCGAAGAGATCAGGCGAGATCAGGCCAAATCTCGACGAGATCTCGCCGGATCTCGACAAATTGGACAAAATCATACCAATGAACTACTTCAATCGGCAGAGAAAGCTATTTTCAGTGTGTTTTCTGGTCGAGTCAGTTGAAATCGGTTTTCCATGCTCTAACCCATAAACCGACTCTTCGATCTCGGATTTTGGGATCGGATATCCACCGCCGACCGTTGCTGGCGTTGGGTTGGCCGGTTCTCGAGCCGGATCGGTTAGGTTGGGCGAGTGGGTCGGGTACCAAGTCTGGTTGGACACCCCTAACCTCGGAAGAGCTTTAGGGAGGTAACCATTTTGGAAATATAAGCCTCAGGAAAGGTAGTAGAGGTAAGCCAACAACAAAAGAAGAAATATATGAGAAGAAGGCTGTCACCAGCACATTAAATGCACTATACCAAATGAATTGGTCGCATTTATGGAGAAATGACACATGAACAGTGTCATCACAACTTACAACTACTCACAAAGCTTCCAAGAGGTCCTAATGGGACAAGCATCCGAGGGATTTCCTAAAAACTCTACAGGTGGAAGGATGGGATGTAGAAGTGAAGGACTATATAAGGAAATTGCTACCATAAAAATGGGGCATGTAATTGGAGAAGGAAGAAAAATAGAAGAACACACTGTATTTAGATAAGCTTGATTAAATACAAGAACATATCATACTTGAACTTGACTGAGAAGCGTTATTTCTATCAATTTGTATTCTCAATCTTATTGGCATGAATCCTATTAACTGTGGCCATATTTAATTTGCTAGGAAGTTTTCTTGTAAGACCCATTCTCTAACAAATATATTGTTTTGAACTTGTTGGGCTGTCATCCACTATTTTTGGTGGGTTGAAATTCAAATTACAGTCCTTACAGTAATAAATTAGAAATAATAAGACTTAAGAAATTACACTTTGAGAGTATAATGATAGTTTTAAAATTTTTCAAAAAATATATAAATTTATTTAATTTAAAATAAACTAAATAATAAATGCTACTTTACATATCTACAACATATAGAATTTAAGTTAATAAAAGAAAAATATAAAAATAATAAAAACTACAGGGTAAATGCATTCAAAAAAGCACATAATTATATACTTAGATCTAAGATCAATGTTGTATGAAAGAAATTGAGTAGAAAATAATGATAAAAAAACATAATTTAACTTCAGGGAGTGATGAAAATA
Source organism: Quercus lobata (assembly GCF_001633185.2). Classification (NCBI taxonomy): domain Eukaryota; kingdom Viridiplantae; phylum Streptophyta; class Magnoliopsida; order Fagales; family Fagaceae; genus Quercus; species Quercus lobata. The sequence continues at coordinate 7,288,678 of NC_044910.1, read as the reverse complement.
CTTTCTTGAAAGTGATAATTTGCCCATACTTAAAAGAGTTTGGTGTCGGGTTATAAAAAATGGAAAATGCTAACGACTGCTCTTAGAGCACTGGTTAATAATTCATTTAAAGAAATTTTTTATGGGGAAAAAAAAAGTAATTAATATTTTGACAGTTTTTTTTCATTTTTCATAAAAGTGGTATCAAAAATTTCTTAAAATGGATTATTAACGAGTACTACTAAGGGTACTCGTTAGCATAACCCATAAGAAATTCACCTCTATGCAACAAAATCACCAACTTCTTACAACAATTAATTCTAAAGTTTCTTTTCCCAAGAATTTGTTATAAAAGTTGGTGTTGGGCCAACTCTTGAGTTAAATGATGGCATAAAAAATGACATTAAACCCTTGGGCTAGCTTGGAATGTCAACAAGGATAAGCAGTTATTTACTTGTTTTATGTTATTTGTTACTCGTATCATCATGGTCCACATAAAATTTATCTATTTTTTCTATTATTTGAAATTTTAGTTGAAAACAAAAGGCTTTGTAGTTGAATTGGCACTTCTCCATGCACAAAGTGTTTAGAGGTCTAGGAGAGAAAGGGTTCGAGCTACGAGGTTATAAAAAATGGAAAATGTTAATGAATGCTCTTAGAGCACTGGTTAATAATCCATTTAAAGAAAGTTTTTATGGGAAATAAAGAAAAAAGTAATTAATATGCGGCATGTTAAAAAAAAAATCACCAACTGCTTACAGTAGCATGTTGTAATTAATTCTTAAAAAAAAAAAAAAAAACACTTTTAGTTGAAATAATTCAAAACATTTCTTTTAAGTAATAAGTTTTATCTATTCATCTCCTTTATTCACTTCTCTAAAAAAGAAAAGGTTAAAAAAAAAAAAAAAAAAAGTCATTGAGCTTATATATTGGGCCACAAAAATATTGTAGATAATCCTCTCTTATTACTCAGACTGTCTCCACTTTTGTGCAATGATGAGAATGTGGCATTGAGTTGATGCAATTGACAATGAGTGATTACAATTACATAGTGATGAAGCGTGAATTCGTTAGTCAAGATGGGCAGATGGAACCTCTCGTCAGCGTGAATGTATCCTCTAAGATGGTCATCGGTGTGGTGCTTGCCACAATGCCTCCAATGCCAAAGTTAGAACTGAAAAGCACTTTGTGAAATAGATGAGCAAAGCAATAATAGGTGTTTTTTTTAGAGTATGTATATGTACCTTCTGTTGACAATGTGAGGGCTTTATATATGTGGTTTTGGTCGCTAGCCGTTGTGATGTAAATGCCTTTCTTAGTAACACCTCCCGCCCAATAATGGGGCTTTTAATAGACTCCCAATGGTCTGCTTGGCTGGTTTTGTAACTGTCCAAGTCACTGGCTGGCTACATTGAATGATTTTCTTGTCCTCGTCAGTGATGACTGGTTTCTTCGTCATTCAAGATGACCTTGTCATGAATGTTGGCTTCATCTAGGGGACGTAATCTTGTCACTCCCGTCAGTTGCCCCCCAGGTTATGTGGTCGTCTGTGACGTGTCATGGAGACCATAAAAGATGAAAAGTTTTCCTGAGCTGTCTGTGACTCTTAGGGTTCTACTCCGAATTTAATGTGTAATGGCAGCGCAACACGCAATGTGGCCATATGGCATGTGCTGATCGAGGGCGTTAATGGCAGGACCCTTGGGTTTCCCGCTATTTTTCAATTTCCTTGGTTCTTGGTTTCAAAACTTTCTTTTCTTTCACTTTAATCATTTGCTCTGAGTTCCCTTTTTCTCATTCATTCCTATGACCGTTTCGACCCTGCTCCGACGGCGTTTTTCTTTGAATTTTTCAGGCTTCAATTGTTTATTTTCAAGGTACGCTCCTCTTTTCTTCCTCTTCCGTTCCCCTTTCCTTCATAATCTTTTATGAGTTCCTGATTTTTCTTTTGCCCTTTGCTTTTGTTGTTGTGTTTGATTTTTGGGTTTTTAGGATTTTATTCCCCTTTTCATGGTCAGTTCTTCTGAGGTTAGGGTAGCTTGCCCCTCGGTCTCTTTCTTTTTTGCTCACTTAGAGGTAGCTTTGGGTGTTTCCGGTGACTTTCTTCCTTTCGTTGGGGACTTTATTTTTGAAGGTTGTGGGTTGAATGTAGTTTTAGGGGAGCTATCTCCAATATTAGGCCAGTCTCTTGCTTGGTTTGAGGGTGAAACGAAGGGGACGTCGGAGGTGAGATCTAGTGAACTTGAAACTGGGTTGTCGTCCAGCGAAGGCCTAGTAGAGGGTGATACGGCCGTCTTCGTCCCTCATCCAGTTAGGGCTTTCTACGCCCTTGGGGAGGCATGTGGGTTGGATGCTGATACTGTAGCTAGGTTCAAGGATAGATTTTAGTTTCCTGAGCGGGTTCATGTTCGTTGGCCCGGTAGTGAGGATCGGGCCTACCACTTTTTCCTCGGTGAGGTATGATTCTACGAGGCTGCTTTCACTTGTGGGCTTAGGCTACCCGTCCATCTGTTGGTGATGAAGCTTTTAGGTTACTTTGGTATTACTCCCCGGCAACTTGTGCCCAATTCATGGAGGATAGTGATCAACTGTATGGAGATATGGTTGGCCGCTAATGAGGATATGATCAAGGTGAGTGAGCTCATCTACCTTTACCGTCTGAAAGAGTCAAAAGAGTATGGATATTATGAGCTAGTCCCTTGAGTGAGGAGGACTTGGATTGTCAAGGGTTTAGCCTTGTCATTCAGGTATTGGAAGTCCCATTTCTTTTTCGTGTCCAGGGACGATTTTAAGACCCCTTCTAGCGAGGCTTGGGGTGATATCCCAAGGTTACTTCGTCAGTAGGGAACCCGAAACTTAGGTGCGTCAATGTTTTTCCTCTTCTGTTAATCTTCATTTTGCTTATGTGGTCGTCTCTAACCCCTTTGGTCGTTTCTTTTGGTAGATAAAAGACGTCCCAAGTTAAAAAGCAAGTACCAGGGTCGCGTTGACAAGGCGATAGAATACGCCAATTCGATTGAAAGTTGGGAGGACCTTGTGGACCCACGGACGCTTGCATTCTATTGCTTAGGCTTAGACTCATCTCCTTACGACTTGCACAGCATCAACATTGAGGAAAAGAAGAGTAAGTATTGACTTCATCAGTATTGATTTTTCTCGAGTGTACTTGGATTTCTAAGGCTTTTTTTTTTTTGTAGAGATGACGACCAAGTTTAATAAGGACATGTACGCCAAGATGAGGTCCAAGAAGGACGAACCTTTGGCGAATATTGGGAAGAAGGGGGTCTGCGTCACGGGGAAGGGTCCGTCCGTTCTCCTAGGTACAGACGCCACTCCCATCGTCTCTAGAGTTGAGAACGTAAGGACGGCTTCTCCGGCTACCTCAGTTGAGGAAATCCCTACTCCTTCCTCCAAAAGGCAACGAGTGTCGGGTAAGGAGAAGGAGAAGTAGAAAGTTGGTTCATCCGTTTGGGATGACGAGGGTATGGCTGTGGAGCGGGCACACGGTGTTGTGAATGCTGAGGACCTTAAGGTCTTTTCTAGAGTGCCACTCAACGTAGTTACGAGTCAGCATGTGCACAGGATCGTCCAAGTAAAAACACTTCTGCATTTTTTTTTCTTTTTTTTACTGAAGGACTTAGTTTCCTTCATTAGGTGTTGGGGGAGAGTCTTCACCTTGCCTCAGAGTGTCTTACTCAAAAGGCTAAGGTGGCGTCTCTGGTATCAAAGATGGAGGTTTTGGAGAAGGAGAACTCCACATTGAAGAAGAAGCTTATCAATTCAATGGAAGAAGCTACCACTTTGAAAGAAAACGTCAAGGCCTTGAATGCCAATCTTAGGGTTGAGCGTCAACTAAACTTGGAGAAGGACGACCAGCTTCAAGCGGCCAAAGAAAAGCTCAAGACCATTGCTGCTAGGTCCGTCAAAGCCTTCCAGCAAACTGAGGAGTACGCCACAGTGCTCTTCAGTTGGTATTTCAAGGGCTTCGAGCTTCTGCGGAGGTACCTCATCAAGCATCCTACTAGAGTTGACCTACCGAACCTAGACCTTGAAGCGATGGATCAGGAGATGACGATGGACGAGACTGCCCAATCTTCGACCCCTGAAGGTAATGACCCTGAGAAGACTCTTGATGATAACACTCCATCTAGTGATGCCCCTGCCAGTGACTATCTTACTGTTGACGCTCCCACTGACGCCCGAACCTGACACTTGTGAAAAATTTTATCTATTGTGTGTGCCCGTTATGTTTTGGGCTTTTTGATAGCAGTTTTTTTTTTAATCTATTTTGGGAACAATATTTCTTGGCCCAGAGTTTATGGGTCTTTAGAAAGAATAAGGATAATTGCCCCCTGTTTTTGGGCTTTAATTGATTTTATGATTTCGCACTTACCTGCTTATATGATTGTACTTTGTTGGTACCTGACATGTTTGAAGTGTTTTGAGCTCGTTCGTATCTCGCCCTTAGCAAAAAACTTTTAATTGTGACCCTTTCCCTCCTTTCGTCACTGATTCGATACTTAGTCTGCAACTCTCCATCCTACCGAGAGGCTTGAGTATAGCTTGAGTTTTATTTTGATTTGTTGCAAGGTTCTTGTCCATTTTTCTTTTCCTTTTTTTTTTTTTTTTTTGTTATGGATTCGTCGGTACTTGTGCCCGCCAAAGGATTCTATCTGCGTTAGTAACTTACATCCATCAAGGCAGAATCTTGTTACTTAGCCTTTTTAGGGGATTTCGTCATGTCTGTGGCCTCTCTAGTAACTTACATCCGTCAAGACGAAATCTTGTTACTTGGCTTATACCCATTTAAGGGGTTTTGTTAGGTTTATGGATTCGTCAGTAACCTACATCCGTCAAGGCGGAATCTTGTTACTTGGCCTATACCCATTTAAGGGGTTTTGTTAGGTTTATGGATTCGTCAGTAACTTACATCTGTCAAGGCAGAATCTTGTTACTTGGCCTATATCCATTTAAGGGGTTTTGTCATGCCTATGGCTTTGTTAGTAACTTACATCTGTCAGGGCGGAATCTTGTTACTTAGCCATTCTGTGGCCTTCAATCGTTATAAGTATCATCAGTAACTTACATTCGTCAACGCAGAATCTTGTTACTTCGTCATTGCATGCCATACGATTAACTAGACCTACTTACACAAAGACATTAGATAAATAACTCTTTTATTAATCTCAAGAATGAGTAAATTGGTTTGTTACATCTATTGGTGGTACTTCTTTAAATGCTCAATGTTCCATGGTCGGGGGAGTCTTTGTCTGTCCATGGTCTCCAAGTGGTAACTGCCTTATCTTGAGTAATGAATGACTCAGTAGGGTCCTTCCCATGTGGGACCCAGCTTTCCTTGGATAGGGTCTTTAGTTGCTATGGTGGTCTTGCGCAGGACGAGATCTCCTATGTCCAGTCGTCTGAGTTTAATCCTCTTATTGTAGTATTCAGCCATTTTCAGCTGGTACTTCGTCATCTTTTTGGAGGCTTTGTCTCTTACTTCGTCCAGACAGTCCAGATTGAGTCGCAGTTCATCATCATTGCACTCTTCTTTGAACGTCTCTCGTCTGACGCTTATTACTCCTACTTCAACCGGGATTACTGCTTCAGTGCCATAGGTAAGCCTGAAAGGGGTTTCTCCTATTAGGGTTCTTACCGTGGTTTTGTAAGCCCACAGGACATTAGGTAATTCTTCTGGCTAGGCACCCTTCGCATCGTCCAGCTTGGTTTTGATAATCTTGGGCAGCGTCCGATTCATTACCTCCATCTGTCCGTTTGCCTGCAGATGCCCTGGGGACGAGAACTGATTCTTGATTCCAAGGTTTGAGCAGAAGTCTCTGAAGCCTTGGCTGTCGAACTACCTCCCATTATCTGATATAATCGTCGAGGGAATCCCGAACCTGCAGACTATATTCTTCCACACAAAGCTTTGGATTCTTGCCTCAGTGATTGTTACTAGAGCCTCTACTTCAACCCATTTTGTGAAGTAATCAATAGTAACTCGTAGGAATTTTACCTGACCTTTACCTTGGGGTAGTGGGCCAACGATGTCGATCCCCCATTGTTTAAATGGCCACAGGGAGGATATCGTCGTCAGTTTCTCTGCTAGAAGCCGTTTTACATTCCCATATCACTGGCACTTGTCGTACCTCTAGACGATTTCAACAGCGTCCACCTGCATAGTCGGCCAAAAATAACCTGTTCGTATTACCTTGTTTACCAGGGATCTGGGGCCGGCGTGGTCGCCGCAAACTCCTACATGGATTTCTTCCAGTATGTATCTAGCTTCTTCTTCATCAACACACTTCAAGTAAGGCATGGAGAAGCCTCTCTTGTATAAGACGTCATTAAGGATCGTGAACCTGGCCACCCTCTTCTTGATCCTTTTAACTTCTTCTGTGTTCTGAGGGAGGTACCCGTCCTAGAGGAAAGACATTATAGGTGTCATCCAGCTGTTTGCGCTCTGGATGGAAAATGTTGGGACCTCTTCAATGCTGGGGTGTTTCTGGACTTCCATCACCAAATCCATGCTAATCTCCCCTTTTTCTAATGACGCTAGCTTCGAGACTTCATCTACCCTCATATTTTGACTTCTTGGGATCTGCACAAACTCCACTGTATCGAACTCCTAAGTTAGATGTTTTGTCAGCCTGAGGTATTTCTGCATCCTCTCTTCCTTCGCTTCGTATGCTCCTCTGATCTGCTCGATCACTAGCTTTGAATCATTTTGGATTAACAGGTTCTTAGCTCCAAGTGCCTTACCAAGCCTCAATCCCGTCAATATCTCCTCGTATTCAGCTTCGTTGTTGGTAGCCGGAAATTTTAGTTGAACCCTATATTCGAGCATTTCTTCGTCGGGGGTGGTTATGATGACCCCTACTCCCCCCCTCCTTTGGGCTGACGAACCATCAGTTTGTATCGTCCATCTCTCAACTTTGTCGGTAAGGATGTCTTCGTCTGGAAGGGTGAACTCTGCGATGAAGTCCGCTAGAGCTTGCGCCTTGATTGTTGTTCTGGGATGGTACTTGATGTCAAATTGACTAAGTTCAATTGCCCACTGGACCATTCTTCCGGCTGCCTCAGGTTTGTTCATTGATTTCTTGATCGGTTGGTCCGTCATTATGAGGATGGGGTTTGCTTGAAAGTATTGCCTTAACTTGCGCGAGACTACTATTAACGCAAACGCGATCTTTTCAATCTGTGGATACCTGGATTCAGCCCCTTGGAAGGCTTGGCTAACGTAGTAAACTGGGAGCTGCTTCGTGCCTTCTTCTCTAATCAAAGCTGCACTCACTGCTGAAGCTGACACTGCCAGGTATAAGTATAGGTCTTCCCCTTCTTTGAATGGGCTTAAGAGGGGTGGACTACTCAGGTAATGCTTTAATTCCTAGAACGCAACTTCACATTTGTTGGTCCAGGCAAAAGCCTGCTTCAAGGTCTTGAAAAAGGGGAGGCACTTGTCTGTAGCTCTGGAGACAAACCTGTTTAAAGCTGTTATCTTTCTTGTGAGTTTCTAAACTTCCTTGACGGTCCTGGGTGACGCCATGTTGATTATAGCTCACACTTTCTCTAGGTTTGCTTCTATTCCTCTTTGGGACACCATGAATCCCAGGAACTTCCCTGAAACTACCCCAAAAACACACTTACTTGGATTCAACCTCATCTGGTATTTTTTGAGGGTGGCAAACGTCTCCTTCAGGTCATCCAGATGTGTGAGCTCTTCCTTACTCTTGACGAGCATATCGTCCAAGTATACTTCTATGTTCCTTCCAATCTGTTGGCCGAACATTTTGTTCACCAGCCTCTGATATGTAGCTCCAGTATTTTTTAATCCAAAAGGCATAGCCTTGTAACAGTAGAGTCCTTGACTAGTGATGAAAGCAGTCTTCTCCTGGTCTTCCTTAGCCATCCTTATCTGGTTATATCCCGAAAAAGCGTCCATGAACGTCAGTAACTTGTGCTCGGCTATAGAGTCCACAAGCTAGTTTATTCTCGGTAGAGGGAAGCTGTCCTTTGGGCACGCCTTATTTAGGTCTGTGAAGTCTACACACATCCTCCATTTTCCACTTGCTTTCTTCACTAGGACGACGTTTGCAAGCCATTCAGGATAGTACACTTCCCGGATGAACCCTGCTGCCAATAGTTTGGTAACTTCGTCTGTAATCGCTTGATCGCGATCTGAGGTGAAGACTCTTCACTTTTCTGGACGGGTTTCCGTTCCGGATCCACATTCAATTGATGCTGGATGACTTCTGGAGCTATGTCTGGCATGTCCTTGTGGCTCCATGCAAAGACATCTATATTCTCCTTAAGGAATTGGATAAGCCTTATTCTCATCTCAGGGCTTAGCGTCGTCCCTATGTTTGTCGTCCTTTTCGCTTCTCCTTCAGCCAGTTCCACTGTTTTCAGGGCTTCCATTTTGTCTTCGTCCTTCTCTTCGATCATCCATGTGTGGTTCTCCTTTGTAGCCAGGATGGCTTGATAACATTCTCTGGCCAAGACTTGATCTCCTTTTACTTCGCTGACACTGTTATCTGTTAGGAATTTCACCTTCAAACAGTAGGTGGACGTGGCCACTTTCCATTTGTTGAGCGTGGGCCTGCCAATGATGACATTGTAGGATGAGGGTCAGTCCACCACTAGGAAGTCTAGCTGACGGGTCAACTGCACCGAGTAGACCCCCACCGTCACTGTCAATGTCACTATGCCCTTGGGGTATACCCTGTCTCCGCTGAAGCTGACGAGGGGAGAGTCAAATGTGTGTAGTCTCCTTGGATCTAGCCTTAGCTACTAGAAGGCAGGGAGGTAGATGATGTTTGCGGAGCTACCGTTGTCCACAAGGATCCTTTTGATATTGAATCCTTCTATATTCAGTATTATGACCAAATGATCATTGTAGGGCTGTTTCACTCCCCTGGCGTCTCCTTCATTAAAGGACATGTCCCGGTCTATTCGTCGTTGCTTAGACAGAGGTATGGTGTGTACACTATTTACCTGCCTCTAGTATGCCTTCTTGAGGGATTTAAATGATCCTCCTAAAAATGGCCCTCTTGTAATTGTCTTTATCTCCCCGATCACCTCCTGCGGAGGTTGGGACGGGCAGTCGTCATCCCGGGAAGAGGACCCATGCTGGTTCTTATTATCGTCCCTGAACTTACTATATTCTCCCTTCTTTACATATTTCTATAATTTCTCTTTCCGTATCAACTCCTCTATCTGCTCCTTTAGGTCTCTACAATCTTCCATGTTGTGGCTGTGATCTTTGTGGAACTGGCAGTACTTGTTCTTTTCATGGACATTGAAGGATGAGCGCAATGGTCTTGGCCATTTGAGATAATGCTCGTCCTTGATCTGCGTTAAAATTTTGTCAACAGGCATAACCAAAGGAGTAAATCTTACCGTCCGAGGACTTTTATCATCTTTCCTCCTATTCCTGTCATTGTTCCGACGGTCTGGGCGCTCTCTCTTTTGAACCCCATGATCGTCTTCTTTCTTTGCCTTGTCTCCTGGCCTCTCTACATCCTTTATGGCTGCTAAAGCATCTTCAGTATTCATGTACTTATGTTCTTCAGGAGCAATTCTGCCATCGTCTTTGGTGGATTCTTTGTGAAGGAGGCCACAAGATCTCTAAACCTCAGTCCCGCTTTGAAGGTCGTCAGTTGCACCTTGTCATCAGTTTCGTCCACCTCTAGAGTCTCCCGGGTGAAGCGTTTGATGTATGACCTCAGAGTTTCCTTCTCTTCCTGTCTAATGGTGAGTAAGTGGTCTACTGGCCTCTTTGGACGTTGCCCCCATATGAAATGGCACAAGAAGGCATTGCTCAATTGCTCGAATTTGTCTACGGACGAAGTTGGCAACTTTGTGAACCATTCCCTTGCAGCTCCTTTGAGAGTGGTGGGAAAGGAACGACACGGTATCTTGTCAGGTGGCTATTGAGGACCTAGAGTCATCTTGAAGGTATTAAGATGATCCTGAGGGTCTCTGAGTCCATTGAATAGCTCAAGTTGAGGTAAGCGAAACTTCGACAGTATAGGGCATTCAAGTACCGCCGTGGTGAAAGGTGAATCCGTGGCCCTTACCATCCTATCTACACTCCAATCCATCTTCTTCTTAATGGCGTTCCTCAGTTCGTCCATCTCCTTCCTTATTTCTCGAAAGAGATCTGAATTTTGCTCGTCTAGAGTAGTTGGCCTTTAATGGGTACTCCTCCTGTGGCTATCCCTGTCTCCCTCCGGGTTATCTTTAGACCAGTTCTCTTCCTGTTGAGCCTGTTGGACCTGTTGGAGTCGTAGCTTCATTTCCTGGTTTTGCTTGGTGAGTTCTTCAATGGTGGCCACAAGAGCTTGAACTTGTTGGGCCAAGGCTGTGGAATCTGGATTGGGTTCCATTTGAATGTAGAGGGTTGATGGAAACTATGTTCCCAAATATGAATCTGAAAATGTCTTTCCCACAGACGATGCCAAACTGATGAAGCGTGAATTCGTTAGTCGAGATGGGCAGATGGAACCTCTCGTCAGCGTGAATGTATCCTCTAAGATGGTCACCGGTGTGGTGCCTGCCACAACGCCTCCGATGCCAAAGTTAGAACAGAAAAGCACTTTGTGAAATAGATGAGCAAAACAATAATAGGTGTTTTTTTAGAGTATGTATATGTATCTTCTGTTGACAATGTGAGGGCTTTATATATGTGATTTTGGTTGCTAGCGGTTGTGATGTAAATGTCTTTCTTAGTAACGCCTCCCGCCCAATAATGGGGCTTTTAATAGACTTCCAACGATTTGTTTGGCTGGTTTTGTAACTGCCCAAGTCACTGGTTGGCTACATTAAATGATTTTCTTGTCCTCGTCAATGATGACTGGTTTCTTCGTCATTCAAGATGACCTCGTCATGAATGTTGGCTTCGTCTAGGGGACGTAATCTCGTCACTCCCGTCACATAGAATGTGCACAAGACACAATTGAAATTATATTTTGATTTCAGCTGTTATGTATATAATTCAGAGTATGCAACAATAATCGGTGAATCAACAATAGCCAATGAAACTGCCTTTGCACTGTACCAATATTGTTGCAAAATAGAGAAGACCGAGAAAATTGTGTCTACGGTGACCTTGCTTCGCAAGATTAATAGGTTGACATATTTGAATTTGGATCAACTATATATATTCTTCTTTAAACATTTTTTTTTTTGGTTAGTTGGACTCTTTAAACTTGATTACATATAAAACTAAACACACGCCACGCACAAACTCTGTGACAATCTACACACATTTGACATTACATCAAATTAGAAAGTACAATCACCCTGACTTATTTTGAACTTAAAAGAAAACTTCAACACTGATCAGGTAAGCAAATTAATAAGATGATGGGGCCTTGGGATATGACCCATGCGAAATCATGACTCGTAGAATTCCTAAGGCGGTAAGGCCTTTTATATTTGGAAACAATAGTCATAGAAACCATGAAATTAATTCTCAGCTAGCTAGACACACTTGGAAAGAAAACAGCAAATAAATTTTTACCTCGTCCATATTTAGTTTCGTGTGAAATTCTTGCAGAAGTTATCGCAGGGTCCTGGGGGAGAGTTGACAGCATAATTAGTCTGAATGATAGTATTAGTGCCAAAAATGCGCCAACAAAAGCTAAGAACGTCCAGGGGCTGCTAAAATGGTCGTGAAAGAATTGAGCAGTCCAGGTCCTACACTGCTTCCTGTAGAGATCCTGAATTTGTGATTTGACATCACTGTATATTTTGATGTTAGGCACCAAGTCGGTACCAATCTCATTGAAGACTTGAGCCACTTCATCATCACTGCCAAGGCAGTTGTAGAGTATTCCTGCTTTCCTTAGCATCTTAACATCGCTGGATTCGTCGATCAGTGAATCAAGAAAAGATATGTAAGAGGTGATCCCGAAATCATTTTTGAAATCTAGACACATCTCATAGGCAATCAAGTTCAAGAACTTCGGCTTCGTTGAGTCGTCCACACTTATTGGAGGAAGCCAAAGGTATCCCAAACAGCCAAATTTAGTTAAAGATATGTCACTAAAGCAACTTTGTTTCTTTTTACTACGCTCCACATGAATACCTGCTGCTCGAAGCTCCTGAACGTTGCGATAGGAGTGCCAAGTTTGGACCTTTTGTTTCTTTGGATCTGGGTGGCTTCTTTGTTGAGGCTTACCCAAGAGACAAAGTCCTCAGAAGATCAAGAAGATGGATTGGATCTCCATTTCCATTTCCATTCACTACTGTTGAACAGTAATCGCTTTCTTCTTTCTCAATTTCTGCTTGTTGCCGGCAGAGACACCATGATAACAAACGTAGGATATTTGATGACTGGCAGGGCGACCAATTCCATGATAACGAACTTAACCATCTGCAGTTGAAAACTGGTAATTGATCCTCTGGTAGTGGTACCTTCACGTGCCAATTAATAAAATCGATAATTGATTCCTTCAACTTCCCTTCATTCTCACTCCAACTCATCAACCATTTGAGCAGGCGATAGGGAAGCTGGTTCTCAAGCAAAAACAAATCCTGTTGTGTAAAGGCTACACTGTCTGGTTTTATATTCAAATCTTCGAACTTGCTGTTAACTGCGCAGTATATGTATTGTAGTGTTGCACAGCCGTCCACCAACAACATCCAAATGAGAGACTCATCATCATATCTTTCAATCACTCCCTTCTCGAAGCAGTCCTTCAGTTCATTGATATTCTCCCCAATCTTCTTATACAAATTGTTTATCTTCTCTTTGCTACCTTTGACGAACTCATATGTCAACACAAGCTTGTAATTCTCTCCTAGCTGGTACCTGGCATTACCATGATGGATAGGACCGAGTGATACCGCTTTTGGCTCATAGTGTTTCTGGAAGAAATCCTTGTTATCTCGCAGCAAGAATATAACCTTTTGTATCTTTGGTGCTGGGGATAGTGTCACCTTTTTTCTTGCCTCCATTACTGCATCAATATTTGCCTCCAGGGTAGTTGATTCGATAGAAATGCTGTTCGTCTGGGCGTCCTCAGTGACGCCGCTGCTTGTTTCACTGGCTTCTCTTCTGAAAATTCCCTCCATAGAAACAATATGCTCCTTCCCGGCCATAGCAAGTTTGTACCAGAGAAAGTGAATTGAATTTTTTAAGTTTGCTGTCCTACCTCGTATTTAGTTTACTAGAAACTTTAGCGTGAGAAATTCGGTACTGTTGCTGGAGAAACTTTTTTTTTTTTTTGGGTTAAAGAGGGAACTGCAATCAAATTAACCAGCCATAAAGGGCGATGTTCTGGCTGAAAGCCTTAGAGTATACAAACCATTAGCATCCGCATTTAAAATATTACAAAAGTCATCATTAGGCGGTGCATTAAGTACAACAAAATTTCCAGAGAAGGTGCAGCCAGCTCTAGCGAGGTTATCGGCACATCTATTCGCCTCTCTAAACACATGGGTGATCTTGACATGTTGGATTTGCTTCAGGAGGTACCAAGTTGGACTGCAAGCATCAGCCCATCCCTCAAGGCCCAAAATTCAGCAGCCACACTTGTAGCCAGCCCAATATTTCTCATGTAGAAACTATGAGGCGTTAGAAGGATTGCTAACGTAGTCCTCTCTCACCTTCTAACCAATAAATTACTATTATTTATATAAATATAATATCATACGGTAATTTTTATTTTTTATTTTTTGTGCTGATTAGAAAGTTCACACATATATTTACATTGGTAATATCATTTCATTAGCCGGAAATGACCATATCAACAATTCTCTCAGTGTAAATAATAATTTCTCCTATTATTAACTAGGTTTTATGTCAAATAAATAATTAAATATACCAGGATTGGAATATAAAATACAGTATATGTCTAAAAAATACAAATAAAGGAAATGCGACTTTGCTTATCACTTTTATTAACATCCATGGTACACTTTTCTGAATAGGAAATTATTTGTTTATATAAACAGTACAATCTTTTCCTCAAATAAATAAATAAATAAATAAATAAATAAAAAGGGTACAATCTACATTCTACTCCTTACATTGTTCAATTCTTCCTTCCAAATAAACTATTAATTAATATTACTAGCTTTATATATTTATTCGTTGTACATGAGAGATTGGTATTTAACGTGAACAAAAAACTAAGTCTTCACTTTTTTAGTTTTAGGTTTATGCTATTTACTAATATTCAGATCTGTTTGGATTGAGTTTATTTTTGCTGAAACTGAAAACACTGTAGTAAAATAATTTTTAAATATGTGAATAGTACCGTGAGACTCATTTTTTAATTTTTTCCCGAATAAAGTGGCTATGCATGAACAGTACCGAAACAGTATATGAATAGTGACATTTGTCTCATGAATAGTAAATTTTGTCTCCTCCCTGAAATGTGTGAAAGTCAAAAAAAAAAAAAAAAAAAAAAAAAAAAAAAAAGAAGCAACGCAAGATTCAGCGGAAACATTGAATTCAAACGGCATCGAAAAGTATATATATATATATAATATATATATACACACACACAACGGTACCATGAAAATGAAAAAGTTGGTTCCTTCCTACTTTTCCTTCCGACTTTATTTACCTACATAGTTTGGTACAGTATATTATAGTTTATGCAGAATCAGAGCTATAAAATGTTTTTTCGAGGGGTTGTGGTTATTTTATTTTCTATTTTGTATAATTCTATAGTTACAACTAGAACTATAAATTAACAAGTTAGGTCGAGCCAAGCTAAATATTAAAAGTTCAGACTTTTTTAGTTAATTTTTATTTCGAACATGAGCCAAACTCGAGCTTATCACATAAAAAATATATGTTCAAGTTTGTTCATGAGCTTCTTTTTTTTCATATATATATATATAAATAATGACTAAAATATTTTACATTTTCATGTATTATAAATTTTTACTAAGAATATACTAATTATATCATCAATGAACTACGAATAATAATTTTTTCAAGTATATAAATATATTTTAGATAATTATACATATTAAACTACAATATTTTTTATAATCAAATCGAGCACCATGTTCACAATTACATTATTATGTTTAAACTTTAGTCGTTTAATAATCAAGCTAAAAATTGGGTTTAAACTTGGCTTTTTTCACAAAGCAAGCTGGAACTATTCATAAATAATTTGGTTCATTCATAGTCCTAGTTACAACAATAGGTAGAGAGAACTTGAACACCGACTCTCCTAATTGAGGAAAGTAGATTATGCCACTAAGTTAGGGCTTGCTGCGGTTAATTTCAATCTTTTACATATACATGGGCTTAAAAAAAAATTATATTATGCCTAGGGCAATTGAAATGTTTGGTTTACAAAAATATAGGAGCCCCTAGACACCCCCACCCCCCCCCCCCCCCAAAAAAAAAAAGAGAGTAGTATCAATGGCCCTTTTAATGAAAGAAGTGAGTATTGGTTCATAATTATAGATACGTTATTTTTTGTTTCACTTCTTGTTGTAAATTTTGTTCTTCCATCTGCTAGAATTTTGGATCATTTTTTATTAATTATAAGGATTTCATTGGTAGTGAAGTATGAATGACGTGAATGTGAAATGTTAAGGTATATATTTAGAATTATATTTAGATTATTTCAAGATTTTAAATAGGAATTGGTTGAAGCGGCCAGGAGATTTCGATCAGATTAATTATGCAATATATCGTGCTTCAAACGATAAGAAGTGAAAATATGATACAGGTGAAATAGTCTTTACCTACATAGCAAGTTTCGTATAAACTTTTGCCATAAAACTGTTTATGTTTGTATCTTTGCATCAAGCATAAGAAAAACTATTTATGGTTCTTATTCACGGTTAACTTTTTCAGGAAAAAAAGGTGGAACAATATTATGCCATTCGTGCTTCAGACAATACGAGTTAAATGTGATACACGAAAGATTGATTGTGACGGATTGAAACTCTAGCTTGAAGAATTTAGAATCTTAATTTGAGCTTATTGATATACCACTAGAATTAATCAAGGGTACACACTTTTGTGAAGTTTTAACTTGTTTTATAACTCAAGTTGAACGAAGCTGTGCTTGAGCACGAACCAGTTAATTTTATTTTAATTTTTTCCTCCATTTACTCAGGCAAGCCTGGTGTTCGATAAACAAACAATGGGTCGGAGTCAGAATTTCTTTAGAAGACGAAGGTAAATATATCAAAATTTAAATATAAAAAATAACCTATAAATTAATAATGATATATATAATATAAAATATAAAAAATATTTTTAAAATGATTTAATATTTTTTTTTTAAATTCAATAATTTCATATAACAAAAGACAGTAAGTCTACACACTGATAAAAACAGAGCCATCTTTTCTGGCTAACTAAATTCCAATTAGCACTCCTATTACAGACTAACTAAAGCAACTGCTTAATCTCTAGAAAGCATTAGTAAACATAATTGGCCATAAGAGCCATTAGCATATCAAAGAAGTACATCTCATCTAGAGCTTAGAACATTGTGAAGCATACTTCCATGCCATAACAACATTCTCCATTTTGGCTCTAATATCCCATTTAATTATCTGTATAATTAGTTCATCTGTCAAAACAACTCCTGACATCTGCTATTCCTTTGCAACTATATATGATATATTGTGGCCCACTATACTAGTTTGCAGAAGTTAGCTCTAAAATCTTTGCCCTTTAAATTGGTCACCCCCCATTGGACTATTTCATCCCAAATAATAGGAACATCAGTTACTCGGCAAAGCCCCATAACAGGCTCCAAATTCTCTTGGGAAAGGAGCACTCAAAATACAAATATTCCCTAATCTTTATTTTATTTCTACATAATGTACAATAACTATGGGCAAAATGGGTAAATACCCTTAATTTGAAAATTATGTAGCAAAATACCTCTTTCAAAGATATATATTTAGCAAAATGCCCTTGTTTTGGAACTGAATTTTAACAAAATTGAGTTCTGTATAAAACTCGATATCCTTTAAATCGAGTTCTATGTTTATTTTTAAATAGAACTTACTATTAGTATGTCAAATTCCACTAAAATTTTCAAAAACATTTAAGTGGCAAAAGATGCATAGAAGTCGACATTACTAATGTAGAGTTTTACCTGTAACTCGATTTTGTTAAAATCAAATTCCAAAAATAAGAACATTGTGCTAAATAGTTTGTAAAGAGTGGTATTTTGCTATATAGTTTCAAAATTAAGGGTGTTTATCCATTTTCCCCCACTAACTATCCTCAGGAGAAACCCCACTACATAAATCTATTTTTCAAAGTAAGCCACCCCCATAATAAAAGCATGTTTTTGTATTGGTTGAGGAAACCATAAAAGCATATTTTTCCTCTATACCACTTCCATCTCTTTATGCATGCCTTAACTGATGTTGGGAAATTTAGACTCCGATTGATAGAGTTAACAAGTTTTAAACCCAAGTTATTAATTAGATTTATTATGAATAAATCTTGTTAAACAAACAAACATCAATGTCATGTCAATATCATGCACAACGGAAAATTAAATAAGATAAGCTATGATGACCTAGGAAAACCAATTAAACAAACTAGTTTCACAGTAAAAAAACCTGAGGAGAAACCTTCCCCAAAAGCAATCCACTATAGTAAAGAGAAGTTTCAGATCTAGTACAAAACTTTTATCCTTAGACTCTACAATTCCCATAGATGAACTTACAGCAAAAACCTTCTATTACTTCAAAATCTATGAACTCTTCAATACATGACTAACTCACCAACTTGAAGAAGATGTTGGCTGCGAAGTTCCTCACTTTATCAACAATGAAGATCAAGAAGCACTTAGTTACAAAACCCTAAAGCACAAAGACGCAATAGTTTCTTTTAGAAAGAATAAGGCATTGGTCATGATTGACAAAGGGTACAAGAAGCTAGAAATTTTCACCCGAGAAACATAAAGATAATTAAGGGGGCACAAGGAATCCATATAAATGCATGAATGTAATGAAACAAGATGCTATGGATGACAAGATAATAGAAAGATGCAAAACATGTGAAAAACAATGCATGCAAGAGGATCTCGACAGATCAAGAAGCTGTTGAGCAGTTATCGAGCAGAAGCCAACCTCGTGGATTGAGAATCTATCAAGGATCTATCGGCCAGACAGAAAGTTTCTCAATGGATTGAGAATCTATCAAGAAGCTATCATGACAAAGTCCAAAAAGCTCAATGGATCGAGATTGCGTTAACTTCTGTCGAGACAAGAAGAAAAAAGCGCTCGATAGATAGCAATCTGTTGAGAGTTACTGAGAAGCTGTCAAGATGGGCAAAAACAATTTTTCAAAGAAGAGAAAAACATAGACATGAATGCAATCAAGCATGCTACCCAACCAAAGATTCAAACAACATGTTGAACTCTCAAAAACATCTTTCAACAAGAAAAATGTAATGTATTTAGATCCAAAACACACACACACACACACACATTAAACAAGTCTAACCAATTTTATATTTCAAAAGTAAGTTAAGACAATTTAATGTGCATACATTAGCACATGTATTCCTTGTGATTGCCAAATCACATTGTACTTGCACATATATCAAAAGTAGCAAAGAATTTTGCGTGTTGTGTGTAAAACATGGCAAGATTGCATAAGTGTCTACATGTTAAAACAATTTGAGATATGAAAAAATCACTTTAACTCACACACAATCATAACTGTTTGATGGGGACTATCACCTTTGAGGTACATCCTATAACTCTCACATCTCCTAGAATACACGCTTACAATCATATGTAAAGCATTTTGATCTTTTTGCTTTTACTTTTCTTTGCATATTTTTTTTTATAAGCAAATCATGCATGGGCATATAAGAGATAGAAAAGAAATACCCAATGATGTTAAGCATTTGACATTCCACTTTTGTTATGCCGAAACATACAAATATCATTTCATGATTAGCGGGTAATAGTGGTGAGATGGTTATTTATGCTTTTCTCTTAGGATTTTTGTCCTTCTTGTCAAAAAGAGTGATATGAGTGTTAAGTACAAGAGATCACTTAATCTTACTCATCACAAACACGAGCCACAAAACTCACTTGCTTAATTGTGCATAGAGATGCTCATCTAAGCTACGAAAGATACAAAGTTTAGAAAACTTTGATTCATTGGCCATCCAAGATACGCAAGTATCAATGTACACAAAGACACGCTGTTTTTGTATTTTTGTGACTTTTTTTTTTTTTAATTTTGAAAACAAAACAAAATAAAAACTAAACAACCAAACAAAACAAACAAACAACATGAAAGTATGAAGATAGATGTAGATGCATGAAAACATGATTCCAATAGCAGATAAGAAATCAAGCGAAGAGAATACTACTTTAGATAGAAAGAATTAAAGTGGAGGACAAACAGAAAATATAATTAAGTCTTAGGCTCTCTCACCCACACAGCACGAGTCTTTGGTCGTGAAAATGAAAAGGCACGTGTCCTAGTATGTCTACTAAAGGACATAGAAGAATTATAATTCTCCCGAAATTGAGTTAAAAAGTTCAAGACTTTTAATAACTCTTCAAAAAAAAAACATCAACAATAGCAAACGGACATAGCTGTTGATAAGGGCTAAAATTAATTACTAAAAACTGTAGTGACAACTAAAAGCGTCGTATGTGGTCCATTAAGCTCAATGACTATAATTCAAAACAACAACAACAACAACCAAAAAAAAAAAAAAGAGCTCAATGACTTTTTCTTTTTCTTTTTAGACAAGTGAATGAACGAAATGAATGGATAAAACTTATTACTTAAAATAAATGTTTAAATTATTTCAGTGAGAAATCCAAATGGTATTTTATATATATATATATATATATATATATAGATTCTCATAGGTCTAGCAAACAACCACTTATCCTTGTTGACACTCTATTTTGCTACTAATGAAAATTCAATGTTAATTAAGATAGACTTGAGCATACAATTAATGTTAATTGATTTTAACTGGTCCTTGATAAGAATAATTTTAATCAATTAAAAAAATTAATTTTCATTGGTCCAAAGCAAAAAAAAAAGAAATAAACATGCATACATATCACTTGTGATAGCAACTTAAATGATAATTAGGGATTTACTATTATTAAATTTTTTTTCTTCTTAGAAAAACCAAAAAATTTTCTTTTCTAAATAAATCTTTACCAACGCATAATTGCCATACACCCCTATCCAATCAAACCCCACCTCAGTTTTGATCTTATAGCAAAAATGTACTATACCACACCAAACTTGCTATACGTAAATATAATATAAAGGAACCAGCATTTTTTATTGTATCATTTAATTTTTTTTCTTTTCTTTTCTTTTCTTTTCTTTTTCGGTCTTTTATGGAAAAAATTATCCCAGTAGGAATCATTTGGGACAGCTTATTTTCATTTGTTATTTTCTTCAAAAATTAAGTTGAATAAAATTACAACCACGCATGAAATAAATATGGTTTTAAAAGGCTATAATAAACTCTCTTTTTTATAGGAAAAAAAAACTATAATAAACTGACCGTGAAAATAAGTTAGATTTTGTATATCAAATACCAGGCTCACTTTTTTATTTTTAAACAATACCAGGCTCACCTTAGTAAATGGTGGAAATAGATAAAATAAAATAAACTGGTTCGTTGCTCATGCACACGGCTTAATCAAACTTGGGTTATAAAACAAGTTAAGACTCCTAAAAACGTGTACATTTGATTAATTCTAGTGGTATATCAATAAGTTCTAATTAAGAGTTTAAGAGTACTCTTCAAGCTAGAGAGTTTCAATCCATCACAATCAATCTTTCGTGTATCACATTTAGCTCCTATTGCGTGAAGCACGAATAGCATAATATCATTCTATCCTTTTTTTTCTGAAAAAGATAACTGTTGAATGTTCAAATAGTGTATAAAACACCTATAAACGTTTAGACCCTCAATTTACAAATTACCAAAGCAAGCTTATAATCAAACAATGTATGTGCGAAATATGATAACAAGCTAAAACAGACTTGATAAAACAATCTAAACCATAATTAATCACAATCACAACAGTAATTAAAAGGCAAAGATTAAGAGAAGAGAGATGCAAATACAAAGACAACATAGCGATGTGTCATCGAAGAGGAAACCGAAGTCCTTGGCATAAAACCTCTCTGCCGCCCTCCAAACAGTCAATAATCCACTAGAGAATAAAGTTAGGATACATAAATAACAAAAGACCCTTCAAGTCTAATCCACCCAGTGTATCTAAGCCCTCCAAACTTTTTACTCCAACGAGGTTACGCCGAACCTTTGTCTTCTCTAGCTTACCAGATCCCGCAATTAACCCATTGCATCAACAAAATGAATTGGTCCCTTCTTAACTGCTTCCCAAGCACCAAAAAGCCTTCTTACAGATATGGGTATAGTGAGATAAGGATTTGGCTAATATACCTTTCAAGGATGTAACAATGGAGAGGGTGAGAGTAAACACTACAACAAAATATATTTTTAGTGATGAAAAAAATTTTCACTAAAAAGTCCGGTTTTTTGTCACTAAGAACCTTTAGCGACGAAATCGAACTTTTAGTGACGAAACTCATTTCGTCGCGGAAACCCCGTCGCTGAAAGTCTTGGCGACGAAAAATTTCGTCACTAAAAGTCCGATGTGTTTAAAAAAAAAAAAAAAAAAAAATTTAAGTGACAAAAACATTTTGTTGCTAAAAGTTTTCATCACTAAAAACACTATTCAGTGACAAAAAATTTCATCACTAAAAACACCTTAGTTTATTAAATCATATTTAGTGATGAAAAATTTCATCACTGAAACTATGTTTAGGTACATATAGTGACGAAAAAGTTCGTCACTAAAACTATTTTTAAGAAAATCCAAGCACATATAGCGACGAAAATTTTCGTCACTAAAACCATTTCTTACAAATTTTTGCTACATTTAGCGATGAAATATTTCCTCACTAAAACAATTTTTTGTTGCTATATTTGTGATGAAAAAATTCATCACTAAAGCTTATTTTCTATTTTTATTTTTTTATGGCTTTGATATTAACCTGTAACTTGTCATTACATTATTAAAACCTCACATTTGAATAACACATTTATTTCAATAACACATTTATAAAAAAATATCCATACATTCCATAAGTAAAAAATAAAACAAGTATCCAATTCAAACTCCTTCCATACAATGATTGTTTGCAACACATAAAATAACTCAAGATGTTTTATAACAATACAAAAAGTGTAGCATAATATAATTAGAACTAACAGAAGATGTTCTCATATGTCTTCAAGTAATGCCAAAAGTAAATCCCCTAAAAGCCACCAATAAGAAATCTGCACATATATAAAAACAATACTACATTAAAATCGTAAAGTAAAAACATTAACTATGTTATAAGAAACATTTCTAACAATGCATTAATAGTAGCCACAATAATGAATTAAATTCACAACTCCTAATGTATAAGTTGTAGAAAGCAAATATAGATTTTCAATTTTAATATAATACAATTAGTTTCAAATAACGCATCATAAAAGGTAGTTACACCATGTAGTATAGGTCAATTGCTAAAATAAACTACTAACCAAGTATTTTAACTTGAAGTTGAACCACCCCCATAGGTAAGAGCATTATCATAACCCTTTGAAGAAATTATTGTGTCTTTACGCCAAGAGTTTTGTGACCAAAGAACTTCCTAATCTTCATTTATTATGAACTAAAGAACTTTGCAGCGAACAACCTCTTTAAGTTACTGGAGTTAGTCACGTACTAGGATCCGTACATCATTGGTTAGTCACATACTAGGATTCGTGCATTGAACGGAAAGATTGCCGCTATAATACAAGTCCAATTGGGTATTGGGGTAAGGATTCAACTGTAGGTTGGTATTTTGGAATAAGCCAAAAGGTTTGGTAAGATTCCTTATACTTGTAACCGCTTGTGATTGATAATAATGGATTCTTGGGAGTGGTGACCTTAAAATCACCCGGTGGAGTTTTGCCTCGATGATTTTCTCCATTCGTAAACAAATCACATGTGTCAAATTTATTTTCCGCTACATTTAGTATAATTAGTGATTTGTTTGTGCTAACATACTATTGTATGTAATTTGATCTAATTAGTTAACTTGGGTAATTAATTAATTTGCAATGAGTCAATTCATTTTAACCCAACACTTCTCTCACACCTCTTCTTATTAGCTAATTCGTTGTATTTAGCATTCGAAGCTTCAAGTTTCTACCCAACTTCTTCTTGCACTACCTGAATGCAACTAGCTATATCTTATGTGTTAGGACATATGTGTTTCATTTGTTAAGAACATATGTCATAATTTTATGTAATTGGCTTATCATTTGACAAAACGCATTTTACTTGTATTTGGGTAGATTAAGGATGTGTTTAAATACTTCAAGAAACCATGTTTCAAGATCAAGTATTGAAACCTTCAAGTTTGTTCAAGAAAACAAGTTCAGAGTGCAAAATCATTAAAGCTCGACAGCTATTTCGACAGCTGTCTTGACAGCTGCATCTATCGAGTTTAAGGAAGTTGTTCTACATTCGATGTGCTCGACGCCTGCTCGACACCTGCTATCTGTCGAGATTTAAGATTTTCAGAATTTCAATATGATTTTCTTGGGATCCATGAATTTTTCTTTGGGCTTTCTTTTCTTCTAACACTAGACATATAAAAGGATCAATTTAAATGCCGTCAAAGAGTTCACAAGTTGCACAAGTTTTGAGCAAACTCTGTTTAAACAAATTGTGACCGGAGACGAAGCTCTTGCCTTAGTTCATCTCTTTCTCTTGAAGAAGTTGCTGTGTATTTGCACCGTAGGGTTTTGTGACCAAGTATCTTCTTGATCTTCATCGTGTGGATGAACTGAAAAACTTTGCAACCAACAACCTTCTTAGTTGGTGATTGAAGTCGCATACTGGGATCCGCACAATTAATTAGTCACGTACTTGGGAGTCGTGCATCAGAAAGGGGAACTGTCACTATAGAACAAGTTCAATTGGGTATTGGGGTAAGGGTTTAACTATAAGTTGGTAAGGTACTTGGATTCCTTTACTTGTAACCGCTTGTTGTGATAATAATGGAGTTTCAGGAGTGGTGACCTGAAAATCACCCGGTGGGGTTTTTGCCATTACGTTTTCCCCATTTATAAACAAATCACCGTGTTATTTATTTTCCGCTGCATAATTAGTTTATTGATGATTTGTTTGTGCTACCACACGTTTGCATGATAAATTGATTAATTAATAATTTGACTAATTAATTAATTAATTAATTTCTATCACAAGGGATCATTCAGTTTGTGGTCTATCAAGTGGTATCAGAGCAGACACACTCTGATTAGGGTTTAATCTTTACTATGTTGATCTATTGACCCCTGTTTGTCATGGATAGAGGACAGTCATTAATCATACCTCGTTTATTTGATGACACTAACTATGCATACTGGAAAGTACGCATAAGAGTTTTCTTACAGTCTTTAGATGAGAAAGTGTGGCAAGCTGTGGAGAAAGGCTAGACTAAGCCTACAGAAGCGCCAGTCGACTGGGATGATGCCAAGATTAAGGCAGCAAACTTGAACAGCAGAGCATTGAATGCATTGTTCAGTGCAGTCATCAATGAGGAGTTCAAGAAGATATCCTCAACTGAAACTACCAAAGAAGCTTGAACCATTCTCCAGACAACCTTTGAGGGTACTAAGGCTGTCAATGACTCAAAACTTCAAACGCTCACAATAAGCTTTGAAGAGATAAAGATGGAGGAGGATGAGTCTTTCGATGAGTCCTATGCCAAGCTAAAGGACATAGTGAACTCAGTCTTCAATCTTGGGGAAACCATTCTTGAATCCAAGATTGTGAGGAAAATGCTCAGATCTCTGCTCGAGAAATTCCATGCCAAGATTACGGCAATAAAGGAATCAAAGGATATTGATAAGATTCCTCTGACTGAGTTAGTTGGAAACTTGCAGACCTACAAGCTGGGGTTGACAAGAATAGGCAAGTCGGGTAAAAGCAAAAGTGTGGCACTGAAGGCCAAGAGCAATGAAACAGATGAATCTTCTGAAGATGAAGATTCCAAGATGAAGTCCTACATTACCAGGCAGTTCAAGAAGTTTATGAAGAATGCCAATGGAAAGGGTTTTGACAAGGACCACAAGCAATCCAGCTCTTCTCAGTTTAAAAGCTAAGACAAAGGGAAGAAGGATGATAAGGAAGGTGGCCAGTACACTGTTCCCTTAGGACCTAAGTGCTTTGGGTGTCAAGACTTCGGTCACATGAAGCATGAGTGTCCTACATACCTCAAAAGCATTGGGAAGAGTAAGCCACTTACTGTTACCTTGAGCGACACTGAGCCTGAGGATGATTCCAACAATGAGGATGACGGAATCTTAAATGCCTTCACGACTACTGTTAATTCTATTAATGGGATTGTTGAAGATATGGTTGAAGAAGAGGAATTGGTGGAATCCAAATTTGAGAAGATGAATGATCAAGATGACATCCATACAGCTTATGAGAAACTGTACAAGCTTTCTGAGAAGCATGAGAAACTGTATAGGCTAACCACCAAGAAGCTCAGTGATGTGAAACTTGACCATGAGGAGCTTTCCACAAAGTTTGATGAGGCTAATCAGACTATTGGAGCGCTAAGGTTTGAGAACAATTTCTTGGCTGAGAAGACCAAGAAGCTTGAAGCAGAGCTATTTCAAGTCAGAGCTCAACTGGAAAGGACTTCAAGCGCTAAGCTAGATAAGATGCTAAGCATTCAGAAATCTGCTTCAGATCGAACAAGTTTAGGGTATGGACTTTCTTCCTCTAATACTGCTTCTTCTAGTACTACTATTTTTGTTCCTCCTGCTAATAATATTAAAACTAAGAACAATGAGATTAAAACTAAGAACAATGAGATTAAAACTTAATTAGTTAGTGAGAACATAGACAAGGGTAAATCTATCATAGGAGCACACCCTAAACTTGAGATGAAACCCTAGGGCTAAGAAGGCTAACTCTCAAAAGCCTAAACAAAAGAAGCAGCATCTCTGTCATCATTGTGGAGTTGTCGGTCATACTCGACCAAATTGCTACAAGTGGCTTACCACTCAACAGAGCAACTGCTTGATAGCATTTGGGAACCAGGATCAGCTTCAATCTTCTCTTGCTCCCCTTGGAGATCTTCTCAAAGCCCTCATATTCCTTTCGAATTTGAACGGTTTTAATTCTTCCCCTTCACCACCGGTTCAAGGGTTTGCTAGACAGAAAGGTTCTTCCAAGGTGTGGAACAAAAAAGGAATCCAAGTGATTCTGTCACTTTTCTCTCTCTCTCTTCTTGTTTTTGTGTGTGCATTACTTATGTGTTTTGCTTTCATGTTTTGAGTCAATCTAGTTTTTATGCTTTGGTTGTTTAACATGTTTTTATTTGGTTATTTTTCAATTTTTGCTTTGTTTTGTTTTTTATATAGAAATAAAAATTGAAAAATCAGAAAAATACAAAAACAGTGTGTGTTTTGTGTACTTTGGTACTTGTGTACCTTAGATGGCCATTGAAACAAAGTCTTCTAAACTTTGTATCATTTCTAGCTTAGATGAACGTCTTTATGCACAACTAAGTAAGTGAGGTTTGTGGCTCGTGTTTGTAATGAGTACGATTAAATTGTCTCTTAAATTTAATACTCATATCACTCTTTTTGACGGGAATGACTAAAAAAATCCTGAGAGAAAGGCATAAATAACTATCTCACCACTATTACCCGCCAATCATAATGACACCTGTATGTTTCGGCATAGCAAAAGTGCAATGTCAATGACATTTGTATGCTTAGGTATAGCAAAATTGGAATGTCAAATATCATTGGGTATTTATTTTCTCTCTCTAATAAGCCCATGCATGATATGTTTAAAAGAAAAATATGCAAAGGAAAATCAAAAGCAAAAAAAGATCAAAAATGCTTTAAATATGATTGCAAGTGTGTATTTTAGGAGATGTGGGAGTTATAGGATGTACCTTAAAGGTGATAGTCCCCATCAAGCAGTTATGATTGTGTGTGAGTTAAAGTGATTTTCTCATATCTCAAATCGTCATAACATGCATACACTTATGCAACTTTGCGATATTTTTCACACACAACACGCAATATTCTTTGCTATTCTTGATACATGTGCAGGTACAATGTGATTTAGCCATCACGAGGTTTTACATATATTAATGTATTCTCACTAAATTGTCTTGACCTGTTTTTGAAATATAAAATTGGTTAGACTTGTTTAGTGTGTGTATGTGTTTTTGAAGATCCATGTGCTTAAATTTTATTTGAGAGATGATTTTGAAAGCTTAATATGTTGATTGGATTGTTGGTTGAGTTGCATGTTGGATTGCATTCATGTCTATGTTTTTCACATCTCGATAAACTGCATTTAAAAGCTGGCTCAACACCTCCTCGATAGCTAGCTATCTGTCGAGCTTTCTAAGCTTTTTCTTATCGCAATCTCGCCTACACCTCGATACCTGGTGGATCGATCGAGATTGGGTTTGTATCCTCGATAGCTTCTCGACACCTAATGGATCAATCGAGCTTCTGTTCTTGTTTCTGATGTGTTGCTCCTCGATACCTCCTCGACACCTCAACTGTCGACGAGCATTTTCTCAACACCTCCTCGACAGATACCTCAATACCTTTCGATACCTGCATTTATCGAGATTTACTGGCTGCACTATATAAGCCCCTTATGCGATTCAGAAATCATTTTCTTCGATCTCTCTCTTAATACTTCTCTGTTTTCTCTCCTAAAACACTCAAATCTCACTCCAATCTTGATTCCTTAAGGATTCTTCAAGCTTTTTCAAGTTTTTCTTCACTTGGTAAGCTTCTAATCCTCTCACATTCATGCATTTCATGTTTTGAAACCTAGATTTTGGGGTTTTTGAAACCTAGATTTTGGGGTTTTTCAAAATTGATGAGTTTTTATTGAAATTTTGGGATGGGTTTTCACTTAAATGAGTTTAAAACCTTATACATTGCATCACATTAACTTTATAATGATACTGTCATGCATTTAGATGTGTGTTATATGTTTGTGTGCTGATAGGTTTGGATTAGGCTGAGCCCATGGTGTAATTTTTTTTGCAGGTCACATGTTCATGCATTTCCCATACATACGTTCTTCTTTTCAATATACTTGATATATTTGAAACTACTTGGGACTTTTCTAATTGTCATTCCTTCTCTCCCTCTCTGTTAGTTTATGTTAGTCGTGTCTATGACACCTAAGCGTAAATCCACTCCATCCCGGAACCCTCTTCATTTCGGTACTTCCGTCCTCTGATCCAACTCTATCTCATATCTGGTTCCGTGATGAGGATGCTGTTAAGGCATTTTCGGAGAACTTTTCTTGACAAGGCATTCATTCGGAACGCCAAGTCATTCTGACGGATTTTGCCGACACCGACCTTCCCTCTGTCATTCACAGTAGGGGATGGGAGTCACTATGTGACATCCCGATCACCTGTCCTCTCGTGCTTATCTAGGAGTTTTACTCTAATATGCACGGGATTGATCGTTTAGTACCTCTTTTCTTTACTCACATTCGAGGTATGCGCATTCCTATCACACCGTAACTTGTTGTGGATGTGCTTCGAATCCTTAGGATAGAGTTTCCTGATTATCCTAGTTGTGAGCGTCTGAGGACTGTGTCCAGGGATGAGCTCATGTTTGTTTTTTGTGAGCGCCCTTCTGCTTGGGGTGAGTGTCTTTTTACACCATGTCGACCTTTTGCTAAAGGTCCTAGATTCATGAACATGGTGATGACTTTTGTTTTGTATCCACTCTTTCACTATAACTCCATCACAGAGCCTCGTGCTCAATTTTTGTTATTACTTCTTTAGCATCTTACCATAGACTTCCCTTCTCATTTCATTTTGTCTATTATAGATGTTCATCTAGATTCGGCGTCCCGTGATAAGCTCATCTTTTCTTCCGCTATCACGAGGATCTTACGCCATTTTTCCATCCCTTTTTCCTCTTCTGACCATTTTACCGTCATGTGTGCTATAGATTACGCTACCGTTAAACGTAACGAGGCCCAGCTTCGGTTGTGGCAGTCGGATCCAACTGCTCCTCCCTCCCGTTCAGCTCCATCCCATTCTGCTCCATCCACATCCGCTCCTCCCTCTTCTTCGGGTGATGTGATTTTAGGAGGCATCATGGCGCAGCTGCAACGCATGGATGCTCACCTAAATATTCTCTCTACAGAGTTGTATTAGGTGAACGTTCGTGTCGATCGTATTGCACAGTGACAGGCGTCCATGGGTGGTTTTCCTCCTAAGACTACTCCTTCACCACCTTCTCCCGTGGCTTCTGATTCTGAGGATGAGGATGATGATGATGGTGATGATGATGATGCTTCGAATAATGCTGATGGAGATGCTAGCTCTATCAACGAGATGTCTACTTGACACTCTTACCCTTTGTCACTCGTGACAAAAAGGGGAAGTAGTTTTGGGTATGAGAGTAGTCTATCTTAGGGGGAGAGTTAGTATAGGACCATTTTATTAGAGGGAGTGTTGATACATTTTGAGGAATGTAGTAAGGATAGTGTGTATCTTTTCTTTTCTTTCTTTTTAGATACATTACTCTTGTACATGAGGTCTTGTGACCATTTATTGACATACATTGTACTTATCTCTTTCTTTATATTGATGTATGTTTTTCTTTCACCTACCCTTTCATGTGTTGTTTCTTTTTTTCCCTTTATACACATGTTTCTTATACTTGTATGCAATTTATTATTTCTGTTTCACACAAAGATGTCTTGAGGAGTTTTGTTTAAAGTGTTTCAGAAATACAGGTTGTCATATTCTATTTATCATAAACTCTCTTCTTCCAAAGTTTTTCAAGAGTTTGTGTTAGGTTGGATTTTATTGTATTCAACAAGTGAATATAAGTTGAGTGATTTATGACTTCTCTCATATGTTCATTTGTTTGTTGTGGTTTTATCACGGATTGTCAAAGGGGGAGATTGTTAGGACATATGTGTTTCACATGTTAAGAACATATGTTATGATTTTATGTAATTGGCTTATCTTTTGACAAAACACATTTTACTTGTATTTGGTTAGATTTAGGATGTGTTTAAATACTTCAAAAAACCATGTTTCAAGATCAAGTATTGAAGCCTTCAAGTCTGTTCAAGAAAATAAGTTCAGAGTGCAAAATCATTAAAGCTCGATAGCTGTATCTATTGAGCTTAAGGAAGCTGTTCTACATTCGGTATACTCGACACCTGCTCGACAGCTACTTGACACCTACTATCTGTCGAGGTTTAAGATTTTCAGAATTTCAATCTGATTTTCTTGGGATCCGTGAATTTCTCTTTGGGCTTTCTTTTCTCCTAACCCTAGATATATAAAAGGATCAGTTTAAGGGTCGTTAAAGAGTTCACAAGTTACACAAACTTTGAGCAAACTCTGTTCAAACAAATTGTAACCGGAGACGAAGTTCTTGCCCTAGTTCATCTCTTTCTCTTGAAGAAGTTGCTGTGTATGTACACCGTAGGGTTTTGTGACCAAGCATCTTCTTGATCTTTATCGTGTGGATGAATTCAGGAACTTTGCAACCAACAACCTTCTTAGTTGGTGATTGAAGTCGCGTACTAGGATCCCCGCAATTGGTTAGTCATGTACTTGGGAGTCGTGCATCAGAAAGGGGAATTGTCACTACAGAATAAGTCCAATTGGGTATTGGGGTAAGGGTTCAACTGTAAGTTAGTAAGGTACCTAGATTCCTTTACTTGTAACCGCTTGTTGTGATAATAGTGGAGTTTCGGGAGTGGTGACCTAAAAATCACCCAGTGGGGTTTTTGCCGTTAGATTTTCCCCATTCGTAAACAAATCACCTTGTTATTTATTTTTCGCTGCATAATTAGTTTATTGGTGACTTGTTTGTGCTACCACGCGTTTGCATGATAAATTGATTAATTAATAACTTGGCTAATTAATTAACTAATTTCTATCACTAGGGCTCATTCAGTTTGTGACCTATTATTATGCTTCTTGGCTCACTCCTGGAAGCTCAGGTAAGGGTACGAAATCCAAAGCATGTTTGTGGCACGCAATAGACATTGGCAAAAGGGGACTTACCTGTGCTTCTACTAATAGTGCTGTTGTAAGCAAATTCGGATCAGATTACCTAAGGTTCGGTTGACAACCTCTGTCTAGCCATCACTTTGAGGATGACTAATGCTGCTGTAATTAAGGGATGTATCAAACGGTCTCCATAGAGTCCTCCAAAAGTGACTAAGGAACTTCGTATCACGGTCAAAGGTAATGGATTTGGGTACTCCATGCAAACGCACTACTTCTTTGAAGAACAGGTTAGCTACTTGAATGGCATCTGAGGTCTTTCTACAGGCTATGAAATGAGACATTTTTGAATACCTGTCAACTACAACAAAAACAAAATCTATACCTCGCTAGGTTCGAGGAAGACCTAGTATAAAATCCATGGACAGATCCTCCCAAGGTGCTTGAGGAACCGATAGTGGCATGTACAGACTAGTGTTTTAAGACTACCCTTTAACTGTCTAGCATATAGGGCACTTCCTCACATGATTTCCCACATCTCGTTTGAGTTGGGGCCAATAGTACAGCTCTTATTGTCTTGTCTCACCCCATATGACCACCCAAACCTCCGCCATGCAACTCCCTAACAACCTGCTCCCTTAAAGAACTTCAAGGAATACGTAGTTGATTCCTTCGTGAGAGAAAACCATCTTGCAGACGTATGTCATCCACAACAAAGTGAGTCTGTTGACATTGACCCCAAACCTTTCGAAAATCCTCATCTTTCTCATATAGCTCCTTTAGATAATCAAACCCTATAACTTCTATTCATAGTGTAACCAGCAAAGAAGCTCATCAACTAAGCTCATCAACTAAGTGCATCTGCTACCTTGTTAGTAACACCAAATTTGTGTTTTATAAAGAATGAAAAACATTGTATGTATACAACCCACCTGGCATGCATTCTGTTGATGGTTGTCTAACTATTGATAAATTGTAGAGCTTGATGATCTGTAAACAACATGAACTACCTTTGGATCAAAATGTCGTTTCCCTTCAACTTGCCAAATTTCATGCAATTTCAACACTGTTGGCCCGATGGCCTCTATTGTCACCCCCCTTTAATTTTATGTTGTGACTTTCGGCACTCATATTACTCCAGGAAGGCATGTGTTGTCTGTTTTACATCAATTTTCTACTCAATTTCTTCCATACAACATTGATCTTAGATCTAAATGTATAATTATGTGTATACTTGATATAGTGGTTTAAAACTACACTTTTCCAAATTAAATTTTTTTTTAAGTCTCACTATTTTCTTTCTAACCATAGCCTGCTCGAATATTGCATTTTCAAGAAACTTAAAAATATGCACATTTTCAACTTACAATATTTTTTTTCCAAAAGATTTTATATATATATATATATATATATATGTATGTATATATATATATATATATATATGGCATTTGGACGATTAGAGATGATACAATAATACTTTTAAAAGTAAATAACAGCTGCATTTTTTGTGGTTAGGAATTAGATATATATCTTTATTGTGTTTTTCTTTTATGAATGTAGTTTCCCTGTAGTTTTTATTGTTTTTATATTTTTTTTCTTATATTAACTTGTTTATGTTTAGATATGTAAAGTCACACTTATTATTTAAATTAAACAAATCTATATATGTTTCAAAAGTTTTAAAACTATTATTATACTCTAATGGTGTAATTTCTAATTTATTCAGTAAAAAATAGAAGGTCGTATTTAATGTATAAATGTTAGGACATATGTGATTCACTTGTTAGGAACATATATTACTATTTTATGTAATTGGCTATCCTTTGACAAAATGCACTTTACTTGTAATTGGGTAGATTTAGGATGTGTTTAATACTTCAAGAAACTGTGTTTCAAGATCAAGTATTAAAACTATATAAGTCTGTCCAAGAAACAAGCTAAAGAAGTGTTGTTCATTAAATCTCGACAGCTAGCCATCTATCGAGCTTAAAAGAGCTGTTTAGCCTTATGGCTCGACAGCAGTTCAACAGATAGGGTATCTATCGAGGCTTATGAAAAACATAAATTCAGTTCTTTTTTAACTCCAATATGTGATTATGTATTTGGGCTTTCTTTTCTCATAATTCTAGACATATAAAAATATAATTTTAAGGGCCGTCAAAGTGTTCACAAGTTGCACAAGTGTTGAGCAAAGTTTGTTCAAGCAAATTGTGACTGGAGACAGAATTTGCCCTAGTTCATCATTCTTGTGAATAAGTTTTTATGTTTGTGCATCGTAGGGTTTTGTGACCAAGCATCTTCTTGATTTTCATCATTAGGAAGAACTGAAGAATTTTGTAGCCAACAACTTTCTCTAGATGGTGATTAAAGTCGCGTACTGGGATCCATGCAATTGGTTAGTCACGTATTGGGAGCCATGCATCAAAATGAGAAATTGTCACTACAGAACAAGTCCAATTAAGTATTGGAGTAAGGGTTCAACTGTAGATTGGTATAAGATACTGGGATTCCTTTACTTGTAACCGCTTGTTGTGATAATAGTTAAATTTCGAGAGTGGTGACCTTCAAATCACCCGGTGGGTTTTTTGCCATGTTAGTTTTTCCTATACGTAAACAAATCACCGTGTCAAATTTATTTTCTGCTGCATACTTAGTTTATTGGTGATTTGTTTATGCTACAACGCGTTTGCATGTTAATTAACTTAATTAATTCGCTTGACTAAATTAATTGGTTAATTTATTACAAATGGTCAATTTGTTTTTTGGCCTATCAATAAATCTTCTACTTTTTGCAAGGTTTCGGAGAAATGATTGGTAGGCAGTCCAAAATTTTCTTTTTGGAAAGGGTAATTCTCTGCTAGATTCAAACCCACGGGCTTTCTAATTTATTTAAAGACTAACATAATGTAAATTTTTGTTAGATATAACATAACATATATTAAATCACGTAAAAAATATATAGGTTATTTTTATATTTAATTTTTAAAGAAATTTAAGCACATATATTGCTTGTATATCAAATACGCTTGCATTAGTAAATAGTGGTAAAAATGTTTTTTTTTTTTTTTTTTCCCTAAATTAACTGGTTCGTGCTCATGCACAGCTTCCTTCAACTTGAGTTATAAAACAAGTTAAATCTTTATCACAAAATTGTGTACGCTAAATTAATTCTAGTGGTATATCAATAAGTTCAAATTAAGTTTTTAAATTTATCAAGCTAGAGTTTCAATCTGTCACACTCAATATTTCGTGTAACACATTTAACTCTATTGTCTAAAACACGAATGGCATAATATCGTACAAGAACCATTTCGCTCATTCTTGATGCAAGAGATAAAAAGCATAAACAGTTTTATTGCAAGAGATAAAAGACTATTTCACGTGGATCACATTTTTAGTTTTTATTGTTTGAAGCACGATACATGCAGAGGGTAATTAATCTGATTGAATATCCTGGTTTAACCAGTATACCTAGTTAAAATCTTTAAATAGTCTAACTATAATTCAATACTTGTGATAAAAATCGTAATTTTTTATGTTGTCCTAAAATTTTTATGGAGCTGCAACTTCTTTACCTACTTGACAAAATGATAGCAAGTTACAGATTCTGTATCAGCAGGACATGAGCTTCTATTACTATGAAATTCAAAAATGAAGTAGTAAGTGATGGCCGGGATTACCATTATTCAATTCTTTTTGTAGTGACAAATCTTGTATGTGTTCCTATAATATAAGAAAATGAATATGTCTATTTTTCGAGTTTTGGGGAGTGGAAACACACAAGAACTCTTAAATGGAAGAATTTGATTCAAGTGCTCTACGTTGTCATTAGTGCCAAGATCTCGCAGCTGCAGGAGACAAGCTCTACCATCGAAGGCACAGTAGTGACATGGACTTTATGGCCTTTTTTCTGTTTTAAAATAATAATAAATAAATAAAAACTAAATAACCTGGCATGTCAATTTTTTTTTTTAGTTCTTGACGTGATATCATTATTATAGGATTTTTTTAATGGATTATTAAGATTATATAATCTTAATCATTTATTATAAAATGAAAGACAAAATTATTCCCAGTCAAAATCATTTATTATAAAATTTCAAAATTAAACGAACTCTATGTGATAGAATTCAATGTGATGAGAAATTATTCCCCAAAAGCATGTCATAATAAAAAAAGTAATTTTTAGTAAAAAGATAGAAATTAAAAATTTTATTTATTATATTGATGAACAAAACAAGCCACCCACACGACTTACCCTAGTTGGCATGTGGTGCAAAGGCATAGAATGGGATTATATCTCACATAACACACACCTCCTCTTGGGGCAAATATAGGTGCCAAGACCAACACGTCTTACCCTAGCCAACATTATATCTTACATGAGTAATGTTATATTTAAAAATTTGCATAACAATTTCACAATAAATCCTAAACAAAATTTATTATTAATGGGTAACTTAACACGCACATTATTGATTTATTTAGTAAAATGTACAATGTTAATGAAACTATGATAGCAATAAGAAAGTTTCAATTTATTTTTAAATGTTCTAGACATAACTAGCTAGTAGTTTTATTCCTAGCTTAATTGATATGTTCATTCATCGTAAGGTATATTTGCTTTAGTTTACATTTAAAGGAAAATATTAATGAATGTTTTTAGGACAATAATAAACAATATATTTAAAAAAAAAAATTTATGAGAAGAAAAAAGAATTTAATGTTTTGACCATTTTTTTAATTTTTCATAAAAAATTGTATCAAAGCATTCCTAAAGTAAATGCATAACCCATATTCAAATAAGAGCCACGTAAATTTGTCAAGCTATATAAAGCTTCCGGGTAGTAAATACGAGGTAGGAGAGCAAAATTACAATATTCAATTGCCTTGTTTCGTGCAAACTACTATGGCCAGAAGAGAAGCCGGTGAAACAAGCAGCGGCATCTCCGAGGACCCGGAGCTGAAGGCAAGGATTAAATCAGTATTGGACGCAAAAAGAAATGTGAAGCCACCCCACACACCAAAGATACAAAAGGTTATATCCGTGCTTCGAGGTCACAAGGATTTCCAAAAGCACTATTAGCCAAGAGCAATATCAATCGGTCCTATCCATCATGGTGATAAGAAGTACGAGCTAGGAGAGAAGCACAAGCTTATGATGACAAATGAGTTCGTCAATGGCAGCGCAGAAGTGTTACTAGTGTCTTATCAAAAAAAAAAAAAAAAAAAAAAAGTAGTGTACTAGTGTATAACCCATGCACGTATACCTGAGTTTTACTCTGCCTTTCTCTCTTGGATATATACATGGCTTTACTTTTTTTATTGGCTTTTTTTTTTTTATAGTTTATTTATATTAATTCTTCGCCTTTTGCACAATATTAACTCACCTAAAACAAAAATTAAAAAAACTTAGATAAGATACACAGCACAAAATTAGACAACAATTAGAATCTAATTATTTTTTTATTTTTTTTTTTAGTTTTGGCTTCAAATATATAATATATTATATATTTAAAGTGTATGTCATAAATTAAAATTATCTCTAAAAAAGTGTGTTAAATATAATAAAAGTTAAAAATAATATATACTTAATCCAAATTCAAATATGTCGCCTATTTTATGATCTAATTTTGCAAAGCAAGGTTACAATAGACACAATTTTCCTGGCCCTCTCTTTTTTGCAAGTGCAAGGCAGTTACATACTTCCATTAATTGGCCAGTGTCAATTGCATCAACATAATGCCACATTTTCTTTTCTTTTTTTTATTTTCAGAGAAGTAAATGAAGGACATGAATAGATCGAGCTTGTTAGTTGTTACGTTAAAAAAATTTTGAATTTTTTCAATTAAAAAAAAAAAAAACATGCGGATTCTCATATGATAGGGGTAGAAAATAACATAAAATAGCAACCTGTGTCCTTGTTTACAGTCCAATCCCAAGGCCTTGACGTCATTTTACGCCATCATTCAACTAAAAAGTTGGCCTAACACAAAATCCGCATCGAATTGGACCCTCAAGGGCAAGGTAGTCACTACCTGCACAAAAATTAAAAGCTTAGTTCAAAAAATACCAAATCCTGATACTCATTGATTGGAGAACATCATTAAAATAGATTTGCCCATACATGATAAATGTTCGTTGATTTTAATTAGTCTTGATAAGAATAATTTATTTAATTAAAATTTTTAATTTTTATTAGTCCAAATAAAGGAATAGAAGTAAACATGCATACGTGTGATAGTTACATTTTGTTTGAGAGTTCATAAAAGGAATGGAAAGAATTTACAATTACTAAATGTAATTTTTTTCTTAAATGAGTAAATCATTTGATAATTCAAAATCTAATTACTTTTATGGTCACATTAATCAAATAAGGACATAATTATTATAAAAAAAATCATGCAATTATCCCTTAAAATTTTTGAAAATTCTCATTTCATCAAAAAATAAGGGCATGTTTGGTAACTGTTTTCGTTTTCTTGTTTTCAAAGAAAAAAAAATAAAAAATTTCCTGTTTTCAAAATGAAAAACACGTTTGGTTAGTTGTTTTGAAAAACACATTTTTCAAAAACAAAATTCAGAAAATTTGTTTGGTAATTGTTTTTGAAAAAGTTGAATTTTGTTTTCTTTGGTTTTTTTTTTTAAATTATATTTATTCTAATTCAAAAACACGTTTGCTCCAAAGTATTTAAAATCCTTACACCTAAAGAAATTATAAATCAATTGTTTTGTATATAACATTCAAGCCTAAAACTTTAATCATATAAGTAAGATTGAAACTATAATAATTATCAAGTGTTATAAAAGATAAATTAATAACTAAAATGTTTACTACATGGCATCAATGCCAGGGAATCAATTTCATCCAAAATAATAATAAAAAATAGCGTGGCATCAATGATGCCTATTTGCCAACATCAATCCTGCGATCTGATCCCTATAAGCTGCCATAGCTTCAGCAACTTGATAAGTTAAGTCAATAGTGTGTGATGGCTCACCCGAATTATCCCCACCTTCACCTTCAACAGTAAGGTTATCAATATTAAATTGAGTAAACAAGCGATCATTTCTTGTTGCCATTCGAATGAAGTTATGAATTGTGCAACAAGCTCTCATCACGTTCCTTTGTCGACATTGTTTATAATGGGGCATCATTTTTAAGACTGGAAATCGTGCCTTTAAAACACCAAAACATCTTTAAATTACATTACAAAGAGATGAATGTCTATAGTTGAAAAGCTCTTTAGCACCTTCAGGATGATCCCCACCTTGAAAGTCTCGTAGATGGTATCTCTCAGTACGGTACGGAGGTAGAAACCCTAAGGTGCATGGATAACCAGAATCCACTCAATAATAGCCACCTAACAAAATAATAATAATAAGATAGAGAGAAGTATGACACGGTGAATGGATTCAACTTGAAAATTGTAAATATATAAGTGAGGCTACAATATATCTTACCAGATGGAGGCCATGGGAAATTATTTTCTGGCTTTTGAAGTGCATTCTAAGAATACTCGTGAGTCATTGACTGTACCCTCCCAACCTGTGTAAACTTCATATCAAAATCACATGCACACATTATATTATGGGTGATTGTGGCCTTTCTATTCCTATAGCTGACTAGCTTTGATGTTGGAGCCCGTGCACTGATATATGTTCCATCAATTGCACCTATACATTTCTAGAAAAAATAAAAACACAAGTATTAACATATGCGAGCAAATAATATTTGTATGATAAAATGAACAGTAACTTGGGATTACCTTGAAATATGAAAAGAACTTGGTACTGTTAGCAATACATGGATGTACTTCATTACTTTGAGAAGGACATATAATGAATTTTCCCAGGCGGCATATTGCTCTTACAGTTTCCTTAAATTGCCTGTCCACTGTCTCAATTGAGTGTTGAAAACGATCTACTATTACCCTTATCCTCACATTATGTCCCACTATTAATAGGAACATACCAACTACCTCCTCCACTGTGATCTAGCATGAGTTTGTTAAGAACTTATGTGTTCTCAAATAGTTACAGAGACTTGTAAATGTTGGCCTATCCATGCGGAATAAGTCATAACATGTTCGAGGATTGCCATTCAATATCTCTTTTATAAATGCATCACCAGTCAACATAGAGATACGTTGAGGCTCCTTAGGAATATAGTTGTTTTTATTCTTAATAAACATTAGTAGGAAGAACATATCATCGTCCTCTTCCTCATCTGAAGAGGATGAACTACTATAATAATTTGGTTCAACATTCATCCTGGAGAATTAAACAACAAATTTGTTCTCAAATAGTGCTTGTTACTAACATAAATAAGACATTATCAACATTAAAAAAAATAATAAATAAAAAATAAAAATAAAAAAAGATTACCATAAAATAATAATAAACCATCATTTAACAACATTAAATAACAATAGAATAGTATCAAATCATAGTTCAAAGACATTAAAATAAACATAATCCAATAGGAAATTATTGTTTTGACATAATCCCCTACAGCCTACCCAACCAAACCATCCTCCTAGCGAAACTCATGTTAACAAAGATCTCTCTATCATCAGGATCCTTCTTGAACTTCTCAACAGCCTTCATAAATATTTCATCATTGACTTCTTCCATGGTCTCAAGGATATTAATGCACTTGCCTAAGGAGAAGTCATTTGTAGGTGCAATACTACTACTAACTTCATCAGAGGTATACCTCTTATACCTCTCAGCCTTTGCTTTAGATGCCTCTATCTTAGCCTTAACAGCCTTAGCCATTAATTGTAAGGCATCATTCATTTGGGACCTCATTAACTCTCGCTTACTCTTATTAGGACGCTCGTCACAACTATCACTAGGACGCTTGCTTAATCAGATTGTAATGTCAGACTCAAGAATTGCCATGACAGGGTCTTGGGTAAGACTTTCTAAATTAACATGAACTCTCCCATGAATGAGTTGTTCTTCCAGTGCATTCTCTTCATCTAAATTAGGAGGGCCTTGGGTGGATGCACAGTGTAGGACCCCAGTAGCTGTAGACTTATTAAATATAAGTCCAAGCAAATTATAATTTGAAAGTCCTTTGGTTCGAAACATCTTTGCCTTGGGATGTGCCTAAAAATATAAAGACATCTAGTAAGAAGAAAAACCTGATGGGGGATAATGTTTCAAAATTAAACACTGTATTGTATTCAACAATATTTACCCGACAATAATTTTGCCATGACTCCTCAAGTGCATGAACAGTGTTGGTTTCAATATCCCAACCAAAACCAGTTTGATTTATGAATGTAGAAAACTCACGGTGTAGTAAACGCATCCTATTAAACTTTTCTTTGAATTGGGACATTGTAAAACTCTGTTTACCTAATTCATTCAATGTAGCTAACATTTTCTTTCAATATAGCTAAATATCTCCCTAGCTACGACTTTTAAATGTAAAAGTATCACGCCAAGAATCTTAATAAGCTTATGATTCAAATATTCCCTTCTCCCATTATTATAAATATCAAATTATAATAAAAAAAAATAGAGAATTAATTACTCCTAATCAACAAACTCACTAGTTCAATTATGAGAACTTCTGGACAATCTAAGCGGGGGATTCCTAAGGAAAATCTAGTGTAGATTGTGAATAGAAATGGAAGGAAGTGGCTTTGTGTTTCAGTCTTTTAGATTTCATAGAAGTTACAAGAAAACAAACATGTTACTTTTTGAATGAAAATAAACTAAACACATTAGCTTCTAATTGAAAAACTTCGAATTCATGAGGAGTTCCTTAAATCCATAAGATAATAGGGTTCTAAAATCCACCAAAGAGAAATGATAGACAAAAATATGTATTTTTTATAAATTTGAGAACTAAATTGCTTTTAAGGCTACAATACGTTTAAATAGTAAAAAGAAAACCTAAGGCTGCAAGCAAAACACCCAGAAAACCCTAATTCACACTAATAAAGTAATTATGTGACAAAATAGTAATTTTTACCAAAAAAATGGAAAATCTGAGATAATGTAAAAGTTCAAACTACTGTCTCTAAGAGACGTCCTAAAAAAATGAACATTATCCTGATTTTTAAACTAAAAGTTATTAAGGGAAAAAAAATTACTAAAAATGGTAAAATCATTATTTTTAGTGCCTTAACAGAGGAATTCACCAAAATTAAGGCACACCTCGTGACATAGACAAGAGTTTTGATTAGAAAATTGTTTCCCTTTGGCCATTTAAATTTCATGCAGTTATGACATCATTACCCTGATGAGTTCTACTAGCACCTCCAAACGGAACCAAGATTTAAAGTTAGGGGTAGTTTTGCTGTTGGCTATGTGTAGCGGCTGAGGTTCCTTTTTTCATGCATCTATTGCTAGGTAAGGGAAAAATTATTTTGTTTAAAATTGGTTGATTGTGCCTTTTTATTTTTAGCTTTACTGTTAGTAATTTTTGTTGTTAGGCTAATTTTTTGAGCTCTTTTATATTTGGTTTTAGATTTTCTATCTATATATTTTTTTATGCTCTTTAAAAGGAGGAAAATTCTAAAGCTACAAACTTTTTTTCAAATTGCTAATATGGTGAATAGTTATTGGTAAGTAAAAAAATTGTGCAAGTGGTGGTCCCAAATATGAACCAATAAGAATAATTTGTTACCTCAATAATTTGTAAAAAAGTCATAGCTAGAAAATTTTGTTGCTATAACATTACTTTTTAAAGAATCAATTACATTGTTAAGGGAGGCAAAATGTAATTTTATAAAACAAAATTGCTAAAATTAGTACATATGTATATACTAATATTAAAAAAAAAAAATTGGAGGAGCCATTGCCCCCCAAGATCAAAGAATATCTCCATCCCTACTAGCACCCCCTTGATCTTGTGCAGTGATTTAAGCGTTCTCACTGCTCTAGGAAGGCTTGTGATGTTTTACATAGTTTCAATAAGCTTGACCCATATATATAAATAGATATATATATATATATATATATATATAAAGTGATCTATACAAATACGGCACTAGAACACACACGCTTCACGCGTATGGCACAAGGTGGTACACTTGTGCGTGATCATCAACATCAGATCGAGGTATTATATTTTGTTGAAATAAAATGAAATGTACTAAAGCACAACCCATGTACGACATTTTCTAAAATACAAACAATTAATTTTTAT
Source organism: Quercus lobata (assembly GCF_001633185.2). Classification (NCBI taxonomy): domain Eukaryota; kingdom Viridiplantae; phylum Streptophyta; class Magnoliopsida; order Fagales; family Fagaceae; genus Quercus; species Quercus lobata. Next base: position 7,246,451 of record NC_044910.1, on the reverse strand, counting down.
AAGACAATTTTTTTAAAAGGTTTAATGAATTAATCTGAAATTCATGATGTTAAAAAAAAATGTGTCAATTCAACTGAAAAGCCATTACTGTTCATTAAGGACGGAATCAATACACAATTTTTGTAAGAAATTATTTGGAAAAAGAAAGTTCATATTTTTTATTTGCAATTTGTGATTTTGATACATATAAGTGAATTTCTTGTAACTAACAAAATTTTTTAAGTATAGGGACAAATTATCACCTTGGAAAAAGTATTTTCAACATGCCCTAAAGTAGAATTATGTTTTTCTATCATTGCTCACTCCTCAATTTCAATTCTTTAATACAAAATCAATTTTAGATCTCAATATATAATTATGTACTTACTAATTGATACGGTGCTTTAAAACTATGTGCTCTTCTAATTAAATTATAGATTTTTTAAGCCTTACATTTTCCTTCCTAAGTACAACTTTTCAAACATTGCATTTTCAAGATACTTAAAAATATGCACCTTTTCAAATCACCATATTTTTTTCACACAAAAAATCCTATTATTTCACATTTGGAGAATTAGAGACGATACAGTATTATTTTTGAAGAAAAGAACTATTGCAATTTTTAAGATTATGAGTTAAAGTTTTCTCAAAAAAAAAAAAAAAAGATTAGGAGTTAGAGAACTTTAATGCATTTTTCTTTTATTAATACGATTCCCCTCTAGTTTTTATTATATTTATATTTTTCTTATATTGACTTGCATGTGTTAGAGATGTAAATTGACATTTATTATTTAAATTATTTTAAATTAAATAAATCTTTATATGCTTCAAAGTTTTAAAACTATTATTATACTCTAATCATGTAATTTCTAATTTATGCACAAATCTCCTACTTTTGCGAGGTCTGCAAGAGGTGATTAGTAAACGACCCAAAATTTTCTTTTGCAATGATTAATTTTTAGCTAAACTCAAATCCACAACCTTTCTAATTTATTGAAAGACTAACTTGATGTAGTTTTTTTTGTTAAGTATAAAATAACTTATATTAAATCATATTAAAAAATAATTTATATATTTATATATTAATAATATATATATATATATATATTATTAATAGGTTATTTTTTACATTTAAATGTTGATATATTTACCTTCTGACTCCAGCATACATTTTGCATATCAAATACCAAGCTTTGTTTACTACGGTGGAAAAATAAATAAAATAAAATTGTTTGGTTCGTGCTCATGCACAGCTTCTTCTAGTGGTATATCATGAATAAGTTAAAATTAAGGGTGCGTTTGGATACTGCTTATTTTGCTGAAAGTGAAAAATTATTGCTGAAAGTAGATAAAAATAAAAGTTAGTTGAAATAGTACAGTGTGGCCTATGAATAGTGTCAAAAAGTGCAATAGGACCCATAAATAGTAGAAAAAATAAGCTGAATAGTGAAATAATTTTAATTTTTAATCTCTACCCAAACGCACACTAAAGGTTTGTTTGGATACCGCTTATTTTGCTGAAAGTACTGTAGATAAAAATAAAAGGTAATTGAAATAGTATAGTGAGGCCCATGAATAATGCCAAAAGTGCAATGAGACTTATAAACAGTAGCAAAAATAAGCTGAATAGTGAAATAATTTTAATTTTTAGAGTGCGTTTGGGAAGCACGTTTTGCGCTTCCCACGTCCACGTTTTGCGTTTTCTTCTTCTTCTTCCCCCCCCCCCCCCCAAGACGTGATTGTTGACTTTGGGGTGTGAACAATACTAACTTTGGGGTGTGAACAGCACACACAGAGTTACTTTTTCAACAACTTGACCCACAAACCTCACTTTTTAGCAACTTTTTCATTAATAATGAGTCCCACGGTACTATTCACATATTTAAAAATTATTTTGCTATAATGTTTTTTAGTTTTTCAGTTTTCAACTGTATCCAAACGAACCCTAAGATTCTAAACACTTCAAGCTAGAGTTTCAAAATTTTTGATCCAACACAATCAATCTTTCGTGTATCACATTCAAGGATGACGATTTCGTACCGTACCGGTCGGTACCGCCGAAATATTCCTTTCCAGTGCCTGAACTGGTACAGAAACAAGGCTGATTCGTACCGCCCAAAATACCTGGGTGTACCGGCTTGTTTCGGCTATTCTGGCAAATTTCGGAGCTTTTTGGGCGGTATTTTTGTTTCGGACCGGTACAAATATTGATAGAGAAGCGGAAAATAATCCATCTCCATCTCGTCCAAATGGCTCGTCCAGAGCCTAGAGCGCAGGTTGATTCCAGAGTACTGTCCAGAAGAAGAAGAAACGTCCATGAATAATAGCACCACTCCATAAATTAAGTCTTCTATGGACGACATGATCGTCCATCAGGTTCGTCCATGAGCAATCGTTAGATATCCTTGGACGACTAAACCGTCCTGCACCAGACGGACGAAAGCTCAACACTTAAGACTTTCGACTAAACCCGCAACTATCTCAACAAACCCTTCGAATAAGTTAACTTCCATTGGCAGTTACAGTTTAATATCCGTTGAGGTAGTTAACTCCGGAGTTGTTGGTTTCCACAAATCCTGGGACGGTTATTGGACAAATAACCGTCCCAGGCTCCCTATATAAGGGATCGGTCTGAACCCGACAGAGGTAAGATTTTCTCTCAGACATTTTTCCAAAATACTTGGAATGTCTTTCTCTACGAGACTAACTTCTTCATCGGAGGGGGTTCGACCGGTCTTCTCCGGTCTCCTCTTTGATCGCATTTTCTTCCTTGCAGGCCAACAACCGTTTCGATAGCCCACCGAAGCCAGGCCATCCACCTTACTGATTCGGAGCGATATCAGTTGGCGCCGTCTGTGGGAAGCGAAGGTTGTTTTGCGACTTTCTTTTCCGTGACAAAGGGTTAGGATGGTCAGGACCAGGTCAAGGGCTACTAGCCCTGGCCGTCAGGGAAGCAGAGGCGCTTCAAGTGATCCCCAGCGTGATCGCCAATCTGCACCAGTCATGCAGACGTCATCCGTTCAGAATATACAATCCATGGCGGTTGCAATGGCGGAATTGACTCGCCAAAACCAGGAGTTAAGGATGGAGATCAATCAGAAAAGACAGACACGTGAGGAACACGCAGGACAGACACAAGGCCATGGTGACAGAGAGAATACTGAGGTTGGAAGCCAGTTTAAAAGCACCACTTCACGGGCAGTACCGCACTTGAAAGAGGAGATGGACCAAATGAAGAAAGTCATGGAGGAGATGAAGGAGAACATGAGGAGAACGAATCCTATAGAAGATTTGGTACACAGAACTGACTCTCCTTTTACGGCTTCCACCAATGGCCACCCTCTACCATCAAAGTTCAAACTACCTTCCCTAGACTCGTATGATGGGACGCGCGACCCCTTTGATCACATTGCAACATTCAAGACAACAATGCACCTTCAAGGGGTCCCTGATGAAATCATGTGTCGGGCCTTCCCTACTACCCTTAAAGGCCCGGCACGAGTTTGGTTCAGTAAAATCCCCCCAAGTTCCGTAAGTTCTTTCGAAGAGTTGAGCAAATTGTTTGTTAACAATTTCATCGGGGGACAGAGGCACAAGCGCTCTTCGTCCAGCTTACTGACCATAGAACAAGGGGAGAACGAAAGCCTGCGGTCATTCATCACTCGCTTCAACAGAGAAGCCCTTAGTGTGGACGAGGTGGACGACAAGCTTCTACTGGCAGCCTTCCATAACAGGATTAATTCAGATTTATTTATCCACAAGCTATACGAGAAGGAGCCTCAAACCATGGCCGAGCTCGTCCATTCGGCTCAGAACTTCATGAATGCAGAAGATGCAATCATAGCCAAGAAGAGGAAAAGAGCTGAGAGGATGGAAGCGCACCTAGCTCGACACTCAGAACAAGCCCCTCGTCCAAAGAAGGGACGGACGGAAGATAGGAAGGAACGAGATAGCAGGAAGACAGGTCCCTTGGGAAGAAGCCAGAACTATACGCCCCTGAACGCTCCACTTAATCAGGTGCTCATGCAAATCAAAGACGATCCTTCTTTAAAATGGCCAGAGAAGATGAAAGGGGATCCTAACAAGCGCAATAAGAACAAATATTGTCGCTTTCACAGGGATCATGGGCATGACACGGATGAGTGTTATGACCTGAAACAGCAAATTGAGAACCTTATCAGGCAAGGAAAGTTGAAGCACTTCGTTGGAAGGCATCGTACAGATGAGAAGCTGAAAGCCAAAATAGAGGAATCATCCCGGCCCCCACTAGGAGAGATAAGGATTATCGTTGGAGGGAACTCGATGGGGCAATCTTCCAAGTCGAAGAAGACGTATCTCAAAGCGGTACAAAATGTCCAGCTCACTGGACGATCACTAAGGACGAGATCAATGGACGAGCAACCCATTTCCTTCACTGATGAGGATGCTGAGAGGATCCATCACCCGCATGACGATGCGATCGTCATTACACTGCTCATTGCAGATTATACAACCAGAAGAGTGTTAGTTGACAATGGAAGTTCAGCAGACATATTGTACTACCCCGCCTTCCAACAGATGAGGCTTAGACGAGATCAACTTCGTCCAGTATGCTCGCCGCTGATAGGATTTGGAGGAATGAAGGTGCAGCCCGTGGGTACCATTACATTACCAGTTGTGGTAGGGTCATACCCGCAACAGATAACCAAGGAAGTCAATTTCCTCGTGGTAGACTGTACTTCTTCATACAATGCCATTATTGGAAAACCCACTCTTAATAATTGGAAGGTGATATCCTCGACCTACCATCTATCAGTCAAATTCCCTACGGAGTACGGGATAGGACAAGCACAAGGAGATCAGTTGGCAGCTAGAGAATGCTACTTTGCCATGATGGCTTTGGACGAACAGGTGCAGACAATGAGCATCGAGGAAAGATGAGTTATTGCAGAGCCCACGGAAGTGTTGGAAGATGTTCTTTTTCAAGAAGATGATCCTGAGAAATTTACCAGAATTGGAACAGGTATGAAGGAGAAGGCAAGAGAAGACCTCATCCAGTTCCTGAGAAAAAGTATCGACGTTTTTGCATGGAGTCATGATGACATGCCAGGAATCGACCCAAGTGTGATCACTCATCGATTGAATGTATACCCCTTTTTTAAGCCTATCCGTCAGAAGAAGAGGGTATTCGCTCCCGAGAGGGACAAGGCAATCAAGGAAGAGGTTCAAAAACCGACCACGGCAAAGTTCATTAAGGAAGTCTATTACCCGGATTGGTTAGCTAATGTGGTGATGGTGAAGAAAGCTAATGGAAAGTGGAGAATGTGCGTAGACTTTACTGACTTGAACAAAGCGTGTCCCAAGGATAGTTATCCTCTGCCACGCATTGATCAATTGGTGGACTCTACTGCTGGCCATCAGTTGCTGAGCTTCATGGATGCCTTCTCAGGATATAATCAGATCAAGATGGATGAAGCTGATCAGGAAAAAACTTCCTTCATTACCAGCCAAGGCTTGTTTTGCTACAAAGTGATGCCCTTCGGCTTGAAGAACGCAGGGGCAACTTATCAAAGGTTAGTGAATCATATGTTTCGTCCACAAATAGGACGGAATGTGGAGGTTTATGTCGACGACATGCTTGTGAAGAGCATAGACGAGGGAAGCCATCTAGACGACCTACAGGAAACCTTTGAAACACTTCGGCGATATAAGATGAAGTTGAACCCAAGCAAGTGTGCATTCGGAGTATCGTCGGGAAAGTTTCTGGGGTTCATGGTCTCGCAAAGAGGAATTGAGGCAAATCCGGACAAGATCCAGGCTATATTGAACATGGAGCCACCGAAGAATATCAAGGAAGTCCAATCCCTCACAGGACGAGTTGCCGCTTTGAACAGGTTTGTTTCGAAAGCCACAGATAAGTGTTTACCTTTCTTTAAAGTCCTCAGGAAGGCATTTGAGTGGACGGACGAATGCCAAAGGGCCTTCCAAGACCTGAAGGACTATCTCACAACTGCCCCATTATTAAGTCCATCCGTGCAAGGAGAAGAACTGTACTTATACTTAGCGGTGTCCCCACACGCCGTAAGTTCAGCTTTAATCAGAGAAGAGGGGAAAATACAAAAACCGGTGTACTACACTAGCCGGGCACTCAGAGGAGCAGAGGGAAGATATCCGCTCATGGAGAAATTGGCTTTTGCACTGATAACGGCTTCTAGGAAGTTGAGACATTACTTCCAAGTTCATGTCATCAATGTCATGACGGACCATCCGCTTAAGAAGGCAATGAACAAGTTGGAAGCCGCAGGACGACTGATTCAGTGGGCAGTTGAACTTAGCGAATTCGACATTCGGTACCAACCGAGAAATGCAATAAAGGCTCAAGCCCTAGCAGATTTCATCGCAGAGTTCACTCCAAGTTACGAAGACCTGGGGGAAGGAGAGTACAACAAATGGGTCGTCCATGTAGATGGATCATCTACATTATATGCTGGAGGAATAGGAGTTGTTTTGCAGTCGCGGAAGGGGACAAATTGAAATACAAGGCCCGTCTGCAATACCAGACTACTAACAATGAAGTGGAGTATGAAGCCCTTTTAAAGGGGTTGGAACTGGCCAAATCTGTAGAAGCAGACACAATACTTGTCATGGGAGATTCTCAACTGGTCATAGGCCAAGTCAATGGAACATATGAAGCCAAGGAAGACAGAATGAAGAGGTATCTAAGGAAGGTAGTACGCCTTGTGAAGAAATTCAAAAAAGCAGATTTTGTTCAAATCCCAAGGGAAGAGAATGTGGAGGCAGATACTCTAGCGAAGGAAGCATCTGCGAATGAGGCGTTGGACGATATAGATGGTGTACACTACATGCCAAGTATAGACCTTCCAGAATTGATGCAGATAGAGGGAGAAGGAAATTGGATGACCCCAATAGTGTCCTACTTAAAGGACGGAAGGCTTCCAGAAGAGAAGGACGAAGCTAGGAAGCTCAAGGTCAAGTCAGCCAGGTATGTGCTTATGGACGAGGTGTTATACAAGAGAGGTTTTTCCCAGCCTCTCTTAAGGTGTTTGGCCCCAGACGAAGCGAATTACATGTTGAGGGAGGTTCACGAAGGAGCATGTGGGAACCATTCAGGAGCCAGATCACTCGTCCATAAAGTCATCCGTAGCGGATTCTATTGGCCAACCATCCAAGCTGATGCTAAAGCATATGTCAAAGTATGTGATCAATGTCAACGCTTCAGCAACATTCCCAGACAACCAGCAGAATATCTCACGCCAATGATGGCCCCTTGGCCTTTCGCGCAATGGGGACTAGACATTTTGGGGCCCTTTCCGACTGGAACTCGGCAAATGAAGTTTCTGGTGGTGGGAATAGATTACTTCACAAAATGGGTGGAAGCTGAACCCTTAGCCAAAATTACGCAGTAGAATGTCAAGAACTTCGTCTGGAAGAACATTGTATGCAGATTCGGAGTACCTAGAGTACTAGTATCTGACAATGGACGACAGTTTGACAACACACCTTTCAGGGAATTTTGTGAACAGCTTGGAATGAAGAACCATTACTCCTCACCCTCCCACCCACAGGCTAATGGCCAGGCAGAAGTAGCAAACCGATCCTTGCTGAAGATCATCAAGACTCGGCTCGAAGGGGCAAAGGGAATATGGCCGGATGAATTACCAGGTGTTTTATGGGCTTATAGAACGACAGCGAGAACTCCAACAGGAGAAACTCCTTTTAAACTAGCCTACGGAAGCGAGGCAGTTATACCAGCAGAAGTACACATGACGAGCCACAGGGTGAGGAAGTATCAAACTGAAGAAAACGAGGAACAACTCCGTCTTAACCTTGACCTTATGGACGAGGTCAGGATGGATGCAGAACAGAGGACAGCAAGGTACAAAAATCTCATGGCAAGACAATATGACGCTATGGTGAAGCCTAGGCGTTTCAACATCGGGGATCTCGTCTTGAAGAGGGTTACCTTGGCAACAAGAAACCCGGCCTACGGGAAACTTGGCCCAAATTGGGAAGGACCTTATAGGGTTATCAACTGTAAAAGGCAAGGATCCTACTATTTGGAAGCTTTGGATGGGCGGAGGCTGGAACACCCTTGGAACGTTAAGCACCTCAGGAAGTACCATCAATAAGTGCTGACTCTTCACCAGTGTCCTTGGACGAGATATCTGGACGAGCAGAAATGTTTACTACTATCAAGCGTTTTTAAGTATTTTAATAATCCCCTAGAAAGTACATTAGTGTTTTCACTTTTGTGCTGTTCATGGATGAGTTGGTTTGTATTTTTAATTCAATAAGGCACTAGCTCATGAGCATGTGCCATGCCTGTGGACGAATGTTTACATAAGTTTGGATTTTCAAATATATATATTGTTTTCAAGTATATTGTTGGAATCCTTATATGTTCAGTCAGATTGATCCGCAAAAAGAAAGCGAGCATGGACGAAGGAAATCCTTGGACGCAAGGATATATCGTCCATAAGCCTTCCTCCAAAGGAAAGATGAAAAGGTACATCCGTCCGAAGCAAGAGACGAGATGAAACCTAAACTGAAAATAAAGCAGTTTCATCCGTCCAGAACATAGGACGAGATGAAACCTAAAACTGAAAATTAAGCTAAGGTCCATCCGTCCAGAAATAGGATGAGATGAAACCTAACCTGAAAATGAAATTAAGGTCCATCCGTCCAGAACATAGGACGAGATGAAACCCAAGCTAAAAATAAAACAGTTTCATCTGTCCAGAACATAGGTCGAGATGAACAAGGCATACTCGTCTAGACCTCAAGACGAGGTGAATTCCCAAAAGTGTTCGTCCGAGACACGGACGAGCAAAGACTTCAAAACTAGCTTAACAATCCATTACATTGGACGAGAAATTGCTAAAAAGTCTAATCATCAAGGACGACAAAATGATCGTCCATAATTTTGGAATGATGAAAAATCTAGCCAAAAGGAATCAATTTATTTCATCCCGGTGATGTAATAAAATTCACCCCCATGCCTAAGACGGGGTGAACTGAATTCCTAGATGGACGAACCACACTGATGAAAATAAAAATTTCATACATAAAGCTGGAAACGTATATATTCAAACACAATGGAAGTAAAAATAGAAGTATTCATTTCTTTCATGAAATTCAAAGGGTGGACGACCAACGTCCAAAAACCCCTTTAGTTTTGAATATGAAAATGTATATAAAATTCGTCCATAATCCCTGACGAGATGATTGTACTAGCAGGAATTTTAAAAAAAGAAAAAGAAGTAAAAAGCCCAAAACAACGGGCACCTCCATGAAAAGGCAAATAAAAGTAAATTTTCTAAGGCAATAGATTTCACTTGGGCAAGCTCGTCTTGGGGTCGTCCTGAGTGACTTCAGTGTTAGCATCGTCCATGATGTTGACGTCCTCAGAACTCTTCTGCAACACGGAACTCTCTGTAGCAAGAGGAAGCTTGAACGCGTTGAAGTCCAAATCAGGATACGCCTCTTTGGCATCAGCACGGAAGTCTTCATACCCAGCTGCATAATGACTGTCTAGACGATTCTTATACTCGTCAGACTTCTTAAAGGCAGCAATTGCTCCCTCACGTGCCTTCTCCAAGGACGAGGTAAGCTCTGAAACTTGTCCCTCGAGATGGACGATGCGGGTATCCTTCTCTAGGTTGTCAGCTTTGAGCTCCTCCACTTCGTTCTTCAACTTCGTCTCGCTTCCCAGCAGACGATTAAAATCCTCTGTCAACCTAATGACCTCCCCCTTCTTGAGCAAAACCTCATGGCCCAGCTCCTTAGCCTTATCCTTGGCTGTCTTAGCCTCTGAAGCAAGCTCCTTGGCCTGGCAAGTCGCTATATAAAACTTTGACATAGCCTGCATTTGGACGAAAAGGAGTTAGACATTTCATTCAAAATTAAATGCTTACACACAAGGACAAGGAAGAAACTTACCTTGAAAAGGTCATGGATGCCAGAGCGCTCAAACTCCTTCACTGACATGTTGTAACATTCGTTAACTTCATGTTCAGTGACGATCCCTTTGAACGTCCGCCATGCATAACCCTCGTCCAGAACCAAATTAGAGGGACGATCAGAGGACTCAGACGGGTCAGGTTTGTGAGAATTTTTGGGAGCAGGGGGAGGATCAGACGGAACAGGATGAACCGTTTGGACGGGCTCCACGTCCACCACAGGCTCGTCCAAGTTCACTGTTGGTGGTACGAACTTGGGAACCTTCGGAAGGGAAGTCCTTGGCTTTTGTTTTTTGTGGCCACGACGACTGGGGAGGTCGTCCAGATCCACCGTACTCGAGATTGATTTAGACTTCCTCTTCCCAGCCTGGACGGAAGCCACTTTTGCAGTAGGGGCAGCAACATCCTCGTCCCCGCTAGCCACTGTTTTCTCTTTGTTTTCCCTCATCGTGCTTATTCCTATGACGAGGAAATAAAAAAAAAAAAAAAAAAAAAAAAAAAAAAAAAAAAAAAAAAAAGGGAAAGGAGAGCTGAAATAATGGACGATCACTTACTTCGACGAGTGAGCTCCTCGTGACTTAAGTTCTCAGCAGTAGGAGTTGGACCGAGTCCCCAAGTTGCTAGACGAGTGAAGGTAACCAAGTCGTGGAAAGTCCTTCCTGGAAAAGTGCGAACCACTTCTATCCGATCCAAGAAAAACTTATCCAAGCGTGGACGAACGACAGCTGCATCACCAAGATAAAGGGTTAGACGAATGACAGATAAAAATTTTTTTGAAGGACAAACAGGATAAAATGGAAAGAAAAACATACCCTCAGGACGAAGACGACCTAGAGGGCTGGTAAAAGGAGGGAAGAGGGGAACACCCACATCAGCTGGGTCCCCAGTCCAATTTCCAGAAATAATAAAAAATTCTTTTTTCCAAAGCCGGTCAGACGAACTACGGCCCTTTATTAAACTGTAATATGAACCTCTGGACGAGAATTGGTAGAACCCAGCAGATTTTTTGATCTCTGAGGGCTTATAACAGTAAAGGAACTCGTCCACTGTAATTGGACGATCCCCTCTCAATGCCTCACGCCATAATACTTGCATGGCAACTATCGTCCTCCAACCATTGGGGTTGAGCTGGTTTGGCCTAATACCCAACCTTTGGAAAAGGTCTCTGCAGAAAGAGTTTAAGGGAAACCTAAGGCCAGCTAATAGGTAAGAAGCGTATACCCCTAAGCTAGAGGAAGGGGAACAACACCATTCTCCAGCCTGGGGTAGACGAGGGTTAAGCTCTTTAGGGATTTGATATCTATCTACAAGAGTTTTTAACTTAGCACCGTCTAAGGTGGATGCTACCTCTGGGGCACAACTATAGATTACATCTTCGTCCTCTTCCTCGTCTTGTAGAGGACTTGATGGTTGTCTGGACGAACTAGCCCCAGATCCAGAAGCCGCCCTACGTCGTTGTTCCTGAAATTCCTCTAAAGGAATGCCAGGAACCCCAGACGAGTAATGCTCGTCTGAGGAATCACTACAGGACGAACTATCTACACTACCCTCACTCTCAGAAGAACCGTCCTGGTAGTCGTCTATCTCTCTCTCTAAACTAGAAGTTGAAGACATGGTTGAAATGTAGAAGACTTAAAATGAGAGCCTAAAAAGAAAGAAAGAGGAAATACCTGATGAATCTAGGACGAGAGCTAGACGAAAATCTTGGACGAGTTGGCAGAAGAGAGAATGAAGAAAAAAGTGAGGGGCATGAAAGAGAATGCGCTATTTATAGGCCCCAGCAACAGGGTCAACGAAGCGACACTCATCATTCAGAGATCGACACGTGGCGAACTCTTTGGGAAACGAGATCGACGCGACTGGCCAACCAACAGTTTGGTGACACGTGGCGTACAAAAAAGAGAAATTTTGTTGAAATCACGACAATGTCCTGGACGACCCTTTGAACAAAGGGGCAACTGATAGAGAAGCGGAAAATAATCCATCTCCATCTCGTCCAAATGGCTCGTCCAGAGCCTAGAGCACAGATTGATTCCAGAGTACTGTCCAGAAGAAGAAGAAACGTCCATGAATAATAGCACCACTCCATAAATTAAGTCTTCTATGGACGACATGATCGTCCATCAGGTTCGTCCATGAGCAATCGTTAGATATCCTTGGACGACTAAACCGTCCTGCACCAGACGGACGAAAGCTCAACACTTAAGACTTTCGACTAAACCCGCAACTATCTCAACAAACCCTTCGAATAAGTTAACTTCCATTGGCAGTTACAGTTTTATATCCGTTGAGGTGGTTAACTCCGGAGTTGTTGGTTTCCACAAATCCTGGGACGGTTATTGGACAAATAACCGTCCCAGGCTCCCTATATAAGGGATCGGTCTGAACCCGACAGAGGTAAGATTTTCTCTCAGACATTTTTCCAAAATACTTGGAATTTCTTTCTCTATGAGACTAACTACTTCATCGGAGGGGGTTCGACCGGTCTTCTCCGGTCTCCTCTTTGATCGCATTTTCTTCCTTGCAGGCCAACAACCGTTTCGATAGCCCACCGAAGCCAGGCCATCCACCTTACTGATTCGGAGTGATATCAAATATAATCGGGTTTTTTTGAAAAAACTTGATACTTACAGCAACTTACAGCAACTAGTGACCATCATTGAAGCATCAACTTACTAGATCATCAACAACATCATCTTCTTCTTCGTTTTAGCCACTTAGATCTTCTTTTTAGCCATTGTAATCACTCCCTTCTTCATCTGCTCTCCCCCTGCTTCGTTTGCTCAGCTTGTTGAAATTCTTTCTCTACTTTTTTGAGAAGCTTTCTCTGCTTGGGGGAGAGCAGACGTAAAATTTAAAAGCAAATAAAAAAGAGGCTGCTGTACCTATTTCGCTTGGTTTCTCCGCCGAAAGCATAAAAGCCTCTTATTTTATTTGCTTTTCCCAAAGCCATGTGACTCTCCATGGTTCTTATCTCTTGTTATTTTGCTCTTCCAAATTTCAATTACTTTTTATTTTTTATCTAGTCAATTGCTTAGATGGGCAAGTGTCAACTTCTAGACTTCTAGTGGCATGGAGTTTAGTTTAACTGATTACATGGGTCATAAATAAAAATTTAATTATTCTTTAAATGTATTAACAAATTTTTTTAAGTCCTAAAGAACATAGAAGGGATAAGTTCTAAGAGAATTATTATTATTATTATTATTATTATTATTATTATTATTATTATTATATAAAATAACGGTAAATCCGAAACGGTACACCGGTATTGACCGGTATCCGAAATATATCGTACCGGTAGTCAAACCGGTACAGCTTCCGGTATGGTATTGACTTCCTTGATCACATTTATTCAAATCATTTTGTCTAAAGCAAGAATGGAATAAATCGTTCTACCTTTTTTTTCCTAAAAAAGATAACTGTGAATAAGAAACATAAACAGTTTTACTTATGCTTGATCCCTGATGCAGAATATAGAAACATAAACAGTTCTATCACAAAAGTTTATTCGAAACTTGCTATATGTAGCTAGGTAATAAGATAAAAGACTATAGGGGGTGTTTGGTTTGTGTTTTTAAACAACCATTTTCAGTTTTTAAACAACATTTCACGCATTTCAACGCACTTTTTCACCCACACGTATTTCCACAAATATTTTCAAACAACAATTTTCAATTTTTAAACACATATACCAAATGGGCCTATTTCACTTGAATCACATTTTTAGTTTTTACTGTTTGAAGCTCGAAACAATATTGCACAATTAATCTGGTCGGGTAAACCAATACCTTGTTAAACTTTTTAATAATCTTAACAATAATTCAATACCTTTAACATTTAACATTCACGTCATTCATACTTCACTATTTTGAGGCGAAAAAATCTCCTTTAATTGATATATAGAAAGTTAGAGACTAATCTCACTGATCGTACTAGCTCTTATTCTTTGAATTCAGTGCCACCGTTTCTCCAATTTTGGTGTAGTCAAATATTCCGTTTTCACTAAAAAGATGACCCCAAATGGATATATTATTAGATAAGTACCGTAGCACAGAAAATGACAAAGTATATATTTTTTATGGCAAGAAAAATTATAAAGACTAGGTTTATTGCAAAAGTGTGTCATAAAAATTTGCAATCTAAGTCAAGTCAGGAGGAACAAGTCGTGTGCATTTAATCAAAAAAAAAAAAAAACAAGTCGTGTGCACTGTATCATTGAACTGTTGTAGGGAATGTTTTTTTTGCAAAAAGGGCCAAAAATACAAGAATGACCCAAATCTTCCCTCGGGTTCTTTAGAAGTGATTTTTTGAGAAGAGTCAAGTCCAAAATTCCAATTAATTGTATGATGAACAAAGGCTAATAATGCTTTAATGAAATGCCAATAACTGAAATCGAGAAAAATGCTTAAAAACAACAGGTCTAAAACTTTGAACTACAAACGACAAGAAGAGGAAATTAAGAGAAGTCAGGAGGAAGAGAGGGGAAGTTACCCTGTACCATTATTTTCACCCCTAAAGTTTCAATACCAAGGGTAAAATGTAGCCAGTCATTTTTGAGCCGATGAGAGGCATTTAATATAGAGTTTGGTTTTTGGGTAGTAGAAGAGGCTTTTAGCCCCCATGACACTAATTTTGTGTCTTGGCTTAAGTTGCTTTTTTTTAGGGAAGAGTTTGGCATGCAAGCATGATTTGGGAAATAAAATGGCCCTAACTCAAGGGTTGTTGTTTCTTGATCATTGCAACTCTTGGGTATTGTATTTGGTGGCCAAAATAGCTAAGCTAGGCTAATTATAGTTTAGTAGCTGTGTTTTTTTTTTTTTTTTTTTTTTTGGGGGGGGGGGGTGGGGGTGGAAAAAGAGAGCAAGGCAGCAAACTTTGGCTACAGACAGCAAAAACATAAGACCTCATTTTGGGGTGGAAAATTTTGGTACAAGACCTCCTTCATAGCCTAAGATTCCACCAACATCCCTAACTCACTTGGTAGCATATATGCATGGGCTAATAAGCTCATGCAAAAGTTCTGAAAGGAACCAACCTATACCTTCCAAGCCACAATCCCTCAATTTTCCCAATATATTACATGGGCTTGGGTCATGCATAAAAGAATAAAATATAATATAATACATGAATTGAGCTTGTAAAAAATGTGTCATGAAAATGAGTATCAAAACTGTAAAATTATCAATTTTTCCAAAAGTTTGAGCTATTGGGAAATAGTAAATTCAATCATTTAACTATATAATTTTATCATTCCCTGTTATGTGTGGGCTCAAACTACCTTTTAATAAGTGAGATCCAATACCTGAGATTTTAAATAGGAGCTAGGTAGAGTAGAGAACGCAGTGATCGAACTCAAAACCTCCTACTCCGATATCAAGTTAAGTAACTAACTGTATATTAGAAGAGTTGCATAATTTTTTTTTTTTTTTTTTTTGGAGAAAAAGGGTATCATAAAGCTGGTATAAAAGCAAAGACCAAAATAAAATTATGCATGTTTAAATACTGGACCTGTTAAAATGGATAAAGACATAAAAGCTAGTCACTATCAATACCTTATTCAGAAAAGTGTACCATATATGTAATGCAACCCAAGCAAGTTTCCCTTTTTTCGGTAAACAACCCCAAGCCAGTTTCAGTGTCTTTTATATCTGTTTCCACATATCTGGTAGATTAAATTTTAAACTTGTGATTTTATCAAGTCATAAAAAATATAGTTGATTAAGAAAAGTCAAAAGTGTGTATATTTATTCCCAACATTTAAATATTCGAATAGAACATGTTGGCCTGAAGTACATGCAGTAGTTGGTTTGTGATCTAGACAGTAAGGAGTGTTTGCGGCTGATCTTTTAATAAGCTGCTTGTTCTTTGTAATATCTTTGTATTTGTGCTCCAAAAATTCTTGCTCATTCATCAAAAGAAAAAAAACAATGCAGAGCCTTAAATTTCTCAAGCAAAGTTTCAACGCACTATCAAGTATATATAAATTAAATTCTAGAACTACATGGAACGTTGTCTAAGAGAAGCAGGGGAAACCAGCAGTGACCACGACCAACCTGCTGAGGAGGCACAGTCAGAGGGTTTCATTCCCAAAACGCTTGCAGGAAGCCAGGTTTAAAACGGTAACGGAGGCAGAGGAAAATTTGATGAATCAATATCCAACCTCAAATATACAGAAGGTTAATTCTCTCTGCGACATGGCAAGAATTAATTTCGAGATGAACTATGAAACATGAGTGGCATCATTCAATTCGGTCCTATCCATCATGGTAACCCAAAGTACCAGCTAGGAGAGAAGTACAAGCTTATATTGACATATGAGTTTATCCGACGTAGCGGAAACGATATATTTAACACTATCTACTCATTTCTTTGTTTTATTTTTAAATTTTTGAAGCTTTATATACGTACTAGTTGTTAACACAATAATAATAATAATAATAAGTTTTTTGAAAAATTAACCAAGTCTCAAAAAGGGTTCTTCAGAGAATTTGTTATTAGCAATGAACACAATATGATAATAGTTTTTTTTTTTTTTAAAAAAATAGTGAAAATCTAAAAAAAACAAATTAAGACTGTAAGGTTGAATTTATTCAACCATCTAATTGGCTTTATTCCGTGCCAAATTTGCTTGTAATTCAGCATTTAGTAACCCTGTATTTAGGTGGGTTTGATGTAAGGGTAGTGAGTGAGATAGAGTGAAGTTTGCTCAAGAGTGTGCAAGAAAACAGAGTCTCGCGGCTGGGTCTCGCGGGTGACTCGCGGCTTCAAGCCGCCAGAAGCAACCTCACGTGCCAAGCATGCTGGAAGATGAACAGTCTGCTAGCTGGAGCACTACAAGACAAAACAGGACAACTGGCCATACGGTTATCTCGCGACTGGATCTCGCGACTTAGTCAAGCCGCGAGGTCAAGCCGCGAGCCACCCCTGTTTTGTAAAAACCTGACGTTTCACATTCCTCTCCACTCTAGTATAAATACCCCTATTACCCACGATTGAAAGAGAGCTTCCAGAGAGAATTTTGAGAGAGAAACCCTAAAGAAAAACCAGATTGTTTTCACCCACAATCTCTACCTTAGAATCTCTTCAAATTCTCAACTCTCTTCCTCTCCATTGTCAAATCCTTGAGAGGCATTATACCAAACCTGGTTCTCACCATCATCATCACTGTGAGACAGTTGTTTGGATTTCTGGGAAGCAGTTAGGAAGGAGCCAATCTTCATTGGTTGATGCTACGGTCTAGTAGCGGAATCCGGAAAGCTAGAAAAGAAAAAGGTTGGGCGCAACCTCGTTGGAGCAAGAAGCTTGGAGGGCTTAGGTGCACTGGGTAGATTAGGCTTGGAGGGTCTATTGCTGTCCTTGTATCCCAACTATATTTTCTAGTGGATTGATTACCGCTTGGAGGGCGGCGGAGAGGTTTTTCGCCGAGGGCTTCGGTTTCCTCTTCGATAACACATCGCGTGTTGTCTTTGTGTTTGCATCTCCCTTCCTCTATCTTTGCCTTTAAATTATCTGCTGTGGATTTTATTTTGTTATGGCTTAGATAGTATTTAATCAATTTCGTATGATAGCATATGTTAAGTTTCCGCACACTAGTTGTTTGACATATTGCTTAAATTGATTAAGTTGTAATTTGGGGGTCTAAACGTTCAAAGGTGTTTTTACACGTTTTTGAACTTTCAAAGACATTTTCATAAAAAAAAAAAGGCCTTAAGAATTCTCCGAGAGTCGTGATTTCACATGGGTCATCCCAAGGCCACATCATTTTATAAGTTCTTTAACTTGGTTTTGAAGTTTTCATGCAAGTCTAATAGAAGTTAGTGTGAGTGTACTTTCTAATTTGATGTAATAATCTTAATCTTGCAACCAAAAAAAAAAAAATTGCGTTAGGTGAATTGCATCAACTTAATGCTACATCCTTATCAACATCCTTATCAATGTACAAAAGTCCTGGGCTCTGATCTAACTTATCAAGGGGAAAATGATGGTCTCCATTTGAAATTGATCTATGATTCAAATTAAATTTTATAAATTTAAAAGTGTACAGATTACCAATCACATAAAATTGTAAATGACAAGACAATCTATATAATGTTAAATCTAAAAAACAAATTGTGCAATGGAAAAAATAGAGAAAACTTGATATAGAAAGGATCCTAGGAGCACTCTTTGAATACCGATGGTGGTTTATCTTTATTTATGTGGCTTATTAAGCCCAATGGCTGGTTTTTTCCTTTTTCTTTTTCTTCTTTCTTTTTTCAGACAACTGAACGAAGTAGATTAGTAGATGAAACTTATTATCCAAAAGAAATGTTGAATTATTTCAATTAAAAATCCAAATGTATATTTTTTAATTTCTGAAAATGTAAGCCTTCCATACAGGCTCGATGCAAAGAGGCAAAACAAATGAATAGGAAGAAGTGGTAAAAGAAATTAAATTTATTGGCTTTATTCCAGTGCTATTATTACTGACATAATCTGACAAGTTTTCTTTGAACCAAAAAAAAAAAAAATCCTGTCAGGTCTCAATCGGCATAACAGAACTCTTCCTCTTATAACAAAATGAGTAGCCAAAAGAGGAAAGGCCAATGAAAATAACCTTAATAGATTTGAATGCCACAACGCTCATCCTCTTCAATGCTTTTCATTTTTATGCCCGAGTGCCATAATCTTGCCACCATTCTTTCCTTGATATCTTCCAAAGGCGCGCACTCCAGGCAGAGCAACTAGGGAAGTTTCCTAAAAAAATTAATATCCTGTCAGAGAAAAAGGGAATTGCATATAGAAAAGTGGGGATCCTACAATTTCTCTCTTTCAGCTCCACATTGTTGTTCAGATTTGAATCTCTCTGGTCCATGAAAACGATTTTGTTTACATCAAATGGGTGTTCTTCAACCTCAGCCAAAATCCCATCAGCCACTCGGTAACCAGGATTATAGGGCTTGTCATACTAAACAAGGCATCTAGAAAAGCCAGTCACAACAAGAACCATGGCAGCCTGAACTGTGAAACTATCATTGCAAATCAACAAAGACATAGGCTCCTCATGAATAACCTTAATAACTTTTGCTTGGTGAAACTTGACACCATTTGATATGCATTTTTGCAATATTTTTAACTTCAGCTGCTTCTGAATAACCCTTCCACAAAGGTCTATTAAGGTCCTTCTCTAACAGATCATCAATAAACACAGCAGCTCCAGTCTCCAGAACAGGTAGTTGCAAGGCAATCAAGCAAGTCCATGCACTCCTAACCATGAATGATGACAGCGCATGTGCTAGGCTAGATTACATGAAGTGCACACAATGATTTACGCAGTATGAACTTGTGTGTGGCATTCTAACAAATAGTTTGTGCGCAATACTGAATTAAAGCAATTTCAAGAGAATTAAATAATGTAATTTGGGTGCCGTACCCATATCGTATATGTGTCGTACTCATGTCTTACGAGTGACATCACTGTGTCATGTCCATACTCGACCTATGTCCATATCTATGCTTTCAATATGAACAAGTATAAAAGCACCAAAGCCCTACTTCAAGATTTTGTTCATAACACATGCGTGAAAATAAGAGTTCATAAATCTGGAAACCTAATAAAAAAAGAAAACACCAACAACACTGTAAAAGAAAAATTTTCACAAAGTTTGCAAATTAAACAAATTGAAAAAGGTGTCGCAAATATATTTTTGTATTAATCAAGTAGTGAGTATAATCTTTGTTTTGATTTTTTAATAAAAGAATACTCATCTGATTCTATCTTCTTTGAACTTGACTTGAACAAGAAATCCTCATTGAACAGTCTTCATAATAAATCTCTGGCTTTAAACTTGTTAAAGATTTGTTATTCTTCATGTTCTTCAAGTTCTTAGAGACCGAATTTCTCCAGAACTTGGTCTTCTTGAAAACTTGGTGTTGAAAATGAGAGGGAATGTGCTCTAGTGGTTTCAGAAGAATAAACTCCACTTTGAATTGATATTCTTCAAACTATGTAGTAAACTCTTATTGGCCCAAATTTTGCTTATAGATAATTAACTCTATTTATCTATTTTGATAAAAATCATATTTTGATAGAGATAATAATCAACAAAGATAAATAATTCTCTATTTTATTTAATTATTTTAATAAAGATAATTATCCATAAATTTTGAATAGAAAATTTCTTTATTTTATTTATTTATTTATTTTAATAAAGATAATTATCCATAAATTTTGAATAAAAAATTTATCTTTATCTTGTGGGTCAAATGACACATGGCAAATTTCAATATGCCAATGTGATGTCAATTTGGATGACATGTGTCATTATTTGTTTAATTAATTTAATGACACATAAATTTGGAATTTATCACTATAAATTTTGACATGGCATATTGTAATTGGCTTGACATATTATTGCCTCCTACAAACATTTTCTAGCTCTAGCTTTGCTTCAAAATAATACATCGTGCCATGCCAAACTAACGAGGTAAATAAAGTAAGAAGACACAAGCTTATTCACTATATTATTCAACATTTGTGTATTGTCTTTAATTTAATAGAAAAGATGATCCCTATCCCCCGACTTGGTATATTAGTAGAAAAGATGTTGAAATTACGCATGTTCAACATCAATCTTTCATAATGGATAAAGACATAAAGCGAGTTTCAATTTATTTTGCATTTTTTAGATATATCTTGTAGATTATATTCCAAGCTTGATATGTTAATCCATCATAAAAGATAGTCGCTTTAGGAAAGTGTCTATGTTCAAATAAGAGCGACAGTCCTAATTTCTCAAGCTAAAGTTTCCACGTACTATGTCAAGAATAAATTACAGTAAATACGAGTTAGGACAGCAAACTCACAAAATTCAAATTGCCTTCTTTGGTGCGAACTTTCAATGCCCGGAAGAAAAGAAGGTGAAACAAGCATGGGTATCACTGAGGAGCCCCAGGTGCCCAGCATTTCAATCGGAATTACTAATCTCAAGGCAAAGCTTGAAAAAATAAGGGAGGCAAAAAGAAATGTGATGAATCAATCTCAAACACCAAAGATACAAAAGGTTATATTCTATCTGCGAGAACAAGACGATTTCCACAAGAATTATGAGCCAAAAGTGGTATCACTCGGTCCGATCCATCATGGTAATCCAAATTACCAGCTAGGAGAGAATTACAAGCTACTGTTGACATATGAATTCATCGAAGGTAGCGGTAAGAATATGGAAGATGTATACAACGTGATTAAGGAGAAAATCTATGAATTAAGGACATGCTTCGAGGAGGAGGTGACCAAGGCATATGATGATGAGGCTCTCACTTCGATTTTGTTCGTGGATGGCTGTGCAATTTTACAGTACATATATTGTGCAACTAACAACAAGTTCAAAGAGTTGAATATAAAAACGGATAGTGTAGCATTTGGGCAACAGGATTTGTTCTTGCTGGAGAATCAACTTCCCTATCGTCTACTCACATTGTTGATGAGCTCGAGTGTGAAGAAAGAAGAATTGAACAAATCAATTGAAACTTACATTGACTCACACGTTAAGGTACCAGAGGATCAGCAATCGAATTGGTTATCGTGGAGACCCTGCCAAAGATCGAAGCCACAACAAGCACAAAGGGCGAAAGAAGAAAGCCACGATGATAAGGAGAAGCCACAAGATCGTACCATATCAGTGGCTAAAGAGCCCGTCCATCTTCTTGACCATCTGAGGACACGAATGCTTCATGGACAAGGGTACATTCATGACGGAAAGGTTGGTGAAATCAACCAAAATATACAAAATGTCCAAGAGTACTGGCAATCCTATCGCAATGTCCAGGAGCTTAAAACAGCAGGTATCCATTTGAAACGTGGTGAAAATTGTTACTTGAGTGAGATAAAATTCACTAAACGATTTCTTTTTCGTGGACAACTTCACCTTCCTCCAATTGTTGTGGATGACTCAACCAGGCCTAAGTTCCTGAACTTGATAGCATATGAAAGGTGTCTGGATTTTGAAAATGATTTTGGGGTCACCTCTTATATATCCTTCCTTGATTCACTAATCGATGAAGCCTACGATGTTAAGAAGCTAAGGAAAGCACAGATACTCCACAATTTCCTTGGCAGCGATGAAGAAGTGGCTAAACTTTTCAATGAGATAGGCACCGACTTGGTGCCTAACATCGAAATATACAGGGATGTCAGATCACAAATTCAGAAGCACTATAGGAGCAAGTGGATGACCTGGATAGCTCAAGTCTTTCACGACTATTTCAGTAGTCCCTGGACGTTCATTGCTTTCTTTGGTGCATTGTTAGCACTTGCTCTAACTATCACTCAGACTTGGTATTCTGTCAACTCTCCCCCAGGACCCTGCGATAACTTCTGCAAAAACTTAACACCAAAGTAAATATGCAAAAGGTAAAATTTTATTTGCTGAGAATTACATGGTTTAATTTCTATGCCTTCCAGACGGCCATTTCCAAATAATAAGGTCATTCCAAAGCCATATCATCTTGTTAATTTGTTTACAGCTTGGCGTTGAAGTTTTCTTGAAATAAGTCAGGGTGATTGTACTTTCTAATTTGATGTAATATGTGTGGATTTGAAATAATTGTGTCTGAGTTTGTGCGTGATGTGTGTTAAAGTTTCATATGTAATAAAGTTTCAAGATGAATATACTTGATTCAAATTCAAATATGTCTAATTTTGCAAAGCAAGGTGGCAGTAAACACATTATCGTCATTGCAGTAAGCGTGGCTGTTTGAGTAATGAGGGAGCATTATCTTCAGAATATATTGTTGGCCTAATACAATTCTTGAAAGAATTCTTTGGAAAAAAAAACCTTCAGAATATATTGTTGTTTGCAATTGGTGATTTTGTTGCATGGAGGTGAATTTCTTATAAGCCAACAGAAAACTCTTTTAAGCAGGGGGCACATTGTCACCTTGAAGAAAGCATTTTCAACACGCCTTAAAGTTGAATTATGTTTTTTTTATCATTGTTTTCTACTCAATTTCTTTGATAAAACATTTATTTACTAAATGTATAATTATATTCCTACTTGATACAGTGGTTTAAAGCTACACTTTTTCAAATTACAGTTTTTGTAGCCTCACCTTTTTTTTTTTCTTAAGCAGAACAATTTCAAACAATGCATTTTCAATAAACTTATAAATATTCACTTTTTGAAATTTTTTAAAAAAAATTTCAAAAGTAAAATCCCATTTTTTATTTTGCATTTGGAGAATTAGAGATGAAACTATATTGTCCTTATATTAACTTGTATATGTTTAGATATGTAAAGTGACATTTATTTTAGACAAAAATGTAAAACATAAGTCTAAATATGACCAAAATTAATTCCAGCATTTTAACTTTACTTTTTAATTTTTTTCAATTCAATTCTTTAAATTTCAACATGGTTCAAATCAGTACTCCCGTTAGTTTCTGTTAGAATTGTGCCATTAGTGACCTCAAAACTACATCGTTTTAGGTTTTACAATTAAAATAAATCTAAAAATCTAATAAAAAATTTTCTTTTTCAGAAAAAATAAATTAAAAAGATATTGATATATTTTACCAAAAACATCCAGCAAATTTTCCCCAGCAATCCATAAAACTTTCCACGCAACCAAACAAACTATAGAACAATCCAATCACAACACGAAAAAAATTTAGAAACAAAAATTTACGTCGCCAGTGAAAGAAACACCATCTAATAACAAGAACAATACTAAAATCAGCCAAGGAAACCCAGATCTAGAAAAATTAAATATTTTTTTTTATAAAAAAATTGCTTCCCACACCAAATCCGACGACGCCGAACCCTGAAATGCCTGGATCAACCTCAATTGGCTGCAAATCTTAGAGGAGTCGGGTACAGGAACACACAAATCTCCTGTATGTTTTGTAGATCCGAACCCATACTTATCGACCCATTTGTCAAGTTCAATGGCTTCGTCTCCCACTCTCTCAGCGTAAACCGTTCAGGTCATGCTTTTGCTGTAGAGAAAAAACTTTCTTCAAGTGCTTTGGACTTTTGCGAATGGATTTACGTTTGAATGTGCAGAAATTGTGTGTAGATTAGTTATTATGAGTTTGATGCTTCTGTGGAGCATATTTTTTAGTTTTTTTTTTTTAATTATGGTGCAAAAATGAAAAATGATTCTAAAAAATATAGTTGGGAAAATGTTTTTTTATTTTATTTTATAGTTTTCTGGAACTTTTTTATAATTAAAGAAATTTTAGAAAATCAAAATAACATAGTTTTGGGAGTTACTAATGGGGAAATTAATAGAGGACTTAACATGTGTTTTTTTGCATTTTAGCCTCTATTTTAAGTTAATAAATCTATTATCTATATATGTTTTTAAATTTTAAAACTATTATCATACTCTAATGTTGTAAGAAAAAAAAAATAGAAGGTCTTATTCAAGGCATAAATCTTCGACTTTTGCAACGTCTAAAAAAGTTATCAGCAGGCCACCTAAAATTTTCTTTTGTAAATATTAATTCTATAGCTTTGTTTATGTGATCTTTCTAGTTTATTTTAAAGACTAACATGATATAAGTTTTTGTTAAATATAAAATAATATATATTAAATCAGTTAAGGCGTAAAGAGACGGAAGTGGTATGGTGGAAAAACATGCTTTTATGGTTTCCTCAAGCAATACAAAAACATGCTTCTATGGGGTGGCTTACTTTGAAAAATAGGTTGACTAGAAAAAAATATATTGATGCAATGGGGTTTCTCCGAGATAGTTATTGTGCATTCTATAGAAATAAAATCGAGTAGGGAATTGTTACTCAAAAAAAAAAAAAAATCGAGTAGGGAACATTTGTATTTTGAGTGCTCCTTCACCAAGAGAATTTGGAAGCATATTATGGGGCTTTGCCTAGGGACTGATGTTCCTATTATTTGAGATGAAATAGTCCAACGGAGGTGACTATTTTAAAGGGCAAAGTTTTAGAGCTACCTTTTGCAAACTGGTCTAGTGGGCTACAATTTACCATATATGGTTGCAAAGTAATAGCATGTCATGGAGGAGTTGTTTTGATAGAGTAACAAATTATATAGAGAATTAAATGGGATATTAGAGCCAAAATAGAGCATGTTGTTGTGGCTGGAAATATCATTCTTCACAAAGTTTTAAGCTCTAGATGGGACATACTTCTTTGATATGATAATGGCACTTATGGCCAAGGCCAATTATGTTTACTAGTGTTTTTTATAGATTAAGTTGTTGCTTTAGTCAGTGTGTAATAGTAATGTCAGGGAAGTTACAAGAAAACAAACACGTTGCTTTTTGAATGGAAAAGAAACTAAAAATGTTAGCTTCTAAATGAAAAAAGAAACAAAACATGTTAGCTTCTTAATGAAAACCTTGAATTCACGAGGGGTCCATTAAATTCACAAGGTGAAAGGGTTCTAGAATCATCAAAGAGAAATAGACAAAATTTTTATTTTTATAAATTTGAAAACTAAACTACCTTGGAGGCTACAATATGTTTAAATAGTAAAAAGAAACCCTAGGTGGCTAGGAAAACGATCAAAAACCCTAATTTGCACTAATCATGTAATTAGGTGGCAAAATAGTAGTTTTTGCCAAAAATAGCAAAATTGAAATAATTGCAAAAATTGAAAATACTATCTCTAAGAAACATCTCAAAACAAATGAGACCTTATTTTGACTTTTTAAAATAAAAGTTATTAAGGAAAAAAATATTACTATAAATAACGAAAACACTATTTTCTGGGCCTTAACGAAGAAATTTGTCTAAATTTAAGAGACGCTCGAGATTTTGAGTCTGGATCAAAATGTTGTTTCCCTTCAACCTGCCAAATTTCATGCAATTCCGATATCGTCGCCCCGATAGCCTCTACTAGCACCCCCCTTGATCTTACTCCATGACTTCCAGCACCCTTGCTCTCCAGGAAGGACTATGCTATCTGTTCTACATCAAATAGGAGTGCTAGATGGAAGTTTGTTGTTCTCTTGTTTGCAAGTTGTAGCCAGAGGAGTTGACTCTGTTTTTATCTAAACTGGTCACAGACCCACACGATGCGTGGGAATATACAACTATTTTGTAACATTTTATAATATATGATTTATTCTATAAAACGTACTGGAGATTTTATTTCTAAAATTATTTTTCATTTCCCCATCTCTACAAATATATCATTCTATTACTTTGAGTTTTTTTTATTATTTAAAAACTTTGGTGCATTCGATTGATATTAGTCTATTATATTTTTTTGAGATGAAAGATAGAAATACTATTTTTTTTTTTCAAGTGATCTATTTTATTCAAACTTTTGTATAGTGTGTTATGGTTTTTTTTCTACAACTAAAATTTTTAAATTCCAATATTAATTATTTGAATTTCTCATTCTCTTAAGAAGATTATCATGATAATCAAACCTCATTACAAATTTACAATTGATATTACTCAAATAATTTATAGAGATATTCAAATACATAATCATCTCACTTCTTAAATATCTAAAAATTAACTCAAACCAAAACTATAAGATAGAGAATGCATGTGATAAATAACTCAAGAAACACACCATCAAAGTGTATCATCCAAAAGTAGAGACACAAAAAAAAATTCATTAATCTAAATTTACAATTGCAAGAAAGAATTAATAATTGAGAGAGAGAGAGAGAGAGAGAGAGAGAGAGAGAGAGAGAGCAATCACCTTTTTTGGAAGAGAATGTGAGACAAATAATAAAATTATATAAAATAAGATGAGTAGAAAAATATTTAAAAGAAAAATGTATAGTTCTTAACACCAAATTATCCAAGTCATGCTATGTAATAGAATAATAGTA
This sequence comes from Quercus lobata, assembly GCF_001633185.2. Taxonomy (NCBI): domain Eukaryota; kingdom Viridiplantae; phylum Streptophyta; class Magnoliopsida; order Fagales; family Fagaceae; genus Quercus; species Quercus lobata. Next base: position 7,219,700 of record NC_044910.1, on the reverse strand, counting down.
AATCATTCTATAATTTCAAAGGATAACATGTCACAGATAAATAAAATAATACTAAAAAGATAATAAATTAAAATATAACCAAATCATATCAATCTAAAGTAGAGTTAAACATAAAAATTTATCAATCTAAAGAATCAAACATCCACCAAAATAAAGAATATATATATATATATATATATATAGAGAGAGAGAGAGAGAGAGAGAGAGAGAGAGAGAGAGAGAGAGAGAGTATTCACCTTTTTGTATGAGCAAAATATGGATTGAATGTAAGAGAAATAACCAATTTTTATAGTCAAAAAATGGGGAGAAGAAGAGTCAAAATAAAAAGAAGATGAAGGGATGGAGAAAGTGTAAGGTCAAGGTGTAGAGTAATGGGGAGATAAAAAAGTTAAAATAAGTAAATGTTGGAAAATGTGTAATTGTAAAGTGGCAAATTAATAAGGAAAAAAAATTTAAAAATAAGAGAGAGAAAATATTGAAAATAGATTGATGATATGGTGTTGGTGTGGCGCTGATGTGGCTCAATAGGAGCACGGCAACATTAAACTCTACGCTTCAGCTTTTAGATATACTAGTATTATACTCATGCGATGCACAGCTTCACCAAGAATCATGTGTAAACTAAAAAAAATAAGAAAATATTTTTTAATTTAATTAAAATTAAATAATAAAATATATTTAAGTAGTAATCTCAATTTAATAGTTAAGAATTATAAACAAGCCAAATTACTAAACATTAAGAATTTACATAAGAACTGAATTTTTTTATTTGAAAGCGAAGGAGGAGGTACCGAATTTCAACCTATTAAAACAAAATGTGTAAATATAAACTTCAGGAAATTTTTTTTGAGAAAAATTAAGAGTTAAGACCCTAAAAATAAGTTTGCATCAATAATTGAAAATAGCTTCATTAGCGTTGAGATGTGATGAAAATTAAAAAGTAATACTTTTTGTGAGGTCCTGCATATCCCTTCCAGGCTGTTTTTGTGAACAACAATCTATATTATGAGTAAATTATGCATTTGCAATATAGGTTATAACTTTAAGGTGTTTAAAACTTCAATGGATCATGCCATATTTTGAACAATATTCTTTTTTAACCGTACACCTTCAGTAAATCTCATTTTAGCAATAATTTTCTTATTTTATTCCGGTGTATATTTCAATTGACCCAAACTTTCTAAGCCAACTACATTTTTATTCCTCTTGAGAATCCTTTGTTGCGATCATATCCCAATAAATTATAGTGATGAAGATCTAATTGATTAAGTTCCAACAATTCAAGCTTATATAGTAACTAAGCTTTTCAAAGTTTCCTTCAAACTCTATAGCTTCAAAGAGTTCCAATATAGTTACTTGTAGTATAAAAAATATGATGTATTTATGAACATAATGAAACAAAAAAGGAAAAAAAAAAATGAAAAAAAGATAAGAGTTAAATAACCTTGGAGAGGAAAATAGAACTTCGAGCTTTCATTGTAGGCATCCTTAAAGTATCCACACAATCTGGCCTGATACAGTACACTCTAGTTCTTCGATTATAGCTTCCATTGCTAACCCATTTCCTATTGGATTAGGATGTTGATACACCTAGAAACTTAAAAATCAATAAATCCATTATAGAACAAAACCATCCAACCAAAAATATACACAAAAAAACTTAGAATACAAAAAATATAACCTTCATCACAAATTTACAGAGAGAGCATAGTCCGAATGAGAAGTTTGAGGGACATGGAGCAAAAATATTTATAATTTTTTTTTTTTCAGATTGATTTTATTCCCTATGATCTAATCGCAAGTTTTAGATATACTTGAAGGTAAGCAAAAATTGCAGCAATTTTTTTAGATAGACACAAAAATTGTCCTTATCAACTTTTCCTCCACTAATCTTTGGATAAATACAAAAATTTAATTTTTCTTGTCAACTTTCCTCTATTTATTTTTGGATAGACACAAAAGCTTAATGTTGATATTAACATTTTTTTTTCCTTCACTTTCTGAATAATTGTGACATGGTGGGAAAGTTTAATTATTAAGAGTTTGAGTTTGAGACAAAGAGTTTAATTAGAATTGATTTTACTATTTTGATGGCAGGACATCTGGACATGTACTCAGTTCTCACTTCCTAAGAGTTTTTTTTTTTTTTTTTTTACTTGTAGTAATTAAAAAATAAGGATTAGATCGATAGACCTAAACACATACTTTTAAGATAAGGATTAGATGGACCTAAATGTATACTTTTAAGATAAGGATTAGATGAAATTAATTTGGATGGTAATCAAATTAAGATTTTTATTAACTTAGAAATTATAGGAGAAGAAGAAGATAAGAACAAAAAAAATTATATCTATTTTTTTTATAGATCTTTAAAAAATTGCAATTTTTATGTGCAGTAATATAATTTTAAAAAATATATGGATTACATGGACATTTTTTTACGTAGGAATTTATATGAAAGGTTTGTATTGTAATCAAATTAATATTAGAAATTATAGGAGAAGAAGAAGAGAAGGAAAGAAAATTATATCTATTTTTTTATAAATCTAAAAAAATATTGCAATTTTTACGTGTAGTGATATAATTTTAAAAATATATATGGATTAAATGGACATTTTTTACGTAGGATTTTTAATATAAAAAAGAATGATTGTACATTAAAAGAAAGAAAATTTATTCAAAATTACACTCTTATATTATATTAAAGACAATTTGCTTAAAAATAAACTTTATTAGCTATACGTTGTTTCTTTTTACGTGTAGTAATTAAAAAATAAGGATTAGATGGACCTAAACTATACTTTTAAGATATGGATTAGATTAAATTAATTTGGGTGGTAATAAAATTTAAAAAAAAAATTAACTTAGAAATAATAGGAGAAGAAGATAAGAACAAAAAAAATTATATCTATTTTTTTATAGATCTAAAAAAAATTGCAATTTTTTTGTGTAGTAATATAATTTAAAAAAAATATATATGGATTACATGGACATTTTTTACATAGGATTATATGAAGAGTTGTTTCTCAAAAAAAAAAATATGAAGAGTTTGTATTGTAATCAAATTAATATTTTATCAACTTAGAAATTATAGGAAAAGATAAATTATATATATATATATATATATATATATATTTTAATCTTTAAAAAATTCTGCAATTTGGTGAAGCCATTCGGCACGGCCACGCCGTCTAAGCCCGACTTTTATTATATAGTATATTATATAGATGTGTAGACTTATTGTCATTTGTTATATGAAATTACTGAATTCTCAACAGCAATCCCAAAAAAAAAAAAAAAACATATATTAAATCATTTTAAAAGTATTCTTTATATTTATATTATACATAACATTATTAATTAGAGTTTATTTTTATATCTAAATTTTGATATATTTACCTTCGTCTCCTAAAGAAATTTCTGACTCCGACACATTATTCGTTCAACTTGAGTAATAAAATATAAGTTAAAACTTCACAAAATTGTGTACACTTAATTAGTTCAAGTGGTCTATCAATAAGCTCAAATTAAGATTCTAAATTCTTCAAGCTAGAGTTTCAATCCGTCACAATCAATCTTTTGTGTATCACAATTAACTCGCATTGTCTGAAGCACGAATGGCATAATATATATCGTTCTACCTTTTGCTCCCTGAAAAAGTTAACCGCGAATAAGAAGTATAAACAGTTTTACTTGTGCTTGATACCATGCTTGATGCAAAAGATAGAAACAAAAACAGTTTTGTGGCAAAAGTTTATCACTTGAGTAATAAAATAAATTAAAACTTCACAAAATTGTGTACACTTAATTAGTTCTTGTGGTCTATCAATAAGCTAAAATTAAGATTCTAAATTCTTCAAGCTAGAGTTTCAATCCGTTACAATCAATCTTTTGTGTATCACAATTAACTCGCATTGTCTGAAGCACGAATGGCATAATATATATCGTTCTACCTTTGTTCCCTGAAAAAGTTAACCGCGAATAAGAAGTATAGACAGTTTTACTTGTGCTTGATACCATGCTCGATGCAAAAGATAGAAACAAAAACAGTTTTGTGGCAAAAGTTTATCCGAAACTTGCTATGTAGGTAAAGGCTGCTTCACGTGTATATCAGATTTTTACTTTTTATTGTTTGAAGCGGATACATTGCATAATTAATCTGATCGAAATCTCCTGGCCGGTTCAACCAATTCCTATTTAAAATCTTTAAAAAATCTAAATATAATTCTATACATACCTTAAACATTTCACATTCACAAATTCTCAACCAAAAAAAACAAAAACAAAAAAACAAAAATATTCACATTCACATCATTCATACTTCACTAAGAATGAAATCCTTATAATCACAAGTGATCCAAAATTTTAGCGGATGGAAGGACAAAATTTAAAACAAGAAGTGATATAAAAAAAATAACGTATCTATAATCATTAACCAATACTCACTTCTTTCATTAAAAGGACTATTGAACTACTTTTTTTTTTCCTTGGGTAGGGGCTCCTATATATATTTTTGTATGCCAATCACTTCAATTGCCCCTAGGCATAACATAATTTTTTTTAAGCTCATATATATAAAAGATTAAGATTAACAGTAAGCTTTATAACTCAGTCACATAGCCTACTCTCCTCTATTAGGAGAGTTAGTGTTTGAATTCTCTCTCCTTATTGTTATAACTAAGATTGTAAATGAACCAAATTATTTATAAATAGTTCGAGCTCATTCGTTAAAAAAACTAAGTTTGAACCCAAGTTTAGGCTCAATTATTAAAGGAATCAAGCTCAAACATAACAATATGATCATAAACATGATGCTCAATCTGACCATAAAAAATATTATAGTTTAATATGTATAATTATCTAAAAGTATATCTATATATACTTGAAAAAAAACTATTATTTGTAGCTTATTGATAATATAATTAGTCAATTCTTAGTAAAAATTAATCATAATATATGAAAACTTAAAATATTTTATTCATGATTTTTCTATAAATGAAAAAAGAAGCTCATGAACAAACTTGAACATGTAATTTTATATATGATGAGCTAGAGTTTGACTCATGTTCGAAATAAAAAAGTCTGAACTTAATAATTAGCTCGACTCGACTTGGATTGGTAATTTATAGCCTTAGTTGTAACTATGGAATTATACAAAATAAAAAATAAAACAACCACAACCCTTGGAAAAACAATGTATAACTCTGGCTCTACACAAAATATAATATATCATACCAAACTAGTTAGATAAATAAAGTAGGAAGGAATCAGTGTGTGTCTATATATATATATATATATATATATATATAATGGTTTTAAAAACTTGCATGTACGATCAAAGAACCAATTTTGGCTTCGGTTTTCAGTTTTTTGGGATTTTACTAGATCGAATTGGTGCCTAGTTCCTAGTTGAACCAGCTATCCAATTTTTAAAATAGTGATATATATATATATATATATATGTAAGGTTGAAATTTTATCAACCATCTTGTTGGTTTTATTCCGTGTCAAATTTGCTTGTATTTTAGCAATTAGTAACCCTATATTTAGATGGGAATCATGTAAGGGTAGTGTGTGAGAGAGTGTGAAAAAATGCTCAAGATTGTACAAGGATGCAGAGACTCGCAACTGGGACTCACAGGTGACTCGCGACTGGCAAGCCGCCAACTGCATCACAGGAGTGAAGCGTGTAGAGAAGATAAATAGTCACACCAGCTAAAGCACTACAGGACAAAAAGTCCAGCCTGGTCGTTCTGTTAACTCGCGACTCAGTCAAGTCGCAAGGCCAAGCCGCCAGCCAGCTCTGTTTGGGAAAAACTAACTCTTCGCATTCCTTTCTCACCCCACTATATATAGACCCTTATACCCACGAAATATAGAGAGCTTCTAGAGAGAAACCCTAGAGAAAAACGAGATTGATTCATCCACAATCTTCACATAGAGACTCTTTAAATTCCTTTACTCTCTTCCTCTCCATTGTTACATCCTTGAGAGGTACATTACCAAAACATTTTCTCACCATACCCATATCTGTGAGAAGGCCATTTGGTGTCTGGGAAGCAGTTAAGAAGGGACCAATTTCATATTGGTTGATGCTATGGTCAAGTAGCGGAATCTAGTAAGCTAAAGAAAAAATAGGTTCGGCGTAACCTCGTTGGAGTAGAAGCTTGGAGGGCTTAGGTACATTGGGTAGATTAGACTTGAAAGGTCTTCTGCTGTTCATGTATCCCAACTACATTCTTTAGTAGATTATTTACCGTTTAGAGGGCGGCGAAGAGGTTTTACGCCAAAGGCTTCGGTTTCCTCTTCGATAACACATCGTTGTGTTGTCCTTGTGTTTGCATCTCTCTTCCCTTAATCTTTGCCATTTAATTTCTGCTGTGGATGTGATTTTATTTGATTTAAATTGTTTATCAATTCTGTATTAAGCTTATGTTCATATTCCGCACATTAATTGTTTGATATTAAGCTTGAATTGGTAATTTGTTAATTGGGGGTCTAAATGTTCATAGTGTTTTATACACTAATTGAACTTTCAATTGGTATCAGAGCGGGTTCACTTATATTGTTTTCATTACCTTAATGTGATCCTTGACCCCAAATTGAGATGGACCGGTCTCAATCTTTAAATGCTCCACCATATTTTAATGGTAGCAACTATGCCTTTTGGAAGTTGAGGATGAGAGCATTTTTGTGTTCTATAGATGAGGTTGTTTGGGATGCTGTTGAAATAGGTTGGACAAAGCCAGAGGCAGCCAAATCCACATGGGATAAGGCATCTCTCGCGGCGTCAAATGCTAATAACAAAGCACTTAACGCAATTTTTTGTGGTATGTCCCCAGATGAGTTTCATCGGATTTCTCATATAACCATTGCCAAGGAAGCATGGCAGATTTTCAAGACCACTTATGAGGGTACAAAAAAAGTTAAGGACACAAAGCTACAGATGCTGACTACCCAGTTTGAGGAGCTCAAGATGAGCGAGGATGAGTCCTTTGACTCTTTCTATTGTAAGCTAAATGAAGTGGTCATCGGCAAGTTTAACTTGGGAGAGAAAATGGGGGACTCAAAAGTTGTGCGAAAAATTCTTCGTTCATTGCCGGAGAGCTTTTGTGCAAAGGTGACTGCAATTGAGGAGAGTAAGGACCTTGATGAAATCAAAGTCCAAGAGCTGATTGGTTCTCTCCAAACGTGTGAGCTTTCATTACCGAATCAAAGAAAGAGCAAATCACTAGCTCTTAAGACGAAAAATGAAAGGGTAAAAGCTCATGGTTCATCGAATGAGGATGTAGTCAAAAAGGATGTTGCCTACCTTGCAAAGAATTTCCGCAAATTTCTAAAGTTCAAGAACAGTGAGAAATTTGGTGATAAAGGGAAATTCATGAGTTCCAGAAAGGAGAAGAAGGACTTCAAAAAGAGAGAAGGGAAGGAGTCCCAATCTACTCAAGGAGTCACTTGTTTTGAGTTTAATGGACAAGGCCATTTCAAAAAGGAATGTCCTAATTACCTGAGATCGAAGGGCAAGGCGTATGCCACCACTCTCAGTGACTCAGATTCCTCCACCTCTGATTCGGAGGAAAGCTGTGATGAAGAAGCGAATTTCTCAACATTCATAACTGTTGCTCATGTTGAGTCTTCGGAGAACTTGAATTTGCTTGTGGAAGATCTTGAGGAGCATAGTGACGAAGAATCCATGGGAATTGTAGAAGAATCAGATGCTGAAGAAGACGAAGATACAGCTGGTCTTCAAGAGAACTACAATTCATTACTTGAGAAGTCAAGAGAATATGCAAGGGTGGCCAACGCAGCTGTGAAAAAGATGAAGAAAGCTGAGGAGGACTATAGAAGTCTTCTAGTGAGATATAAGAAGGCCAAGTGTAAGATAGAGACACTAAATGGCAAGCTAACAAAAGCTTACACCAAGGTGAAATTCCTTGAGCTTGAGGTGATTCAAGCAAATGCCAAGGTAGAATGAGTCTCCACAAAGAAGTGAAAGTTCAATAAGTGTATAAAATACCTTGAACATTTAGACCCCCAATTTATAAATTACCAATTCAAGCTTAATATCAAACAATTAATGTTCAGAAAATGAACATAAACTTAATACAGAATTGATAAACAATCTAAACCAAATAAAATCACATTCATAGCAGAAATTAAATGGAAAAGATTAAGGGAAGAGAGATGCAAACACAAGGACAACACTCGATGTGTTATTGAAAAGGAAACCGAAACCCTCGGTGTAAAACCTCTCCACCGCCCTCCAAGCGGTAAACAATCCACTAAAGAATGTAGTTGGGATACATGAACAGCAAAAGACCCTCCAAGCCTAATCTACCCAATGTACCTAAGCCCTCCGAGCTCCTATTCCAACGACGTTACACCGAACTTATTTCTTCTTTAGCTTGCCGGATTCCGCTACTTGACCATAACATCTACCAATATGAAATTGGACCATTCTTAACTGCTTCCCAAACACCAAATGGCCTCCTCACAGATATGGGTATGATGAGAAAAGGTTTTGATAATGTACCTCTCAAGGATATGACAATGGAGAGGAAGAGAGTAGAGGAATTTGAAGAGTCTTGATCGATGCAAAATTGCAAGTGCACAGTATCGTTGTTTTATAGTAAAGTGATGAGAAGAGTATCGTCCTCAGGGATTAGTAACTTACTTTTGACAAATACCAAAATTATGCTAATCTCGATTTTATCTAGAGAAATCACTAAGGTTTTTGTAATTGGAATTCAAAATAAAATCAATTTAAATAAAAGATACGCAGAAGAAAAGAAAGATGTTGCTTGAAAATCAACTTAATGAGAAAGAAACTTCTAGGAAATCGATTTCACCTAATACCTCACTATGCTTTACTCATCTAGCTAATTGAATTTAATTCTCTCTGTTTGTTAGCAATCTCCAAACTCTTCCAAAAGCCTCTTTCGACAGTCAATTGGAAACATTCTTGTTCATCAATTTACACAAGAGTATGCAATTTAATAAAGTAAGAAAGCATTAAGACCAACGATTTTAATACTACATAGGTTCATACAAGTCTTTCGATCTCTATATTTACCTATGCTGAAATACTCAAGATCTATCCTATAATTCCCTCTTTGGACAGCAAATCACAATATTAAAATCATCTAATTAATGACCAGTTAATTAGAAGCAATAAGCTTAGAATAAATCAAACAAACATGAAAAGAAATTGTTCAAATTAACATAGAAAAGCAAACATAGTTCGGAACTAGATTACATCGTTTTCTTAGAATAAAGAAAATTTAATTCATGCCAAAAATTAAATTCAATATAAACGAATTCACCATAATTTTTCTGAGAAGATTTGAAGGAAAAAATGAACGCAAAAGAATCTTTTTCAGTGTCTTTTCTACTTCAACCATCTTTTCTGCTTTACTGTTCAGCGCCTCCTTTCTTTTTGTTCAGCCCTCTTTCTTTCTTTTCTGTTTCAGCGCCTCTTCTTCTTGTCTTCTGTTTCGGCGCCACTTTTCTTTCTTTTCTGTTCAGCGCCTCCTCTTTCTTTTCTGTTCAGCCCTTCTTTTTTTGTTAAGCGCCTCTTCTTCTTGTCTTCTAGCGCCTCCTTTTTTTGTTTTTCTTTTAGCCCTACGTTTTTAAAGGCAAGCCCAAAACTTGTTGCAGCCCAAAAAGCCCAAAACATTTTGCTTCAAAAGCCCCAACGTGTATCACGGAAATGAGAATCAACAACTCTAAAATTATCAATTTTTCCAAAAGTTTGAGCTATTGGAAAATAGTAAATTTAATTATTTAACCATATAATTTTATTATTCCCCGTTATGTGTGGGTTCAAACTACCTTTTAATAAGTAAGACATAATACTTGAGATTTTAAATAATTAAGAGGTAGGGTGGAGAACACAGTGATCGAACTCAAAACCCCCAACTCTGATATCATGTTAATTAAGTAACTAATTGTATATTAGAAGAGTTGCATAAAATGTTTTTTTTTTTTTTTTTTTGATAGGGTATCATAAAGCTGGTATAAAGGCAAAGACCAAAATAAAATTATGCATGTTTAAATACTGGACCTGTTAAATGGATAAAGACATAAAGGTAGTCACTATCAATACCTTATTCAGAAAAGCGTACCATATATATAATGAAACCCAAGAGCAGGTTTCTTTTTTTTTGTTTTTTTGGTAAACAACCCCAAGCAAGTTTCAGTTTCTTTTATATCTATTTCCACATATCTGGTAGATTAAATTTTAAACTTGTGATTTTATCAAGTCATAAAAAATATATTTGATTAAGAAAAGTCAAAAGTGTGTATATTTATTCCCAACATTTAAATATTCGAATAGAACATGTTGGCCTAAAGTACATGCAGTAGTTGGTTTGTGATCTAGACAGTAAGGAGTGTTTGCGGCTGATCTTTTAAGCTGCTTGTTCTTTGTAATATCTCTGTATTTATGTTCCAAAAATTCTTGCTTATTCATCAAAAGAAAAAAAAATGCAAGAGTCTTAAATTTCTCAAGCAAAGTTTCAATGCACTATCAAGTATATATAAATTAAATTCTAGAACATGGAACGTTGTCTAAGAGAAGCAGGGGAAACCAGCAGTGACCACGACCAACCTGCTGAGGAGGCACAGTCAGAGGGTTTCATTCCCAAAACGCTTGCAGGAAACCAGGTTTAAAACGGTAACGGAGGCAGGGGAAAATTTGATGAGTCAATATCCAACCACAAATATACAGAAGGTTAATTATTCTCTCTGCGAAATGGCAATAATTAATTTCGAGATGGACTATGAACCAAGAGTGGCATCCTTCGGTCCTATCCATCATGGTACCCCAAAGTACCAGCTAGGAGAGAAGTACAAGCTTATACTGACATATGAGTTTATCAGAGGTGGCGGAAACGATATATTGAACACTATCTACTCATTTCTTTGTTTTATTTTTAAATTTTTGTAGCTTTATATACATACTAGTTGTTAACACAAACAAAATAATAAGGTTTTTGAAAAATTAACCAAGTCGCAAAAGGGTTCTTAAGAGAATTTGTTATTAGCAATGAACACAATACGATAATAGTTTTTTTTTTTTTTTTTTTTTTTTTTTAAGTGAAAATCTAAAAAAACAAATTAAAAAAATTTTCATAAAATAGGCCTTAAGAATTCTCCGAGAGTCGTGATTTCACATGGGTCATCCCAAGGCCACATCATTTTATAAGTTCTTTAACTTGGTTTTGAAGTTTTCATGCAAGTCTAATCTATATATATATATAAAACCGAAGCTTTTGAAGCTTCCACAATTTTCCACGTCAGCACATCATTAAAAAAAAAAAAAAAAAACAATTACCAAATAATAAAACAAAAAAACAATTACCAATTACACGAGTAGCTTTCCCGATACTGGACCTCCACACACGAATAGCTTTCCCTTTCACCTAACAGGACCTGGCTTCTCCGATTCTCTGCCCCTCCACACACGAATAGCTTTCCCTTTCACCATACCGGACCCTGGCTTCTCCGATTCTCTGCCATTTCTTTTCCACGGCAAGACCCAACGATCCTTTCACGATACCGGTAGCTTTCCCTTTCACGATACCGGCCCTGCCTTCTCCGATTCTCTGCCATTTCTTTTCCACGGCAAGACTCACGATACCGGACCTCCATAACCACAGGAATAGGTTTCCCTTTCACGATACCGGACCTGCCTTCTCCGATTCTCTGCTATTTCTTTTCGACGGCAAGACCCAACGATCCTTTCACGATACCGGACATGCCTTCTCCGATTCTCTGTCATTTTTTTTCCACGGCAAGACCCACCGATCCGACCCAACAGACCGATCCTCTGCCTCTCCCTTTCCACGGCAACACCCAACAGCCCGATACCGATCCGACCCAACAGACCGATCCTCTGCCTCTTCCTTTCCACGGCAAGCCCATGGCCACAGATCCCACCATACCCAAATCCAATTCGCTCAATTTCCACTCTTCCCCAGCCCATTGCAACCGACCCAGCCCGTCAAGACCGGCCCAAAGGTATTATCTTATAAACCTATAATATACTTCCTCCGTCCCATTTTGTTTGTCCTCTATTCCATTTTGAGATGTCCCAAAATATTGTCCTGTTTCTAAAAATAAAAGTTATTAATTTACTAATGTTCCTATTATACCCCTATTAATTTACTAATTCAATTTTTTGATAAATTTATTTAAGGATAGTTTTGGAAACTTATACATTTTTAAAAGGTAGATAAAACAATAAATGATATTCCTTTAAAAAGTTTGACTTTTCAAACAGGACAAACAAAGTGGGACGGAGGGAGTATATATTTTTTTTCTGAATCCGAACTCTATATAGATTAGGACTCTATAACTCTATATATATAAAACTTTCACGATGCTTTTTTTTTTCACGGCTATTCAATTTGTAGGTATGTTTTCTTTTTTCTTTTTTTTTTTTCACGGCTATTCAATTTGTGTGGAAACTGAGCTAATTATAGAATTGTAGTTTTTGTGCACACACTTAGATAATCAATTTAACGTTTTTTTTGAATTTTAGTTATATGTTTTTGTGTTAAAATTTGTGTTGCAGCAGAGGCTATCTTCTCAACTCCAAAAAATTCTTCTCAAATTTCTAAAATTTGGAGGTACGTTAAACTTTTGGGTTATAGATTATTTTTTTACCCCAGCCTATTTTGTATTCTATAATTGATTGAATTGTAGTTTTTGTGCACACACTTAGATAATCAATTTAACTTTTTTTTTTTTGAATTTTAGTTATATGTTTTTGTGTTAATAATCCTTATTTTTAGTGATTGAATTGTTTTTGTGTGGAAACTGAGCCACGAGACTGAACTTAATGGAAATTTGTAAAGGTTTTTAGTGCTTAGGGTGACAGGTTAGAAACACATTGATTTGTGTAGGCAAATTGTAGTCTTTGAAATTGTTCAATTTGATCTTTCTGAAGATTTTTGCTTCATGGAAATCTGAATGGTACTTTAACTTGGTTGGGTACTCTTTATTAACATAATGGGGCATTTGTTATGAGACACTGATGCTGTTTGCAGCACTGAACCTAAGATAAAACTTTTCATAGTAACAGATACTGGGATTTATTTTGATTGATCTGAAAATTGAGAATTTCTTGAATGGTTAGTTTAATATTAAAAAGATTTTTTTTTTCTTCTTAAATTGGCTGAGTTTTGTTGGGAATGATTATTCAACCATTAACTTGGGCTTGACGAATGATTATTCAACCATTAACTTGGGCTTGACGTGGATAAAACTAAGGGAGGAATTCAATTGAGTCTCTGAGTTGAAATGCATTTAGAATATTTTTATGCTTTCTACCAAGCAAACCTCTGTTGCTCATAAAACATTAGCTTGATGTGTGTTAGGTTCTTAGTGGCTCCTCAATATCTAGAATATAAGCCATAATCACAAACTTTTCATATCCAGACTTTGCTTTCATTGTTGCGTGGAAGTCAATGTGATGTTTTAGTTCTCAGTTCTTTTATTCCCATGTGCCATACCTGAAACAAAGTAAAGTCGCATTTTTTCCCCCTCTTAAGTAAACGATTTTTGTTCCCGTTTATATGACAAATTTGACCTTCATTAAGAAATTGAGTCCTTTTACATTTGAATTGGTTTTCTATTAATTAGAAATATATGTGAAGCCCTAGAAAGCCTTGACATCTAATTATGTGTATTATGCAGTTATGATTATGTGTATTATTTGCAGTTGTGATATAGAAATTTGAGTTAGAGAACATGCAACCATTTAATTTGAATTTAGGAATTTGCTTTTGATAATCAAGTATGCTATTCATAAATCACCTTTGTTTTTTTCTTTCATCTTCTTCTTTTTTTTTTTTTTTTATGTTTTTTGTTTTGAAATTAATTCTTCTTTTCCTGAATTTAGATGTTCTGATGACAGATTTTTGTGACACAATAAGTGTATTTGCAAATTCAATAGAAATAGTTGAATATCTCTCCTGCTTGTGTGTTGTTCTTACTATGTGGTGTGCCAGTTGAATAATCTCTGTTAATTCTATCAGTCAAGGAGAAAGTATACTAATTGTAGGATACATTTTTGGGAGCTGTAAACACCTTTTAAATTTCCCTTTGAAGTCTTGAATGCCACATTCTGATTTTATCCTAAACCATACTAGGCTGAAGGCTATTGCACATAGTAATGGAAGATACATAGGGAGAGACAAATATATACTTCACGGATTGTGCTTCGCAGTTTTTTCCCCTCTTAAGTAAATGTTTGCTGGTACTTTAAGAGCACATTGATGATGCTAAATTTAAGCAAGCGTCTTTTTTCATTTGTACTTTCCTTTCCAGCTTTTCCCCCTCTTAAGTACTATCATTGTGTGTGTCAAGAGTTTTTTTTTTGTTTTTTGTTTTTTTGTTTTTTTTTTTGTTGGCTGTATATATGTGTACATAATAATAATGTTTGTTGGTTGTACATATGTTTTTGTTATTGGCTTCTCACAAGAGTTTGATAGAATTCGTAAATAGTGTTCATATGGTTGCTGTTTTAAATCTGCTTTTATCATTGTCTTCTATTGGTTTTGCAGGTAGGGATTTAGAATTTTGATATCTTGCTTATTTGGTAATACAACCACAAGACCGGGAAAGTCAGGTATTTACCAGTATTTCTTTTATTCTGTACTGTATATAATTAAATTAAATTATATTTTGGCTTATTTGGTATCTGTATACTAATATATGCATGCTTTATTGTATATTTATTGGTAATATGTTTGTAGAGAGAATTTGAACATTTTATCAAATAATCATATCTTTATGTTTTTTTAATTCTGAAGTTAGTATGTGAATGTTATATTTTTCTTCAATTTTTCACCTTTCTATAACATGTACTGTTAATTTGTAATATATGTTTTTGCTATATAGTTATATTTATGAGTTAAAATTTTGTGAATGTTTTCCTTTTAGTTTATTCCCCAAGCATGGACTCTGCTTTCTATGCAAGATTGAGACGAAGATTAATTTTATCTGAAAAGAGAAATAGAAGGGGTATGATATTGACATATTAAAAAAATATTTTCCTTTAAAAAACTCATAATTAGTATGTAACCTAATAATTAGTATGTAACCTAGGCCAAACAAGAACAAGAGATGACGAGCCATTTGAAAGGAGTATTCGACGTAGACAATATAGCATTAATGATGAAAGCAGAAAACAACGTAAGTGTTGCATTTTTTAGTTCTCCCAAAAAAGTTCTAAAATTAGGAAGAAAAAGTGAATTTTTGTTTTTGTTGTCATAGGAAAATTTACGGAACCATTGGATTTAGGACCTCCAACAATAGTATGTGAGCATTGTGGAGCTCAACTTTGGTATGAAGAGAGAACTGTAAAGTCAAAAACGCCTACAAAACCGAAGTTTAGTTTGTGTTGTTCTGAAGGAAGAGTTCAACTCCCTCTATTGAAAGAACCTCCACCCTTTCTTGGAAACTTACTCAATATTAATAGTGATGAGAGATCAATAAACTTTCAACTAGGGATAAGAATCTACAACTCTCTCTTTGCTTTCACTTCTTTGGGGGGTAATGTTGATAGATCAGTGAATAATGGTTCTGGTCCATATGTGTTTCGTGTAAATGGTCAAACTCATCATAGAATTGGATCACTTCTTCCTGTCCATGGCCAAAAACCTAAGTATGCACAGCTTTATATTTATGAAACTGATAATGAAGTTAAAAATAGAATTGATGCAGTTATACGTGAAGATGATAGAAATTATGTGGATCCAGATATTGTTACTGGGTTGATGGAAATGTTAGATCAGTGTAACCAATTGGTTAAATGTTTTAGAATGGTCAGGGACAGATTTGATGAATCAGATATACATAATGTCAGAATTCGTTTAATACGAAGTCGCAATTCTGGTGAAAGGCAATATGACTTACCTGTAACGTCTGAGATAGCTGCTCTTATTGTTGGAGATTTTAATATTGAAAGTTCTGATAGAGATATTATTGTTGAGAATCGAAGTTTAGGATTGCAACGTATAAACGGAACTCATCCAAGCTTTATGGCATTGCAATATCCATTACTTTTTCCGTATGGTGAGGATGGGTATATGCTTGGTATACCTTATAGGAATTTGAATGGGAGCAATTCTAGAAAAAGGGAATCAATAACAATGAGAGAATACTATGCTTATAGGCTTCAACAACGCTTTCATGAGGGCAAGACATTGTTGCTTGGTAGGAGGCTTTTTCAACAATTTATAGTGGATGCATACACTTCTATCGAAGAAGAAAGACTACAATGGGTTAGATTCAATCAAAAAAAATTGAGGTCAGAGCTGTACTATGGTTTGAAAGATGCCGTTCTTCGTGGTGATACAGATCCCATTACCGTAGGCAAACGAATAGTCCTACCATCCTCATTTACTGGAAGTCCAAGGTACATGGTTCAAAATTATCAAGATGCAATGGCGATATGTAGATGGGCAGGTTACCCAGATTTATTTCTTACATTTACTTGCAATCCAAAATGGTCAGAAATCAATCATTCCTTAGAATTTATAGAAGGCCTGAAATATGAGGATCGGCCAGATATTGTAGCAAGGGTTTTTAAGATAAAATTAGATGAACTATTACATGATTTGAGGCATAAATCTCATTTTGGAAGAGTTATTGCTATTGTGTATACAATTGAATTCCAAAAAAGAGGACTCCCACATGCACATATTCTTCTATTCTTGGATCCAAAGGATAAGTGTCCAAGTCCAACAGACATTGATGGTATCATTATGGCTGAGATACCAGATCCAGATGACAATCCTGTTGCTAATGAAGCTGTAAAACAATTTATGATGCATGGGCCATGTGGATCTGCAAATCCAAAATCACCGTGCATGATGAATGGTAAATGTACAAAACATTTTCCGAAAAGATTTTATGAAGAAACAACAATTGATGAAGAAGGCTTTCCAGTATATAGAAGGAGAAATGATGGAAAAACAATAGAGAAGAACGGAATTCTTTTGGATAACCGATATGTTGTACCTTATAATGTAGATCTTTTGGTGAAGTACCAATCCCATTTGAATGTAGAATGGTGTAATAGATCTCGATCGATCAAATATTTGTTTAAATATATAAACAAGGGATCAGATAGAGCAACAGTTGTTGTAGAAGAGAATTTGCCAAATATTGGGAGTGATGGACAAGAGACCGAAATTGTTGTTGATGAGACAAAAGCATACTTAGATTGTAGATATATTTCAGCTTCTGAATCATGTTGGAGAATATTTGAATTTCCAATTCAGTTTCGATATCCACCTGTTGAAAGATTAAATTTTCATTTGGAAGACGAACATCCCATCATTTATCCGGAAAATACAAGCTTGGATAATGTTTTAAATATACCTGGTATTGAAGAAACAAAGTTTACAGAATGGATGAAAACAAATGAGGCTTTTGAAGATGCTCGAGAGTTGACTTATGCTGAATTTCCTACAAAATGGGTATGGCATAGTAATGATAAGCAATGGCAAAGAAGGAAATCAAAATATTGTATTGGAAGAATGTACTACGCACATCCTTCAAGTGGTGAAAGGTTTTATTTGAGAATGTTGCTTAACATTGTCAAAGGTCCAAGAAACTTTAAAGAATTAAAGACTATAAATGATGTTACTTATCCAACTTATAAGGAAGCCTGTTATGCACTTGGACTTCTTGATGACGACAAAGAATGGCATGATTCCCTAATTGAAGCTTCGAATTGGGCCAGTGGGCAACAATTGCGTCAACTATTTGTTACAATGCTATTGTTCTGTGAGGTAGCTGATCCATTAAGTCTTTGGGAATCCAACTGGAAACTGATTACAGAAGATATACTAAATAGGCAAAGGCGTATCCTCCAATTCCAAGAACTAATTTTATCAGATGACCAATTGAGAAATTATGGATTGTATGAAATCGAACAAATCCTCCAACAATATGGAAGATCACTTAGAGATTATCCACAACTGCCCCAGCCAAATATGGATCTTATTCAGAATGGGAATAGACTTATTCAAGAAGAAATGTCGTATGATGTATCAAGTCTGAAAAGAGAACATGAGATCCTAATTTCTGGCCTAAACAATGAACAGAGAATAATCTACAATTCTATAATGGAAGCTGTTGCTACTGAAAGAGGGGGAATGTTTTTTGTCTATGGACATGGTGGAACAGGTAAAACGTATCTTTATAGAACCATCCTGTCTGGTATAAGATCAAAAGGCAAAATTGCCCTTGCTGTTGCGTCTTCAGGAATTGCTGCTTTGTTGCTTCCTGGTGGAAGGACTGCTCACTCAAGATTTCATATCCCAATTAATGTAAATGATGAGTCTACCTGTGACATAAAGCAAAGAACACAAGCAGCGAAACTTCTCTCAAAAACAAGTATTATACTTTGGGATGAAGCACCGATGGCACATAGGAATTGTTTTGAAGCTGTTGACCGCACGTTACGAGATATACTACAAATTGAAGATCCTCAAAATGCTGAAAAACCTTTTGGTGGTAAAGTTGTAGTTCTAGGAGGTGATTTTCGACAAATACTTCCAGTTGTGAGAAAGGGAAGACGAGAAGATATAGTCCAATCCTCAATTAGCAAGTCATATCTATGGAATGATTGTAATGTCTTTAAACTCCAAACAAATATGAGGCTTCTACAAAACGGTATGAGTGGAATAGAAACATCATCTATAAAGGACTTTAGTGAGTGGATTCTTAAAATAGGTAATGGTGAATTGGGAGAAGGAGATGGGGATTACAACATTTCAATTCCAAGTGATTTGATTATCCAACCTTCAGAGAATCCAATGCAAGATATTATTGACAGCACATATCCAGGTTTGGAAAATAAATACACAGATCCAAGTTACCTACAGGATAGGGCAATTCTTGCCCCTACAAATGAAGTTGTAGAAGAACTAAATGACTATATTGTGTCATCCTTAAATGGAGAAGTTCATGAATATCTAAGTTCAGATTCTATATGCAAGGCTTCTTCAAATGTTCCTGACCAAGATCTCCTATATACTGTTGAATTTTTGAACACGTTGAGATTTCCAGGATTGCCAAACCATAAACTGACATTAAAAATAGGTTTGCCTGTAATGTTGCTTAGAAACTTGAATCAGAATGAAGGTCTTTGTAATGGAACAAGACTCATAATAACAAGATTGGCTACATGGGTGATAGAAGCAGAAATCATAACTGGCACTAATATAGGCAAACGTGTGTTCATTCCAAGAATAACATTATCTCCAAGTGATTCAAAATGGCCATTCGTTTTAAAGAGACGACAATTTCCAATTTCAGTGTGCTTTGCAATGACTATAAATAAAAGCCAAGGACAATCATTGAAACATGTTGGAGTGTATTTGCCAAAACCTGTTTTTAGTCATGGGCAATTGTACGTTGCAGTGTCTAGAGTTACAAGCAGAAATGGCCTAAAATTCCTCATCATTAATGATGACACTGAAAAAAAGTCTGAAACAAAAAATATTGTGTATAAAGAAGTTTTTACCAATCTTTAACTCAAGAAACCAACTAATAAAGGTAACATAATTTCATATATATATATATATATATATATATATTTTTCTATTTATCTTCTCCAAATTAATTTATGCACTTCGTATATGCTTACTGTTTTGTTAAATTTCATGTCTATAACATAATTGAATACAAGCTAATTACTATTTTCTATCTTTAATAAGCTAATTACTTTTTGATGTCTTTGTTATATTGCTTTGTTTTGTTTTATTCTATGCAGTATCTAAATCGAGTTGAGAATTTTTATAAACTTTCAAATTTATTAATCTATGCAGGTAGGGATCCAAGATGATGCAATATTCTCTCCTTAATCAGCTTTGTATAGACAAACACAAAGCAAATTGGAAAGTCAAGGTCAGAATATCAAGGATGTGGAATGCAATCAACTCAAAAAATAATGATATTATTAGTTTAGATATGATTTTAATCGATGAGCAGGTTTGTTTTTCTTCTATAGCTTTTAATATTGTTTGATCATTATATATACCATGAACTCTATCTATATAAAACTGATGCACTTTACTTGCAGAATAATTCAATACATGCAATCATTAAAAATAATATTGCTAAAAAGTTCAAGCCTCTTCTGCAAGAAGGAAAATTTTATGAACTCTCTTATTTTCAAGTGGTTGATGGCAATGCATTGTATAGACCAGTAGACAATGACATCAAGATCATGTTCACATTGAAAACTAGCATTAAGGAAATAAAGGAGGTTGATGTTGATATACCGCGTCATAAATTCGAATTTGTTGACTACAATAAAATACATGAACGCGTTAATAAACATGTCCAGCTATCAGGTATCTCTATATATATTATGCGTTATATTAAATTTATGAATAATTATGTATTATATTATTGTTATATATGAAAATAATTACATCCACATCTTTCTAATGCCTAGATATCATTGCAAATGTGATTGGTGTTGGACCGATTGAGCAACCTTGCATCAAAGGATCAAATGTCTTGATGAGAAACATAAATGTCATGACTATAGAGTATGTCTTTTTTTTAAAAAAAAAAAAAAAAAATTATTTTCAATACAAGCACTTTTTATTTCTTTATTTATTTTTGATAAACTAATACATGCACTTATATTATATGAACTTACACTGTAACATTGAAAATTTTTGACAGAGGACATGAAATAAAGCTTACACTTTGGGGATCAGTTGCAAATGAAGTTGAGGAGAGCTTCTTTACTGAAAATCCAGGCCCTTTTGTCATAATAGCTACATGTTTGACTGTCAAGACTTTTAAAGGCAAGTTCATTTCTCTTTTCTAATTCTCTTTATAACCATCTTCTGAACTACATAAGAAATCATCCAATTGTTTGAAATACAAAGTATTTTGGCTAAATTATTATGTAAGCATCCAATGAATCAAGATAATTGTCACTTACTGTTGGGAGATTCATTCCCTTCCTTTACATTTTTCATTGTTGAAAGATATTTTTCTTTTCCTTTTTTTTTAATCCGTTTCAAGAGCATGGTTTTTAGGATCCATTGGTTTTCAAAATGTGACAAACATTTTCTCAAGTGTCATTATCTTTAGCATCTATCTACCATGGCAAAGTTGGATTATTTACCTCTGTATTGTACATGTCTACAACATACTATGCCCTCTAATCTAGACCTCTCACTCATTACAGTAATCATTTCATTGAAACTTTAATGTACTATTTTTCCTAATGAATCCTATGCATTCCAGGAGAGTATAACTTATCGTCAACAAGTGGAACAAGAGTTTATATTGATTTGGACATTCCTGAGACTGCTGAATTCAAAGATCAGTAAGTGCTTTGTTTTGGATTCAGATTTTTAATATATTTACAGTCTACAATACTATGTCTAATATCTTTATATAATATAATAGGCTGGTGGAAAATAACCAACCAATAGTACAAATGCCCAAGCAATTCAAACCACAAGTATCAATTGAAGAAGAGATGAACATCAACAGAAGAACCATAACTGAAATAAAAGAAGTTATGTGGGACTCTGATAATAAGGTCAGAAAAAAATATACCTTCAACAATAACATTGTGTCCTTAACATTGCTTTATGTATTTTAGACTTGCTTTTACAAAATTTAACTATAAAATTATAAATTGATTCATATTAAATTCAATTTCTAGGAAATGATCTTTACCTGTGAAGGAAAGATTATAAACATTGACATAGATCGTCATGGTTGGTACTTTATCTCTTGCGAAGTATGTCGTAGAAAGGTAAACTCAAAAGATGAATTTTTATGGTGCGACAATTGCAACAAAAAGGCATGCTTCCCAATCCCAAGGTACACAAAATGAAAATGTTTACTTTTTATATTAAAATACACAACAAATAATATGATATTAACGTTATATATGTCATTTCTTTTATCAGGTATAGAATTCAATTAAAGGTTAAAGATAGCTCAGAAATGGCCACATTCATTTTATTTGATTCAGAAGCAGAAAAATTACTCAACATATCAGCCAAAGACCTTTTGAATAAATCTTTAGAGGTGAGAAAGTCGAATATAAAATTAGTATTTAATATTTACTACTTTATTTCAGTGTACAATTTGAAAAGTGTTACTTTTGTTAGGAGCCCGATGAAGTCATCCTTCCTGTGCAAATAGAAAATCTTAAAGGAAAACAATTTGTTTTCCAAATACAACTAAATAACTATAATCTCAACTATGGATGGGAATTCTTCACTATCAAGAAACTTTTTGACTCTTTTGAAGAAACTGACAAAGCAATTCAGCTTGATAAAATGACAGAAGTAAGTATTATTTAATTTAGCAAAATTACAAATATGATATTTAAGATGTATATGTTGTAATACATTCCTCAACCTGTTCTATTGCTAGGTTTACATCAGTGATACTTCAAATGAATGTAGCAACAACTTATCAATTGAAGAAGGTGGTGATTGTACAACATTTCAAAAACTTGATGTTCAAACCAATGTGCAGCTCACACCAACATCTGTACTCAAGGAAAACAAAAGGGCATATTCAGGGACTACTACAAAGCAACAAAGGAAGAAGATACAAAAAACACTTTAAAGTTGTCTTTCTATCTCTAAGATTTTCTATGCACAATTTGGTTTTAATGAATTTGTGATTTTGATACTAGAGACGTATTGGAACAAAGGAAATTTTTTTGCTTTTATACACAATTTGGTTTTAAAGAATTTGTGATTTTGCTACTAAAGACGTATTGGAACAAAGGAAATTTTGTTGCTTTTATGCACAATTTGGTTTTAAATTGAAACATAGAGGAATTAAACTCTTATATTTAGTTATTTGAGGATTTCTTTTACCATAGCGTTAACTGTTTCTCTATATACATTTCATTTATAAATATTGTAGTATTCTCTTTACATTTAAAAAACTCATGAGACTTAATTTGAATTGTAACTTATCATGTTTAAATAATTTATTTTGAATTTTAAGTGATTAATATTTGAATTGGTATGTTGTTCAGATTCAATAGTTGTGTCTTTAAAATCAAGAGGAATTCAAAAACAATATCTAAACTTCAACGTTTTTTAAATATAATGAATGCATTCAATATTTAGTGGAAGACATCAAATAAATGAAATTGAAAATTAAGAATGTGCTACCAGAGAATCAATGCTAAATTCCAAAACCTAATGTCACATCATTTGGAAAAAATTCGTAGCTTTCCCGTGCATCGCACGGGTTAGCGACTAGTAGAAGTTAATTAGTGTGATTGTACTTTCTGATTTGATGTAATGCATGTGGATTTTAAAATAATTGTGTCAGCTGGAGTTTGTGCGTAATGTCTGTTAAGTGTTATATGTAATCAAGTTAAAAGATGAACATATACTGGTTTTTTTTTTTTTTCTTTTTTTCTGAACATAGATGAACACATTCTTATACAAAATGCTGCCTATTGATAATTTTAATCTTGCAACAAAAAAAAAAGGGTTAGGTGAATTGTATCAACTTAATGCTACATTCTTATCATTGTACAAAAGTCCTGGGCTATGTTGCACGGACACGGATACAAGAATACAACAATTTTTGAAAAATAAAGACACGACATGGTAGGGACACGGCAGTTAAATAATTAATTAAATTTTATATTTAGGCATATTTTTTAATATTTTTAGACATAAAATACGTTTATGTCTAGAATTTAAATTATGTAAGAACTACAAATAAGTAAATTAACATCCAAAGTAGTACAATAATACACATAAAATATTTAGAGTACAAACCAAAAAAGGATAACAAGTTCAACATCAAATAAATAAATAAACATTATAGCAGGACACCCAAAAACAAAAATCACTAAATTCATAATAAACATTATAATTTATGAGGCAAAACAAAAGACTGAGTAAAGAAACACAGTAACAGTGACACTGGGACGGTGAGACTGTGAGAATGGGATAAAAAAAAAAAAACAAATGCGTTATAACTTATATAAATAAGTGAGTAACAGTACACCCATGACCCATTCACCAAAATTAATATCTAAAAAATAAAAAATAAAAATAAATAAATAAAGAAGAGAGAGAGAGAGAGAGAAGAGAACTAGAGAAGAGGTCAGACCTCTTGTCCACACTGAGAGAGAGAGAGAGAGAGATTGGAAGGGACAAGGAACGGCGTCGACGTTTATGGAGCTTGCTGATCGGCCCGATCTAGCTCCGGCGAGGGACAAAGGGCAACGGCAGTGGCAGCGAGCAAAGGTCAGAGAGAGGGTGGGTTGAGAACTTGAGATGTGGGTTTTAGGGTATATCACAAAATCAATGGTATTGGTGAGTCCATCTGTTAAAATCTGTGATTTTCTTTTCTTTTCTTTTCTTTTTTCATTGTTGGCATGTCAAAGCCGTGTCGGCGTGGTGTCAGCGCCGTGTCGGAGAAGCGAAAAAATAAATAAATAAATAAGACACTCGCCAGACACCGGAATCGGGCAAGTCATACCCATTCTGGTGTCCAACACCGACACGACGCCAAAAATGGCGTGTCCGTGCAACCTAGGTCCTGGCCTCTGATCCAACTTATCAAGGGGAAAATGATGGTCTCCATTTGAAAGTGATCTATGATTCAAATTAAATTTTATAAATTTAAAAAGTGTACAAATTTTCAATCACTTAAAATTTTAAACGACAAGACAATTTGTAGAATGTTAAATCTAAAAAACAAATTGTGCAATGGAAAAAATAGAGAAAACTTGATGTAGAGAGGATCCTAGGAGCACACTCTGAATACCAATGGTGGTTTATCTTTATTTATGTGGCCTATTAAGCACAATGGCTTTTTTTTTTCTTTTTTTTTTTCGAAAAATGTAAGCCCTCCATACAGGCTTGATGCAAAGAGGCAAAACAAATGAATAGGAAGAAGTGGTAAAAGAAATTAAATTTATTGGCTTGATTCCAGTGCTATTATTACTAACATAATCTGACAAGTTTTCTTCGAACCTTAAAAAAAAAAAAAAAAAAAAAAAAAAAAAAAAAAAAAAAAAAAAAAAATTCTGGCAGGTTTCAATCGGCATAATAGAACTCTTCCTCTTATAACATAACTAGTCGCTAACCTATGCAATGCACGGGATAGTTAAATAGAAATTAAATATATTTATTTTTTTCAAGGTATTGACTTGAAAATATATGAAAATAAAAACAATTTATTCAAATAAAAGTTCACATAAAAATAAAAATAAACACAAACTTGTAGAAACCTAAAACAACATAATTTCAAAAGATCGCAAAAATAATACATGTAAAATTTCATAAACATAGAAGAGTAGGTGTTATCAATGCTAGTTGAATGTTACTTTTATGAGCACCACCACAAGTTGAATAAGCAAATCTATAATTGTACATAGACATTTGTACATTTACAGTCCATATTTCTATGGTTTATGAACTGGTTATGCAACTGTGTATGTGAAACTCATGAGATGTTTGTCTTCTTGTCCTCATTTCCTCCATGAAAGCAGGATCATAATTGAATTGAGTTATCTACTTTTTGTCGATGCTAAATCAAACCTTTCAATTAGAAAAACAGTCCCAGTAATTTAAAGCAAAATCATCAACACCCTTTTAAAATGATTGGAATGTGTAAACCACTTTAAAATTAGAATCTATATTTGCTTAAAGGATTAGATAGTGATGTTTTTTCTCCAAAAAGTTGTTACATATTTTCAAAAAGTCAATTCTCAATGCATATGATGTTGTCAAGAGTCACCACATATGTTAGTAGTTCAATGTAAAATTTTGAGAGAATGACCATAAGAGATCCTATGCATGCAATCTAATAATGTTGTAAAAATTTAAATATTTTTGCTTTCCTTCGCCGACAATGTAATTTATTTGAGATTCTAATTTGAACTTGATTTCCTTCAGCAACCAAATAGAATTCTTTTTTTGGGGGGGGGGGGGGGGGGGGGGAAATGAAGCCCAAACAACTATATAAAGAAGATGCCCAAATCCCAACCAAACTAAATAAAAACCTAAAACTATATGTATTCTATTGCTACACTTTCTTAGTAACCAAATAGAAATCATTATTAAAAAAAATTGCAATGGCACAAAAAGAGAGAAGGTTAAAAGAAACCTCATATAATACGCGAAAGTACTCATCAGAATCCACTGGCAGCCCATGTAGAGAATACTTGTAGTCAACAACATTGCAAGGCTGCAAGCAATCTGCTATGCAAATTAAGATCATTCCCCAAGAAAATTTTATCTAAAATGAGAGAGAGAGGAATGGGAAGGGACATAAATCATATATTTGAACATCTTGTTTGGACTACATGATCTATATTATTAATTTAAAATTTCAAAGTTTCCTAGCTTTCATATGAAAGGTTGTTAGAGCCATACATCAAGAAAGCTAGGATTTTGAACATAATAAAGAATTGTATCAATGTACTAAATAGTTCATCATCATTGTGTAGAAAACCCATCAAATTTAAAAGGGACTACTTCTGAAACTATTGCATCAACATACCATCCACCTACCATATTTTGGGTTATCATCTCTAATCACCCTTTAAAATTTTGTGGTTGTCTATGCTTCCAGCCAACAAAAAATTACGTTTCCCACCATTAAACAATATTCTCAATTTTGCAAATATTCTTAAACCTACCAATTTCATTGAAGAAACCACAATACACTCTCAATAGTTCCATCACTATAAACAATACAACAAACTAAGCTATACAAAATCTTGGTAACACAAATCTCATAAATGATGTAAGGGCATATTCCCAGAGGTAAAAAACAACAAATTTTTAATCCAAATGGATAGTCTATCTATAAGTTGGAGTATGTATATCTATAAGCCTATCTTAGTTCAATTAAAAAGGAATCTAAAATTTGGTGGAGTGCTCCTGAGTTGAACAATTGTATAGGATAAAACAGGAGAAAAAAGAAAATAAAAATAATGAGACAAAGTTTAGAAGAAAAAAAAACATTTATATACAATACATTTTTAATTGATAAATAGTAATAAGAATCAAACATAGCTTACCTTGATTAAATCAACAATAGAGCATCACATTTCTTACCTATCTTCCTCCTTATAACTCTCCATGTATTATGGCTTCTAGAACTCATAAGAAATTTCATCGAACACCTTGTGTACATGTAAAATGATGTGCATGAAATATATACAATAAAGTACTCACATATCTACATATTTAGCCTTACTTTTATGTTATTTTGTAACTAATTATATAATATCTTTGTGTTGTAGGTAACAAGGGCTTTACATGCAAAGTGGGGCTAGGCCAATTGAATCAAGCCAACTTACATTCAACCAGGCATGAATTCAAGAAAAGACCAACCCAATTAAATTTAAGTCCAATTGGAGTAAGGAATCAAAGGAAATTTGCGCCAAATCCAAGTCCAATTCGGATTAGGATTCCAGACTGCACATCAGTTAGTATTTTTGGCATAACTTTCGACTCAGATGTCCAATCGAGATGATTCAAGTTGGGCTGGAACGATAACTTAAAGGGCTACACCTTTGTAGTTTACCAAAAGTCCAAATTCTGACGTTAAATGGGCCAAAATAGTCGGTTAAGTGAAGCCTAAAAATCTGGGATTTTCTCTACACGAGAATTCAACTTGTAATAGGATTCCTTGAACTATTTAAGGGCTCTTTAGGGCAAAATTCAGGGAGGCGGAGGCTAGTGCTAGGGCTGAGGGCTGAATGTATAGAGAGTGCGGCTACTTCCTTGGTTTTCTTCCATGACAGTTAGTTTTATTTTATTTGTCTAATTTAATGTTTAGTATTTTATTTTTGTGTTTTCTTTCAATTACTATGAGTAGCTAAATTTATAATTAGGGTTGAGGATGAAACCTTGTTAAGGATTATCAGTAATATTTATGTGATTTGATTTTTCCCACAATAATTATTCTTTAATGATTTAAATTGTTCTTACTTCATATCAATTGACTCAGATGAGATTCTAGATATGAGTTCAATCATGTTTTTCTCATGATTTAGGATTTGTCTTAATTAATTGAATGCTTGGTTTATTAATTCTTGATTATAAAATTGGATATCACTTGTGATTTATCTGTCAATGGATACAATTTATGATTTGATTTTTAGAATTGGATATATCTTGTGATTTGTTTGGCTACGGATACAATTGATGATTTGATTTTATACTTAAGAAGCGAAGAAGAACATGCTTTTGATTTTTAAAATAAGGGTTTAAATGATATATTTTCCATGATAACAAGATTGATTTCTAGATTATCATGTAGTGAGTTGGGAAAAATTAATGATCATAAATATATGCTGATTTGACTTACAAGGTGGATTCCAAAACCTTAATTCCTTTCTCTTGATTGTTTACATCTTTTTATTGCTTTATATATTTTGCTTAGTTTAACTATTTGCTTAATTTTATTATTTGCTTAGTTTATTTTATTGTAACCAACCAATTTTTATTTAAACTAGATTAGGATTAATTTGGTTAAGGTTTAATTAATTTTCCTACGTTCATACAAGTCTCTGTGGGTTCGACCTCGTTCTTGTCCAACTATACTTCGGTACGGTTCGTACACTTGCGAGTATTTTAAAATTTCACAACATAAAAGAAACAACACTTAATGAAAGTGAACATTATTAAAAATGTCTATACTCAACTTTAAAATAGTAGCATAATAGTCATAAATCATTACAAAACTACAAATGTAACAGGAAAATTTCCAAAACATGTATCTATTAGTACTTCCAAATTTGCTATCTAAGCCCATATCTGACAGATCAAATAGCTTTAGTGAATTTCTCAAACGATTGGCTCAATCTAAAATACAAATAGATTGTACAATAATAATCTTATCAATTGGGATGGCACCCACTGTTCAATTCAAAGATTCAACTTAAATTTATCAAGGACAACCCAAGAAAAATCACAAAATTAACACTAAATGTATTGTGACTTTAAGAAAAAAAAAATTTATGAATTACTAATGGTGAAAAAAAAAAAAAATTGTAGGAAAAAAATAATATGAAGAAATTACTTGTGTATGAAGAAATCATATAACGGTTTCGCTAATGTCAAAGTGAAAAAATAATATTCACTACTAAAACAACTTAAAAGTAAGAAAAGAAAAAATTTCATTCCTAAATAGCATTTACTTATGTGGGGACCGTTCGATTAATGGGCCCATAGGGTTCAGAATTGGTTCAGGATTGTTGGGCCCGTGGCCCATCCGAGGACGTGTACCCGTCCGAGGACACCATGCTCCTCGGCAGTATGCGTCCGAGGACGATCGCGTCTGAGGACGATCGGGACGTGGCCCTACTGCGATCAGATTTCCGAATTAGGTCACCGTAAAGAATAAGAGTAACCGACTGGGGACGAGGGAGATAAGGCCAACAAATATCTGTAACTACAGCTGTCTCCGCATTAATGACCTCTCAACCAACTCTCTGGCCGCATTAATGTGGAGGTGATACCTGAATAGTAAGGAAGCAGCCTTACAGCTGCCCATAGGAAGTTCCAGGAGGTGCCAGATGGGACAAAAAGAAATCCTCCGGACCCAACCTACACGTGTGCGGTAAGGATGGAGCGCAAAGGGGAGTATATAAACTAAAAGGAAAGCGCGAAGGAAGGGGGATCGGAACAGAAAAAGAAAGGAGAAGAACAGAGATAAACAAGAAAGAAGAAAGTAAGAGAAGAGAAAAAGAGTTACGCTAGTCACTAAAGAAAAACATTCATTGTGCCAACTTTAAAACTTTGAACGTTCTTGAGAGTGGATCTTTGGAGGAGAGAACACAGTTAACCTAGTTCTTTACATCCACGCTCTAAAAATCATATTATCTGGACCTTTTACGTGCGAACCCAATACTGTTTAGGTTCGTCACAAAATCGTGTCCTTACAATTGGCGCCGTCTGTGGGAAGAGCTTGTGTTAGCTTGTACAACCTCTGATACAACGTTTCAGATGGAAGTAGTGGAACTACCTCATCCCGCAGCGGGGCTGCATCGGGATGATGTTAACCTGCATCAGGCGGAGTCAAGGGGCTCTCAGCATAGTGGTCCTCGAAGGAGTCCCGAACGGAGGGAAGTCCGGGAGGGGAGTATACATACCACTCATACCACAAGGAGCCATACACGCGGGAAGAGTCACGTTTCCCACGCGAAACATGATGGGGATCTGCAACGTGAGATTGCAGACTTGAAGAGAGAGTTGCGCCATGCACGACGGGAACGTTCCCCACCTCGCTCTGAACCATCATCCGGGGAGTCGGATGGAACTAGCTACAGGCGGAGGTCGAGGACTCCGCAAAGCGAGACTTTCTCCTACGAAGAGGAGCGTCGCCATAGGCGTAGGCGTAAAAGTCCAACTAGCAGGGGCTTGGGAAACGATGCCATGAACAAAGCCTTGAGTCAAATCTCCAGGTCACCCTTTACAAGAAGCATAAATGATGCTACCCATCCTCGGCGGTTCAATCAACCTACGTTCTCTCTGTATGATGGCCATTCGGATCCGGTGGAACATGTAAGCTATGACAGCCAAAAGATGGCTATTCATTCCAGGGATGATGCTCTGATGTGCAAGATTTTTCCATCGAGTTTGGGTCCAACGGCGATGAGGTGGTTCAATGGCTTAAGGGCCAATTCTGTTGGATCTTTCAAAGCACTGACCCAGGCTTTCGGTGCTCGCTTTATTACATACAGCCGAACTCCTTTGCCTTTGGGATCCTTGTTGACTTTGTCTTTGCGAGAGGGCGAGACTCTCAAGAGCTATTCGGATAGGTACTGGGAAATGTTTAACGAAATAGGGGGGAAGAATGACGCTGTGGCTATAACCACTTTCAAAGCCGGTCTCCCAGCTAATCACGACTTGAGGAAATCCTTGACGGGTAAACCTATCACCAGTGTGCGCCAGCTGATGGACAGAATAGAGAAGTACAAAAGGATAGAGGAAGATCAACTTCAGGGGAAAGGAAAGGCCAAGATGATCCCTCAGGAGAGGAGGGATTTTAGGTCGAATCGTTATAATAATAACCGACCGAGGAGGGACTTTGTTGGGCAGTCGGCCTCGGCGGACGCCCAAGTTATTAATGCAGTATTTCGGGAGCCTGTTCAGCAGGTTTTGGAGAAGATAAAGGACGAGCCATTCTTCAAATGGCCGAACAGGATGGCGGGAGAGCCTACAAAACGCAACCCGAGTTTGTATTGCCATTACCATCAGGACCATGGGCACACGATAGATAACTGCAGGAATTTATGGGACCATTTGGAGCAGTTGGTCCGGGAAGGGAAATTAAAGCAACTCTTGCACCACTCCAGCGGAAGGGCGAGCCAAGCAGGTTCCGAGGTGCGTGGGGATGCTTCATCAAGGCTCCCCCGGGGAACAATCAATGTCATCTTTGCAGCCCTGGGAAGGACTAGATCTTGCCCCACGAGAGTGTTATCGGTGTCCCGATTCTCGGCCGAGGATCGTTCTCAAGCATTGAAGAGAGCCAAGAGGCGTGTCCCTTTGATTTTGGGTTTTTCAGACGAAGATTTGGTTGGAACCATACAACCCCATGAGGATGCCTTGGTGGTAACACTGAGGATTAGTGGGTACGATGTCCGAAGAGTGATGGTTGATCAGGGAAGCGCAGCGGATGTGATGTATCCGGATTTGTACAAGGGGCTGGGTTTGAAACCGGGGGACTTGACAACCTATAATTCCCCTCTAGTCAGTTTTGAGGGAAGGTTAGTCATTCCTATGGGGCTAATCAGGCTGCCCGTGCAGTCAGGCACGGAGGTGGTGGAGGTGGATTTTATTGTCGTAGATGTTTATTCTCCGTATACGGCTATCTTGGGCAGACCTTGGCTTCACACACTTAAAGCGGTTTCATCCACCCCACATCAAAAGGTGAAGTACCCATCCGGAGACCGAGTGCTGGAGATAGTAGGGAACCAAGCGGCTGCTTGGCAATGCCAAGTAACGGCTATTCAGCATCGGCCAGAGGCAGAAACCTTGGCTACAGCCGATAATGAGTCATAGCAATTAAAGCCCCTAGCATCAGGTTTAGACGTACCAACCAATGGGGTAGAGTGTGAAGATCTGGAAAAGGTGATTGTCGCTGATGATTCGGAAAAATTCTTCCGGGTTGGGGCCAAGCTGCCTCTGCAAGAGAAAGCGTGTTTGCTGGAGTTCCTCCGAGCCAATGTGGACGTCTTTGCGTGGGACCCGTATGAAGCCCTAGGAGTAGACCCAAGTTTCATTTGTCAAAGACTCAACGTGAACCCTGCCGTTCCCCCAGGAGGCAAATTCCTCGGCGACCATCGAAAGAGCATGCCGAGGCAGTCAGAAGTGAAGTTGCCAAGCTAAAACAGGCTGGGGCTATCAAAGAAGTCTTTTACCCCCAATGGTTGGCCAATACGGTGAGTGAAGAAGAAAACGGGGAAATGGCGAGTGTGCGTGGATTTCACGGATCTTAATAAGGCATGCCCTAAGGACCCATTTCCTATGCCGAAGATTGACCAGTTGGTGGATGCGACCGTGGGCCACCCTAGGATGAGTTTCTTGGATGCCTTTCAAGGGTATCACCAAATACCACTGGCCGCCGATGATCAAGAAAAGACAGCTTTCGTGACCCCGGTTGGGAACTACCATTACAAGGTGATGCCTTTCGGTTTGAAAAATGCTGGATCTACCTATCAACGCATGATGACGAAAATGTTTGAGCCACAGCTGGGCAGAAGTATTGAAGTTTATATTGATGACATGGTCGTGAAAAGTAAAGTAGTAACAGAACATGTGGGGGACCTCACTAGTATCTTCGAGATACTGAGAGAACACAAATTGCGCCTGAATGCATCGAAGTGCTCCTTTGGTGTAGGTTCCGGGAAATTCTTGGGGTACATGGTGACCCATAGGGGAATTGAGGTGAATCCAGACCAAATTAGGGCCATTAACGATTTGCAAGCGCCTCGGAATCCAAAAGAGGTGCAGAAGCTGACGGGGATGACTGCTGCGTTGAACCGGTTCATCTCCAGGTCGACTGAAAGGTGTCGTCCTTTTTTCCGTCTGTTACATAAGTGGCAAGGATTTGAATAGACCGAGGATTGCGCTGAGGCGTTCCAGCAGTTGAAAGACTATTTGTCCAAACCGCCGATCATGTCTAGCCCTAAAGTGGATGAGGTGTTGTATGCCTATCTGGCGGTAGCTCCGCACGCAGTCAGTTTCGTCTTGATACGAGAAGACAATGGCGTCCAGAAGCCAGTTTATTATGTAAGTAAATCCCTCCATGAAGCCGAAGTGAGATATCTGTCGTTAGAGAAGGCCATACTGGCGGTGGTCCATGCAACACGTAAACTTCCGCACTATTTTCAAGCTCACACTGTAGTTGTTTTGACCCAATTGCCCCTTAAATCCATATTTAGAAGTGCTGACTACACCGGCAGAATTGCCAAGTGGGGTACGATTCTGGGTGCTTTTGACATCAAATACATGCCCCGCACCTCTGTAAAGGGTCAAGTTCTTGCCGATCTGGTAGTTGAATTTGCTGAGTGCCCTGAGGAAGTTAGTAGGAATCAAGATCACATGGATGAAAAATCGATTGGTGTGATATCCGCACCAGGAGGGCCTGTATGGAAAGTATACGTGGATGGGGCCGCAAACCAACGGGGAGCTGGAT
The DNA here is from genome assembly GCF_001633185.2 of Quercus lobata. Lineage (NCBI taxonomy): Eukaryota > Viridiplantae > Streptophyta > Magnoliopsida > Fagales > Fagaceae > Quercus > Quercus lobata. The sequence continues at coordinate 7,185,992 of NC_044910.1, read as the reverse complement.
TGGGATTGGTTCTGATATCCCCCGAAGAGGTCATCATCGAGAAGTCGCTAAGACTAGCGTTCTCGGCTACTAACAATGAATCAAAGTACGAGGCTTTGATAATGGGAATGAGCATGGTCCATAAAATGGGTGGAAAGGCGGTGAAACTGTTCTCGAACTCGAGGCTGGTCGTTGGCCAGGTGACTGGAGAGTTGGAGGCCAGAGACCCAAGGATGCAAGGGTATCTGGACCGAGTTAGGCGTATGCGAACAGAGTTCGAATCTTTCGACGTATTACATATTCCACGAGGTGAAAATACCCACGCTGACTCCTTGGCGACCCTTGCCACCTCCTTAGTACGAGATTTCCCTCGAGTGATTATCGTCGAAGACTTGCGTACTCCCACCTCACTAGAAAAGGAGGTTTGCCAAATCCGTCAAGCTAGTTTTTCGCCAAGCTGGATCGACCCTATATTAAAATTTCTCGACAGTGACATATTGCCCGAAGATAAGGTGGAAGCTGAGAAAATACGAAGGAGAGCACCTCGGTACTGGTTATCCGAGGATAAAAAGCTGTACAGAAGGTCTTTCTCTGGGCCATACTTGCTCTGTGTGCCTCCTGAAACAGCAGAATCAATCCTGGAAGAGTTGCATGAGGGCATTTGTGGAAGCCATACAGGAGGAAGGTCCTTATCTTGCCGAGCACTAACGCAAGGTTATTGGTGGCCGAATATGCAGAAAGAAGCGCAGGAGTACGTTAAGAAATGCGATCAATGTCAAAGATATGCTCCGAATATCCACCAACCGGGAGGAGTTCTTAACCCTCTCTCAAGTCCTTGGCCTTTTGCACAATGGGGGTTGGACATTGTCGGCCCTTTTCCTAAAGCGATAGGAAACAAGAAGTACCTGCTGGTCGGCACAGACTACTTTACTAAATGGGTTGAAGCTGAGCCCTTGGCGAACATCAGGGACATAGATGTGAAGAAGTTTGTCTGGAAGAACATTGTTACACGATTTGGAATCCCACGAGCTCTTGTTTCGGACAACGGGCTCCAGTTCGATAGCAATGCCTTTAGGAAATATTGTTCAGAACTGGGAATAAGAAATAGATATTCCACTCCAGCTTATCCGCAAGGCAATGGGCAGGCTGAAGCTGTTAACAAAGTCATTGTCAATGGGCTTAAGAAGAGGCTGGATGACGCGAAAGGAAAATGGGTGGAAGAACTGCCACATGTGCTTTGGACGTATCGGACGACACCCCGACGTTCGACGGGGGAAACTCCCTTCTCCATGACTTATGGGGCCGAGGCCGTCATTCTCCTGGAAATCGAATTCCCGACGTTAAAGACCAGTGCATTCTCTTCGAGTAATAATGATGCGATGTTGGGAAAAAGTTTAGACCTGATTGAAGAACGAAGGGAGAGTGCGATGGTTCGACTAGCTTACTACCAGCACAAACTCAAGCAGGGCTACGATAGCAATGTGAGGATGAGGCCGTTAGCCATAGGAGATCTGGTGCTGAGAAAAGTCCTGGGAGCCACTAAGAATCCAAATTGGGGAAAACTGGGACCCAATTGGGAGGGACCATATCGGATTACTTCTGTAGCAGGAATAGGGGCTTACTATCTAGAGGACCTAGATGAAAAACCTGTACTCCATCCTTGGAATGTAAATAATCTCAGAAGGTATTATTATTAGTAAAGAAGTTTCAATTCAAATATTCTCTTTTAACTTACGTCAAATATGCATCCTGTAAATCTTGCATCCTGTCATATCATACTAAATTGTTAAACAGAAACTAGGTTATGCCAGGTCCTCGGATCGCAAACCTAGTGGAAATTAACATCCTATCATACTGAATTGTTAAACAGAAACTAGGTTATGCCAGGTCCTCGGATTGCAAACCTAGTGGAAATTAACATCCTATCATACTGAATTGTTAAACAAAAACTACGTTATGCCAGGTCCTCGGATCGCAAACTTAGTGGAAATTAACATCCTATCATACTGAATTGTTAAACAGAAACTAATTTATGCCAGGTCCTCGGATCGCAAACTTAGTGGAAATTAACATCCTATCATACTGAATTGTTAAACAGAAACCAAGTTATGCCAGGTCCTCGGATCGCAAACTTAGTGGAAATTAACATTCTATCATTCATACTGTATTGTTAAATAGAAACTATGTTATGCCAGGTCCTTGGACCGCAAACTTAGTGGAAATTAACACCTTGTGATTTATATTAAAACGTGGAATAAAGGCTAAGTTATGCCAAATCCTCAGATCGCAAACCCGGTAGAAATTGATCTTCTAAGTTGTGTATTGAATTATTAAATGATAATAAAGTTGTGATGAGTTTTCTAAATCATAAACTTGATGAAAAATAATGCCCTATAAACATTCGTTAAGGAGTCAGAAAGAGAGAGCTTCAAACACAAGATTGGCGTACAAAGAAAAAGGTGGTCGAAATGAACCCATACAAAATTACGACGACAAAGTAAATAAAGTGAAGGTAACTTGGAGCCGTCAGAACGATAAGAAAGTAAGCGAAAAAAGTCCTCTATTAAGTGTCTATTTAAAGTTACAAAACAATTTCTACTTTTTTACTTTCAATTGGTAATGCCCCCGGTTGATAGAACTGTGGAATCCAATTCTTGTTGAAAACCCTACGAGGCCGTCTCTGCCTTCGAAGCAGTGGTGGATTTGTTTGGGGAAGCTCCTGGAGGGGAATTGCGAGGCAAAACCTCCTCGTTAGGGTTAATAGCTGGTGGAGGAGTATCAGCCTGGTATGGTTGAGGAGCTGGGGAGCGTATCGCTTCGGGATAATATACGTTCTCTAACTTACGTAGATCAGATGAGGCTTCAACCCTATCACGGTTAAGAGCCTCACTCCAGGTTCTCGCGCAGTAGATGCGGCACACCTCCGGAACCTCGGCTCTTAAAGCTTTCTCAGTTTCAGCTATCCCAATTTCGTAGCCCCTCTGCTCGGCTTCATTCATTTCCTGTTCGGACTTGATTTTTGCTTTCTCGGCTTGTTCTTTGTGCTTTTCAGCTTGCTCCCTTAGCTTCTGAGTTTCTTCTAAATGCTTCTTAAGAACAAGAACTTGCTCCTGAGTCTTTTTCAGCTCGGCATTCGCCTCGTGCAGAAGCTGTGCTTGTTCCTCGGCCTGCTTCTGGTAGCCTTCTGATGTCGATTCAGCACTCTTGCGAGCTTCTTCTTCGACTTGTAGTTTTTTTCTTGGGTCGACTAAATCCTGTTCAGATTTGGACAAGGTCTGTACAGCCATTACCCTTCTTTTCCTTTCGCCGTCTAGCTTATTGGAGCAAGCATCGAGCATCTCATCTAGCTTGAAAGTATTTTGGATGATCTGTAAAAAATGGGGGGGTGAGGTAGCGCTATAGTTAATGAAAAGTGCGTATTAGTAAGTAACAGTCATAGAATGAAACAGTGTAAAAGACAGCTTCTCACCATGCCCAAGTATCATTTGTTGTCAAGGATGATTTGATTCTTCCTCATGTTCTTTATCTCAGCCATATCTTTTGGGAGCAATAAGGCCTCCTCTATGGCCAAGGCTACATGACACCCAATGCCGCCATTAAAGTCCCTTATAGAGGCATCGTCTCGCAGGGGCTCCCCACCGAGCATAGGAACTGGCAGCCACGCCTGTGAATCAGGATGTGGGGAATCGGATTTCTAGTGGCCCCGTGTAGCGGGGTGCCTAGTTTTTTGCTGCTTTGCAGCTCGTTGGACATCCTCCTCTCGAGTGGGAAGAGACTTGCTCGCATCTGCCACCTCCTTGCCCTTCTATGCCATGCGTTTCTCCTGCTCGGCAGGGCTGGGCAGCACTGATTACGGAGATGATCGAGGAGGGTGGCGAGGAGCTGGAGGAGGAGACCTGGCTGGAAGAGATGAAGCCGGGGATGGCATTGTTTTGGCAGGTGCAGGCTTATGACGTCAAAATCCACCTTTTCTCCTGAGGAGTCGAAAAGTAGGATTTTTAGGGGCTATTGTGGGGACCGTTCGATTAATGGGCCCATAGGGTTCAGAATTGGTTCAGGATTGTTGGGCCCGTGGCCCATCCGAGGATGTGTACCAGTCCGAGGACACCATGCTCCTCGGCAGTATGCGTCCGAGGATGATCACGTCCGAGAACGATCGGGTCGTGGCCCTACTGCGGTCAGATTTCCGAATTAGGTCACCGTAAAGGATAAGAGTAACCGACTGGGGACGAGGGAGATAAGGCCAACAAATATCTGTAACTACAGCTGCCTCCGCATTAATGACCTCTCAACCAACTCTCTGGCCGCATTAATGTGGAGGTGATACCTGAACAGTAAGGAAGCAGCCTTACAGCTGCCCATAGGAAGTTCCAGGAGGTGCCAGATGGGACAGAAAGAAATCCTCCGAACCCAGCCTACACGTGTGCGGTAAGGATGGAGCGCAAAGGGGAGTATATAAACTAAAAGGAGAGCGCGAAGGAAGGGGGATCGGAACAGAAAAAGAAAGGAGAAGAACAGAGATAAACAAGAAAGAAGAAAGTAAGAGAAGAGAAAAAGAGTTACGCTAGTCACTAAAGAAAAACATTCATTGTGCCAACTTTAAAACTTTGAACGTTCTTGAGAGTGGATCTTTGGAGGAGAGAACACAGTTAACCTAGTTCTTTACACCCACGCTCTAAAAATCATATTGTCTGGGCCTTTTACGTGTGAACCCAATACTGTTTAGGTTCGTCACAAAATCGTGTCCTTACAACTTACATTATATCATCCATACCATCTAGTTACCACTTCCATTCTGGGTTGTCATCTCTAACTACCCTTGAAATTTTGTGGTTGTCTATTGTTCCTGCCTAACACAAAATCTTGTTTCCTACCATTAAACAAACTTCACAACTTTGCAGATAATTCTTGTCATCTTTAGAGATCTTAAACCAACTATTTTCATTGCAGAAACCAAAATACACACTCAGTTGTTCCACCACTATAAACTATACAACAAATTGAGCTACAGCAAATCTTGGTAACACAAAATCTCATAAAGAATGTAAAAGCATATTCCAGAAGGTAAATTTTTAATACATGTTTTCTTAAAGAATACAATCATATGAAACTTGAAAGCAAGTTCAAAGAATTGGTGTAGCACATAAAAGCCAGTCATTCGTTTTAAGTTGGAGAAACAAAATCCATCCTGGTTCAATTAAAAAAGCATAAGAAAAATGAGTGGAGTTCTTTAGACTATTTCTATAAACCATTCATGCTATCCCTCATCCAAAATCATATATGGACCTTTTATATATCATACCTACATATCAGATCATAACAATTTTGTAACCAAGAGCCTATTACTAACATTCAATACTTTACCATTAAATCTGAAGCAAAAACCACAGCAGCCAATTCCAAATCATGAGTTTGGGTAATTTTTGTTTAAAATTCTTTAATTTTCTAGAGGCATAAGCAACCTAGCCAGTCATGTTTTTACATCGCAAAAAAATGACATTGAAAAAAGAAGGCCGACAAACACATCTCAACCTAATTAAATCAGCAACATAGCATCACATTCTTTACTTATCTTATTCCTTACCAATACTCTTCAAGTCCACAGCAATAGCAGCCCAACAGAGGCCCCTATAGCTCCAAAGTAACACCAGTCCACATACTAATAATCAATATGGTAAATCATTATTACAATAGTGCAGCCAAAAGAAAAAAAAAAACATTTGTACAATACTATAAACTATTACCAAAACTATCTAAATGTCGTTTTCTACAATATAAACCTATCCCACCATCAATACCAATCCCAATATCTAACATACGAATCATAAAAGAATTTCAAATACACAATCTCAAAGAATTAGAAATTAAAATTCCTTATGAATTTCGAATTTAAATCCCCAAACTATACACTAAAATCAAGTTTTTAAGGGGTAGCCACATGAACCCAAATAAAAATTCACATAATTAAATCCAAAAAAAACTGAAGAATTATAAAGAGAGCAATAAAAATTTAGAATTATAAAGTGAGCAAAAAAATTCATAAGAGAGGAATGAAAAATACAAGGTTATGGATTCCTAATCAAATTTAGTTAGGGTTATGGATTCCTAATCAAAATATTATGAAATACCCAGATCGGAAAATTAAACATTTACATTTGTGGGTCCGGGAAGTCTACAATCCGGCCCAAACTCTATCTAGGCCCAGGGCCCGTGCCGAGGAGGTATTATACTGAGGACGACTAATCGATGGCCGGGGTGTCAAGGGGAACGGCTGAGAAGCTACCCTGTCCTCGGCATTCCAGAACTTCAAATAGGAAGACCAACTTCTAGGTGGATGTTGTCCCTAAACAGCCCCCTGAAGGGGATGTGTGTGGAACGGGGCCCATAGGGAAGCAGGGTGTAGGATTGGATCAAGGAAGATGCGTCCCCCCCCCCCCCCCGGCATTAAATACCCCTGCCAACGCCCAGATCCGATTAATGAGAAAGGACGTTTGGACGGTGTAAACTTCGATCTTCGCAACTAGTAGAAAGTAAGAGAGGACGGTTGATGGGATGGGTACAGAAATAAGCACCTGCCTGACCAACAAGTGGAGGGCTAGGATCAATCAAGATTGACTATATAATAAAAAGGTAGGTGCACCAAGCAGGGGGCTGGGAAAAATGGCCAAAAAACCAGAGCCTCCCAGCCCACCTCCAGGAGAAAGACTCCAGGGGTGAAAACACCTCAACGATGTATGAACAACACGAAAAACCCACCGCCGGGTGACCAAGGCCTAGCCTTTCAAACCCACGCTCTACAAATGATATTGTTCGGGCCTTTTTACGTGTGAACCCAACACCGCTGTGGTTCGTTACGAATTGTGTCCTTACAACATTTATTGGGAAAATTATATAAAAAAAAAAATATGTTAATGGTATAGAAATTATTTACCAGCAATGGCAGTGTCTGATTTGATTTTCTCTTCAAGCTCTGTTACGGTCCCATCATCACCTTTGCTTCCGAAAAAACTCTCCGACTGTGAAACCATAGTTGTATGCATCACCGAAGAACCAAACTATATGGTTGGTGATGCCTTCTTTCTATCTCAGACCTAACCATGTGGGGATGGCTTCTTGGCAGGGTTGATTTTCAGTGTTGGGTTTTGGGGACGAAAAAGGTAGAGAAATAGAGAAGAGAGAGGAACGGTAGAGCATGGGTTTACTTTCTTTTCTTTTTTTTTGCGTTATGTTTTTTTATTTTTTGGTTTTTATCGGGTTTTAGAAAAGTTTTTTTTTTTTTTTAAATACTATGCTGATGTGGAAAATTGTGAAAACTTCAAAGGCTTTGGTTTTATATATATATATATATATATATATTGATGAGTAGCCAAAAGAAAATAACCTTAATAGATTTGAATGACACAACGCTCATCTTCTTTAATGCTTTTCACTTTTATGTCCAGGTGCCTTAATCTAGCCACCATTCTTTCCTTGATATCTTCCAAAGGCACTCCAGGCAGAGCAACTAGGGAAGTTTCCTAAAAAACTTAATATCCTGTCAGACGAGAAGGGAATTGCATATAGAAAAGTGGGGATCCTGCAATTTCTCTCTTTCAGCTCCTCGTTGTTCAGATTTGAATCTCTCTGGACCATGAAAACCATTTTGTCTACATCAAATGGGTGTTCTTCAAACTCAGCCAAAATCCCATAAGCCACTCAGTAACTAGGATTATAGGGCTTGTCATACTGAACAAGGCATCTAGAAAAGCCAGTCACAACGAGAACCATGGTAGCCTGATCTGTGAATCAACAAAGATTTAGGCTCCTAATGAATAACCTTGATAACTTTAGCTTGGTGAAACTTGACACCATTTGATATGCATTTTTGCAGTATTTTTTACTTCAGCTGCTTCTGAATAACCCTTCCACAAAGGTCTATCAAGGTCCTTCTCTGATAGATCATCAATAAACACAGCAGCTTCAGTCTCCAGAACAGGTAGTTGCAAGGCAATCAATCAAGTCCATGCACTCCTAACCATGTATGATGACAGCGCACGTGCTAGGCTAGAGTACACATGAAGTTCACACAATGATTTACGCAATATGAACTTGTGTGTGGCATTCTAACAAATAGTTTGTGCGCAATACTGAATCAAAGAAAATTCAAAAGAATTGGATAATGTAATTTGGATGCTGTACCTGTGTCATATATGTGTCGTACTCGTGTCCTAGAAGGGACATCGTACCGATTATTTAATAATATAATTTTTCAAAAATTACTTGTGTCATGTCCATACTTGACTTGTGTCCATATCCGTGCTTTCTAGGTCAGAACACACAGACAATATGAACAGGTATGAAAGCACCAAAGCCCTACTTCAAGATTTTGTTCATAACACATGCGTGAAAATAAGAGGTCATAAATCTAGAAACCTAAAAACAAAAAATCACTAACAACATAGTAAACACAATTTTTTCACAAAGTTTGCAAATCAAACAAATTGAAAAAGGTGTCACAAATATAACTTTTGTATTAATCAAGTAGTGAGCACAATCTCTGTTTCGATTCTTTTACAAAAGAATACTCATTTGATTCTATCTTCTTTGAACTTGACTTGAACAAGAAATCCTCTTGACTTTGGTTAGAAGATGAATCGAATTCTTAAGATAGAATTTCTCCAAAGCTTGGTCTTCTTGAAAACTTTCTTTGAACAAAAAATCCTCTTGACATTTCTTAACTTTGGTTGGAAGATGAATCGAATTCTTAAGACAGAATTTCTCCAAAGCTTAGTCTTCTTGAAAACTTTCTTTTAACAAGAAATCCTCATGACTTTGTGTTAGGAGATATGTGATTCAATGTATGTCACTATTTTATGTAATTGGCTAATCCTTTGATAAAACGCGCTTTACTTGTAATTGGATAAATCTATGATGTGTTTAATGGTTCAAGAAACAAGGTTTTAAGTTCAAGTGTTAAAGTCATGCAAGCCTATCCAAGAACCAAGTCAGGAAGTGTTGTTCATTAAAACTCGATAGCTAGTATCTATCGAGACTTAGAGCTGTCTAAATCTCGTGGCTGGACAACAATTCGACAAATAGGGTATCTGTCAAGGTTTATGAAACTCAAATTTTCGAGTCTGTTTTTCATCCAATCTGTGATTTTATGTTTGGGCTTTCTTTTCCTACAACCCTATACATATAAAGGATTATTTTAAGGGCTGAAACAGGTGACACACACAATTGCACAAGAAGTGTGACCGGAAACCTAGTTTGCCCTAGTTCTTGAAGAAGTTGCTGTGTTTGTACACCATAGGGTTTTGTGACCAAGCAACTTCATGATCTTCATCATATGATGAACAGAAGAACTTTGTAGCCAACATCCTTCTCCAGTTAGTGATCAAGTCGCGTACTGAGATTCGCGTAATTGGTTATTCACATACTGGGAGACGCGCATTGAAAAATAGATATTGTCACTACAGAACAAGTCCAATTTGGTATTGGAGTAAGGGTTCAACTATAGGTTGGTATAACGTACTGGGATTCCTTTACTTATAACAGCTTGTTTTGATAATAGTGGATTCTCGGGAGTGGTGACCTTAAAATCACCCGGTGGGGGTTTTGCCGTATAGGTTTTCCCTATTCGTAAACAAATCACCGTGTCAATTTATTTTCCACTACATACTTAGTTAATTGGTGATTTGTTTATGCTACCACGCTTCTTGTATGTTAGTTTGATTAATTAATAAATTTGACTAATTAATCAATTAATTTATCACAAAGGAGTCAATACATTTTTGGTCTATCAAGTGGCATCAAAGCAGGCTCACTCTGATTAGGTTTTAATCTTTGTTGTATGACCCATTAACCCCTGTTTGTCATGGATAGACGACAATCTCTCATTATACCTCCATTATTTGATAGCACTAACTATGCATACTGGAAAGTACACATAAGAGCTTTCTTGCAGTCTTTAGATGAGAAAGTGTGGCAAGCTGTGGAAATAGGCTGGACCAAGCCTACAGAAGCGTCGGCCGATTGGAATGATACTAAGATCAAGGCAGTAAACTTCAACAGTAGGGCATTGAATGTTCTATTCAATGCAGTCACTAATGAGGAATTCAAGGAGACATCCTCCACTGAAACTGCGAAGGAAGCATGGACCATCCTCCAGAAAACCTATGAAGGAACCATGGCTATCAAAGATTCAAAGCTTCAGAGGCTCACTACAAGCTTTGAAGAGATCAAGATGGAAGAGAATGAGTCATTCGATGAGTTTTATGCCAAGCTCAAGGACATAGTGAACTCAACATTTAATCTTGGAGAAACCATTCTTGAACCCAAGATTGTGAGAAAGGTTCTTAGATCTCTATTCGAGAGATTCCATGCCAAGATCACCACAATCGAGGAATCAAAGGATATCGACAAAATTCCTTTGACTGAGCTGGTTGGAAATCTGCAAACCTATAAGTTGGGTTTCACAAGGATCGGGAAATCGAGCAAAAGCAAGATGAAGATTCTAAGATGAAGTCCTACATCACCAAGCAATTCAAGAAGTTCATGAAGAATGCCAATGCAAAGAGCTTCAACAAGGACTATAGACAGTCAAGTTCTTCTCAGTCTAAGAGCCAAGACAAAGGGAAGAAGGATGCTAGGGATAGTGGTCAATACACTGTTCCCACAGGACCAAAGTGTTGTGGGTGTCACGGTTTCGGTCATATGAAACAAGAGTGCCCTGCGTACCTCAAGACCATTGGGAAGAGCAAGGCACTTGCTGCTACTTTGAGCGACACCGAGCCTAAGGATGATTCCGACAATAAGGATGACAGAATCTTGAATGCCTTCATTGCCACTGTCAATCCTACTGAGGGGATTGTTGAAGATGAAGTGGATGAAGAAGAGGAATTGGTGGAGTCTAAGTTTAAGAAGATGGATGAACAAGATGACATCCACACAGTTTATGCAAAGTTGTAGAAAGTCTCAGAAAAGCATGAGAAGTTGTATAGGTTGACCACCAAGAAACTTTGTGATGTGGAGCTTAAGAGAGAGGAAATCTCTACAAAGTTTGATGAAGCCAATCAAACTATTGGAGCACTAAGATTTGAGAACAATTTCTTGGCTGAGAAGACCAAGAAGCTTGAGGCAGAACTATTCCAAGCCAAAGCTCAGCTGAAAAGGACTTCACCTGCTAAGCTCGATGAGATGCTTAGTTTTCAAAAATCTACTTCTAATTGAACTGATTTAGGGTATGATTTCTCTTATCCTAGTATTGCTTCTACTAGTACTACTATTTTTGTTCCTCCTGCTAATAATATTGAAACTGAGAACAATACTGTTAAAAATAACTTAGCTAGTGAGAACATAGATAAGGGTAAATCTATCTTAGGAGCACCCCATAAGCAGGATAAGAAAGAAGTTAAAAACTCTAGTGCTAAGAAGGCTGATTCTCAAAAGCCTAAACAGAAGAAGCAGCATCTCTGTCATCACTATGGAGCAGCCGATCACACTCGACCAAATTGCTACAAGTGGCTAGCCACTCAATAAAGTAACGGCATGATCACATCGGGAAACCAGAATCAGTTTCCATCATCTTTTGCTCCCCTTAGAGGTCTTCTCAAAGCCCTCATGTTCCTTTCGAACTTAAACAGTTTCAATTCTTCCCCCTCACCACCAGATCAAAGGTTCGCTAAACGAAAAGGTTATTCCAAGTTGTAGAAGGAAAAAGGCTACAAGTGATTCTGTCACTTTTTCTCTCTCCTCTTCTTGTTTTTGTTTACATTACTTGTATGTTTTGCTTTATTGTTTTGAGTCAGTCTAGTTTTATGCATTGCTTTGTTTAATTTGTTTTTTTTTTATTTTCTTTTCAATTTTGGTTTATTTTGTTTTTCATATAAAAATAAATAAATAAAAAATTGAAAAATCAGAAAAATACAAAAATAGTGTGTGATTGTGTACATTGGTACTTATGTACCTTGGATGGCCATTGAAACAGAGTTTTCTAAATTTTGTATCTTTTGTTGCTTAGACGAGCATCTCTATGCACAACTAAGCAAGTAAGCTTTGTGGCTCGTGTTTGTGATGAGTAAAGTTAAGTGATCTCTTGTACTTAACACTCATATCACTCTTTTTTACAGGAAGAACTAGAAAATCCTAAGAGAAAGGTATAAATAATCATCTCACCACTGTTACCTGCCAATCATAAAATGACATTTGTATGCTTTGGCATAGTAAAAGTAGAATGTCAAATGCTTAACATAATTGAGTATTTCTTTTCTATCTCTTATATGCCCATACATGGTTTGCTTAAAAAGAAAAATATGCAAAGAATCAAAAAAAAAAACAAAAGAATAAAAATGATTTATATATGATTGCAAGCGTGTATTCTAGGAGATATGGGAGTTATAGGATGTACCTCGAAGGTGATAGTCTCCATCAAACAGTTATGATTGTGTGTGAGTTAAAAGTGATTTTCTCCTATCTCAAATCATCATAACATGTAGACGCTTATGCAATCTTGCAATGTTTTTTACACACAACATGCAATATTCTTTTCTACTCTTGATACATGTGTAGGTACAACGTGATTTGGCCATCACAAGGTTTACATGTGTTAATGAATGCTCACTAAACTGTCTTGACTTGTTTTTGAAATATAAAATTGGTTAAACTTGTTTAGTGTGTGTATATGTTTTGGGATCAAAATGCTTAACATTTTTTTGTTGAAAGGTGATTTTGAGAGTTCATAATATTGTTTGGATCCTTGGTTTGAGTTGCATGTTTGATTGCATTCATGTATGTGTTTTTCTCCTCTTTGAAAAAACTGTTTTTAAACAATCTCGACAGCTCCTCGACACCTCTCGACACCTAGCTTATCTATCAAGCTCGTCAATTTCTTTTTATTGCAATCTCAACACCTCTCGATAGCTAGGTCGATCGATCGACAAACTTTCTGTCCCCTTAATAGTTTCTCGATAGCTATCTCGATCCATTGAGCTTCTGTTTGCCTTAGACACCTCTGGACACCTGCTGGATAGCTACATCTGTCAACCCTATTAAACCTCAACACCTCTTAATCTATCGAGAATTACTAAGGTGCTATAAATAGGGTTAGAGCGATTCAACTCTCATTTTCACTCGATCTCTCTCGATCTCTCTTGACTTCTCACCTCCCAAAGCCTCCCTCTTTCACTTCCAACCTCTTCCTCAAAGGATTTTTCGACCTTAATCAAGTTTTCTTCACTTGGTAAGTGTCTCCATCCTTCATTTTCATGCATTTTCACATATTTTGACCTAAAAATTGAGGTTTTTGGAAAATGTTTGGGATTTTCTCAAAATGATGAGGTTTGTGAAAATTTTGGGATGGGTTTTGTAGTTTTTGATCTTAAAAATTCATGCATTGCATCTCATGTGCATTATAACTATATTTTCATGCATTTAGATGTGTGTTATATATGTTATCTGATTGTGTGCTGGTAGGATTAGATTGGGCTGAGCCCATGATGCAATTTCTTTTGCATGTCACATATTCATGCATTCCCATGCATACGTTCTTCCTATTCAATATATTTTGACATATTTGAACTGCTTTGGGACTTTTCTGATTGTCTCTCTCCCTCCCTATCTCTTCTGTTTTCGTTAGTCTGCTTCTATGACACCCAAACGCAAATCTACTTCATCCTAGAACCCTCTTCGTTCTGGGGTATCCATTTCTTCTGAGCCTACACCTTTTTCTGTCCGGTTTCGTGATGAGAAGGCCAAATTGGACTTCTTTGAGAACTTTTCCCGATGAGGCATTCATTCTGAACGCCAAGTCATTTTGTTGGACTTCTCCAACATTGACCTTCCCACTGTCATCTACAGTAGGGAATGGGGGTCACTATGTGGCGTCCCGGTCACCTGTCCATTCATGCTGATCCAGGAGTTTTACTCCAACATGCATGGATTTGATCTTTTAGTACCTCTGTTTATTACTCGCATTCAAGATACGCGCATTGTTGTCACATCGGATATTGTATCCGATGTGCTTCGTGTCCCTAAGGTAGAGTATCCTAACTGCCCTGGTTGTGATTATCTTAAGACCGTGTCTAAAGACGAGCTTATTTCTTCTTTTTGTGAGCGCCCTTCTAATTAGGGTGAGCATCTGTTTACTTACTGTTCGGGTTTTGCTAAAGGCCCTCGTTTTCTTAACATGGTCATGACTTTTGTTTTACATCCCTTATCTCATTATAACTCTATTACAGAGCCCCGTGCTCAGTTTTTGCTTTCACTTTTAGAGCATCTTAGTATTGATTTTCCCTCTCATTTCATTCTTTCTATCATAGATGTGTATAGGGATTCGGCGACCTGTGATAAGCTCATTTTCCCTTCGGCTATCACGCGGATTTTACGCCATTTTTCTGTTCCCTTTCCCATGTCCAACCACTTTTCTGTTATTGGTAATATAGATGCTGCTACCGTTAAACGAAGCGAGGCACAGTTTCAGTAAAGGCAGTCCGAATCGGCAGCTCCTCCCATTTCTGCAGCTCCATCCACATACGTTCCCTTTTCTTCTACGAGCAGCATGACTCTCGAGGACATCATGGCACAGCTTCAACGCATGGATGCTCGCCTCGACACTCTCAGTGATGAGTTGTGTCAGGTGAACACCCATGTTGGTCGTATTGCACAACGCCAAACAGTCATGGGTGGCTTCCTCCTCCACCTACTCTAGAGGCTTCTGAGGATGAAGATGATGATGATGATGCTACTGCTTCTGATGATAAGGATGATGGAGATGCTAGCTCTTCCAGTGCTGACGAGATGTCTACTTGACACTCTTACCCTTAGTCACTCATGACAAAAAGGGAGAGTAGTCATTGTTAGGAGAAAGTTTAGTACAGGAGATTTTTGATAGGGGGAATGTTGATACTGAGGGATGTAGTAAGGATTTTATGTATCTTTTTCTTTTCTCTCCTTTTTAGATACATTGTTCTTGTACATAAGTCTTGTGACCACTTTGACATACATTGTACTTATACTTGCTATATATAGTTTTGATGTATGTCCTTTCACCTATCTCTCCATGTGTTGTTTCTTTTCTTTCTTTATACACATGCTTCTTATATCTTGTATGCAATCTATTATTTCTGTTTCACACTAAGATGCCTTGATATGTTTTGTTTAAAGTGGTTCAGAAACACAGGTTGTCAAAGTCTACTTACCATAAACTCTCTTCTTGCAAAGTTTTTTCAAGAGTTTGTGTTAGGATAGATTTTATTGTATTCAACAAGTGAATATAAGTTGAGTGATTTATGATTTCTCTCATATATCATTTGTTTGTTGTGGTTTTATCACAGATTACCAAAGGGGGAGATTGTTAGAACATATGTGATTCAATGTTGGGAACATATGTCACTGTTTTATATAATTGGTTTATCCTTTGACAAAACATACTTTACTTGTAATTGAATAGATCTAGGATGTGTTTAATGCTTCAAGAAATAAGATTTCAAGTTTAAGTGTTAAAGCTATGCAAGTCTATCCAAGAACCAAGTCAAAAAGTTTTGTTCATTAAAACTCGATAGTTAGTATCTATTGAGACTAAGAGCTGTTTGAATCCCGTAGCTCGACAGTAGCTCAAGAGATAGGGTATCTGTCAAGGTTTATAAAACTCATATTTTTGAGTCTGTATCTAATCTGTGATTATATGTTTGGGCTTTCTTTTCTCACAACCCTAAACATATATAAGGATTATTTTAAGGGCTAAAACAGGTGACACATACAATTGCACAAGAGCACAATTCAAGGAGTGTGACCGAAAACCTAGTTTGCCCTAGTTCTTGAAGAAGATACTGTGTTTGTACACTGTAGGGTTTTGTGACCAAGCAACTTCATGATCTTCATCGTGTAATGAACAGAAGAACTTTGCAATCAACATCCTTCTCTAGTTGGTGATCAAGTCGAGTACTGGGATCCACGCAATTGGTTAGTCACGTACTAGGAGCCGTGCATTGAAAAGGAGAAATTGTCACTACAGAACAAGTCTAATTGAGTATTGGGGTAAGGGTTCAACTGTAGGTTAGTATAAGGTACTGAGATTCCTTTACTTGTAACCACTTGTTTCGATAATAGTGGATTCTCGAGAATAATGACCTTAAAATCACCCAGTGGGGTTTTTGCCATGTAGATTTTTCCTCATTTGTAAACAAATCACCGTTTCAATTTATTTTCCATTGCATACTTAGTTTAATTAGTGATTTGTTTGTACTACCACACTTCTTGCATGTTAATTTGATTAATTAATAAACTTGGCTAATTAATCAATTAATTTATCACAAAGATGTCAATATATTAATCAATTAATTTATCACAAAGATGTCAATATATTTTTGGCCTATCACTTTGATTGGAAGATGAATTGAATTCTTAATACTGAATTTTTCAAAGCTTAGTCTTCTTGAAAACTTGGGGTTAAAAATGAGAGGGTGTCCTCTATATATAGTGGTTTCAGAGGATAAGCTCCACTTTGAATTGATATGATTAAAGATATGTAGTAAACTCTGATTGGCCCAAATTTTCTTAAATAATTATCTCTATTTATTTATTTTGATAAAGATAATAATCAACAAAGATAAATAATTATCTCTATTTTATTTATTTATTTTAATAAATATAATTATCCATAAATTTTTAATAGAAAATTTATCTTTATTTTATTTATTTATTTATTTTGACAAAGATAATTATCCATAAATTTTTAATAGGAAATTTATCTTTATCTTGTGGGTCAAATGACACATGGCAAATTTCAATATGCCAATGTGATGTCAATTTGGATGACACATGTCATCATTTGTTTAATTAATTTAATGACACATAAATTTGGAATTTGTAACTAGATTTTGATATAGCCTATTGTAATTGGCTTGACAAATTTTTGCCTCCTACAAACATTTTCTAGCTCTACCTTTGCTTCAAAATAATATATCATGCCATGCCAAACTAACGAGGTAAATAAAGTAAGAAGAAACACAAGCCTATTCACTGTATCATTCAACATTTGTGTATTGTCTTTAATTTAATAGAAAAGATGATCCCTGTCCCCCGACTTGGTGTATTAGTAGAAAAGATGTTGAAATTACGCATGTTCGATCAACATCAATCTTTCATAATGGATAAAGACATAAAGCAAGTTTCAATTTATTTTGCATTTTTTAGATACATCTTGTAGATTATATTCCAAGCTTGATATGTTAATCCATCACAAAATATAGTTGCTTTAGGAAAATTTCTATATTCAAATAAGAGCGACAGTCCTAATTTCTCAAGCTAAAGTTTCCACGCACTACGTCAAGAATAAATTACAGTAAATACGAGTTAGGACAGCAAACTTACAAAATTCAATTGCCTTCTTTGGTTCGAACTTTCATTGGCCGAAAAGGAGCATTTTGTTTCCATGGAGAACTCCCATTCAAGGAGCAGCGGCATCACTGAGGAGCCCCAGGCGCACAGCATTTCAATCGAAACTAGTCAAAATTATACCCTCGAGACAAGGCTTACCCTCGAGGCAAGGCTAAGGGAGGCAGAAGAAAATGCGAGCAGCGGCATCACTGAGGAGCCCCAGGCGCACAGCATTTCAATCGAAACTAGTCAAAATTATATCCTCGAGGCAAAGCTAAGGGAAGCAGAAGAAAATGCAAAGAATCAATCTCTAACACCAAAGATACAGAAGGTTATATTCTTGCTGCGAGATAACAACGATTTCAACAAGAATTATGAGCCAAAAGTGGTATCACTCGGTCCAATCCATTATGGTAAGCCAAAATACCAGCTAGGAGAGAATTACAAGCTACGATTGACAAATGCATTCATCAAAGGTAGCGGTAAGAGCATGCAAGATTTATACAAGAAGATTAAGGAGAAAATCAATGAACTGAGGACATGCTTCGAGAGGGAGGTGACCAAGGACTATGATGATGAGGCCCTCACTTCGATTTTGTTCGTGGATGGCTGTGCAATATTACAGTACATATATTGTGCAACTAACGTCAAGTTCAAAGAGTTGAATATAAAAACGGACAGTGTAGCATTTGGGCAACAGGATTTGTTCTTGCTGGAGAATCAACTTCCCTATCGTCTACTCACATGGTTGATGAAATCGAGTGGGAAGGAAGATGATTTGAAGAAATCAATTGACATCTACATTGACTCGCACGTTAAGGTACCAGAGGATCAGCAATCGAATTGGTTATCGTGGAGACTCTGCCAAAGATCGAAGCCACAAGCTCAGGCTCAGGCTCAGGCTCCAGAGCCCGTCCATCTTCTTGACCGTCTGAGGACACGATTGCTTCATGGACAAGGGTACATTCATCATGGAATGGTTGGGAAAATCAACCGAAATATACAAAATGTCCAAGAGTACTGGCAATCCTATCGCAATGTCCAGGACCTTAAAACAGCAGGTATCCATTTGAAACGTGGTAACAATAGTTACTTGTGTAAAATATCATTCACTAAAAAATTTCCTTTTCGTGGACAACTTCACCTTCCTCCAATTGTTGTGGATGACTCAACCGGACCTAAGTTCCTGAACTTGATAGCATATGAAATGTGTCTGGATTTTGAAAATGATTTTGGGTTCACCTCTTATATATCCTTCCTCGATTCACTAATCGATGAAGCCAATGATGTTAAGATGCTAAGGAAAGCACGGATACTCCGCAATGTCCTTGGCAGCGATGAAGAAGTGGCTAAACTCTTCAATGAGATAGGCAAGGACTTGGTGCCTAACATGGAAATATACAAGGATGTCAGATCAAAAATTCAGAAGCACTATGAGAGCAAGTGGATGACCTGGATAGCTCAAGTCTTTCACGACCATTTCAGTAGTCCCTGGACGTTCATTGCTTTCATTGGCGCATTGTTAGCACTTGCTCTAACTATCACTCAGACCTGGTATGCTGTCAACCCTCCCCCAGGACCCTGCGATTACTTCTGCAAAAACTTAAGGCCAAAGTAAATATGCAAAAGGTAAAGTTTTATTTGCTGCTCTCTTTCTAAGTGTGTCTAGCTTTCTGAGAATTACATGGTTTAATTTCTATGCTTACATGGTTTAATTTCTATGCCTTCCAGACGGCCATTTCCAAATAATAAGGTCATTCCAAAGCCATATCATCTTGTTAATTTGTTTACAGCTTGGCGTTGAAGTTTTCTTGAAATAAGTCAGGGTGATTGTACTCTCTAATTTGATGTATATGTGTGGATTTGAAATGATTGTGTCTGAGTTTGTGCGTGATGTGTTAAAGTTTCATATGTTATAAAGTTTCAAGATGAATATACTTGATTCGAATTCAAATATGTCTAATTTTGCAAAGCAAGGTCGCAGTAAACACAATTGTCTCTGTCCTTTTTCTGCAACAATATTAGTACATTGTAAGGCAGTTGCAAAGGACTGTCAGTTGCATCAACTTTATGCCACATTATCGTCATTGCAGTAAGCGTGGCTGTTTGAGTAATGAGGGAGCATTATCTTCAGAATATATTGTTGGCCTAATACAATTCTTGTAAGAATTCTTTGGAAAAAAAAAAAAAAAACTTCAGAATATATTGTTGTTTGCAATTGGTGATTTTGTTGCATGGAGGTGAATTTCTTATAACCCAACAGAAAACTCTTTTAAGCAGGGGGCACATTGGCACCTTGAAAAAAGCATTTTCAACACGCCTTAAAGTTGAATTATGTTTTTTTTATCATTGTTTTCTACTCAATTTCTTTGATAAAACATTTATTTACTAAATGTATAACTATATTCCTACTTGATACAGTGGTTTAAAGCTACACTTTTTCAAATTACAGTTTCCGAAACCTCGCTTTTTTTTTTTTTTTTCTTAAGCACAACAATTTCAAACAATGCATTTTCAATAAACTTATAAATATTCACTTTTTGAAATTTTTTTTTTTTTTAAAAAATCAAAAGTAAAATCCCATTTTTTATTTTGCTTTTGGAGAATTAGAGATAAAACTATATTGTCCTTATATTAACTTATATACATTTAGATATGTAATGTGACATTTATTTTAGACAAAAATGTAAAACATAAGTCTAAATATGATCAAAATTAATTTCAGCATTCTAACTTTACTTTTCAATTTTATTCAATTCAATTCTCTAAATTTCAACCTGATTCAAATCAGTACGCCCATTAGTTTCAGTTAGAATTGTGTCATTAGTGACCTCAAAACTACATCGTTTTAGGTTATACAATTAAAATAAATCCAAAAATCTAATAAAAATTTTTCTTTTTCTGAAAAAATAAGTTAAAAAGATATTGATATATTTTACCAAAAACATCCAGCAAATTTTCCCCAGCAATCCATAAAACTTTCCATGCAACCAAACAAACTATAGAACAATCCAATCACAACACGAAAAAATTTAGAAACAAAAATTTACGTCGCCAGTGAAAGAAACACCATCTAATAACAAGAACAATACTAAAATCAGCCAAGGAAACCCAGATCTAGAAAAATTAAATATATTTTTTATAAAAAAATTGCTTCCCACACCAAATCCGACGACGCCTAACCCTCACTTGGCTGCAAATCTTAGAGGAGTCGGGTACAGGAACGCACAAATCTCCTGTATGTTTTGTAGATCCGAACCCATACTTGTCGACCCATTTGTCAAGTTCAATGGCTTCGTCTCCCACTCTCTCAGCATAAACCGTTCAGGTCATGCTTTTGTTGTAGAGAAAAAACTTTCTTCAAGTGCTTTGGACTTTTGCGAATGGATTTACGTTTGAATGTGCAGAAATTGTGTGTAGATTAGTTATTATGAGTTTGATGCTTCTGTGGAGCATATTTTTTAGTTTTTTTTTTTTTCGCCTTTATATGTCTTTTTTTTTTTTTAAATTATGGTGCAAAAATGAAAAATAATTCTAAAAAATATAGTTGGGAAAATGTTTTTTTATTTTTATTTTATAGTTTTCTGGAACTTTTTTATAATTAAAGAAATTTTAGAAAATCAAAATAACATAGTTTTGGGAGTTACTAATGGGGAAATTAATAGAGGACTTAAAATGTGTTTTTTTGCATTTTAGCCTCTATTTTAAGTTAATAAATCTATTATCTATATATGTTTTTAAATTTTAAAACTATTATCATACTCTAATGGTGTAAGAAAAAAAAATAGAAGGTCATATTCAAGGCATAAATCTTCGACTTTTGTAACGTCTAAAAAAGTTATCAGCAGGCCACCTAAAATTTTCTTTTGTAAATATTAATTCTATAGCTTCGTTTATGTGATCTTTCTAGTTTATTTTAAAGACTAACATGATATAAGTTTTTGTTAAATATAAAATAATATATATTAAATCAGTTAAGGCGTAAAGAGACGGAAGTGGTATGGTGGAAAAACATGCTTTTATGGTTTCCTCAAGCAATACAAAAACATGCTTCTATGGGGTGGCTTACTTTGAAAAATAGGTTGACTAAAAAAATATATATTGATGCAATATGGTTTCTCCGAGATGGTTATTGTGCATTCTATAGAAATAAAATAGAGAGTAGGGAACATTTGTATTTTGAGTGCTCCTTCACCAAGAGAATTTGGAAGCATATTATGGGGCTTTGCCTAGTGACTGATGTTCCTATTATTTGAGATGAAATAGTCCAACGGGGGTGACTATTTTAAAGGGCAAAGTTTTAGAGCTACCTTTTGCAAACTGGTCTAGTGGGCTACAATTTACCATATATGGTTGCAAAGTAATAGCATATGTCATGGAGGAGTTGTTTTGATAGAGTAACAAATTATATAGAGAATTCAATGGGATATTAGAGCCAAAATAGAGCATGTTGTTATGGCTGGAAATATCATTCTTCACAAAGTTTTAAGCTCTAGATGGGACACACTTCTTTGATATGATAATGGCACTTATGGCCAAGGCCAATTATGTTTACTAGTGTTTTTTATAGATTAAGTTGTTGCTTTAGTCAGTGTGTAATAGTAATGTCAGGGAAGTTACAAGAAAACAAACATGTTGCTTTTTGAATGGAAAAGAAACTAAAAATGTTAGCTTCTAAATGAAAAAGGAAACAAAACATGTTAGCTTCTTAATGAAAACCTTGAATTCACGAGGGGTCCATTAAATTCACGAGGTGAAAGGGTTCTAGAATCATCAAAGAGAAATAGACAAAATTTTTATCTTTATAAATTTGAAAACTAAACTACCTTGGAGGCTACAATATGTTTAAATAGTAAAAAGAAACCCTAGGTGGCTAGGAAAACGCTCAAAAACCCTAATTTGCACTAATCATGTAATGAGGTGGCAAAATAGTAGTTTTTGCCAAAAATAGCAAAATTGAAATAATTGCAAAAATTGAAAATACTATCTCTAAGAAACATCTCAAAACAAATGGGACCTTATTTTGACTTTTTAAAATAAAAGTTATTAAGGAAAAAAAATATTACTATAAATAGCAAAAACACTATTTTCTGGGCCTTAACGAAGAAATTTGTCTAAATTTAAGAGACGCTCAAGATTTTGAATCTGGATCAAAATGTTGTTTCCCCTCAACCTGCCAAATTTCATGCAATTCCGATATCGTCGCCCCGATAGCCTCTACTAGCACCCCCCTTGATCTTACTCCATGACTTCCAGCACCCTTGCTACTCCAGGAAGGACTGTGCTATCTGTTCTACATAAATAGGAGTGAGTGCTAGATGGAATTTTGTTGTTCTCTTGTTTGCAAGTTGTAGCCAGAGGAGTTGACTCTGTTTTTATCTAAACTAGTCGCAGACCCACACAATGCGTGGGAATATAGAACTATTTTGTAACATTTTATAATATATGATTTATTCTATAAAACGTACTGGAGATATTATTTCTAAAATTATTTTTTATTTCTCCATCTCTACAAATATATCAATCTATTATTTTGAGTTTTTTTATTATTTAAAAACTTCGGTGCATTCGATTGATATTAGTCTATTATATTTTTTGAGATGAAAGATAGAAATACTATTTTTTTTTCAAGTGATCTATTTTATTCAAACTTTTGTATAGTGTGTTATGGTTTTTTTTTTTTTTACAACTAAAATTTTTAAGTTCCAATATTAATTATTTGAATTTCTCATTCTCTTAAGAAGATTATCATGATAATCAAACCTCATTACAAATTTACAATTGATATTACTCAAATAATTTATAGAGACATTCAAATACATAATCATCTCACTTCTTAAATATCTAAAAATTAACTCAAACCAAAACTATAAGATAGAGAGTGCATGTGATAAATAACTCAAGAAACACACCACCAAAGTGTATCATCCAAAAGTAGAGACACAAAAAAAATTCATTAATCTAAATTTACAATTGCAAGAAAGAATTAATAATTGAGAGAGAGAGAGAGAGAGAGAGAGCAATCACCTTTTTTGGAAGAGAATGTGAGACAAATAATAAAATTATATAAAATAAGATGAGTAGAAAAATATTTAAAAGAAAAATGTATAGTTCTTAACACCAAATTATCCAAGTCATGCTATGTAATAGAATAATAGTAAATCATTCTATAATTTCAAAGGATAACATGTAACAAATAAATAAAATAATACTAAAAAGATAATAAATTAAAATATAACCAAATCATATCAATCTAAAGTAGAGTTAAACATAAAAAATTATCAATCTAAAGAATCAAACATCCACCAAAATAAAGAATATATATATATATATATATAGAGAGAGAGAGAGAGAGAGAGAGAGAGAGAGAGAGAGAGAGAGAGAGAGAGAGAGAGAGAGAGAGAGAGAGAGAGAGAAAGAAAGAGTATTCACCTTTTTGTATGAGAAAAATATGGATTGAATGTAAGAGAAATAACCAATTTTTATAGTCCAAAAATGGGGAGAAGAAGAGTCAAAATAAAAAGAAGATGAAGGGATGGAGAAAGTGTAAGGTCAAGATGTAGAGTAGTGGGGAGATAAAAAGGTTAAAATAAGTAAATGTTGGAAAATGTGTAATTGTAAAGTGGCAAATTAATAAGGAGAAAAAAATTTAAAAATAAGAGAGAGAAAATATTGAAAATAGATTGATGATGTGGTGTTGGTGTGACGCTAATGTGGCTCAACAGGAACACGACAACATTAAACTCTACGCTTCAACTTTTAGATATACTAGTATTATGCTGAACACGACAACATTAAACTCTACGCTTTAGCTTTTAGATATACTAGTATTATGCTCATGCAATGCACAGCTTCATCAAGAATCATGTGTAAACTAAAAAAATAAGAAAATATTTTTTAATTTAATTAAAATTAAATAATAAAATATATTTAAGTAGTAATCTCAATTTAATAGTTAAGAATTATAAACAACCCAAATTACTAAACATTAAGAATTTACATAAGAACTGAATTTTTTTATTTGAAAGCGAGGGAGGAGGTACCGAATTTCAACCTATCAAAAAAAAAATGTGTAAATATAAACTTCAAGAAATTTTTTTTGAGAAAAATTAAGAGTTAAGACCCTAAAAATAAGTTTGCATCAATAATTGAAAATAGCTTCATTAGCGTTGAGATATGATGAAAATTTAAATGTAATACTTTTTGCGAGGTCCTGCATATCCCTTCTAGGCTGTTTTTACGAACAACAATCTATATTATGAGTAAATGATGCATTTGGAATATAGGTTATAACTTTAAGGTGTTTAAAACTTCAATGGATCATGCCATATTTTGACCAATATTCTTTTTTAACCGTACACCTTCAATAAATCTTGTTTTAGCAATTATTTTCTTATTTTATTCCGGTGTATATTTCAATTGACCCAAACTTTCTAAGCCAACTACATTTTTATTCCTCTTGAGAATCCTTTGTTGCGATCATATCCCAATAAATTATAGTGATGAAGATCTAATTGATTAAGTTCCAACAATTCAAGCTTATATAGTAACTAAGCTTTTCAAAGTTTCCTTCAAACTCTATAGCTTCAAAGAGTTCCAATATAGTTACTTGTAGTATAAAAAATATGATGTATTTATGAACATAATGAAACAAAAAAAGGGGAAAAAAAAAAAAGATAGAATAAAATAACCTTGGAGAGGAAAATAGAACTTCGAGTTTTCATTGTAGGCATCCTTAAAGTATCCACACAATCTGGCCTGGTACAGTACACTCTAGTTCTTCGATTATAGCTTCCATTGCTAACCAATTTCCTATTGGATTAGGATGTTGATACACCTAGAAACTTAAAAATCAATAAACCCATTATAGAACAAAACCATCCAACTAAAAATATACACAAAAAAACTTAGAATACAAAAAATATAACCTTCATTACAGATTTACACAGAGAGCATAGTCCGAATGAGAAGTTTGAGGGACGTGGAGCAAAAATATTTATAATTTTCTTTTTTTTTCAGATTGATTTTATTCCCTATGATCTAATCGCAAGTTTTAGATACTTGAAGGTAAGCAAAAATTGCAGCAATTTTTTTAGATAGACACAAAAATTGTTCTTATCAACTTTTCCTCTACTAATCTTTGGATAAATACAAAAATTTAATTTTTCTTGTCAACTTTTCTCTATTTATTTTTGGATAGACACAAAAGCTTAATGTTGATATTAACATTTTTTTTTCCTTCACTTTCTGAATAATTGTGACATGGTGGGAAAGTTTGATTATTAAGAGTTTGAGTTAGAGACAAAGAGTTTAATTAGAATTGATTTTACTTTTTTGATGGCAGGACATCTGGACATGTACTCAATTCTCACTTCCTAAGAGTTTTTTTTTTTTTTTTTTTGGAAAAACCCAAGAGCAAAATTTTTTTAAAAAAAATAAAAAAAAGAATGGTTGTACACTTAAAATAAAGAACTTTATTCAAAATACAGACTTATATTATATTAAGATATAATTTCTTGAAAATAAACTTTATTAGCTATTACTTTTTTTTTTTTTTTTTTTTTTTTTTTTTTTACGTGTAGTAATTAAAAAATAAGGATTAGATTGATAGACCTGAACATATACTTTTAAGATAAGGATTAGATAGACCTAAACGTATACTTTTAAGATAAGGATTAGATGAAATTAATTTGGATGGTAATAAAATTAATATTTTTATTAACTTAGAAATTATAGGAGAAGAAGAAGAAGATAAGAACAAAAAAAAATTATATCTATTTTTTTATAGATCTTAAAAAAATTGCAATTTTTATGTGCAGTAATATAATTTTTAAAAAATATAAGGATTACATGGACTTTTTTTTACGTAGGAATTTATATGAAAGGTTTGTATTGTAATCAAATTAATATTAGAAATTATAGGAGAAGAAGAAAATAAGGAAACAAAATTATATCTATTTTTTTATAAATCTAAAAAAATATTTCAATGTTTACGTGTCGTAGTATAATTTTAAACATATATATGGATTACATGGACATTTTTTACGTAGGATTTTTAATATAAAAAAGAATGGTTGTACATTAAAAGAAAGAAAATTTATTCAAAATTACACTCTTATATTATATTAAAGACAATTTGCTTAAAAATAAACTTTATTAGCTATACGTTGTTTCTTTTTACGTGTAGTAATTAAAAAATAAGGATTAGATGGACCTAAACTATACTTTTAAGATAAGGATTAGATTAAATTAATTTGGGTGGTAATAAAATTAAAAAAAAATTAACTTAGAAATTATAGGAGAAGAAGATAAGAACAAAAAAAAATTATATCTATTTTTTTATAGATCTAAAAAAAAAATTGCAATTTTTACGTGTAGAAATATAATTTTAAAAAGAATATATGGATTACATGGACATTTTTTATGTAGGATTATATAAAGAGTTTGTATTGTAATCAAATTAATATCAGAAATTATTGGAGAAGAAGAAGATAAGAACAAAAAAAATTATATCTATTTTTTTATAGATCTAAAAAAAAATTGCAATTTTTATGTGTAGTAATATAATTTTAAAAAAATATATGGATTACATGGACATTTTTTACGTAGGATTATATGAAGAGTTTGTATTGTAATCAAATTAATATTTTATCAATTTAGAAATTATAGGAGAAGATAAATTATATAAATAAATATATATATATATATATATTAATCTTTAAAAAATTCTGCAATTTGGTGAAGCCATTTGGCACGATCACATCGTCTAAGCCCAATTTTTATTATATAGTATATTATATAGATGTGTAGACTTATTGTCATTTGTTATATGAAATTACTGAATTCTCAACAGCAATTCAAAAAATATATATATATATATATATTAAATCATTTTAAAAGTATTCTTTATATTTATATTATACATAACATTATTAATTAGAGGTTATTTTTATATTTAAATTTTGATATATTTACCTTCCTCTCCTAAAGAAATTTCTGACTCCGACACATTATTCGTTCAACTTGAGTAATAAAATAAGTTAAAACTTCACAAAATTGTGTACACTTAATTAGTTCAAGTGGTCTATCAATAAGCTTAAATTAAGATTCTAAATTCTTCAAGCTAGAGTTTCAATCCGTCACAATCAATCTTTTCTGTATCACAATTAACTCGCATTGTCTGAAGCACGAATGGCATAATATATATCGTTCTACCTTTTGCTCCCTGAAAAGGTTAACCGCGAATAAGAAGTATAAACAGTTTTACTTGTGCTTGATACCATGCTTGATGCAAAAGATAGAAACAAAAACAGTTTTGTGGCAAAAGTTTATCACTTGAGTAATAAAATAAGTTAAAACTTCACAAAATTGTGTAAACTTAATTAGTTCTAGTGGTCTATCAATAAGCTAAAATTAAGATTCTAAATTCTTCAAGCTAGAGTTTCAATCCGTTACAATCAATCTTTTGTGTAGCACAATTAATTAACTCGCATTGTCTGAAGCACGAATGGCATAATATATATCGTTCTACCTTTGTTCCCTGAAAAAGTTAACCGCGAATAAGAAGTATAAACAGTTTTACTTGTGCTTGATACCATGCTCGATGCAAAAGATAGAAACAAAAACAGTTTTGAGGCAAAAGTTTATCCGAAACTTGCTATGTAGGTAAAGGCTGCTTCACGTGTATATCAGATTTTTACTTTTTATTGTTTGAAGCGGATACATTGCATAATTAATCTGGTCGAAATCTCCTGGCCGGTTCAACCAATTCCTATTTAAAATCTTAAAACAATCTAAATATAATTCTATATATACCTTAACATTTCATATTCACAAATTCTCAACAAAAAAAAAAAAAAAACAAACAAAAATATTCACATTCACATCATTCATACTTCACTAAGAATGAAATCCTTATAATCACAAGTGATCCAAAATTTTAGCGGATGGAAGGACAAAATTTAAAACAAGAAGTGATATAAAAAAAATAACGTATCTATAATCATTAACCAATACTCACTTCTTTCATTAAAAGGACCATTGAACTACTTTTTTTTTTCCTTGGGTAGGGGCTCCTATATATATTTTTTTAAGCCAATCACTTCAATTGCCCCTAGGCATAACATAATTTTTTTTTAAGCCCATATATATAAAAGATTAAGATTAACAGCAAGCTTTATAACTCAGTGGCATAGCCCTACTCTCCTCTATTAGGAGAGTTAGTGTTCGAATTCTCTCTCCTTATTGTTATAACTAAGATTGTAAATGAACCAAATTATTTATAAATAGTTCAAGCTCATTCGTGAAAAAAACTAAGTTTGAACCCAAGTTTAGGCTCAATTATTAAAGGAATCAAGCTCAAACATAACAATGTGATCATAAACATGATGCACAATTTGACCATAAAAAATATTATAGTTTAATATGTATAATTATATAAAAGTATATCTATATATACTTGAAAAAAATTATTATTTGTAGTTTATTGATAATATAATTAGTCAATTCTTAGTAAAAATTAATCATGATATATGAAAACTTAAAATATTTTAGTCATGATTTTTCTATATATGAAAAAAGAAGCTCATGAACAAACTTGAACATGTAATTTTATATATGATGAGCTCAAGTTTGACTCATATTCGAAATAAAAAAGTCTGAACTTAATAATTGGCTCGACTCGACTTGGATTGGTAATTTATAGCCTTAGTTGTAACTATGGAATTATACAAAATAAAAAATAAAATAACCACAGTCCTTGGAAAAACAATGTATAACTCTGGCTCTACGCAAAATATAATATATCATACCAAACTAGTAAGATAAATAAAGTAGAAAGAAATCAGTGTGTGTCTATATATATATATATATATATATATATATATAATGGTTTTAAAAACTTGCATGTACGGTCAAAGAACCGATTTTGGCTTCGGTTTTCAGTTTTTTGGGATTTTACAAGATCGAATTGGTGCCTAGTTCCTAACCGGCTGATCTAATCCAATTTTTAAAATAGTGATATATATATATATAGACACACTGATCCCCGACTTGGTATATTAGTAAATAACATAAACCTTCTTTTTAAGGAATAAAGAACTGAACAGTGTAAAGTAGATTCTTCTCCAAAAAAACATGTAAAGTGTGGATTGTACTATTTATATATAAAAAAAATTTTCCTATTCAGAAAAGTGTACCATGCATGTTAATGAAAGTGATAAGCAGAGTCTCATTTCCTTTATTTGTATTTTTTAGTATATTGTATTTTAAATTCCAATCCCGGTATATTTATTCATCATAAAAACTAGTTAGTTTAGGAATGTTTCTACATTCAAATAAGAGCAAGAGCCCTAAATTTCTCACGCTAAAGTTCCCACGTAGTAAACTAAATACGAGGAAGGACAGTAAACTTACAAAATTCAATTCTCTTTCTTTGGTGCAAACTTGCTATGGCCGGGAAGGAGCATGTTGTTTCTATGGAGGGCTTTTTCAGAAGAGAAGGCGGTGTAACAAGCAGCGGTGTCACTGAGAACGCCCAGACGTACAGCATTTCTATTGAATCTGACCTGGAGGCAAGGATTGATGCAGTAATGGAGGCAAAAAAAAAAAATTTGACACCATCCCCACTACCAAAGATACAAAAAGTTATATTCTTGCTGCGAGATCACAAGGATTTCCAGAAGCTCTATGAGCCAAGAGCAGTATCACTCGGTCCTATCCATCATGGTTGTGAGAAGTACAAGCTAGGAGAGAAGTACAAGCTTATGTTGACATATGAGTTCGTCAAAGGAAGCAAAGAGATGATAAACGATTTGTACAAGAAGATTGGGGAAAAGATCGAGGAACTGAAGGAGTGATCGAACGCCACAAGGATGGGGACCTCATTTGGTTGTTGTTGGTGGACGGCTGCGCAATACTACAATACATAGACTGCGCAGCTAACAACAACTTCGTAGTGTTGAATATAAAACACGACAGCATAGCCTTTACCCAACAAGATTTGTTTTTGCTTGAGAACCAGCTTCCCTATCGTCTGCTCAATTGGTTGATGACCTGGAGTGCGAATGAATGCAAGTTGAGGGAATCAATTGACACTTACATTAATAATCTCGCTACGGTACCACCTCCAGACGATCAATCAGCAATTTTCAGCTGGAAATGGCTAAGTTCGTTGTCGTGGCGTTGCTCGCAATACGCAGAAAACAAAAAAGTAGAAAGCCTTCAATCAAAGGCAAAGCGAAAAGAGGACCCCGTCCATCTTCTTGATCTTCTGAGGACACGTCTCTTGGATAATCATCAGCGAAGAAACAACTCAGAGAAATCAAATGAGAAAGTCCAAACTTGGCAGTCCTATCGCAATGTTCAGGAGCTTCAAGCAGCAGGTATTCACGTGGAACGAACTAAAAAGAAAGACAGTTGCTTGAGGGACATATATTTTACTACACTCGGTTGCTTGGGATACCTTTGGCTTCCTCCAATAAGTGTTGAGGACTCAACAAGGCCAAAGTTCTTGAACTTGATAGCCTACGAGATGTGTCTAGATTTCCAAAATGACTTTGGGATCACCTCTTACATATCCTTCCTCGATTCCCTAATCGACGAAGCCAATGATGTTAAGATGCTAAGGAAAGCAGGAATACTCTATAATTGCCTTGGTAGTGATCAACACGTGGCTGAACTCTTCAATGAGATAGGTACTGACTTGGTTCCTAACAGCGAAATATATAGCTATGTCAGACTGCAAATTCAGAAGCACTACAAGAACCAGTTGATGACCTGGTTGGCTCAAGTCTATCACGACCATTTCAACAGCCCCTGGACGTTCTTGGCTTTCTTTGGCGCATTGTTAGCACTTGCTCTAACTGTCGTTCAGACTTGGTATGCTGTCAAATCTACTCCATGACCCTACGATGACTTCAGCAAGAATTTTACTCGAAACTAAATATGCAGAGAAGGTAAAATTTTATTTGTTGTTATCTTTCCAAGCCTGTCTAGCTAGCTGAGAATTACATATGGTTTCTATATATATATATATATATATATATGCCTCGCAGACCGCTTTCCAAATAAAGAGGCCTTAAGAATTCTAATAGTCATGATTTCGCATGGGTCATCCCAAGGCCCCATCATCTTAGTAATTTGTTTACCTTGGTGTTGAAGTTTTCATGCAATCAGTCAGGATGATTGTACTTTCTAATTTGATGTAATTAATGTGTGGATTATCTCAGAGTTTCTGTGTGGGGTGTAATATATGTGTTATATGAAATTAAGTTAAAGCAGAATTTTCTCCACCAAAAAAAAAAAAAAAAAAAAAGTTTTAAGTAAAACTGTGTTTTAACAATATGATTTTATGTGTGTCCCGTGCCAACACCATGTAATTATCATTACTCATTATTAATTGCTTCAACTTAATACTACATTCTCGTCATTGCACAAAAGTGGAGACAGTTTAAGGGTGAGTTTGGTTCAACTTTTTGTAAAAGTGCATAATGAAAAAGTGGAGTTTTCAAAAAGTGCATAATAAAAAAGTGCATTTTCAAAAAACTGAATGTTTGGTAAAAGCTGTTAGAAAGTGCTTTTCGAAAAAACTGAGTGTTTGGGTAGTACTTATAAAAGTAGCAGTTTGAGGGATAAATTATCAAAAAGGACAATGTATATATAAGAGCATCTCCAGCAAGTCAGATAAATTTTTGTACTGTTTGGACAATCAACAGTGACATTTATCTTTTACCTACCCACTTTTTTAATTTTTATTTTGTAATCAAATTTATTCTTTTTTAATATTTATTTTTTCTTTTTCTATTTATTCTCAACAATTATATTTTTCAACAAAAAGTGTTACATCCACAATATTTTTTGCAATACTTTAACAAGAATCATAATAAAATCTTATATGAAAAGTTGTTACTAGTTCTAATTTGAAACCACCACTGAAATTATATTTTTACTCACCAATATTAGCTAATTACTTAAAATTTATTGTGAAAATATTATGAAAATATTGTAGTAATATTTTTAAATTGTGATTTCTAATTCTTTGCCTTTCTTTCATCCATACGTTTCCTTTTTCTTTCTTTTTTTTCTTTTTTTCTCTTGCATTTTGTCCACCACACATGTATACCATTGTCCATTAGTACATCCTCTCCTTTTTCTTTTTCTTTACTTCCACTTTCCAGAAGCTCCCTCATTCTTTCTTCTTCTTTTTTTCCTTTACTTCCACTTGATTCCAGAAGCTCTCCGGCTCTCTCATTTTCTTCTCTTTTTTTTTTTTTTTTTTTCCCTTTTCCTACTTGATTCCATAAATTCTCTAGCTCACTCTGTGATACTTGATTCTATAATCTTGCTTGCCTTTCTGGTGTCATTATCTTCAAAGTTCAAATACACACAGACACCCATGGAGAGAGGAGAAATCGTCTTTGCTCCACCATATCGCCACCGCTGCTCCTCCTCCTCACTGCGGAGTGCATGCAACTAGGGGTCATATCGGTTTTTTTTTTTTTCTTGATCATTTATTGTTGTTCTAATTTTTTTTTCTATTCTTGATTTGCTGTTGTTGTTGTTGTTTTGATTTTAGATTTGTTGTTTAAATTATATCAGTTTTATGAGAGTAAGAATTTTTTTGCTTTTATTGTCGTGGTTTGATTAATTTTAAGATTATGTTTTTGAGTTTGTATTTTGATTATGCTTGAGATGGGAGGCGTGAGAGGAGCTTCGTGCAAAGAGAGAGCAGAGAGATGAGATGAGGGGCGTGAGGCTTCAGGCGTGAGAGAACTGGAATTTTTATGGGTATTTTCGTAATTCACCATCAGCCCAACGGTAATAGTTCAAACGCACTTGCGCGTTTTGATTTATGGACCTCTTGCGGTCCATAAATATTGCGTGTTTTGAACGCATTTTTTGCCTGGGCCCAAAACGCAACTTTTATCAAAAAGTTGCATTTTGAGCTGAGCCAAATGCAATTTTTCTTCAGCTTTGTGTAATATGGGCGTTTTCAGCTCCTAAAAGTGCAAACAAGCGCACACTAAGTAATGAAGGACTATCTTCATTTTTGTGGCCCAATACATAAGTTCAATGACTTCTTTTTTTTTTTCCCTTTCCTCTTTTAGAGAAGTGAATGAAGGAGATGAATGAATAAAACTTAGGAAAAAAAAGTACTTCCCCCTATATGTTTAGGGTCACAATTTCTCTCATTATCTTTGAAATCAAGCAATTGTCCATTCTTTGTTTGAGAAATGAGCAAATGTGCTTAATCTGTTATTTTTTTCAGTTAAATCCCACACATCACGATGATTACAAATGTAATCAAAGAAAAGAACAATGTACTCCTTGTCTTTTCCTCTTCCATGTGATGTAAGAGTAATAATTATTTAAAAGATTATGTTGGAATTAATTGAGAAATTAACAAATTGGAGGTATTTGTTTATTTTTCAAAGATAAAAGGGGAAATTGGTTGGTTTCAAAGATAAAAAGAAAATTGTGAACGACCCCAAACAATCCCCCCCCCCCCCCCCAATAAAACTTATTACTTAAATATGTTGAATTTTTTCAACTAAAAATCCAAATAGGAAAAAAAAAAAAAAAAATTATGCGGATATTCCTGACACAGATAGCAAATAATAGAAAACAAGTAAACAATTTCTTATCCAAGCTATTAATGTCATGTTTTTACACGCATTTAATGCCAGAGTTGGCCTAGCCACTACAACAAATCTGACTTTTTTCAAGGGTCAAAACCCTTAAAAAAGTATTAAAAAACCTTGAAAAAAAATATTTTAAGAGTCCGATTGATCCTTGATAACGCTCAAAACATGTCAAAAATGAAATTTTGAAGGCCTTCATGGCCCTCAAAACAAGTGCTCTAATCTTATTTTGAGGGTCAAGAGACCTTTAAATAACTTTTTACCAAGGTTTAAAAGATTTATATTTACAACCCTTGATAAACAAGATTATTTAAGGAGTCTCTTGACCCTCAAAATAAGATTTTATTTTATTTATTAAAAAAAAACCACAATCATGGACAAAATATATATATACACACACACACACAAAATTCACAATTATTGAGATGATATACTATGATATTGATGTATAGCAAAAGTGGTATATTGCTACAATTACAGTTTCTTTAATCTCTAAACTCAAACCTACAAATTAACAGATTAAGGGCTGCATACAAATTGCCGATATGTCAATTATTGTTTAAGAGAAAAGATATCAACAACCACACTTTGTACAAAGACCAAATCTGTCCAAGAGTTAAAAGTTTTGATACATTTTATTCTTCATCATCATCTCCAAAGCAAGAAGTTATCAGCTAGTACAATTGAACATTTCAGCCATTATGGGTGTCCTCAAGTTTCTGAAAAAGAGAGAATGATACCAAAAGTTTGTTAATTTCCTAGCAAATATATCTACCCACCTTTCCACAATATCAAATTCAAGATATCCAAAATTTCAAAAAGAACAAAAAAGGCACAACAAAGTTCATATATCTAAATAAAACACGCTAATTAAAGAAACGTCATTCACCAAAAAGAAGAAAACTTATTTATTTGTTCTCAAAACAAATTTAAATCTGATTTAGCTTGTTCTATGATGAAACAAGATAGAGTGCAACTGTAATGTAAGTACTCTAAAATAATATTTTAATGTTATAATACATTCTGATTTAAAAATAATTGCTAAAATCAAAGTAAATGCACATACCCAAAGGACCGTTCCATCCCCACCAAGAGTTACTACAAGGTCAACTTTTGTATGCAGGAGCAAAACTTCCTTGTCTGCAATAAGAGAATAACATATATTAACTTTAAATCCATGGGTAATATTGAAAAGAATAACCATCCCACATGAAAATTTAGTAATTAATGTAGATGTAACACTTAACAATCTACTGTTGCATGAGTTAAATGAGTATGAAAACAGATATTAACTTTAAATCCATGCAAAATGTTTCCACTTAACCATTGCCTGGAACAGAAGGCACTAGCATGCAATAATTCAGGCACTCAATTTGGCAACAAAAACTAGTATCACGTCAACCCTTTATTGCAACATAAGCTGACAAAGTTTGCTACAAATCTAAACAAGCACATACATACATGCATTTATTAATACACACAGACACACACACACAAATGAATAGCCCTTATTCAGCAAAAAAAAAAAAATTTTGAATAGCCCTTAAACTTGGAACACAAGATTAACAGATGTGAACAACCATGACAATAATTAAATAACATTGTGAGCAAGAACATAAGTCTCATATGCAAGGTTTTAACACATAGCATCAAAGAAGAAACTTTTCATTTTACTTATAAAAAAAGCATCAAAGAAGAAACCAAAGTTACAGAGTTTATAACATCTGGTCCAAATTGAAGAAACCAAAGTTCCAGAGTTTAAAACATATGATCCAAATTGAAGTTTAATCTTTGCTTAGATATAGTGAGTAGCTTGAGTTGATCTTCATACCTCAGTGATCACTAGTAGATTGGGCTGATTGCGAGGTGATATAACTCAACATTTGCATTATCATATTCTCATAATGTGTTCTTTGTTCTGCCCTTTGACACACCTTAAGTTGTCCTCAACCAGAAAAGAGTACAAAATCCAGTGGAAAAGCCTGCATAAAAGAATATTTCAATTTACTTGATGATCTTAAGTAAGGATATGATAAAAGAGGAACTAGAAACAATCTACCAGCCCACTGTTTCAATGACAAGAAACAAAATTTTTTTTTTTTTCTTTGGTGAAAAATTTATTTGGTCATTTAGAAAGTGTATTTACTATTTAGTGCATATATGTGTTAATGCAGCAAATCAGAAACTCATTGGCAAGTTGAGCAGAAACTTTTCAAGAAGTGATTGCTAAGAACTGTCAGAAACTAGACAACAAGAACAGCCCAAAAATAGTATAAGTAAATATCAAATAATGGGAGATCAAGGGGATTCTAACTACAAACATCCAAAGTGCATAAAACAAACTATTAGCTGACTTATGTACATTTTTTAGATCAAGGGGATTCTCCTTGTTGCAGCATCATTGTCATCAATCAACTTTATGTTGCTACCATTTTTAAGTTTATTTTACTTATTTATTTATAATTTCATGTTTGTTAGAACTTCACTTTCTTAAATAGGAGAGATGCTAATGCTTTAAGTGAATAAACAAACCCAAACCTTGACATATCTTAATACTTCAAGTAAAAAAGCAAATCCAAACCAACACTAACAACGAAAATTATTGCATTCATTTACACACACAAACAAAAACATTGTATATCACAAGAATAGGGATAACTCACCTGCCCAGAATGAAAGAAATAATTCTCCCCAGCCAATTTTGTTGGTGCTGACTGATAGAAGTTGTAGTAGGTCCAAGCAAGCTGCAAAAGAAGAAGTAATAGAATCTAGTCAACTGCCAAATGAGTGATAGCTGTACAAGGCATGACATAGTGGATAGAATGGGATCAATGGTGAAAAGTTTAAAGCACATATCAAGTGGTTCTTTAGGTATTTAACTAGGTGAAAAGTTCAATTTTCACCAATCTAAGTTTTGAAGCTTTTGATATCTGGTTATTTCCAAAATTCTCTCTAATAGTTTCATGATGGTAATACAACAATGTGCTTTGGATTCTTTTTCTTTTTGGTGAATTGGCTTGACACACACACACCCCCAATGGGGTTTGAACCAACAACCTCACCATTCACCCATTTTTATGGGAGAAGGTACTACCATTTGAGTTAGAGCTCATTGGCATAATGATGTGCTTTGAATTACTCATGCTATATTTACTTTTGATACCAGTAGCAACCCAACAGGCCTATGAGCTATATGATGAAGGCATTCTCTCCCATCTTTCTAACCTCAATCCTAGTTGGGACTTTCTCAATAGTGACCCAACCCCCCCCCCCCCCCCACAAAAAAAAAAAAAGAATAGAAAAGAAAAAGAAATCAAGTTTCATTAAAAACGGGTCCTTAGAGTTCCTTTCAAAACTTATATGTTGTTTGGATTAGCACTAAGAAGTTTTCCATTAATGCCTTTAGAAAGGCCTCATCTTAAACAGTTACCAAGCAGGATTTGACTATTTGCTTGATTGAAGTTGGTGCTGAATTTCCAGTTTCGTTGGATTTGCTAAGACCCCTGAAGTTTAGGGAAGAGTGGGGGGGATGGGCTTCCAAGCTAGGTAGGGGTGTTCATGGTTGTAGTTTATGGAGAAGTATCCGAAAAGGTTGGGAGGTTTTTAGCAAGCATATCCGGTTTAAGGTAGAGGCAGGGAATAGAGTGAAGTTTTGGACAGATCAGTGGTGTGGGGATCTTCCACTCCATCTATCCTTCCCGGTAGTGTACCGGATTGCCACTAATAGAGAGGCATCTGTGGCCTCTTCTCTCGAACGGTTGGGGACCGAGACTCGGAGAAGCTGGAAGGTTTTGTTACTTAAGGATCCAAATGATTGGGAGATGGGAGAGGTGGATGAATTCCTTCATACCTTGGGTTCTAATTTACCTCAATCTGAGCAAGGCGACTGTATGATTTGGAAATTGTTAAAGAAAGGGGATTCTAACATCCGCTCGTTCTACGATAGGCTTCGAAGTCCCTTGCCTATTTTGTTTCCTTGGAAAGGTATTTGGAAGGTTAAGGCTCCTACGCACGTCTCTTTCTTTGTTTGGACGGCAACTTGGGAGAAGATTCTTACAGGGGACATTCTGCGATGTAGAGGCTTTGATTTTGTTGACTGGTGCATTATGTGTCGTTGTAATGGGGAGACGGTGAATCATTTGCTTCTCCATTGTGAAAAAGCTTATAAGTTATGGAGTTTGGTTTATAGATCTTTTGGGATTTCTTGGGTTTTGCCAAGGTCAATTGCAGATATGCTTTTCGGCTGGTGGAATTGGTTTGGAAAGCACTCTTCTAGCATTTGGAATCTAGCTCCGCTGTGCCTAATGTGGTGTATTTAGAGGGAGCGAAATTGGCGTACTTTTGAGGACAGGGACAAATCCGATGACCAGTTGCTTGCTTATTTTAGTGGCACTCTCTTTGATTGGTCTAGGGCTTGGGGACTCACCTCTAGTGATTCTCTCCCTTTGTTTCTTTGTCCCTCCTTTGTAATTAGCTCTTTGCTGGTTTCTGTTTGTTTTTGTGTTTCATTTCTTTTTTCTGTTTGTTTCTTCCTCTGTAATCTTTGCTCTGCCTTGTGTTTTCATGAGGTAGTTCTTGAATATACTTCTTTCTTATTTATCAAAAAAAAAAAAAGAACCAAAGTACTGGAAAAAAAAAAAAAACAAGAAATAAAACTAAATTTGCCTCAACCATTTTGTTATCTAAACAAAAACCCGTGTCCATTCCAAATTACCATCAAAAGAAAAACCGATAGCATTTCAATAAACCCATCATCCCAAACACAATGTTTGAAATAGTAAATTACAAATTAAGGTCCTTTGAGTCTCCAAAGTTTTAGGATAACTCCACTCTAGAATTGTTAAAATACTACTATTTCACTATAAACCCAAGTAAGCTTTAATCACTACTAATATTCCTCTACTACTAAACACAAATTCCCAATAGCTAACAATGATACCCAGTAGATCCGTACAGTTCAAAGTCAACACTCACCCACCAAAGCCAACAAGTTGGACGATGCAGATTGAAATAAACACACACACGGAGAGAAAGAAAACTAAATTTGAATACACAAACACGCCTGACAGAGCAAAAATGAAAATTAAATTCCTAGTTATTGAATGTGCCAATTATATTAGGAAATAAATGAAGGCTTACAGAGTGTCTAAAGCACATTTCCCACACAACCAATACTAGCAATCCCTTGGATTGAGTCTTCCAATCTCGTTGTGCATGTACTCACAATCAAAAAAAAAAAAAAAAAACTCAATCAATATTTGTATGAAAACTGTAAAGGAAATAGAGATTATGATTTAAAATCGAATAATGAAATCGCAAAAGTCGAACAATTAGAAATCGAAATAGGGAAATTGATGATGAGCTCAGCTTTCTAAGAAATGTGAAATGAAAATTATGGGGAAATCGATGAAAGTGTTAGAAAACCAAAAAAACAAAAAAATCAAAGACGAAATTAGGGTTTGTGATTCGTACCTAATCGAAGCTGAGAAACACAATGCCAAGAGAGATGAAGAGTCACAAACTGAGATCAACTCGTACCTAATCGATGATAGGTGAGCTCTATGAGATCTCCATGATCGTCGAGCTCTATGAGATCTCTATGCCTTCTCAGTTTCAGGCTTTCAGCAAGAGAGTGATAGAGCTGTTTGGAACGAGATGTGTTTGTTGGTTATGTTCTGGGCTATATTTTAAAATTTTGTTGTGGCTTTTTTCAAGGGATGAAAATTTTGTTGTGGGCTTTTTTCAAGGGCTGAAAAATTTGTGATATTTTATCAAGGGTTGTGAGCTGAAAAATGTAAAAGTTTTGGTACAAAACTGGCGCCTTTTTTTTTTTTTTTTTCACAATTATTTCAAGGGTGTTTTAACTTATTTTGAGGGACCAAATAACCTTTGAAATAAATTTTAGTAATATAGCAAGCTAACACAACTTTTGTAACAAATTCTTTGAGAAATGAAACTTTTGAATTAATTGTTGTCTATAGTTGTGGTTTTATTGCATAGAGGTGAATTTCTTGTAACCCCGCACCAAATTTATTTAAGTACGGACAAATTATTTCCTTGAAGAAAATATTTTCAACAAGCCATAAAGTCAAATTATGTTATTTTTATTGATAGGCTAAAAATGTATTGACCTCTTGTGATGAATTAATTGATTAATTAGCCAAGTTTATTAATTAATCAAATTAACATGCAATATACGTGGTAGCACAAACAAATTACCAATTAAACTAAGTATGCAACGAAAATTAAATTGATACGGTGATTTGTTTACGAATGGGGAAAACCTATACGCCAAAAACTTCACCGGGTGATTTTAAGATCACCACTCTTGAGAATCCACTATTATCAAAACAAGTGGTTGCAAGTAAAGGAATCTCAGTACTTTATACCAACTTACAGTTGAACCCTTACCCCAATACCCAATTGGACTTGTTCTGCACTGACAATCTCTCATTTTCAATGCACGACTCCTAGTATATGACTAACCAATTACACGGATCCCAGTACGCGACTTGATCACCAACTTGAGAAAGATGTTGGCTGCAAAGTTCTTCTGTTTATCACACGATGAAGATCATGAAGTTGCTTGGTCACAAAACCCTATGGTGCACAAACACAGCAGTTTCTTCAAAAGAAAGAAGAAGTAGGGCAAACTAGGTTTCCGGTCACACCTTTCTTCACACTTGTGGAATTATGCTCTTGTGCAACTGTGTGTAATCTTTTACGGCCCTCAAATAATCCTTATATATGTTTAGGGTTATGAGAAAAGAAAGCCTAAACATATACCCACAGATTGGATTGAAATCAACTCTGGAAAATTGAATTTCATAAACCTTAATAGATAGCCATCTATCAAGATAGCTGTCGAGCCACGAGTTTCAGCAGCTTTTAAACCTCGATAGATGTTAGTTGTCGAGCTTTAAAATCCTGTACTTTCTCACTTGATTCTTGGACAGACTTACATGGCTTTAACACTTGAACTTGAAACCTTGTTTCTTGAAACATTAAACGCATCCTAGATCTACCCAATTACAAGTAAAGTGCGTTTTGTCAAAGGATTAGCCAATTACATAAAATTTTGACATATGTTCCTAACATCAAATCACATATGTCCTAACATTTATCATTGTTTTCTATTCAATTTCTTCTATACAACATTGATCTTAGATCTAAATGTATAATTATGTGCATACTTGCTATAGTGGTTTGAAATTGCACTTTTCTAAATTAAATTTTCTTTAAGCCTCACTATTTTCTTTCTAACCACAGCAGCTTCGAATATTCCATTTTCAAGAAACTTAAAAATATGCACATTTTCAAATTACAATTTTTTTTTTTCAAAAGCAAAATATATATATATATATATATATATGGCATTTGGAGGATTAAAGATGATACTATAATACTTTTAGAAGTAAATAACAGCTGCATTTTGTGTGGTTAGGAATTAGATATATATCCTTATTGTATTTTTCTTTTATGAATGCAGTTTCCCTGTAGTTTTTATTGTTTTTATATTTTTTTTCTTATATTAACTTGTATATGTTTAGATATGTAAAGTCACATTTATTATTTAAATTACACAAATCTATATATGTTTTAAAAGTTTTAAAACTATGATTATACTCTAATGGTGTAATTTCTAATTTATTCAGTAAAAGAGAGAAGGTTGTATTTAATGCATAAATCTTCTATTTCTGCAAGGTATCGGAGAAATGATTAGTAGGCAGTCCAAAATTTTCTTTTTTGAAAGGATAATTATAATGTAAATTTTTGTTAGATATAACATAACATATATTGAATTAGGTTAAAAATGTATAGGTTGTTTTTATATTTTATTTTTAAAGAAATTTAAGCACATATATTGCTTGTATATCAAATACGCTTGCGTTAGTAAATAGTGGTAAAAATGTGTGTGTGTGTGTGTGTTTTTTTTTTTTTTTTTTTTTTTTTTTTTAATTAACTGGTACGTGCTCATGCATAGCTTCGTTCAACTTGAGTTCTAAAACAAGTTAAATCTTCACAAAATTGTGTACACTTAATTAATTCTAGTGGTATATCAATTAGTTCAAATTAAGTTTCTAAATTTTTCAAGCTAGAGTTTCAATCCGTGACACCCAGTATTTCGTGTATCACATTTAACACTATTGTCTAAAAAGATAACCGTGGATAAGAATTACAAGAACCATTTTTCTCATTCTTGATGCAAGAGATAAAAACATAAACAGTTTTATTGCAAAAGTTTAATAGTTTATACGAAACTTGCTAGGTAGGTAAGGACTATTTCACGTGTATCACGGTTTTAGTTTGAAAGTTCAATTAGTGTGACAAACAATAACGAATATTTAGACCCCAATTTCAAACATAACCAATACAAGCTTATATCCAAACAATAGATGTGTGGAATAATAGGTACAAGCAAAAACCCAAACAGATAAACAACTCTACACCATAATTAATCACAACACAGCAGCAATTAAAAGGCAAGAGTAAGGGTTAGAAAGATGCAAAAACAAAAATAACACTAGCACGTGTTATCGAAGAAGAAACTGAAGAACTCGGCGAAAAACTTCTCTGCCGTTCTCCAAGCAATAAAATGATCCACTAAAGAATAAAGTTGGGATGCACGAATAGCAATAGACCATCCAAGCCTCATCTACCCAATGCACCTAAGCCCTCCAAGCTTCTTGCTCCAACAGGGTTAAGCTTAACCGTGTCTTCTTTAGCTTCCTGAATCCCGTAATAAGCACATTGCATCAACCAAGTGAATTGGTCATCTCTGAACTGCTTCCCAAGCACTAAAATACCTCCTCACTAATATAGGTGTGGTGAGATAAGGATTTGACAAATGTACCTCTCAAGGATATGTCAATGGAGAGGGTGAGAGTAGAGAAATTTGGAGAATCAAATGTCTAAGATTGTGGATGAGTCAATCTTGGTTTTCTCTAGGTTTCTCTCTCAAAATTCTCTCTGGAAGCTCTCTACATTTCATGGGTATAAGGGTATTTATAGTAGTGTACGTGAGAAATGTGAAAAGTCATTTTTCTGCATAACAGGGAATTCTGACGACTCAGTGCGAGTGGAATGAGTCGCGAGTTTGAGTCGTGAGATAACTGCCAGGCCAAATTGTACTTTTTGTCCTGTAATGCTCCAACTGTCGTGACCCTTCAGCTTCTTGCATGCTTCACATGTGTGGCATTTTGGCGAGTTGCCAGTCATAAGTCACTAGTGAGATCCAGTCGCGAGAAACCTCCAAATGCACACCTTCTTGAATTTCTTCACACTTTCTCACACACAATCCTTACATAATTCCCACCTAAATACAAGGTATCTAATTGCAAAATTACGAGCAAATTTGGCACGGAATAAAACCAACACATAATTGAATAAATTCAACCTTACAATCTCCCCCTTTGGCTATTCCGTGACAAAACCCTAAAACAGACTCTGGACTTAAATGTGAGTTGGGAATAGTTGCCAAAACTCACTCACACTTAACTCTAGATTTTGTGAAACTCTCGAACCATATAGATGAGTTTTCCTAAAAGCAATAACACAAGACGATCATTGTAAGCAAAAATCTTGAAAAACATATAGAGCAAGCACAATGCAATCAAGCAATAAAGAATATAACAATAAAGCATGGCTTGACCAAACATGAACAATCACTATAAATAGTGATCACAATGATCATTCACACAAGGAATGAACATCCCGACATGCAAGCTAATAAGCTCAATGAAAAGTATCATTTATATGTCTAACACTCAACCGATACAAAAAAACTAAGGTATTTTTATCAAGGATATATGATCCAACAAGGGCACAAGAATAAAGTACTAAAGATAATGCATACATAATCTAAAAGTACTAATAAGCTACAAAGCAAAGGTACGTATTAAAGCATAGTTTAAATAGTAAAACATTCAAGAATTC
Organism: Quercus lobata; assembly: GCF_001633185.2. Taxonomy (NCBI): domain Eukaryota; kingdom Viridiplantae; phylum Streptophyta; class Magnoliopsida; order Fagales; family Fagaceae; genus Quercus; species Quercus lobata. Next base: position 7,142,082 of record NC_044910.1, on the reverse strand, counting down.
ATAACACATCTTGTCCAAATATTTTAAAAACCAAGTACTAAAGATATAGAGTTCTTAAAAATCAAACCAAAGTACTAAGATAAGTTCTATGAAAAACCATAATAGAAACTAAATCCAAACTTACACCATAAAAACTATAAAAACTTATAAAAGTTCTCCCCCTCAAGGTAAGGCTCCCCCTCAAGCGCTACTCCATCTACTCCCCCTTTTTGACTGGACTGGCCAAAAAGCTAAGGCTGGTCGATGAAGCGATCAAACTTGGTTGCAAGCAAGTTGATTTGTTCTTGAATGGTGGTCAGCTTGTTGGAGTGCTCATTTTGGACTTCTCTCAAGTTGTCAATCCTCTCAAGAATGATCCAAAACGCATGTAGAGGCATTGCTAAAGATGATGAGGCTCTACTCCTTCTTCTAGCACCACTTCTTCATGGAGATGATGGTTGTCCTTCTGCTTTAGTCTCAACATCCATAGGCTATTCTAGTGCAAGAACAACCTCCTCCTCATCACCTGGAAGACGAACTTTGCTCCTTGTGATTGTTAGAGCATTGATAGCAGGATGTGTAGGCATAAGGTTGATGTCTTGGGGAGTCTCCACACCTTTTTCATGAAGGATCCTCATGATTAGACTAGGGAGATTAAGCTTAGGCCTTGAGGTTGCCCTTGTTTCATCAGCAATGATGGAGAATGCATGAGCACTGATGTCAATGCAAATATTCTCCCGAAGCTCCATGAGGAAGATGGCTCTTGCATTGTTGATGGTGGTCATTATCCTTACCGGATATAGGTTGAAGACCATGATGTACGTAAGGCATCGCAAATCTGGTGGAAAAGTAGTTATGTTGAGACATCTTCCTTCTCTAACTCCACCAATATAGGATTGAAGCGTCTCTCTAGAGAGCATTCTGTCCTTGAAAGTGAGTGAAGTCATGTTCTACATCTCCAAATCCAGGAACCTCATCAATTTCCTCCACTTCAATGGTGAATTCATGGCCTCTAACCCAACAGTCTATGACATCCGCTCGTAGGATGGCATTGGCATAGAATTCCTGAATTAGTGGTTCATAAACCCCTGGGAGATCACTAAGTAGCTTTTCCCAACTTCTTTTCGCAAAACAGCTTGGGATGAAGTAGTCCTTGAGATCAACAAGATCCACAAACCGCTTTTGAATGATTGGAGCTTTCACAAAGTGCTGGTTGTATTGCTCAAAGTGTTGGGTGGAGCGAAATAGAGTTACATCCATGTGTTTCCTCTTGTCAGCACGCTGAGCAGAGGTTTTCCTTGGAGCCATGATCTGTAAAACAAAGTAGCAAGGACCATAAAATAGAGCACAAAATATGGTAACAATTAATTAGTAACAAGTTAGTACCAAGACAATAGACTTTGAATTAAGACCCTAAAAATGAATTTAAAGCATAATTCAAAAAACAAATTGACATGTGATGACATATAGCATTAAAAACATGATAGGATCATGGCATTAAACACTTAAGCATGTCAATGTGTGTGTGTGTGTGTGCATCAAAAGCAAAAGTGTGCAAACTAGGGTGAAGTGTAAAAACACATAACCATATAATGTTTCAAAATCAAAGAAACATGATTATCTCTACAAACTTTGTATTCCATAGAATCCAAAGCGACACACAAAAACATCATATATCATGAACATGATATGCATAACACAAAACAACACAAAACATAATACAATGCATAAATCAAACTCAATAAAACATCAACAAAACCATATTCAATCATCATATTTTCATATCTCATCATAAACACAAAATCCAAGAAAACTAGGGCTAGAAACTTGAAATACTTTGAGAATAAGAGAAAACTCATACCTTTTCTTGAAGATTGATGAAGGATTGATGAAGAAAATGAAGGTTTGGGAAGAGGGAGAGGCGGAAAAGACAAAGTGTGTGCACGTGATGCGAGGGAAAAGCTAAAACGTTTTGAAAACTGTCTCGGATTTAACCCTATTTGTGCAAAACATGTGATTTTCACGACTGGAATGAGTCATGAGCAAGTCGCCAAAATCCCTTGACAAAATTTTTTAAAAATTTGTTTAAGTGTTTTTTTTGTGAATCATTCTGTGCAAGCTCACGACTGGAGCTTCCACTCGCAAACAAGTCGCCAAGTTAAGTCGCGAAAATGCTAAAAACCCTGAAATTTTGAAATTTTTCTAAGTATTTTTTGCGACTGGGGGATTGACTCGCTAGGAAGTCACGAGAACTTCTGAGTAAGCTCGCAACTGGCTTGACCCACAAGAGTGAGTCTCCAAAACAAAGTTGTACAAATTTTGGATTTCCTGATATTTTTCAAAAAAAAAAAAACACTTTCCAAAAACAACTAAAAATACTCAAAAATCTTTTTGTGTTTGATCAACATATGATTGAGTATGTACAACACATTTAATCAAGTACAATCACACAAATGAATAAGGCATTCATTGAACATAGACATGTGTGATGTATGTTGGTACCAAAAGTGAGATAGTCCTTAGTTTAATGTGAAATTTCAATGATCAATTCAACCAAGACATACACAATTAGCACTAAAAAAAGTGACCAAACTCAATTATAGAAGTATGTATATATGACCTCCCACAAAACTTGATTACATAACTTTGAAGCTTTTCATTTGGCTTCTTACATTTTATAACATTTAATCATTAACGAACAAAAACATCTCATTTTGAAATCGATGCCTGAAATTTTTGATATTTCATTTTGATGAATAAGCCTTTGGCTTTTAGGCACCATACAATTTCATTACAAGTCGCTTTCTTTTTTTCCTAGTCAAATATTAGTATGTGCGAAGACATTTGCAACTCATTATCTCTTTTCGAGATTTAAGCAAAAAACATAAAAGAGTGGGAAGATAAATAGGCACAAGTCTATGCAAGTCTCAAGATCAACAAAACCATTGGCTAATCATTCATGACAAGTTTGAAAATCTATTTACAACAATCACATAGTAGTCAAGATTTTTCTCACAATGATATGAGTTCATAGAGAACAAGCTACGCTTAAAAATGCACAAAGCCATTTGTACGGAGGTACAAGGCAAAACATGCATGTGACAAAACACAATAATAGCAATCAAACTTTTTGGATTTTCTACTTTTTATGTGTTTTTGGATTTTTGACACAAAAACAAGTAAAGATTGATCAAAAAGAAAACATTCAAAGCTATTTAAAAAAAAAAAAAGCAATAAAAATGTGTTAGAATGAAAAATAAGCAAACAATCAACAAAGTCACAATATATAGAAAGAATTAATGCATGGACATGTTCTAATACTTATGCATGTGTACCTTTCTTCACTCACACGTCATGTGCGTTTGGGGTGATATCCTTAGAGGAATGGGTACTTGAGTTGCGATTCTCAAACCTTAGGGTGAAGCTTGCCAAACATGAAGCGATGGTGTCTATCATCTTCATCACATCACTAATATCATAATCAACTTCTCGCCCTTTTTATTACTTAAGGTTCCCCTTACCATTTCTTTGTCCTCTTGGCCTGGCATTCTTCAATGCTTGAAGCTTGTGGCAATTAGGTCTAGTGTGTCCTCAGATTCGACAATGGTGGCAAAAGTGTTGAGTTTGTGGTCCTCTTTGTGACTTCAGAAGAGATTTTCCTTTAGCCTTGGGTTTAGCCACCAATGGGTTTCGAGCCTTTGTCAAAACCCTTTGAGCAATCACATTTGACTTCTTCTCAAACTTCACTTTCTCAACAATTGGAGTTGCTACCATTGGTTCCTTTGCTTTAACAAACTTCATCTCCTTGGACATATTGGCACTTGAGCTACTTTCTCCGGTGTATCCTAAGCCACTTTTGTCAAAAAAGGGCTTTTGTTGTGCAAGCACTTTGTCAAGTTTCTTGGAGGCAACACACTCCACTTTGGCATTTACTTGAATCATTTCAAGCTAAAGAAACTTGATCTTAGAATAGGCATCGGTTAGTTCTTCATTTCGCTTTTCAACTTCACATTTCGTTTCTTTGTACTGCACTAGAGGACTTTTATAATCCTGTTCAACTTTCTACATTTTTCTTATGGCTGCCTTAGCCACTCTTGCATACTCACCAGTCTTCTCAAGAAGAGAATTATAGGTTTTTTGCAATCCCATTGTTCCTTCATAGACGCATTCTTCATCTTCATCATTGGATTCCTCCCCAACTCCCATTGACTCCACTTTGGTGTGCATTCAAATCTTCTGAAGAGTCCACAAATGCAATGGTCATAAATGCAGAGCAGTTTCCTTCTTCGTCACAACTTTCTTCTGAATCTGAAGTGGAGTTGTCTGAATCACTAAGGGTAGTGGCAAAGACTTTACCCTTTGCCTTTAAATAAGTAGGGCATTCCCTCTTCACATGCCCATGCCCTTTGCACTCATAGCACATGACCGCTTGAGATGGAGAAGAATCTTTAGAATCCTTCTTCTTGAAGTCCTTTTTATCCTTCTTAAAATTTGAGAATTTTCCCTTCTCAAAATACTTCCATCCTTCTTGAATTTTAAGAACTTACGAAAATTCTTAGCAAGGTACGCCACTTCCTTTTCAACCTCATCCTCATCCGATGAGTCTTAAGCTTCCACTCTCTCATTGATTGTCTTTAGAGCAAGAGATTTTCTCTTCCTTTGTGATGGTAGAGATAGTTCATAGGTTTGAAGAGAACCGATAAGTTCTTGAATTTTAATCTCATCAAGGTCTTTGCTCTCTTCGATGGTGGTAACCTTCGCACAAAAACTCTCCGGCAATGATCGCAAGATCATCCTCACAATCTTGGAGTCCTCTGTCTTTTCTCCCAAGTTAAATTTTCCAATCACCACTTCATTTAGCTTCCCATACAAAGAGTCGAACGACTCATCTTCGCTCATCTTTAGTTCCTCGAAGCGAGTGGTGAGCATTTGTAACTTGTGTCCTTCACCTTTTTGGTACCTTCATATGTGGTCTCCAAGATTTGCCACGCCTTCTTGGCAATTGTAATATGTGAGATCCTGTGAAATTCATCGTGTGAGACACCATAAAAAATAGCATTTAAAGCCTTTCTATTAGCATTGGCCACTGCAAGGGTTGCCTTATCCCAAGTGGATTTGGCGACATCCGGCCTAGTCCATCCAATATCAACAACATCCCATACATTATCATCAATAGAACATAAAAATGCATGCATACGCACTTTCCAAAAGGCGTAATTTCTCCCATCAAAGTAGGGAGGTGCATTGAGGCATTGAGACCTATCCATTGTAGGGTCAAGGATCACACTTAGGATGTAGAAATTCGACAAAGTGTGCCCGCTTTGATACCAATTAAAAGTTCAATTAGTGTGACAAACACTAATGAATCTTTAGACCCCCAATTTCAAACATAACCAATACAAGCTTATACTCAAACAATAGATGTACGGAATAATAGGCACAAGAAAAAACCCAAACAGATAAACAATTCTACACCATAATTAATCACAAAATAGCAGCAATTAAAAGGCAAGAGTAAGGGTTAGAGAGATGCAAACACAAAAATAACATTGGCATGTGTTATCAAAGAGGAAACCAAAAAACTTGGCGAAAAACCTCTCCACCGTCCTCCAAGGAGTAAAATGATCCACTAAAGAATAAAGTTGGGATACACGAATAGTAATAGACCCTCCAAGCCTAATCTATCGAATGCACCTAAGCCCTCTAAACTTCTTGTCCAACAAGGTTAAGCCTAACCGTGTCTTCTTTAGCTTCTCGAATCTTGCAATAAGCCCATTGCATCAACCAAGTGAATTGGTCATCTTCGAACTACTTCCTAAGCACCAAAATACCTCATCACTAATATAAGTGTGGTGAGATAAGAATTTGGCAAATGTACCTCTTAAGGATATGTCAATGGAGAGGGTGAGAGTAGAAGAATTTGGAGAATCAAATGTCTAAGATTGTGGATGAGTCAATCTTGGTTTTCTCTAGGGTTTCTCTCTTAAAATTCTCCTTGGAAGCTTTCTACATTTCGTGGGTATAAGAGTATTTATAGTAGTGTACGTGAGGAATGTGAAAGGTCATTTTTCTGCATAACAGGGCATTCTGGCGACTTAGTTTCCCAAGTGGGATGAGTAGCGAGTTTGAGTAGCGAGATAACTGTCAGGCCAGACTGTACTTTTTGTCCTATAGTGCTTCAGCTGTTGTGACCCTTCAGCCTCCTACATGCTTCACACGTGTGGCATTTTGGCGAGTTGCCAATCACGAGTCACTTGCGAGATTCAGTCGTGAGAAACCTCCAAATGTACACATTCTTAAATTTCTTCATAGTCTCTTACACACAACCCTTATATAATTCTCACCTAAATACAGGGTATCTAATTGCTATATTACAAGAAAATTTGGCATGGAATAAAGTCAACACAAGATTGAATAAATTCAACCTTACATAGTTTTTATTGGTTCAAGCACGATACATGCAGTGGGTAATTAATCTGATTCAATCTCCTGGTTTAACTATTATTCCTAGTTAAAATCTTTAAATAATCTAACTATAATTCAATACCTTAACCCCAAATAGATATATTCTTAGATAAGTACCATAGCACAGAATATGAAAAAGTATGTACTTTTTTATTGCATGCAAAGATAAATAATAAAGACGTCATTGCAAAAGTGTGTCATAAGGTAGATTGAATTTCAAGCTTGCCATTTTTATCAAGTCATAAAATATAGTTGATTATGAAAAGTCAAAAGTGTGTATATGTATTCACAACTTTTAAAGAATCCAATAGAAGATGTTGGCATAAAAGCTCTGTGGATGTATAATAGAAAATATGTAAAATTTACACAATTTTGTTTAAAATTGATCCATATTAATTAATCAGTGTATAATTGTGTAAATTTATAAGTTTGTTATAATAATCGTAAATTTACATTGATATTATTTATTTTACATCTAGTTTTTTATTCTTTTTTTACGTATCTCAAAGAAGAAGAAAGGGAGTGGGTGATGGTTATTGTGTGTGAAGAAAAAGAAAAAATTATAAATAAAAAGAATTGATATTTTAATGAAATGTAATGTAAAATAAATAATCTAATGTGTGGTGTTTTGAAAAATGTGTATATAAACATATATATATATATATATATATATATATTTATACGTAGGTTCTTATACGAATTAAAATAAATATAAATTTTTGTATAAACTGATGGCCCTTAGAGCACTAACATCAATACTTGTATAATAGAAAAAATATCACATTTTAGCCAACAAAACTCAAAATTTACTCTCATTAGGCCATGCAAATTTATGTAAAAATACATGGTTGTTATAGTAATTGTACTTATAAATATATACTGGCACTATTCATTTTTGTATTTAGTTTTTTAATAATTCTTTATGTGTCTTGAGAATAAAGGAAGAGAGTAAATGGTGGTTGTTATATGTGAAGAAAGAGAAACAATTTAAAAATAAATAAATAAATAAAAAAGTTGGTATTTTATTGAAGTGTAGCATGCTGTAATTGGTTTGTGATCTAGATTCTAGACAGTAAGAAGTATTTGTGGCTGCTCTTTTAATTTCAGCTTCTTGTTCTTTGTAACATATTTGCATGTGTTTCAAAAAATCTTGCTTATTCATGGAAAGAAAAATTGCAACAGTACTCCTAAATTCCTCAAGCAAAGTTTATCAAGTATAAATTCAATTCTAGGACATGGATGAGTTGCATCGGAGGAACATTTTCATAAGACATATATTACTTAAATTATTTTAAATTAAATAAATCGATATATGCTTTAAAAGTTTTAAAATTATTATATTCTAATTGTGTAATTTCTAATTTATTTAATATTAAAAAAAAAAGTCATATTCATCGCATGAATCTTTCACTTTTTCATGGTTTGAGAAGTGTCAATTTTTTTGGACCCATGCTAGCCAATTGTCAATCGGCATCATGACTTTAAGACATAATTTCAATTATTTTTTTGAGTGTGTAACAAATTTTTCCCTTAAACAATTGCCTTTGTGCATTTGAACTTTACTCATATATAAGGTATCAAATTTACGTACTTCTTTGAAGTCCAAACTAGTTTTGTTATTCAGGTTTGAGTGTTCGTTGAAGCCGAACATGGCAGCACGAGCACGAACCAAACTATTTTTTTTAACCTTTTACTAAAGCAAGAGTGGTATGTGATCATTGTGATGCCCAAATTTCAAAATTTACACACTTTTCCTATAAATTGTGGGTTATTCCTTCATGTTTATGCAGCAAGATTGCTATCTAATGTGGCCCACTTTTGTCAGAGTTTCCTGATGATTTGAACCTAGCTAGTACATAGTTCGCATCAACATATCTATGATAAATCGTGCTTCAAACAAAATAATTAAGAACATATGTGATACACGTAAAAGACTCTTTACCTACCCAGCAAGTATGATATACACTGTTGCTATAGATCTGTTGTCAATGTGATACACGAGAGATTATTTGCTGGCATTGCTGCCCATGGAAGGAAAATTTATTTTCCGTACAATAGTGAAGTATGCAAACTAATTTGGAATGAAAATAATAATAATAATAATAATAAAAATTCTGAGATTTTTTTACTCAAGCAAAAAAAAAAAATATATATATATATATATATATATGTAAACTAATTTGGTAAAAAAAAAAAAAAAAATCAACAGGTAACTAAATCCCCCCAATTCCATGGGGAGATTTGGGTTCCCTTATCAGCGATGCCTTGTTGTTTTATCTCAAGGGTGGTTCATTAATTGAGCTTGATAAATGTCATGACATATTTCCATTTGTCAATGTTTATTTTATATGATTTGGTTTTAACCAAAAAACAGTTGTCGAATTAAGATTTGGTTTTAACCTTATCAAAAAAAAAAAAAGATTTCGTTTTAACCATTTTTTTTTTTTTGGTCATTTTATTATAAAGTATGATTGGTAGGGTGCGTTTGAGGGAGAATTATGATATGCCTGTGCTTCTTTGGTTTTTGTCTTTTGTGATTCGTTCAGGTTGGGCTGAAATTAGTCGGGGGATCAGGTGCTAGAGTTATATTGTAAATAAAAAGATCTAAAAATTGAATGATTGGTGTAAAAGGCTGGATTTCCTCATAGAGTTGAATAGGTTTTTGGGGGTGTTGTGGGTAATTCTAGTACCATATAAAAAGCAATAATTATCTTACGTGATAGAATATGATTGACTGTTTATCACTTTCATATAAATTCATTATCTTTTCTTCATTACTCACAGTTTATCACATGAAAAGTTGTGATAAAAATTTTGATTTTTATGCCGTCCTAGAATTTTTTATGGAGCTACAACCTCTTTACCTACTCAACAAGAGGATAGAAAGTTATAAATTCTATATTAGTAGGACATGATCTTCTATTACTATGAAATTCATAAATGAAGTAGTCAATGGTGGGATTACGTCGTGAAAAATCTTGTATGTGTTCCTATAATAAAAGAAAATAAATTTGTTCATTTTTTGAGTGCTGTCCATTTTGTTAGTGGATTATTAAGATTGTATAATATTAATCATTTATTATAAAATGAAAGTCAAAATTATTCTCGGTCAAATTCATTTATTATAAATTTTCAAAATTAAAAGAACTTTAGGTAATAGAAATCAATGCCAGGAGAAATTATTCTCCAAAAGCATATCATAAAAAAGTAATTTTTAGTAAAAAAATAGTAATTAAAAAATTTATCTATTATATTGATGAATGAAACAAGCCACCCACAAGTCTTACCCTAGCTGACATATGGTGCAAATGCATAGAATGGGATTATATCCCAAATAACACACACTTCCTCTTGTGCCACAGTGCAAGACCAACACATGTCTTACCCTAGCCAACGTTATATCTTATATGAGTAATGCTATATTTATAATTTTCATAACAATTTCATAATAAATACTAAATAAAATATTATTATTAATAGGTAACTTAACACACACATTATCGATTTATTTAGCAAAATGTACGATGTTAATGAAACTACAATAGCAATAAGAAAGTTTCAATTTATTTTTAAATGTTTTAGACATATTTTGTAGTTTTATTCCTAGCTTAATTGATATGTTTATCCGTCATAAGGTATATCTGCTTTAGGAAATTTCCTATATATATTCAAAAAAGAGCAACATAAATTTGTCAAGCTATATAAAGTTTCCGGGTAGTAAATACGAGGTAGGAAAGCAAAATTACAATATTCAATTGCCTTGTTTCGTGCAAAACCACTATGGCCAGAAGAGAAGTCGGTGAAACAAGCAGCGGTATCTCTGAGGACCTGGAGCTGGATCAGGCAAGGATTAAATCAGTAGTGCACGCAAAAGAAAATGTGAAGCCACCCCGGCCCAAGACCAAAGATACAAAAGGTTATATTCGTGCTCCGAGATCGCGAGAATTACCAAAAGTACTATGAGCCAAGAGTGGTATCATTCGGTCCTATCCATCATGGTGGTGAGAAGTACAGGCTAGGAGAGAAGTTCAAGCTTGTGATGACAAATGAGTTCGTCAATGGCAGCGCAGAGAAGATAAGCGGTTTGTACAAAAAGGTTGGGGAGAAGATCACGGAACTGAGGGACTGCTATGAAGAGGAGGTGAACAATGACTTTAAAGGTGATAGGCCCTCGCATGGTTGTTATTATAGGACGGCTGCGCAATACTACAATACATATACTGCGCAGTCAACACAGCCAGCCCAGCCAACCCAGCCGACCCAGCCAGAGCAGATAAGAAAAAGTTCGAAGATCTGAATATAAAACCCGACAGTGTAGCATTTACTGCCTTTATACAACAGGATTTGTTTTTGCTTGAGAACCAGCTTCCCTACTGTCTGCTCAAATGATTGATGAGATGGAGTGGGAATGAATTCGGGTTGAAGAAATCGATTGAAAATTATATTGAAGGACACGTTATGGTACCACAACCAGAAGATCTGTCACTAATTCTCAGCTGCGCATGGCTGAGTTCGTTATCATGGAATTGGTCGCAACCGTCTGAGAAAAAGAAGGCCGCCAGTCATCAAATATTGGCTGCGCTTGCCTAAGTTTGTTATCATGGAGTCTCTCGCAAAGACGAAAGCGGCGACAAGAAGAAACTAAGCTTCAAGAAAGCGGTCACTTGTCAATACCAATGGATCCATGGAAATAAAGATCCCATCCAACTTCTCGATCTTCTGAGGACTCAACTCTTGGGTAAGCATCAACAAATCATGCCAAAGCAACAAACTAGGCAATCCTATCGCAATGGTCAGGAGCTTCGAGCAGCAGGTATTCATGTGGAACGTAGTAAAAAGGAAGATAGTTGCTTGAGGTACATATCTTTTACCGAACTCTGTTGTTTGGGATACCTTTGGCTTCCTCCAATAACTGTGGATGACTCAACGAGACCAAAGTTCTTGAACTTGATAGCCTATGAGATGTGTCTAGATTTCAAAAATGATTTCGGGATCACCTCTTACATATTTTTTCTTGATTCACTGATCGATGAAGCCAACGATGTTAAGATGCAAAGGAAAGCAGGAATACTCTACAACTGCCTTGGCAGCGATGAAGAAGTGGCTCAAGTCTTCAATGAGATAGGCACCGACTCGGTGCCTAACAACGAAATATATGGCAATATCAGATTTCAAATTCAGAAGCACTACAAGAACAAGTTTATGACCTTGTTGGCTCTATTCTATCACGATCATTTCAGCAGCCCCTGGACGTTCATGGCTTTTGTTGGTGCATTGTTGGCACTTGTGCTAACTTTCAGACTAAATATGCCGTCAACTCTCCCCCAGGACCCTGCGATAACTTCTGCAAGAAATTCACCTGAAACTAATTATCGACAAGGTAATACTTTATTTGCTGTTTTCTTTTCAAGTGTGTCTAGCTAGCTGATAATTACGTGGTTTCTAGTGGTGCTCTACACTCTCATGGGATCAATCCCTATTTGAGAGTTCAAAACACTGCTACGGGACTACTTAAGTATTACCCTTTTTACGTGACTTTCCCCAAATAATAAGGTCAAGGGTCATCCCAAAGCCACATCATCTTATTAATTTGTTTAGCTTGATATTGAAGTTTTCTTGCAATAAGTGAGTGTGGTTGTGCTTTCTAATTTGATGCAATGTGTTTGGATTAGATATAATAGTAAGAGTTTGTATGTGATGTATGTTTTAAGTGTTAATAGCATAGTTCTCAAATCGTGAATCGTATCGTGAATCATTTTTTCATTTTTATGTATCGTGTATTGTATCGTATCATGTATCGTAAGATATACAAACACTATATAAAATTTATAAAACATTATACATATACATATATTTATTATAAAATTGAAACATATGCAAATAATGACTACTTTAATTATCACTTATGTTATAGTATTTGACTAAGCTAACCAAATAAACCAAATGGAAATATATTTTTAACATCCATATCCAAAAGATAAAAATATCCATATCCAAATTCATTAGAGTTCAAAGTCACTACATATTATATTAGTCAAAATCATTTTTTTCCTAATCATATTCATCACTGCCTAATCAAAATCATCAAAATCATCTCCATAGTCCAAGTCAATGAAGTTATCATCTTCATCATCTTGCAAAATCATTTCATAATTGGCATCTTCTTGTACATCTTCTTCATCATCTCCAACGTCCACTATCTCTTCTGGTTCTTCAACTTCAATAACTTTTTCTTTACTTTTCTTTTTGGCATTCAAATTTCTTGGACCCATAAAAATAATAACAAAAAATATATATCGTCAAAATTAGCATTTTATTCATAATATAGAAAAGAAAATTTCAATTTAATATAAATTTATACCTCTCTTTCTTTTTCTACTACATCCTTCTTCATTAACTTCAAAGCATTCATGAATGTCCATCCATGAAGTATCTTCTGGCAAGCAAGGTTCTTCCTTTTTGATAATCCATTCATCATCAGATTCCATATTCGATAGACAAATTGGATCATATGAGTCACCATTCTCTTCTCTCTTTATTTGTCTCAACTCCAAATTAATATTATAGTTTACAAACACCAAAGCATTCACTCTTTGTTGCTCAAGACAATTTCTTTTTTTAGTGTGTACATGATCAAAAGTACTCCAATGTCTTTCACATCCCGTTGCACTACAAGTTAGACTTAAGACACGTATAGCTAAGTTTTGAAGCTCTTTGCAATGTACTCCATAACTTTCCCACCATAATGCTATATTACCAACAAAAAAAATTGTAAAGGGCTACAATATAATTATGATAACAACAAATAAAAAGCTACATTAAGATGATGATGATAATCAATAATAATGATAATAACAATAGCACATACCTGGCTGCTTCTTTGTTCTTGTAAGTATAGCCATTTCTTTTCCAAACAAACCCTCAGCTTTATCAAATTTCTCCAATTGTAGATCAATCTTACACCTCTCCAAAGTTGTAGGACATATCCTTTCAATCACTTCATAAAGTCCAACTCTCACTTCTTTATTTGCAACAAAGTTGGGATCATAATGAAACCTATCACAGTTTTATATCTTATAAATAAATATGCATAGAAAATATAAAGATAAAGATTAAAATATATAACAATTCAAATAATGAACTTACTTAGGATTGAGAAAATAAGCTTCTGCATGTAAAGGCATATGAAGTTAAAGCTCCCATCTAGTTTTAGTAATTCTTAATATAGGTCTATATCTCCTTTGCACATCATTAAAATTTCCGGATTTGCTCTTTTGCTCTATCCATAGCTTCATATATGTAGCCCATTGCTGGTTTTACATCACCATCTACAAGCCTTAAAACTTTTACTAAAGGGATCACACATTTCAAGCAAAATTTAATAGCAGGCCAAAACTTTGGATCACTTAAGACAATTAATTGGACATTAATGCCATCACTTTTCTTTGCATAGGGACTCTTAGCCCATTCCTCAGATGCAAACATAGACCTTAATCCAATTTTTTGTTGATATATACTCTTCAAAGTTAAGTAGGCAGTGACAAATCTTGTGACACCTTGTCTTGCCAATTCTCTCCCTTTTGTATATTTTCTCATCAAATCAAGCACCCAAATATGACGGTAAATAAAAACAGTGATCTTCTTTGTTTTTTTTTTTTATAGTATTTGCATGCATAGGCAAATCACCAATATCAAGAAGCATCAAATCAATACAGTGGGCAACAAAAGGATTCCAAAAGATCTTACGTCTTTTTTCCATTAATTTTTCACCAGCTGAAACATAAGCTGAAGCACTATCTGTCATTACTTGTACCACATTCTCCTCTCCAATTTCTTGCACCAAAGAATCAAGCAATTGAAATAAATTTTCATCATTCTTGGAAATATCAGAGGTGTCAATAGATTTAAGAAAAATTGTTCCCTTTGGACTATTGACAAGGAAGTTTGTGATAGACCTCTCTCTATTATCCATTCATCCATCTGACATTAAAGTGCAATCTGTTTTTTTCCACTCATTTTCATACTTATCCAATGTGAAATGCATATTTTCTACCTCTTTTTTCAAGAAAGTCACCCTTGTTTCATAATAAGGAGGGAGTTTCAATCCCTTGCCATAATTAGCAACTGAATCCATTATTTTTTTAAACAAAGGGCTCTTAACTAAATGAAAAGGTATAGCATGAGCATAAAAAAATCTACAAATAGCCAAACAAGTTGCAGTATGATCTTTCACCAAGGAAGGTAAAGTCACTTGTTTAGAATTTGATTTCCCTTTTAAGTATGCATCCACGGTTCCCTTTTTTGCATTATCACCACCAATCTTTTGTAATTCATCTTCTTGAAGACATTCAACATCAAACTCATCATCAAGTTGCTATTTTTTTTTTTTTTTTTTAATGTTTTCCAAAAGTTTGGCAAAATAATTTTTAACATCTTCAAGCACCTCCAAGCATGGTTTAACATCCTTATGTGTATGTGCCAAATGGTTTTTCATTCTTATGACTCCACCCCAATATTCGTTTGAGCAATAATTTCATTTAAGCTTAAGCCTACTTGTCTTATCATCATTAATACGTAGACAATGATCCCAAGTGGGATCTTTCTCCTTATTTCTTTTCCTCCTATCACCCTTTATATATATATATACCTAAAAGCAAATATGAACACATGAATTTACAGTCAATCAACAACTTTTATGTACACAAATTAAGCATCATAGTTACACTATCACAAATTCACAGTATTAATATTAACATTACAAAATACACACACACACACACATATATATAATATTTATATATAAACACTCATATACATACATTGATACATATTCAGTTATACTAAACTAATTTTTAATAAACCACTCGGTTATATTAAACTAAATTAACTAATATAATAGGTCAATAACAATAAATAATTACAATAATTTTTTAGTATAAAGAATTAATCAAAAAATTTTATTAAGAAAAAAGAAAAACTAACCTTACACACACAGTGGACCCAACGTGAGGCAGCACTTCTTGTTGTTGTTGTCTTGCTCTAGTAGCATGTGAGAGTGTGGGACTTTTGGGTTAGGAAAAGGAATAGAAGAAAAAGACAAGATTGTGGTCCTTTGGAGCTTGTGGTCCCTTGATGAGAGATCTCCTGAAACTTGATGATCTAAAAGGTAAAAAGATGAAAACAAATAGAGAGGAAGCCAAAGGGGTTTTGGGAAAGTTGAGAGCTTGAGAATTGAGATACAAAGGAAAATATCAGATAAAAAACGTGTGGGTGACTGTTGCGGCTATGTGGTGTGGGTAAATCAATTTAATTGTGGTTCAATTTTTTTAGGGCTAAAAAAAAAAAAATAAGAAGGCTTTTGTATTGAGCCAAACCACCAAAATAGCCCAACTTGCTTTTAAAAAAAATGGAAAAACGTTTTGGGCTAAACTTGGGCTAAAATTTTGGTTGAAAAAGCCTATTTAAGTCAATTGTTTATGTATCGTCTGATACAACTGATACGTATGATACATACAACTGTATCGTCCGATTCATATGCACCTACGATACGTATCAACGATACAGCACTTTTTTCAAACGATATGATACATATCGCGTATCATACGATACTGACAACTATGGTTAATAGTATATAACCCATGCATATGCATGGTACAATTAAAAATAATGAGAATTACACACACACACACACACACACACACACACACACATATATATAGGTTCAAATTATACCATAGTGTAAGAGTTACACATTTTTTAAGTCATTGATGTATACTTAAAATAGACTTGCCGGTACATGATAAATGTTGATTGATTTAAATTAGTCCTTGATAAGAATAATTTATTCAATTAATAATTTTCATTTTCACTAGTCGGAATCAAGGAATAGAAATAAACATGCATACGTGTGACAGTTACATTTTTTTTTTTTTTTGAGAGTTCATTAAAGGAATGGAAAGAATTTACAATTATTAAATGTAATTTTTTTCTTAAATGAGTAAATAATTTGATAATTCAAAAATCTAATTACTTTTAGGGTCACATTAATCAAATGAGGACATAATTATATTTAAAATCATGCAATTATCCCTTAAAATTTTCAAAAATTCTCATTTCATCAAAAATTTGCAATTATACCTCTTGTTGTGCCCATGGGTCTGTTGACTGTCATTCTTGTCATGTTAGTCCATTGGATTTATTACCTCTTTTCTTGAGATTTCACGGCCCATTTACTTTACTTTTACCTCTTATTGTGCCCATGGGCCTGCTGGCTACCATTCTTGCCATGTTGGCCCATTGAATTTATTACCTTTTTTCTTGGGCTTCCACGACCCATTTGTTTTGCTTTTACCTCTTCCATTTCCCTTTTTCTCTCACCTTCCCCTATTATTGGGCTTCTTCTGCCATTGAGCTTTTTGTCAAAAATGGACATCGACACTAGGTAAGACAAAATTATTTTGTTTAAAATTGGTTGATTGGGCTTTTTTTTTTTTTTTTTTTTGTAACTTTACTACTGGTAATTTTTGTTGTTGAGCTAATTTTTTGGGCTCTTGTATATTCTGTTTTAGATTTTAGATCTATAAAATTTTTCATGCTCTTTAAAAGGAGGAAAATTCTAACGCTACAAAATTTTTTACAAATTAGTAATGTGGGGAGTAATTATTAGTAAGTAAAAAAGTGGTATAAATTGTGAGCCCATATACAAACCAATAAGAATTTTTGCTACCTCAATAGTTTGTAAAAAAATTATAACTAGAAAAATATAATTGATGATGCTGAAAATATCACCAATAGGTCACACAGCACTCACGACTCGAAGCGAACCTGCACAACAAGAACAAAAAAAAAAAAAAAACTTTAGAGAGCACCGGTGTGGTGCCGGCCAAACACTCTCCGAAGGTCAAGTCAGAATTCTTCTCACAACTCTAGAGTGCTAGAGAGGGTAAATTATGCGTACCTTGATTTGCGAGGGTATTAGGGCTTTTATAGTAGTAGAGAATCGGTTTTTCCTTCTTGATGTCCAAGTCTATTCCATATGGGACTCTACTTCAAGTCTCTCTGAGTGTGGCGAGCAAGGTTTTCCTTATAGGGGAGATCTATTTTCAGTGTGCGTGTCTTCTAGAATCACCCTTGTGCTCGGATTTCCATATTGGAATTCTAGGGCGTTTCTAGGCAATGAGCGATAGAGATCTTAGATCATGGGCCCTTACTGTGCCCTTTGGCGATGGGCTTTCGAAGAGTGTTGGATCATCTTTACACTGGCCCGACAGTTCCCATCCATCAGGCCCATTAACATAGGCCCGTCAGGCTCATATTTTATCCTCTTCAATAACATTACTCTTAAAATAATCAATTATATTGTTAAGGGGGAAATATAATTTTATAATTTTTTTTTTTAAATTAGTACCTATGTATATACTAATTTATAATATATATATATATATATATATATATATATATAAACAGAGGCAATTGCCCCCCAAGATCAAAGAATATCTCCATCCTGGCTAATACTCCTTGATTTTGCAATGTGATTTCAAGTATCTTGCTGCTCTAGGAAGGCTTGTGATATTGTACATCAATTTCAATAAGCTTGACCCAAATAGAAAGGTTAGAAAGTTTTTGGTGGGTACATATGTGAAATAATACAAACACTAACAAATATATAATATAATAAAGTGATCTATACAAATACGGCACTAGAACATACACGCTTCACACGTATGGCCAAGGTGGTACACGTGCGTCATCAAGATATTATATTTTGTTTAAATAAAATGAAATATACTAAAGCATAACCCATGGACGATATTTTCTAAATTAGATTTTTAAAAGGATTTATGAATTAATTGGAAATTCATGATGTTAAAATTGTTGGGGAAAAATCCTAATTCACTCAATGTCTATGTGTGAATTAAAATATATAACTACCAAGTAATAGCAATATTATGGAAACAAAAAAAATTCCAGCAAACACCACAAAAATACAACCACATAAGAACACCAAATCTTATATGGAAAACCCTCCGATGTAGAGGGAAAAACCATGGGGCAGTTCTGAAAAATATCCACTATGAAATAGAGATTACAACTCTCAAGTTTGTGCTAAGCTTGAGTCCACAACAAATTGGATATACAACAAATAAATCTCAATGAGTAAATACAATCTCACCACAAAACCAGTAGGAAAATCTTCCTTTGAATACTCCAATTCTCCATGGTTGTAGTACTCAAAAACACCATGAGAACTCTACCAATTTATCTTTCTTATGTGTAACTTGAGCAAAGAAAAATGTCACCTTTTTCTTTTTCACTCTCTCACACTCTCACTATGTTTCTCTTTATCTCTTTGGATTGCACCTCTCAAGGTGAAGCTATCTCTTTCTTTGTGTCTTGCTCTCTCTAGAACTCACAGAAATGACCCAAAAAAAAATGGCTTTCTTGCTTCAACTCTCCAAAAGACCGAATGGCCTTAGTTTCTTTTTTTCTTCTTCTTTTATTTTCCTTAGCGTGTCTCACACACCTTGCATCACTTCTCATTAAGAGAAGTCAGACCTCTCCCAAGCTTTGATCATTTCTCAATAAATGAGAAAGCTAGCTTTGAAGACTTGTGTTGAAGATCTCCTCCAGCACAGTATGGAGGAGATCTTCAACACAAGTCTTCAGTTAGAATTCATGCCGGCTAACCCGACACAAAGCTTTAGCTTCTCTCTAGACACAACCTTGGTCAACATGTCAGCTGGATTTTAACCTATGTGAATCTTCTCTAATTCAAATGACTGTTGCTCAACAAGTAGTCTTAACCAATGGTATCTCAGTTCAATGTACTTCAAGCGTGCATGGTACATAGAATTCTTATCTCACCTTAATTACTAGCACTCTGACTATCACAATTAACTATATGCCCATCTTGCTTCAAACTCAATTCTTGGAGAAACCGTTTCAACCAAAGCATCTCTTTACTTGCTTCATTAGCTGGAATATAATCAACTTCAATTGTAGATAAGGCAACGCACTTCTGCAATCTTGACTGTCATGATACAACTCCCCCTGTAAAAGTAAATAAATACCCTAATGTAGATTTCCTACCATCAAGGTCACCTGCCCAATTTGCATCTACATAACCCTCCAAAACTGGTTTAGAATCACCAAAAAGTCAAGCACAATTTAGAGCTACCTCTCAAATACCTGAAGATCCACTTCACTGCTTCCCCGTGATCTTTGCCAGGATTTACCGTGAATTTGCTGAAAACACCAACTTCATGAGCAATATCTAGTCGTGTGAAAACCATATTATACATCAAACTCCCAACTACTGAGGAATAAATAGTTGATGCTATGTCTCCTTTCTCTTTCTTTGATGAAGAATAAGATCTCTTTCTTAACTTGAAATGAGAACCAAGAGGTGTGTTGACTAGCTTGGCATGCTTCATATAGAACCTTTCAAGAACCCGCTCAATATATTTCTCTTGTGTTAACCATAGGTTCTTAGCTTTCCTATCACGTAGAATCTACATACCCAAAATTTGTCTTGCTGGACCCAAGTATTTTATATCAAATGACTTGATCAAGTCCTTCTTCAAATTTCCAATCACACCTGTATCTTGTCCTACTATCAACATATCATCTACATATAGCAAAAGAATAACAAATTTACCATTGGGAAATTTTCTAACATACACACAATGATCTGCATTTGTCCTTGTGTACTCGTGCCCACCATCAATGAGTCAAACTTCTTGTACCACTATCTTGGAGCTTGCTTCAAGCCACACAAACTCTTCTTTAACTTGCAAACCATGTGCTCTTTCCCTTTCACTTTGAATCTCTCTGGCTAATTCATGTAGATTTCTTCTTTCAAATCAACATGAAGAAAAGCTGTCTTCACATCAAGTTGCTCAAGCTCAAGATCCAAGTTATTTACTAATCCTAGAACTACTCGAATGGAACTCATCTTGACTACTGGAGAGAATATCTCATCAAAGTCAATCCCTTGTTTCTGATTGAAACCCTTAACCACCAATCGAGCTTTATACTTCACTAACTTGTCACCATTTTTCTTTAGCTTGAACACCCATTTGTTTTTCAATACCTTCTTGCCTTTAGGAAGTTCCACCAAGTCATAAGTCTTATTCTTGTTTAAAGAATTCATCTCTTCATGCATAGCCTTCAGCCAGCTCTACTTATCCTTATGAGATTACACTTCCTGAAAACTTTCTGGATCTCCCTATTCAGTAATCATAGTATACCCAGAAGTGGGATATCTAGTCGATGGACGACACTCTCTAGTAGACCTTTTCACCTGAGGTTCTACCATCTCTAATGGAAAAGGCTGCTCTGCCTGCTCAACACCATCTATATCTATCACATCGTCACCATCAACACTTGTTGGCTCGTCAGCATCAAATTCAGTTGGTTCATCATCATAATTCTCATCTTGTACCTCTTTCCTATTTGTGGCATTATCTGAGGAAGAAGAGGTAGGTGTAAAATCAGGAACACCTTCAACTGTAGCTTTAGGCTTCTCAATTTTCTCAAAGTTTGCTAAGTTTTCATTCTCATGAAAAACCACATCTCAACTTCTGATCTGTTAGGCTCTAAAGACTTAGGATCTTATGTATTTAGAACTCTAATGTGTATTGTTGGCAAACCATGATCAAAACAGATGTTTAGTCATGTTTAGACTTGCTCAAAGTTGGTTCATTTATGTAAAGTTGGATTTAAGTTGATGCAGACTTATTATAGCATTTCGGCCTGGTTCGATTGATCGAAGCTTAGGCTCGATCAATCAAAATTCGGGCAGAATGCGTTTTTTGCAGAATTCCAACTCAGCCCTATTTTATTTAAAATGTTTAGGGTTTTGTATTTTTGCCTTAGGTATATAAGGCAAACCCTAGCCACGTTTTAATGTTGCTCATATTGCTGTTTGTGTAAATCTCTTGTGAGATCTGTAAGGAGCTTTCCTTTACACAAACTTAGGATTATCAAGAAGGAGATTCGTTCAAGAACTTGATGATCATTCAGTTTCTGCCATAAGAACTTAAAGAAACACAAGTGGGTGTGCTTGTACTTGCTGGAGAATCCAAGAAAGAAGGAGTCCGTGGTTTCAGAGCTTGCACGTAGTCGTATCAGTAAGTTTCTACTGGTGGGCAGCAAAAGGATGTTAGTGGTCTAAGTCCTGTTGAACAACTTCGATTCTTTCATAGTGGATTCAGGTTTACCTTGAGGATAGTTAAGTTAAATCCTCCCCAGGTTTTTACCGGTTTGGTTTTCTAGGTGATCATATCATTGTATTATTTATCTTTCCGCTGCTTTGCATGATATGATTGTTTGATTATGATAACCTAGATTTAGAATTTGGACTAAGTAACAACTTGGCTAATTACCTAGGTTAATCCAATTGTATTTTTAAGGGGTCTAAAAACTATCAAGTGGTATTAGAGTAGGTTGCTTTTTTGTTGTTGATCTTTTGATCACTGAGCTGATCTTTGACCCCTATTGTCGTGGAACACGGACATTCTCTTGTTATTCTTCCTCACTTTGATGGGAATAACTATACTTATTGGAAAGTAAGGACGAAAGCATTCCTGAAATTAATTGATGAGAGAGTCTAGAACTCCTTCGAATACAGATGGGAAAAGCCCACTACTCCTGTTAGTGAATGACAAACTTCTCAAAAAGAAGCAGCCGCGTTCAATAGCAAAACTATAAATGCTATCTTTAATGCTATTTCTATGAAGGAATTTAAGAGAATCTCTAATGTTGAGGTTGCCATACTGCTTGGAATATCCTCCAAACTGTGCATGAAGGCACAAAGGCTGTCAAAATCAACAAATTGCAGCAGTTAACTTCTAAATTTGAAAGCATTAGGATGTCTGATGATGAATCTTTTGATGAATTTTATGCTAAACTTAATGATATTGTTAATTCTACAAATAACTTTGGTGAAATCTATGATCAACCTAAAATTATTAGGAAGATTTTAGATCTTTGACTGAAGATTTTAGACCCAAGGTGACTGCCATCTGAAAGCAAGGATGTGAACTCCATCCATATTGATGAACTTGTAGGATCTCTTCAATCCTATGAGTTGGACCTACCTAAGAATAGCAAATCCAAATCAATGGCTCTTAAGTCAGTTGATGATGTTGATGTTGGTGAATTTGATGATGAGCACTCTACTACAGAGATTGCTTACCTTGTCAAGAACTTTAGGAACTTCCTTAGAAACAACAACAGAAGGGCTAGAGATAAGAACACTGCTGAACTTAGAAAATTTCAAAAGAATGATCCCACTAAGGTCAACAACACTGATAAACCTAGAGAAAAAGCAGGTCAATCTTCTAATAATTCTATGGGTCCTCAGTGTTTTGGATGTCAAGGGTGTGGTCACATGAAATCTGAATGTCCTACTTACTTGAAGTCTAAGGGTAAGCCTATGGTTGTAACCCTTAGTGATGGTGATATTTCTGATGATGAGTCTGGTTGTGACGAGGATGGAAACTTCATTGCCTTCACTACTACTGCTGTAGTCAATGAAAGCGTATCTGCTAAAGAGAACCCTTCTAATGGGGAACTCTCTGAGGACGTAGATCTTCAAGAAGCCTACAATAAATTTTGCAAAGTTGTTGCAAAGGATACTATGAATGTTGAATTAGGCTTGAAGAAAATTTCTTCTTTTGAGCTTGATAAGAAAAATTTGTTTGTTAAATTGTTTAATGCTTCTGAACTTTTGAATAATGTGAACACTGAGAACATGCTTTTGCTTGATAAAGTTAAGAATTTGGAATATGAGCTTTCCGTTGCTAGAGAACAATCTAATAGGTCTGCTAGTTCCAAACTTGACCATATGCTTAGTGTTCAAAAGTCTCCTTCTGACAAAATTAGGTTAGGTTTTGTAGAAAGCATTAATGTGTCTACACCCAATTCCACTATCTTTGTTCCTTCAGCTTCTTCTGAACCCCCTGTGAGTGAGATTGTGAGTGAGGTTATCAAACCCTTAGAAGTTACACCTCCTAGGAAGATTAGGGTTGAACTAAAAGAGTCTAAACCTAAACAGCCTACCCTTTCTAAGGACAAGTTACATGATAAGCCAGCATGGGTTTGTCATTTTTGTGCAAAGTCTGGACACATTCGTCCAAACTGTTACAAGCTTCAAGTTGCTAAGAAAGCAAACAAACCAAAAGTACTTGTGCCTTAAGCACAAGATCCTATGGTACTCATTGGTGAATTGGTAAAAGCTCTAAACCTTTATTCCAATCCTGGAGTTGGAAATCATTCCCATATGAATAAGAACTCCAATGCTTGTGGTGCATCTAAAAAGTTTTGGATGCAAAAGACTCAATCTAATTGAGTCTTTCTAACATGGTCTTTGTGCTTCATTACTATTCTTTGTGACCTTTGTTCTATTGTTTATTTTGTTTCTAGGATTTACATTGCATAACATTCATGCATTTCATTCTAAGTTGTTTTTGTTTTTGTTTGTTTTTTTTTTTTTCCTCAAAATAAATATTAAAAAAAAAAAGGAAGGAAAAGGAAGCAAATTGTGTTTTGCACTATTTTCTTGGTTTTTGAAAAACAAGGTTGGTCAATTTATTTTGATATAACATGTCTTTTGTACCTTGTTTAGCTTTGATGAGCTTACTTATTGCACTTTACTAGTTAAAGCTTTGTAGTGCATGTTGTGTGGGAAAGATGTTTATGGTTTTGATCACTTTGTCTTGATCTTGAAGTCACTTGTCTTTGACTGTCGGACTTAAACCTTTAGAGAAAGGCATACATAACCATTTCACCACTGTTCACTAATCAATCATGAACACCTTAGTACATATCGTAAGATTTAGTACTGGCGAAAATGGGTAATTACCCATAAAAAACAAACTATTTAGTTAGTAGGATCCGTTTACAAACTATATATATTTTTAGCAACTCGAGTCTCAAAGACTCGATTTTGGGCCCCTAAATCGACCCTCTAAGGCTCGATTTTCATGGGTTGTTCATGTCTGATGTGGCAGTTTGTCCAGATGGCATCTAGATGGAAATCGAGTCTTAAAGACTCGATTTCCAACCCAAAAATAAAATATTAATGACCCAAAATGCAACCCAAAATGCAGAAACAGCGGAAAAAAAGGCAGAAAGAAAGAAAAAAAAAAAAAGAAAGAGGAGAAGAAGAAGAAGAAGGAATGGCGACACAGGCTGCGCGCGACAGATCCAGGCCGGTGACCCAGGCCGTGCGCGACTAGGTTGCCGCGCGACCCAGGTCGCGCGATCTGGTTTTTTTTTTTTTTTTTTCTCAGATCTGGTTTTTTTTTTTTTTTTTTTCTTTCTTCTCTTCGCGTGCGATTGGGTTTTTTTTTTTTCTTTTTTCTTCTCTCTGATGAACACATTCTTCTCTGGTTTTTTTTTTTTTTTTTTTTTTTTTTTTCCTTTCTACTCTGATGAACGCGTTGTTGTGGTTTTCCTGCTGCCCTTGTGGTTTTTTTTTTTTTGTTTTTGTTTTGAATGTAAATCGAGTCTTAGAAACTCAATTTTCATGTAGACGCCACGTGAAAAAAGTGCCACATCAGACAGGAACAACCCATGAAAATCGAGCCTTAAACGCTCGATTTAGGGGCCCAAAATCGAGTCTTTGAGACTTGAGTTGCTAAAAATATATATAGTTTGTAAACGGATCCTACTAACTAAATAGTTTTTTTTTTTATGGGTAATTACCCATTTTCGCCTTTAGTACTCGAGAAAGTGTAGCACATGCACAAAAAAATCATAAGGTGTAGCCTCGGTTTACATGCTAAAATTGGTGTGTACATTATTGGACTTAAAGTTAGATTAAATAATTGCTAAAATTGGTGTGTACATTATCTTGGCTATTTTAATAAGTTTCTGAATAATTAAAATTTGTATGTATAATATGAGGCAAAATCAAGAAACTTACATGATTGCAAGCTTATGATCTAGGAGACGTGGGAGATATATGACGTAACTCTTTTGGTAATAGTCTCTTTCAAATTCTATGTGATGAATTTTGTAGACTTTATTTTTAATTGTTATACTCATATCACCTCACATGTATCTCAAGTTTTTGCTAGTTACACATACTACACAAGTTACTCTTTGCTAAACATTGTACATGTTACTGTGTATGTCTTTGGTTTGACCAACCAAGTTTGCAAATACTTTGAGTTTTTTATGCAAAACAATTTTGATGCTTGAAAATCTTATGGAAAATGCTTGAAAATCTTAATTTTGGGAAAACTGGGCTTAAAACTTTGTTTTTAAAAAACATTACATCACATACTCATGCATTTTGTTCATCAATTTCAATGCTTTGAGGTGTTTCTAAAATGTGTCTTTGTTATTTTCAAAAACTGTGTTTTTTCTCAAAATTTTGTGAGCCTTTGTCTACTTCGATTGATCCAATCTGTTTTTCGATCAATCGAAATTGTTTTAAAAGTCTTAAGGAAGCCTCTGTCTACTTCGATTGATCCAATCTGTTTTTCGATTAATCGAAATTGTTTTAAATTTTTTAAAGAAGCCTCTGTTTGTTTCGATCAATCAAAACTAATTTTTGATCAATTGAAAGTCGTGAATCAGGTTTTTTTTAAAAGTAGATTTGACTTGTTCAGGGTTACTTTTCAAAAGTTCTTTTCAAACTTTTCTCTATCTCCGAATTGGGCAAAGCTCACCTACCAATTTTTTGTTGTTTTCCTCCAGATTTTTTGCAAGGTTTTCCTCTCTCTAAGCCGGTAAGTCTATTTTTCCCTTCCTTTTGCATTTTAGTTCAAGCTTTCATGCATTTTTACATGAATTTCATGGGTATTTTTGGAACTTTTCAAACTAGGATTTTTGTTCATTCAAGTTTCTTTTTTCTGAAATTGAACATTGGGTTTTGTTCCTATAATGTTATAATCATGATCTATGATGATTAATTTGATCAATTTGGTGTTTTGTGAGAAATTGAAAATTCTAGAGCTTGTAATTGATCATTATTTTATGTAATCTAACTTGTGATCTTTTTTTTATGTAATCTAACTTGTGTAAAGATAAATTGGTCAAAGTTTTTACAAAATGAACAAGTGGTTTTTCAATTTTTGAGGTTTTTGTTAGAAACTCTATGCTTAAGCCAATTTTTTGAACTTGATTTAAATTTGAACTTAATTGCACTGCATTAGAGCATGCATCATGACATTTAAACTGTTCATGCATCATATAGATTTTTGTTCTATATTTTTTTGTGCTAACTTGCAATCTGCCCTGGGTTTTTTTGTTTTTTTGTTTTTTTTTCTTTGTGTCTTGGTCCTTATCCTAACACCATGCCTAGGAAGACTAGAGCCTATAGGACCCCGTCCACTTCCTCTGAGTCTCCCTCTAGGAGTAGGTTATTTAGGAATGACAAAAGCAGAGAGGTCTAAAGCGTAAGATTTGGGCTGAGCATTCTGTTGTGTTAGATGAGGTAGATCCTGCCATTAGGGCAAACCTTGAGTGTAGAGGTTAGCTGTCCTTGTTAGAGGTAGATCATCCACCCCCGACCACCCTGATTAGAGAGTTCTTCTCGAACCTCTCTTGCCATGTCTATGATTTTAACACCCTTGTTCGGAGTTGGATACGAGGTGTTGAGTTCACCATTACTCCTCAGATAGGGGTTGATGCTCTTGGGGTTCCAGTCGTTAGGGAGCCTGTCTATCCCTATGAGGAGTCTCCACCCTTAGATGACGTTATGTCATATATCACTGGGTCTTCTATCCAATGGAGTTTTGATCCTCGGATCACGTCTGCTGAGCTTACTAAGATTGCCTATCTTTTCTTTAGGATAGCGTGTCATTCTTTGTGGCCTATTTCTCATCTCCACACCATCCCTCTTGAGTGATGTGTGTTCTTGTACGCTTTTATTTCTGGTGCGTCTATCAGCTTTCCACATCTGTTTCTTTGTTCTTTGAACAAAGTTCATAGGAGTTTTATCGTAGCACATGCTCTTATCCATCCTATTTTCATTCATAGGATTTTGATGTTTCTAGGTCTAGTTGATTTCCCTGCCGGTAAGCTCGTTCATGTCATAGCTCCCATAGTTGCCACCTTCCTTAGGCAGAGGGTTGTTCACTTGAGAGTTGGTCCTACGCATCCTAGTGGTGCGTCACCTAGTGTTGTTCCCCCTCCTCCCTCTTCTACAGGTGCTGATATGGCTGAGGCATCTGGTGCTGTTGCTGCTGATGCTAATGTTCCTCCACCGAATACTTTTGATGATTCAGACATTCGACATATGTTGGATCATGTCTTGACCATTCAGGCGGCTCATGGATAGATTTTGGTGGACGTGCTTGATGAGATCCGTGCTTTGCGCGTAGAGTTGGCCCAGTTTCAACGATCCTCACCGCCACCTCCTTTTGATGATGGATTTTGATTGCCCTTTGGCATTCCGTCACAAAAAGAGGGAGTACATATTTGAGCACCTGTAGAGTTTTTGTTTTCAGGGGGAGAGCTTTTTTATTGGTTGGAGCTTGTGGAGTTTAGATTGTATCTAGGTGCTTCACATTGTATTTACCTTTTTAGCTCTTGTCATATTTTTGTTAGGCTATTCATGTTAGGGGGAGATACTTTTATTATTTTATATGTTTCTTGTTTCAATTGCTTATTGATTTATATTTATGAGTTATTCATTGATATATATCTTTATGGTGTGTTGGTTGAAATCAAGAATTTATTTTGTTTTACTTGTATTTTCCACACATGCAGTTATGCATTTTGTTTAGTGTTTCAAGAAATATACAGGTTGATTCAACTGAGCTGCTGTCTACATTTGCAACTGATGGACAGTAGTTAGGATTGAATTTGTTTTTATGATCATATTTTTTGTAAAGGGCTTTTCTTTGTAAACTTTGAGTTTTTAGTTGTGTTTTGTCACGGATTGCCAAATGGGGAGTTTGTTAGATTCTAAAGACTTAGGATCTTATGTATTTAGAACTCTAATGTGTATTGTTGGCAAACCATGATCAAAACAAGATGTTTAGTCGTGTTTAGACTTGCTCAAAGATGGTTCATTTATGTAAAGTTGGATTTAAGTTGATGCAGATTTATTATAGCATTTCGGCCTAGTTCGATCGATTGAAGCTTAGGCTCAATCAATCGAAATTCGGGCATAATGCATTTTCTGCAAAATTCCAACTCAGCCCTAGTTTATTTAAAACGTTTAGGGTTTTGTATTTTTGCCCTAGGTATATAAGGCAAACCCTAGCCACATTTTAATGTTGCTCATATTGTTGTTTGTATAAATCTCTTATGAGATCTATGAGGAGTTTTCCTTTACACAAGCTTAGGATTATCAAGAAGGAGATTCGTTCAAGAACTTGATGAACATTCAGTTGCTACCATAAGAACTTAAAGAAACACAAGCGGGTGTGCTTGTATTTGCTGGAGAATCCAAGAAAGAAGGAGTCCATGGTTTCGGAGCTTGCACATGGTCGTGTCAATAAGTTTCTACTGGTGGGTAGCAATAGGATGTTAGTGGTCTAAGTCCTGTTGAACAACTTTGATTCTTTCATAGTAGATTATTGTTTACCTTGAGGATAGCTAGGTTAAATCCTCCCTAGGTTTTTACCGATTTGGTTTCCTAGGTGATCATATCATTGTGTTATTTATCTTTCCGTTACTTTGCATGATATGATTGTTTGATTGTGATAACCTAGATTTGGAATTTGGACTAAGTAACAACTTGGCTAATTACCTAGGTTAATTCAATTGTATTTTTAAAGGGTCTAAAAACTATCATGATCATCTTCTTTTCTTTTGGATCCCATAACTTGTAACCAAATTTTGCATCTCCATATCCAACAAATATATAAGGAGTGGATTTGCTATCAAGTTTCAATCTTTATTACTTAGGCACATGAATAAATGTCATAAACCCAAATACCTTCAAGTGAGAGTAAGAAATATTTTTCCCCGTCCATACTCTTTCTGGAATATCAAAATCCAAAGGAACTGATGGAGATATATTAATTAGGTAGCATGTAGTCACAACAACTTCACCCCAAAATGACTTAGGTAGATTAGCCATTCTTAACATACATCTGATCTTCTCAACCATAATGCGATTCATCCTCTCTGCCACACCATTTTGCTACGAGATACCAAGAACTGTCTTCTCATGTCTAATACCTTTCTCGGAGCAGTAATTTTTAAATTCATTAGACGTATATTCACCTTTGTTATCACTATAGAGACACTTTAAAGGCTTCCCATTCTCTCTTTCCACCATGGCATGAAATTTCTTGAAGTGCTCAAATATCTAGTCTTTTGTTTTCAAAACATAAACCCATGCCTTTCGTGAAGCATCATCAATAAATGTAACAAAATATTTATTGTAACCTAAAGTCTCAACATCAATGAGACTACATACATCAGAATAAATAAGATCTAATACGTTGGGTTTTCTAATAAAGGGTATATTAAGTGAAACTCTATGTTGTTTACCAAATAAACAAAAATCACAAGGATTTAGTGACGTACCTTTAGCAAAGGGAATGAGAGACTTTTTTGCCAAAATTTGCAACCCTTTTTCACTCATGTGTGCCAGCCGCCTATGCCACAAGTTAGGCGAAAAATCCTCCTAAGCCGCACTAACAACATCCTTACATAACTTTACTTGTGTCTTGTAAAGTGTACAATAAATCTTCCCTTTAGCAAACACCAATGATCCTTTGGTAAGCCTCCATTTTCCATCACGAAAATAATTGCTATAACTAGGGGTGTCTAGACCCGACCCACACCTGCTAGACCGACCAAACCGCCCGATCTTCACCTGATTTCAGCCCGAATCGATGCTCCTATGGGTCGGTTACGGGTTTTTGCGACCAAGACCCGATGCCGGTGAGTCGAGTGGCGGGTTTACTTCTCCAAAACCTGAGCCACCTGACCCGATCGATGTTATATACAAATCCTACCAACTCTGGCAAGATTAAGCTTAGATTTGAGGAGATCTGGCGAGAACTCATCAGTATTTGGTAAGATCGAGCTTAGATTCGAGGAGATCCAGTGATATCAAGCTTAGATTCGAGGAGATCCGATGAGATCAAGCTTAGATTCGAGGAGATCCGGCCAAATCCTAGCAATTTTCAGCGAAAAAAATGCAGAATCCGGCTAGAAAATGCAAAATCCGGTGAATATTTCCAAAATCCGACGAACTTTTCCATATTCCGGTGAGTTTTTCCAGATTCTGGCGACGCTTTTTTTTTTTTCCTTCAGATTTTGATGCTTTCTTAATTCCGGCAACACACCCGGCCCGACCGACGCTCACCCTCACCCGAAACTGGCTCGATCGATTTTTCCGGCGGTCGGTTTTAGGTTCCTCCGCCCTCCACCTGACGTCGGTGGGTCAAGTTCGGGTTGGGTCCAAAACCGACCTAGCCCGACCCGTGGACAGCCCTAGCTATAACCTTCTTTATCAAGAACATGAGTGGAAATTAAATTCAGGCGAATATCTAGAACGTCTCACATCCTTCAAAATTAGGGTGTATCCAATGTTAGCCCTAACACAAATATAACCAATTCCCACAATGTCAGCATAACTATCATTGCCCATCTTCACTCTCCCAAAGTTTCTCGCTTTGTATGAAGTGAATCACTCCTTTCTTGGAGTGACATGGCATGAAACGGCTGAATCAACCACCCATTCAACATAAGGATCTGAAACTGTACAACAATCATCTTGTCCTATGGTTGGGACCTCATCTTCCAAAACTATAACAACAGCAGTGTTCTCATCATCCGCCTTTTTTTTTTTTTTTTTTTAATCCTCTTTCTATTTGTTCTTCCAAGCCATACAGTGTCTTTTTGTGTGACCTTCTTTATCACAGTAAAAGCACTTGAATTTTCCTTTTGACTTTGACTTACTTCTGAATTTACCTCGCCCTTTAGAATTTCTACTCTTACTTCTCCCCCTGTTCTCTATGACAAGAGCATGTGCAATATCCTTGCCCATATCTTTTCTTCTAGTTTCTTCATTAAGCAAACTATCTTTAACCATGGCAAGTTGTAACACACCATTCGGAGCAGAATTACTAAGTGACACTACTAAAGTCTCCGAACTGTCAGGTAAGGAACTCAAAAGTAAGAGCACTCTCATTAGGTGTGCCAAATGCCAAATATTTGGCATTTGGCATACCAAACACCAAAAACCAACCCTCATCAGCTGTTCCAAATCTCAAAAAATTTGACACACATCTACAGTACTGTCTCAAATATGAAACGGTATGGACATGAATGCCAAACACTGTTTGGCTTATTTAATTCATTTTTTTCTCTCTCCTCCTATCATTTGTCTCTCTCCGTCTGCAACACATCTCTCTCTCTCTCTCTCTGTCTGGCATTCTCATCGCAATCTCGCCACGCTAATCTCACCACACCGAGAGACAGAGACCGCCCAGGCTCGCCACTGATCACTGACCCACTTTGCGATGAAGAGGAACTCCAGCGTGAAGGACATGGTGGCCGGAAGTGAAAACTTACATCAGCGACGATGACAGAGGTGGTTGTCCTGATCTGATTGTCGTACTTGAAAGGTAACAAACACTGAAGGAGGAGAGAAAAAAAAAATGTCTCGGTGTATGTCCGATTCAATTTATGATTTTAGTGTAAATTGTAATTAATTTTATAATTGATTTGGTGGATTTGGGATGTGGATTTGTTTAATTTGGTGGATGTGAGTTTGTGCCAGTGGTGGGTTTGTTTGGTTTGGTGGATGTGGGTTTATGTCGATCTCTCTAGTTGTGTGGTTTTTTTTTTTTTTTTTTTTTTTTTTTTTTTTGAGGTGGCATAGGTGGATGTGGGTTTGTGCCAGTGGTGGCTGTTCGTGTTATTACGGCAGTGGTTGTTGGTGGCCGTTGTTGCGGTAGTGGTTGTTGTGCCATTGTTTTTGTTGTTGACAATGATGATGATAGGGAGTAGTTAATATATTATTTTAATGTGTAGTAAATATTATTTTAATGTATAGAATTGAAGGATAAAACATTTGATAAATGAGATATTGTAAAATGATGTGCTAAAATGATAAAGTGGGTTTTTGGTGTCTCAAAGTGGCATTTTTTATGAGAGAGCCGATGAGAATGCTCTAACAAAGCTTGCAACTCATCATCTATTACTAGCTTCATTGTAACCATCTGATTTACCAAGTCTTGGAACTCACTAAGGTGCTCGGCAATGGACTTGCCTTCCTTAAGATTCAAATTCACAAGCTTTCTAGCAATAAAAGCTTTATTTTGAGCTATCTTTCTTTCATAAAGACTTCTTAATTTTTCCCAAAGAGCCTCTGCACTTGTTTCCTGAGACACATGATGAAAAAAACTAACATCGATGCATTGTCTAATACAATCAATAGTATTTAATTTCTCCCAGTCTCTGTCAGGCATATCACTAGGCTTGGCACTATCACCCTTAATAGGGTCATGCAAATCCTTGCAATAAATGACATCCTTTATCATCAGCTTCTATATCGAATAATTCAATGACAAGAGTTTAATCATAGTATTCATACCCATATTCACCATTTAATCTAACACAAGATAGTCAAACCCAAGCAAACAATAGCTCTAATACCACTTGTTAGGGAAAAATCCTAATCCTCTCAATGTCTATGTGTGAATTAAAATATGTAACTACCAAACAATAGCAATATTATCGAAACCAAAAAAATTCCAGCAAACACAACAAAAATAGGGGCATTTCTCTAATTAGTTTGGGAAAGGGGGTAGAATGCTACTTATTTTGCCCAAAAATGGCAGAAGCCAATTTTGTCCCAGATTATCACCTTGAAAAAAGTATTTTCAACACGTCCTAAAATCGAATTATGATTTTCAATCATTGTTCACTACTCAATTTTTTTAACACAATCTTCTAAAAAAAAAAAATAAAATAAATAAATAAAATTTCTTTAACACAAAATCGATTTTAGATTTCAATATATAATCATGTACTTACTTGATACAGTGCTTTAAAAACTACGTGCTATCTAAATTATAATTTTTTTAAGCCTTACTTTTTCTTTTCTTAGTACAACTTTTCAAACATTGCATTTTCAAGGTACTTCAAAATATGCACCTTTTCAAATTACAATATATTTTTTCACACAAAAAATCCTATTATTTCACATTTGTAGAAGGAAAAAGTACAACTTATCTACTTATGGTTTTGTTAAAATTTAAGTTGTATATCCATGATTTGAAATTTGGCATTTTACCTACCTAATGTTAGCTCAGTTAAGGTTCTGTTACCTATCTCTATTAAAAATAAGGTTAAATATGTATTTTTCTCTCTTTTATGTCTCTCTCCTCTCAAAACATAAAAAATATAAATGAACAAAAGAATAAAAGACAAAGGTAAGAGTTTCGTAAAAATGAAGAAACCAGAAGCTCGATTGAAATAATGAGAGAGTCATTTGGCACGCATGTAGTCAGCTTTCCTCCAAGGCGGAGAGTGCATCCCCTTCTTCAAACTCTGCTTCGCTGCCTACAATACTATCGAGTATCGACGCTATTTGCCCCAACCAATCAGCTTTTCCCACATATATGTATGGTAGAGATTGCAATATCACCTTGTACGTCCCAGTCGATCTCGCTATCTCAAACTCTGTTCAGAAATCTATATCCTATCCATCAACAATCTTTCCCCTTCCACTATCACATCTATATATTCATATTCCCCTGAACAACAACGTCACCCTACAAACAATCTTAAATAATTCTTCTTCTTTCTTTATGAATAATCAAAACACAGAAAAGTCAGAGAATACCTGCTGGGTAAGAGGGAGATTTATCCCATTTGGATTTGCAAATAGAGGAATTATAGGCAAGAGATGACAGTCCATCCGTCACTATTTTTCTCAGATCCTCTTTACTTTTTGTTAATTTTGTTGTTCTTGTCTACGATTTTCGCCGTGTCTGCTAACAGGTTATCACAGATTAAAGAAATGAAGAAAACTGTACATTCTCATTAAAAACAAAACAGAATACAAAAGGGATATATATACACGAAGAAGAAGCAAAAACAAACTAACCAACTCTGTCACGTGTTACATATCCTACGACTAACCTTTACACGTGTGAACTAACAAGGCCTTTACATATTAATTCAAGCTACATGTCGTTTTTACTTGTTTTATGTCTTCATTTGTGTCGTTTAGTTTCACACCTGTTCTGCAGATACCCTTGTAGCTTTGACCCTCTTCTATCAAGCTTACTTGATCTTGTTCAGACCTATTTCTTCCATTCTGATACTCCCCCTCAAGGGTAGCTGCTGTATGAATATTAATCATTCCCATTTTGCAAACTAGAGTTGAGAATTGACTAAAACTCAATGCCTTAGTCAATAAATCTGCAAGTTGACAATGAGTTCTAACATGATTCAATTTAATAACTTTTTCTAGCACTTTATCTCTAACCACATGGCAATCTATCTCAATGTGCTTGGTCCTTTCATGAAACACTGGGTTTGATCCAATGTGTAGGGCTGCTTCACTATCACAAAACAACAAAGCTTCCCTTTTGTGTTCAACTCCAATGTCCTTAAGAAAGTACAATATCCACACTATTTCACAAGTGGCCACTGCCATTGCTCTATACTCTGCTTCTGCAGATGATCTAGAGACTGTTGATTGTTTCTTGGACTTCCATGAAACTAAGGAATCGCCAATGAAAACACTATAGCCTGTGACAGACCTCCTAGTGTCAGGACAAGCAGCCCAGTCAAAGTCTGTGAAGCCTTTTACATGCAAATCTGTGCTAGCTGAAAACAAAAGACCCTTACCTGGTTCATTCTTCAAATATTGGAGCACCCTATGCACTGCATCCAGATGTGGTTTCCTTGGCTTGGACATGTACTGGCTCAACCTATGGACAGCAAATGTAATGTCTGGCCTAGAGATTGTTAAGTACAATAACCTTCCAACAAGTCTTCTATAAGCACTAGGATCCTTAAGTTCTTCCCCTTCATACTTGCTTAACCTTACATTTTGTTCCATTGGTGTTTTGGCTGGTTTACAGCCTAACAAGCCAGCATCACTTAGCACTTCTAAAGTGTATTTTCTTTGACACATTGATATACCCTTATCTGACCTTGCAATCTCTAAACCAAGAAAATACTTCAAGTCACCTAAATCCTTCAACTTAAATTTCTGATCCAGCAACACCTTAAACTGATCAACTTCTTCCTTGTCATTACAAGCTATCAACACATCATCTACATAGATCAACAAAACCATAAAGCAATGACCCTTTTGTCTAGTAAACAAAGAGTAATCTGCCTTAGACTGTTTGAAGCCCAACTGAACCAAGGTAGAAGAGAATTTGGCAAACCATTGCCTAGAAGCCTGTTTCAGCCCATAAAGTGACTTATTCAACTTACAAACCATCTCCCCCTGGCTCTGAAACCCTGGTGGAAGAGACATATAAACCTCCTCAAATAAATCCCCATGTAAGAAAGCATTGTTAACATCAAGCTGCCCAAGATACCAACCCTTTACAGCAGCCACAGCCAAGAGACACTTCACAGAAACCATTTTTGCAATAGGGGAGAAAGTTTCATTGTAATCAACCCCTTCCTTCTGTGTGAAACCCTTGGCAACCAACCTAGCCTTATACCTCTCAATAGAACCATCTGACTTGTACTTGACTTTATAAACCCACTTACAGCCAATGGGTTTCTTATTTGGAGGTAAAGGTGTCAAGGTCCAAGTATTATTGGCTTCTAGAGCTGCAATCTCAGCAGCCATGGCTTCTTGCCATTTAGGATTAGACACAGCTTGATAATAGTACAAAGGCTCAACAATGGAGGAGATAGAACAGCAGAAATGTTTATAGGAAGGAGAAAGGGAATGATAAGACAAGTGAGAAGATAAAGGGTGAGAGGTACCTGTGTGAAGAACAGTGGCAGTGGGAATTGAGGATACCTGATTACAGTGATATGCTTGAAGATAAGAAGGCTGTTTATGGACCCTAGCAGACTTTCTAGTAGGCACAGGATCAGCCAAAGGCTCAGGTGGTTCAATAGGAACATCATGCAAAAACTCATCATCAAGATCAGTGTGCACAGCGAGAATAGAATCATCAGCATGAGTAGAAGATAAGGGAGCAGCAGGCAAAGAAGAAGAAGGAAGAATGTGATCAAAAGGATCAGAAGAAACAGAAGGAAAACAAGGCAAAGGAACAGATTGAGAAGAATCAGAACAAGGGGCAGAAGCAAAATTAAAAGGAAAAACAGTTTCATGGAATACAACATCCCTAGAAATGAAAATGGAATGGGACTGAAGGTCATACAACTTATAACCCTTCACATTGAAGGGATAACCAAGGAAAACACACCTCCTTGCTCTTGGAGAAAATTTTGGTCTAGAAGAGGCAATAGTGGAGGCAAAACATTCATAACCAAAAACTCTCAAATGTTCATAAGAAGGAGGATGTTTAAAAAGAAGTTCATAAGGAGTTTTATTGTGAAGTGGAGCTGATGGCAATCTATTAATCAAATATGCAGCTGTTAGAATGCAATCACCCCAGAATTTAAGAGGAACATTAGACTGAAAATGGAGAGCCCTAGCTATGGACAACAAGTGTTGATGTTTTCTCTCCACAACAGAATTTTGTTGTGGAGTATAAACACAACTATGTTGATGGACAATGCCATTAGAGTTGAAAAAATCAGGCATATTAAATTCCATAGCATTATCAGTTCTAATAGACTTAATTTTGCAACCAAATTGAGTAAGTACCATAGAATAAAATGAAGTGATGAGGGACCTAACTTCTGATTTGGATTTCATTAAATAAACCCAAGTGGCACGGGTTGCATCGTCAACCACAGTGAGAAAGTACTTAAAACCATCCAAAGTAGAAGTAGCATAAGGACCCCAAACATCCAAATGAATCAAATCAAAGGCACAAGAACTGATCTTATTATTGAATGGAAAAGGCAAACGTTTCTGTTTGGCCAAAGGACAGATATTACAAAGATCATTACAAGCCTTTTGTAAACAAGGAAGAAACTGTGCTAAAGCATGAAGTTTAACATCTGATGGGTGTCCTAGCCTTTTATGCCAAAGAGAAGAGAGATTGGTTGAAGACAGGGCAGCAGTAAAAGGATGGAAAAATGTACTTAATTTGTGGTGAACAAGAAAATCTGAGAGAGCAGTAGCAGAATGCTGATGTGAAGAATCACACTGCAATAGGTACAGTCCATCAACTGCATGTCCCACTCCAATCGTTCTCCAAGTGATAAGGTCCTGTATAAAACAATAAGAGGACAAAAGAACAAGGCAATTTGGTTGAACTTTAGTGAAAGAACTGACAGAGAAAAGATTAAATGTAAAAGAGGGAACACATAGGACATTGTGAAGAGTAAGGGAAGATGACAAAATCACAGTGCCAATATGTGTGACAGAGGCTGTTTCTCCATTAGGCAATTGAACCATGGACTGATTGATAGCAGTGATAGAAGTCAAAAGATGAGCAGAACATACTATATGGTCAGTGGCACCAGTGTCAATGACCCAAGTACTAGAATTATATGCTCTTCTATTGACAACTTGGGCAGAAAATACTGAATGTGTAAGAGCCATACCTGCCATGGAAGAAGCATTAGATGTCACCACATTAGCCATGACATTGGGCCCTTGAACAGAAGTGTCTAATGGAGAACTAGGAGTCCCAATCAGAGCAAGAAGCTGTTGATATTGCTCTGGAGTGAAGACTGGTGTCATGGAGCCCGAAGCAGGCAGAAATGATAAATCTTGGGACTGTGGCTGAGATTGTGGAAAAATCACTTGATGTGCCATTGCAGTCTTGCCCTTGAACTTGTAACCAGGGGGAAATCCATGCAATTTATAGCACTTATCAATAGTATGACCAGTCTTACCACAGTGAGTACAGATAGGCCTCTCTTTTCCCTTAATTCCATTATTGCCAACATAGTTAACCCCAGAATTAACATGAAAACTCTGTGATTTAGCAGCTAAGGCAGTTGACTCTACTCTTGGATTGGAACTGTGAATAGCAGACCTCTGTGTTTCTTCTTGAATCATTAAGGAATAAACTTTGTTGAGAGAAGGAAAAGGATCCATAAGCAAGATTTGTGTTCTTACTTGTGAAAAAGAATCATTAATCCCCATCAAAAATTTCATAACAGACTGTCTAGATTGTAAATCACTAAGCCTAGTGTTCACATTACATGTGCATTTGCCACAGGTGCAAGAAGGAAAAGGGCTATTATTTTGCAATTGATCCCAAAGAACCTTTAACTGAGTGAAGAAATCAGTAATTGTAGTCTCACCTTGATGAAGATCTACAATTTCTTTTTGAAGATTGTAAATCTTGGGACCATTCTGTTGAGCCAAACGATTCCTCAAATCATTCCAAATTCCCAATGCAGTGTCCTCATAGATGATACTAGCTTGTAGTTTGGGAGAAACTGAATTTGTCAACCAAGTCCCTACCATATTGTCACACCTAATCCAAGCTTGAACAGCTGAAGGTGTAGAAACTAACGGAGATGACAAGGTGAGAGTTCCATCGATGAATCCTAGCTTATTTTTGGTGAGCAGAGCTTTCCTCACTGCTCGTGCCCAAGCTGAGTAATTCTCACTCCCTGTCAATGGCTGAGTCACAAGCACAGTGCCTGGACTTTCTCCATGGTGCAAAAACAGGGGATCATCCATTGGAGAATCCTGAGAAGATGGAGGAGCACTTTCTCTTGCAGGAGTTGAAGAAGTAGCAGTGGAAGCCATTGATAGCAAGGACAAGCTTTGGCAAAGACGAAAGAAAAAGAATTGAAGAAGAAAATCTCGAAGAAAAAAAAAACTTCAGAGAGAAACACCGAATCCTAGAACAGAGATTGGAAAAAAAAAATTCTAGAACAAGCACCAAACCCTAGAACAGAGATTGGGAAAAAAATCTAGAACAAGCACCAAACCCTAGAACAAAGATTGGGAAATATCTAAGAACGAAGAAAAACTGTGAGAATTCCAGTAAAGTTGCTCTGATACCATATCACAGATTAAAGAAATGAAGAAAACTGTACATTCTCATTAAAAACAAAACAGAATACAAAAGGGATATATATACACGAAGAAGAAGCAAAAACAAACTAACCAACTCTGTCACGTGTTACATATCCTACGACTAACCTTTACACGTGTGAACTAACAAGGCCTTTACATATTAATTCAAGCTACATGTCGTTTTTACTTGTTTTATGTCTTCATTTGTGTCGTTTAGTTTCACACCTGTTCCGCAGATACCCTTGTAGCTTTGACCCTCTTCTATCAAGCTTACTTGATCTTGTTCAGACCTATTTCTTCCATTCTGATACAGGTTTCTCTCCGCAACACTAGCACAAGGGGTTAAACTCTGTTCCGCAAACCAAATAATAATTCTTTCCCTTTAATGAAATTCAACAAAAAAAATTTCCTTCAATTGAGCTTCTGGTTTCTTAATCAGTAGACCAATAACCTGGTTTCTTAATTTTTACAAAACCCTTACCTTTGATCCTGTATTCTCTTATTCTTTTATGTTTTTAGAGAAAAGATACATAAAAGAGAACAAAAATACATATTTAGCCTCTTTTTTTGTCAAATATAAAATAGCATATATATATATATGTATTTTTTTTTATGCGAAATACTGAAGTTTTATTACGAGCTAGCAAAACTTATTACATCATGGGGAAGAGCTTGCTCAAGAAAGCAAGGGTCCTCCTCTATCCAAGTAACAAAATCAACATTGTCCAAAGTGTGTTTAGCTAAAAGGTGGGCTGGTTTGTTATTCTGTCTCCTAACGTGTGAAAACTCTACCCCACAAAATTCTTTACTCGGTTCTTGCACACCTTGTACAATAGAAGCCACAGAGGAAGGCGGATCAGAAGTCTCACATAAGGACCTGTGGATGATAAGTGAGTCACCCTCCAAGATTAAGTTGTGGATTCCTATATCTTTAGCGAATATCAAGCCCGCTTCATGCGCTAAGGCCTCTGCCTCGACGGCGCCCAACGGAGCATTAATTTTCTTACTCATTGCAGCCTTAAGCCGACCCTTATCATCTCTGATAATCACTCCAACTCCAACAGTTTTTTGACTTGTAAAAATGGCTACATCTACATTTACCTTGTACACATTACTAGGAGGCGGGATCCACGTGCCCTTGACTTCAACCCTAGGTGTTGTACTTTCCATGCAAATGTTGGCTGCCTTAAAATCCTCAGTATACTGCGTTACCCAACTGACCAGCTCCTTGCCATGCCGTCTCTTGCCTCCATGCCTAGTGACATTCCGATTGTGCCATATAGCCCATGCCGTGCACACCAGTTTAGCTACCATGTCAATATTAGCCCTTTCCTCAGTATACTACACTCTTTCATATCTCAGTGGAACAACAATTTTTGTACGCGACCACACTTCTCTAGCACTAGGACAGGACCACAGCGCATGACCTGTTGTCTCAATATCCCTACAACACTTGTCACAGACTTGGTCTTGCACCACTCTACGTCGCATGAGATTTGCCTTCGTAGGAAGACTCTCTCTGCATGCCCTCCATGCAAAATGGTGCATTTTATGAGGCAGGGGTAGGGCCCACAGTTTATTCCAAAACAATTTCACTTGGCTACGCTCCGAACTGGCACCCTATTCACCACTATCCAAGATTCTCAAAGCTAATTTATAAGCACTCTGGACGTTGAACTTTCCTTCAGAAGCTTCTGCCCATATCAGCTTGTCAGCGGGGAGGCGAGAGCTTAATGGTATTCCTTTGATCATCTCAGCTTCGTGGGGAAGAAAAAGAACATCCAAAATACTCGACTTCCAACTTACTGTGGCATTGTCAATCAACTCACTAACTCTTGTGTCTTGGTGCATGAACTGTCTGGGTGAAACAATCTTGAAAGTGGACGGTGATGGAAGCCATTTGTCCCCCCAAATACGAATAGCGCTCCCATTCCCCACTCTCCACCTTATACCCTCCCTCACCAATTTTTGAGCAGCCATTATGCTCCGCCAGGAGAATGAAGGGTTGTTTCCAAGGGAAGCCTCAATGAAATCACACTGAGGGAAGTATTTTGCCTTAAGCACCTGGTAAACCAAAGAGTTATGGTTTGTTTGGAGCCTCCATCCTTGTTTTGCTAAGAGCGCCAAATTAAATTGTTTAAGTTTCTTGAAACCCATACCACCATTATGTTTCGGCACACACAATTTCTCCCAACTTAGCCAAGCTATCTTCTTCTCATTCTCCTTCTGTCCCCACCAAAAATTTCTTATCATGCTTATCAACTCCTCGCATAAAGCATCCAGTAATTTGAAGCAACTCATAGTGTATCTGGGTATGGCTTGGGCCACCGCCTTGATTAGGACCTCTTTACCAGCTTTGGACAACAATTTCTCCTTCCATCCGGCTAGCTTTTTACGAAGCTTCTCCTTAATCTCATTGAACGTGCTCCTTTTGTTCTTCCCCACCAAAGATGGCAAACTCAAGTATTTCTCATGCTGCTTTATTACCTGAGCACCAAACCTTTGTTTTATCTTCTCTTGAATCTCATGGGGTGTGTTCCTGCTGAAAAATAGAGATGTTTTTGCCCGATTTAGTTGCTGGCCCGAAGCTTGTTCATATACTTTTAGAAATTGTTGGAGGGTATCACATTCTACCAGAGATGCCTTACAGAAAATCAATCTATCATCTGCAAAGAAGAGGTGAGACAATTTTGGGCCTCTACGACAAACCACAATTCCCTCCAATGCTCCACTTGCCACCGAAGCTTTAATCAATGATGAGAGTCTCTCTGCACATAAGAGAAAAATGTAAGGTGATAAAGGTTCTCCTTGACGAATACCCCTAGATGGAACAATATTACCCCTTAGAACCCCATTAATCTTGATAGAGTATGTAACAGTAGAGACACATTGCATAATAAGACTCCTCCATTTCTCACTAAAACCCAACTTTTCCATAATTTTATCTAGACACCTCCATTCTACCCTATTATAAGCCTTACTCATATCTAGCTTTAGGGCCATCTCACTAACCTTACCCCCTTTTTTTTGACTGATATGGTGCATGGTCTCAAAGGCAATGAGTACATTATCAGTAATAAGCCTATCGTGCACAAAGGCACTCTGAGTATCACTTATAATAGAAGGTAAAATTTTCTTCAACCTATTAGCTATTGATTTGGATGCAATTTTGTACACCATATTACATAAACTAATAGGTCTGTACTCTGTTACCTTCTTAGGATTTTTGACTTTTGGGATTAGGACAATATGAGTTTTGTTAAAATCAGGGGGGGAAACACCATGATTAAGAAAATCCAGAACTGTTGCTATGACCACCTCACCACTTACATTCCAAAATTTTTGGAAGAAAAGAGGAGGCATACCATCTGGGCCAGGTGCTTTCAGTGGGTACATTTGCTTTAACGCCATTCTGACTTCTGTCTCTGTGAAGTCTCTGTTCAGCCATTAGTTCATTGTGGTAGACACCTTTGGCTGGATTGCTTGGATTAGGTTAGAGAAATCTGTTGGTTGACACGGGGTAAACAACTCTTCATAATAGGCTACCAGCACATCTGCTACCCTTTCATCATCTGCCTGCCATACGTTGTTTGCATCCAAAATGCCCTTAATGGAAATTTTCTTTTGCCTTGCAGAAGCTTTTGCATGGAGAAAACCTGTATTTCTATCCCCAGATTGGAGCCAGTTGAGTCTGGACTGTTGTCGCCACATGTCATCCTCTTTATCAAGCTAGCTATTAAGATCACTGCGGATTCTCTTAAGATCGTTGTTGATCTCAGGAGAGGGGGCTTGGAGTTCAAGCCATTCAAGTCGTTTTTGCAGTTCAACTACCCTCCTTCCCACATGCCCAAACACCGTTTTGTTCCATGCTTCCAAGCGGCTTCGACACCTCTCTATGCAACTCACCCACGTGCTTCCAGAACTTGCTAACTTTCCTTCCTCCCATGCCTCCTGTACGACCTCTTCACAGCTTTGATCCTTCAGCCACATTACTTCGAATCTGAACATTCTCCTGGACTTCTTTCTCTTCTGGCTTGGCATCATTCAGAGGGCCAGAGGCGAGTGGTCCGACATCGATGAGGAAAGGTGGTAAACTTTTGCTTTAGGGAAAATGTTGAGTCACTCTGGAGTTGCCATTGCCCTATCCAGCCGTTCCCTAATCTGTAAGCCATCTGCACA
The DNA here is from genome assembly GCF_001633185.2 of Quercus lobata. Classification (NCBI taxonomy): domain Eukaryota; kingdom Viridiplantae; phylum Streptophyta; class Magnoliopsida; order Fagales; family Fagaceae; genus Quercus; species Quercus lobata. Next base: position 7,098,431 of record NC_044910.1, on the reverse strand, counting down.
CTGGTACAGCCACGTGAATTTTGGGCCAGAGAAACCCAAGTCCCGTAGCCCTCAATAGTTGATGGTTTCAACGAAACTCCCCATCTACTGTCTCGGTCTTTCACTTTCCCCCTCCTTTTCCGAAGCACCTGTAATTTCATTAAAATCACCAATCGTTAGCCATGGTAAATTTGAACTATGTTTTAGGTGTCGTAATTTTGCCCAAGACTCAGGTCTTTTTGCTGTATTTGGGTTGCCATAGAAACCTATGAAATGCCACCACCCTAAGCCTGCCCCCCCCCCCCCCCCCCCCAATCAATAAATGCATCAATATGAGATTGAGAGTACGTCTGAACATCCACATTAATCCCCTCCTTCCATAGCAAGGCTAGTCTACCACTCTTTCCTTCACTTGGCACTATCAGACCATGCTTCATCTTACAGTTCTCCTTAACTATTTTCATTCTCTCTCTGTTCAACTTTGTCTCCATAAGGAAGACAATAATGGGCTCTTCTTTATTGATTACCTTTTCCAAGGCTTTAACTGACAGGAGGTTCCCAAGCTCCCGGCAGTTCCAGTTGATGAGACTCATTGGACCCGGCGGAGTTGCTCTGCAACCTCCATCGATCCCAGTTGTGTTGCTAAGTGTATACTTAGGCTTTCAATTTCCTCCGTCAACCTTTGCTTTTTTTCCATGCACGTAACTTTAGATAGATTAGTTGTGAACTCGTCATGTTTTCTTTTTGGGTCCTTACCCACTTCTTTACAATCCATCCCATCCTGAATAGGGGGTCCAGTGCAAATTTTAGTCCAAACTCTCCTCGATGGGCCCCTTTTTGTTACATCACAAGGTCCCTCAATTCCTTCTGCCGGCCCATTTGACTATTTTAATTTTCTTTTACTTTTTCCACCACAAATTTGGGCCTACTCTTACTTCCTTTCCCTTCAATTTGTTTTTCAGCCCAACCCATTTCGAATTTCACTTTCGTGGGAGACAACCTAGTTAATTGGGAAGTCAACTTGGCTTCCATCTTTTCCAAGTTACCCTCTTGATTACCCAAAACTTCGGTTGTACCTCCGTTGATCTCGACGTACTGATCATTGCCAGCCAAAAGCTGCAAAGAATCCGGACTGTGAGTGTTTAAAATCAAAGTAACAAATTCCGTATTGATTGTATCATCAATATCCTTAATCATCGCCTCAAAATCCGGGATTTGTTCTTGTGGGCTAGTTGTGTTTCTACCAAGCACGTGCTTATCACGCTTCTTTGTACCATCGTTACTCCCACCCACCATTGGCGCCGTCGTGATTGAGTCTCCTGTATCCGTTGCACTAGCACGGGTATCCACCATCCTAGCCAATGCTGCAACAGTCGATATAATCCCTTGACACAGTTGACTATCTGCAGCCGTACTTGGTGTAGTTTGATGAGTACCCAAACCGTCGTAGCCCTGTACTTCAACTCGGGTTTTCCTCGACGGATTGAACTGCGCCGTTCTAAGCCAAGGCCCGAACTGCTGCTCAACTCCCGAAAGATCACCCTTACTGCTAAGTCAGATGATGCATTCTTTATCGCCATGTGAGAGGTGGCCGCACCAATAGCATATCTTTGGAAAACGTTCATACATGAATGAAGCCCACCCTTCTCGTCCATCCCATGTGATCACTTTGCCTCTGCAAAGCGGTTTCGTTACATCCACCGCAACCTGTACTCTCATGAAATTTCCACCAATCATCTCTGATGTGTCCCTTGGCTTTGAGACAACACCCAACGTTTCTCCAAGACTGATCGCGGCCTCCACCGTCATCAACGCAAAGGGCAGATTGTGTATTTGAACCCAGAATGACGTTCGATCAAAGCTGAGCTCTTGGACTGGGACAGAACCATCGTAGCGTATCAGCACCACTAAGTGTCTATCAAACACCCATGGTTCGTCTTGAAGAACTTTTTCCACGTCGACCTCCAACTCAAAGGCTATCAAAAGGATGTTGTCACCCGCCATACTAAACTCAAAATTGCGTTTTGTCCGCCAAATCGGTCTAAACGTCCTGGCTACTGCCTCAATGTTGACCATTCTCCTGGTGAAGAACTTTGCGGCAAGGACATGCTCTTGTAACTTCTTGTTCTTTGATAGATCGCACTTCTTGCCTTCCGCTTCAGACAGAGACAATTTCTTCCATTTAAATGTTGATATATTTACCTTCGCCTCCTATAAAAATCTCTGACTCCAACGTATTTTTTTTATATCAAATACCAAGCTTGCTTATTACGGTGGAAAAATAAATAAAATAAAGTTGTTTGGTTCGTGCTCATGCCCAGCTTCTTCAAACTGGCTTACTTCTAGTGGTTTATCATGAATAAGATAGAATTAAGATTCTAAATACTTCAAGCTAGAGTTTCAAAATTTTCATCACAGTGAATCTTTCGTGTGTCACATTTAGTCAACTCATTTTGTCTAAAGCAAGAATGGAAGAAATCGTTCTACCTTTTTTTCCTAAAAAAAATAACTGTGAATAAGAAACATAAACAGTTATAATTATGCTTGATCCCTGATGCAAAATATAGAAACATGAACAGTTTTATTGCAAAAGTTTATTCAAAACTTGCTATATGTAGCTAGGTACTAGAGCATTCACATCCCATATCTTCAAACGATTCTATTTTACCATCTCAAAAACTATCTTATCTATTATACCATACCATTTTACATTGTTCTCAATATCCCAACTTTTATTTTACAACACAACACATTAAAATAATATAAATTATACAATAAAATAATAAACAAATTATCTATCTAGCTCTCATCTCTCTCTCTCTCTCTCTCATTTTTGTCCCTGCCTCTTTGTCCCTCTGTCAACAACCAAACAACCCAATTATAACCACGCCACCACCATGCCCACTACGCCACTATTGCCCACTGCACACCAAAATCCCACCAAAACCAAAAACCCAAATTTTTAATAAATTAATAAATAAAACCAGCAAACCCGTGGCAAAAACAATCCAATCACCACCACGCCACCACCACTGCCCACCACACTAACCCAAACCAACCAATCCAACTCCAACCCAAACCCCATCAGAATCCAAAATCAAACCCATCTAAACCTAGAAGACAAAAATCAATCCATGCCTCACAGCAAAATACACATACATAAACACACCAAGCATATTTTGGAGACGAAATAGACTGCCGAAAAAATTTAGCAATTTATCCATGCCTCATTGCCACATCCAGCCACCCCCGCCGCTAGATCGATGCCACCACCATCGCACCACAACACCCAAAACCCAACAACCCATAGACTCTTAAACCATGCACACACCACAACCCACCACTAGACCCACACTAGAAAAATCACAGCCCATCATCTGCAAGCTCGAGCAACCCATCATCGAAGGTGAGGTTGAGCGCCTCCATCAAAGGACCACACCACCGAAACCACCAAACCCACGGCGCCACTAGATCCACGCCAACGCTAGACCCACGCTGGACCCATGACCCACACCAGAATATGCCCACCATGAGAGAGAGAGAGGCCAAAACGTTGTGGAGAAAGAGAGAGGAGATGAGAAACAGAGAAAATGAAGAGAAAGAGTCAGATATGTTAAGTGAATGAATAAAAAAATATTATTTTGTTTTACAATTGTGCTACAGTACCATCACAAATTTGTGACGATACTGTAGCACAATTGTAAATTTTTTAAAGATATATGACTGGATAATGGGACATTTTTGTATTCACATTTTTACTTTTTACTGTTTGAAGCTCAATACAATATTGCACAATTAATCTGGTTGGGTAAACCAATACCTTTTTAAACTTAAAAATAAAATAAAATAAAATAATTCACAAAGTTTGTAAATCAAACAAATTGAAAAAGGTGTCACAAATATATTTTTGTATTAATCAAGTAGTGAGTACAATCCCTATTTCGATTCTTGTACAAAAGAATACTCATCTAATTCTATTTTCTTTGAAATTGACTTGAACAAGAAATCCTCTTGACTTTGGTTGGAAGATGAATCGAATTCTTAAGATAGAATTTCTCCAAAGCTTGGTCTTCTTGAAAAGTTTCTTTGAACAAAAAATCCTCTTGACTTTTCTTGACTTTGGTTGGAAGATGAATCGAATTCTTAAGAAAAAATTTCTCCAAAGCTTGGTCTTCTTGAAAACTTTCTTTGAACAAGAAATCCTTTTGAGATGAATCGAATTCTTAAGACAAAATTTTTCCAAAGCTTGGTCTTCTTGAAAACTTGGGGTTGAAAATGAGAGGGTGACATCTATTTATAATGGTTTATAAGCTCCACTTTGAATTGATATGCTTAAAGATATGAAGTAAACTCTGATTGGCTCAAATTTTGCTTGGAGATAATTATCTCTATTTATCTATTTTGGTAAAGATAATAATCAACAAAGATAAATAATTATCTCTATTTTATTTATTTATTTTAATAAAGATAAGGGTAAATTGCAAACTACACTCTTAAAGTTTGGGGGTGATTGGATTTTACACCCTGAAATTTCAGAATTTGAATTTTACCCCCCGAAGTTTGGGATGCTTGGATTTTACACCCTGATATTTCAGAACTTGGATTTTACCCCTATATTCTAGGAGTGTTTGGATTTTACTCTCTAAAGTTTTGGGGTGTTTGGATTTCACATCCTAAAGTTTCAAAATTTGAGGGTGTAAATTCCAAACAACCCTAAACTTTAGGGGGTAAAACCTAAGTTTTGAAACGTTAGAGTGTAAAATCCAAACACCCCAAACTTCAGGGGGTAAAATCCAAATTATGAAACTTTAAGATGTAAAATCCAATCACCCCTAAACTTCAGGGATGTAATTTGTAATTTACCTAAAGATAATTATCCATAAATTTTCAATAGAAAATTTATCTTTATCTTTATTTATTTATTTATTTTAATAAAGATAATTATCCATAAATTTTTAATAGGAAATTTATCTTTATCTTGTGGGTCAAATAACACATGGCAAATTTCAATATGCCAAAGTGATGTCAATTTGGATGACACATGTCATCATTTGTTTAATTAATTTAATGACACATAAATTTGGAATTTGTCACTAAATTTTGATATGGCATATTGTAATTGGCTTCACGAATTTTTGCCTCCTACAAACATTTTCTAGCTCTACCTTTGCTTCAAAATACATCATGCCATGCCAAACTAACGAGGTAAATAAAGTAAGAAGAAACACAAGCCTATACATTGTATCATTCAACATTTGTGTACTGTCTTTAATTTAATAGAAAAGATGATCCCTGTACCCGACTTGGTGTATTAGTTGAAAAGATGTTGAAATTATGCATGTTCGATCAACATCAATCTTTCATAATGGATAAAGACATAAAGCAAGTTTCAATTTATTTTGCGTTTTTTAGATATATCTTGTAGATTATATTCCAAGCTTGATGTGTTAATCCATCATAAGAAGAAGACATAATTGCTTTAGGAAAATTTCTATATTCAAATAAGAGCAACAGTCCTAATTTCTCAAGCAAAAAGTTTCCACATGCTACGTCAAGAATAAATTACAGTAAATACGAGTTAGGACAAAACTTAAAAAATTCAATTGCCTTCTTTGTTGCGAACTTTCAATGGCCGGAAGAGAAGAAGGTGAAACGAGCATCGGCATCACTGATCTCAAGGCAAGGCTTGAAAAAGTAAGGGAGGCAAAAGAAAATGCGATGAATCAATCTCGAACACCAAAGATACAGAAGGTTATATTCTTGCTGCAAGAACCCGTCGACGATTTCCGCAAGTATTATGAGCCAAAAGTGGTATCACTCGGTCCAATCCATCATGGTAATCCAAAGTACCAGCTAGGAGAGAATTACAAGCTACTGTTGACATATGAATTCATTAAAGGTAGCGGTAAGAATATGGAAGATGTATACAACATGATTAAGGAGAAAATCTATGAACTGAGGACATGCTTCGAGGAGGAGGTGATCGAGAAATATGATGATGAGGCTCTCACTTCGATTTTGTTAGTGGATGGCTGTGCAATATTACAGTACATATATTGTGCAACTAACAACAAGTTCAAAGAGTTGAAAATAAAAACGGACAGTGTCGCATTTGGGCAACAGGATTTGTTCTTGCTAGAGAATCAACTTCCCTATCGTCTACTCACATGGTTGATGAGCTTGAGTGCGAAGGAAAAAGAATTGAGGGAATCAATTGAAACTTACATTGGCTCGCACGTTAAGGTACCAGAGGATCAGCAATCAAATTGGTTATCGTGGAGACTCAGCCAAAGATCGAAGCCACAACAAGCACAAAGTGCGAAAGAAGAAAGCCACGATGAGGAGAACCCACATGTACAAGATCATACCACATCAGTAGCTCAGGCTCCAGAGCCCGTCCATCTTCTTGACCATCTGAGGACACGAATGCTTCATGGACCAGAGTACATTCCTGATGGAACGGTTGGTAAAATCAACCAAAATATACAAAATGTCCAAGAGCACTGGCAATCCTATCGCAATGTCCAGGAGCTTAAAACAGCAGGTATCCATTTGAAACGTGGTAACGATTGTTACTTGAGTAAGATAAAATTCACTAAACAATTTATTTTTCGTGGACAACTTCACCTTCCTCCAATTGTTGTGGATGACTCAACCAGGCCTAAGTTCCTGAACTTGATTGCATATGAAATGTGTCTGGATTTTGAAAATGATTTTGGGGTCACCTCTTATATATCCTTCCTCGATTCACTAATCGATGAAGCCAACGATGTTAAGATGCTAAGGAAAGCACGGATACTCCGCAATGTCCTTGGCAGCGATGAAGAAGTGGCTAAACTCTTCAATGAGATAGGCACCGACTTGGTGCCTAACATCGAAATATACAAGGATGTCAGATCAGAAATTCAGAAGCACTATGAGAGCAAGTGGATGACCTGGATAGCTCAAGTCTTTCACGACCATTTCAGTAGTCCCTGGACGTTCATTGCATTCATTGGCGCATTGTTAGCACTTACTCTAACTATCACTCAGACTTGGTATGCTGTCAACTCTCCCCCAAGACCCTGAGATAACTTCTGCAAAAACTTTACACCAAAGTAAATATGCAAAATGTAAAATTTTATATGCTGCTCTCTTTCTGAGTGTGTCTAGCTTGCTGAGAATTACATGGTTTAATTTCTATGCCTTCCAGACAGCCGTTAATTTGTTAATTTGTTTACAGCTTGGCTTTGAAGTTTTCTTGAAATAAGTCAGGGTGATTGTACTTTCTAATTTGATGTAATATGTGTGGTTTGAAATAATTGTGTCTGAGTTTGTGCGTGATGTGAGTTAAAGTTTCATATGTAGTAAAGTTTCAAGATGAATATACTTGATTCAAATTCAAATATGTCTAATTTTGCAAAGCAAGGTGCATGGCAGTAAACACAATTGTCTCTGTCCTTTTTCTGCAACAATATTAGTACATTGTAAGGCAGTTGCAAGGACACTGTCAGTTGCATCAACTTTATGCCACATTATCGTCATTGTAGAAAGCGTGGCTGTTTGACTAATGAGGGAGCATTATCTTCAGAATATATTATTGGCCTAATACAATTCTTGTAAGAATTCTTTGGAAAAAAAAAAAAAAAACTTCAGAATATATTTACTAAATGTATTTACCAATTGTTTGCAATTGGTGATTTTGTTGCATGGAGATGAATTTCTTATAACCCAACTGAAAACTCTTTTAAGAGGGGCACATTATCACCTTGAAGAAAGCATTTTCAACACGCCCTCAAGTTGAATTATGTTTTTTGATCGTTGTATTTTACTCAATTTCTTTGATAAAACATTTACTTACTAAATGTATAATTATATTCCTACTTGATACAGTGGTTTAAAGCTACACTTCTTCAAATTACAGTTTTTGAAGCCTCACTTTTTTTCTTTTTTTTTTTTTTTTTTTTTTTTTTCTTAGGCACAACAATTTCAAACAATGCATTTTCAATAAACTTATAAACATTCACTTTTTGAATTTTTTTTTTAAAAAAAAAAATTCAAAAGTAAAATCCCATTTTTTATTTTGCATTTGGAGAATTAGAGATGAAACTTATATTGCTTTTATATTAACTTGGATATGTTCAGATATGTAATTTGACATTTGTTTCAGCATTTTAACTTTACTTTTTAATTTTATTCAATTCAACCCTCTAAATTTCAATAGGATTCAAATCAGTACTCCCATTAGTTTCTGTTAGAATTGTGCCATTAGAGACCTCAAAACTACATTGTTTTAGGTTTTACAATTAAAATAAATCCAAAAAGTTTTTTTTTTTTTCAGAAAAAATAAATTAAAAAGATATTGATATATTTTACCAAAAACATCCAGCAAATTTTCCCCAGCAATCCATAAAACTTTCCACGCAACCAAACAAGCTATAGAACAATCCAATCACAACACAAAAAAATTTAGAAACAAAAAATTACATCGCCAGTGAAAGAAACACCATCTAACAACAAGAACAATACTAAAATCAGCCAAAGAAACCCAGATCTAGAACAATTGTATATATATATATATTTTAATAAAAATTGCTTCCCACACCGAATCCGACCACGCCGAACTCTGAAATGCCTGGATCAACCTCACTTGGTTGCAAATCTTAAAGGAGTCGGGTTCAGGAACACACAAATCTCCGGTATGTTTTGTAGAACTGAACCCATTCTTGCCGACCCATTTGTCAAGTTCATTAGCTTCGTCTCCCACTCTCAGCGTAAACCGTTCAGGTCATGCTTTTGGTGTAGAGAAAAAACTTTCTTCAAGTGCTTTGGACTTTTGCGAATGGATTTATGTTTGAATGGGCAGAAATTGTGCGTAGATTAGTCACTCTGAGTTTGATGCTTCTGTGGAGCATATTTTTGAGTTCCTTTTTCGTCTTTATATGTCTTTTTTTTCTTTTCTTTTTTTTAATTATGGTGCGAAAATCAAAATGATTCTAAAATATGGTTGGGAAAATGTTTTTTATTTTTATTTTATAGTTTTCTGGAATTTTTTTATAATTAAAGAAAATTTAGGAAATTAAAATAACATAGTTTTAGGAGTTACTAATGGGGAAATTAATAGAGGACTTAAAATGTGTTTTTTTGCATTTTAGCCTCTATTTTAAGTTAATAAATCTATTATCTATATATGTTTTTAAAGTTTTAAAACTATTATCATACTCTAATGGTGTAAGAATAAAAAATAGAAGGTCTTATTCAAGGCAAGGCATAAATCTTCGACTTTTACAAGGTCTAAAAAAGTTATTAGCAGGCCACCTAAAATTTTCTTTTGGAAATATTAATTCTATAGCTTCGTTTATGTGATCTTTTTAGTTTATTTTAAAGACTAACATGATATAATTTTTTGTTAGATATAAAATAATATATATTAAATCAGTTAAGGCGTAAAGAGATGGAAGTGGTATGGTGGAAAACCATGCTTTTATGGTTTCCTCAAGCAATACAAAAACATGCTTCTATGGGGTGGCTTACTTTGAAAAATAGGTTGACTACAAAAAAATATATTGATGCAATGGGGTTTCTCCGAGATAGTTATTGTGCATTCTATAGAAATAAAATGGAGAGTAGGGAACATTTGTATTTTTAGTGCTCCTTCACCAAGAGAATATGGAAGCATATTATGGGGCTTTGCCTACTGACTGATGTTCCTATTATTTGAGATGAAATAGTCCAACGGGGGTGACTATTTTAAAGGGCAAAAGTTTTAGAGCTACCTTTTGCAAATTGGTCTAGTGGGCTACAATTTACCATATATGGTTCCAAAGGAATAGCAGATGTCATGGAGGAGTTGTTTTGATAGAGGAACAAATTATGTAGAGAATTAAATGGGATATTAGAGCCAAAATAGAGCATGTTGTTATGGCTGGAAATATCATTCTTCACAAAGTTTTAAGCTCTAGATGGGACATACTTCTTTGATACGATAATAGCACTTATGGCCAAGGCCAATTATGTTTACTAGTGTTTTTTATAGATTAAGTTGTTGCTTTAGTCAGTGCGTAATAGTAATGTCAAGGAAGTTACAAGAAAACAAACACGTTGCTTTTTGAATGGAAAAGAAACTAAAAATGTTAGCTTCTAAATGAAAAAAGAAACAAAACATGTTAGCTTCTTAATGAAAACATTGAATTCACAAGGGGTCCATTAAATTCAGGAGGTGAAAGGGTTCTGGAATCATTAGAGAGAAATAGACAGTTTGTATTTTTATAAATCTGAAAACTAAACTACCCTGGAGGCTACAATATATTTAAATAGTAAAAAGAAACCCTAGGTGGCTAGGAAAACACTCAAAAACCCTAATTTGCACTAATCATGTAATTTGGTGGCAAAATAGTAGTTTTTGCCAAAAATAGTAAAATTGAAATAATTGTAAAAATAGAAAATATTGTCTCTAAGAAACATCCCAGAACAAATGAGACCTTATTTTGACTTTTAAAATAAAAGTTATTAAGGAAAAAAAATATTACTATAAATAGAAAAAGCAATATTTTTTTGGCCTTAACGAAGAAATTTGTCTAAATTTAGGAGACGCTCGAGATTTTGAGTCTGGATCAAAATGTTGTTTCCCTTCAACCTACCAAATTTCATGCAATTCCAATATCGTCGCCCCGATAGCCTCTACTAGCACCCCCCTTAATCTTACTCCATGACTTCCAGCACCCTTGCTATTCCAGGAAGGATTGTGCTATCTGTTCTACATCAAATAGGAGTGCTAGATGGAATTTTGTTGTTCTCTTGTTTGCAAGTTGTAGATAGAGGAGTTGACTCTGTTTTTATCTGAGTGTGTAGACTTATTGTCATTTGTTATATGTAATTACTGAATTCTCAACAACAACCCAAAAAAAAAACATATGTTAAATCATTTTAAAACTATTCTTTATATTTATATTGATGCTGCAAAAATCGTCAGTAATGTAGGTTCGTCCAAATAGAGTTGAATCCTCGTAACTATACTTGCAAATACAGTGTAAGGCTTTCCTCAGGTGGTCATCGGTGTGGTGCCTGCCACAATGCCTTTGATGGTAAAGTCAATATACAAAATCTTTTGAGGAAATAAGAAAGCTTAGAATATCAAAGTTACGTATATTAGTGTATTCTAGGTGTGTGTATCTGTACATTGTCTGGTTCTGATGATTGTGTATATATAGCTTTTGAATTTTTAGCCATTGGGGCCTTAATTGTGGCTTTAGTGCTCCTTTTGTAATGCTTCAGGGCTTATTAATGCGGGTTTTGATGAGCTACCAATGGCCTTAACAGCTAGTCAGTAACTGTTCGAGGCATAGAAACTTCTCATTAATGGCTTGCCTTCCCTCGTCCATGCCGTGGCTAGGCGGACGAAGGTATTTGATGAGGTCGTCTGGGCAAGAAGGTTCGTTGGTCCCATCATATATTATACATAACATTATTAATTAGAGGTTATTTTTATATCTAAATTTTGATACATTTACCTTCGTCTCCTAAAGAAATTTCTGACTCTGACACATTGTTCGTTCAACTTGCGTAATAAAACTAGTTAAAACTTCACAAAATTGTGTAGACTTAATTAGTTCCAGTGGTCAATCAATAAGCTCAAATTAAGATTCTAAATTCTTCAAGCTAGAGTTTCAATCCGTCACAATCAATCTTTTGTGTATCTCAATAAACTCGCATTGTCTGAAGCACGAATGGCATAATATATACCGTTCTACCTTTTGTTCCCTGAAAATGTTAACCGTGAATAAGAAGCATAAACAGTTTTACTTGTGCTTGATACCATGCTTGATGCAAAAGATAGAACCAAAAAGAGTTTTGTGGCAAAAGTTTATCCGAAACTTGCTATGTAGGTAAAGGCTGCTTCACGTGTATCACATTTTTACTTTTTATTGTTTGAAATTCTTATAATCACAAGTGATCCAAAATTTTAGCGGATGGATGGACCAAAAAAAAAAAAAATCTAACGTATCTATAATCATTAACCAATACTCACTTCTTTCATTAAAAGGACCATTGAACTACTTTCTTTTTTTCTTGGGTAGGGGCTCCCATACATATTTTTGTAAGCCAATCACTTCAATTGCCCCTAGACATAACATTATTTTTTTAAAGCCCGTGTATATATATATATATATATATATATATATATATAAAAGATTAAGATTAACAGCAAACTTTATAACTCAGTGATATAGCCTACTCTCCTCTATTAGGAGAGTTAGTGTTCAAATTCTCTCCCCTCATTTATATTATTATATAATAATAGGTGAAGCTAAGAGAAACTCAAATTAGAATTTCAATTTTGCGCCATATGTCCTAAATTATTTATTCTTAAAGAGTTTTATTTCTTAATTTGAGAATCAAATGTGGGACCACAACATAAATATTTATCCAAGTGAGTTATTAAATACAAAAACCAAAAAGTCTAGAATAAATGAATCATTAAAAAAAAAAAAAGTGCTTCACAATAATTTTTAAAAAAATGGACAATTTTATGCCTAATAATATCCTTACAAATATTTTTAAGGAGTTGACAAAATATATAAATGACTATCAATAGTATTTAAATTATATATATATAAATTATATTATATATTTTATTATATATCTTTAAGTGTATCCATGCATATGCATGGGTTACAAGCTAATTGTTATAACTAGAATTGTAAATGAACCAAATTGTTTAAACCCAAGTTTAGGTTCAATTATTAAATGAATCAAGCTTAAACATAATAATGTGATTGTAAACATGATGCTCAAATTGACTATTAAAAATATTACAGTTTAATATGTATAATTATCTAAAAATATATCTATATATACTTGAAAAAAATATTATTTGTACTTTATTGATAATATAATTAGTCAATTCTTAGTAAAAATTAATCATAATATATGAAAACTTAAAATATTTTAGTCATGATTTTCCTATATATGAAAAAAGAAGCTCAAGAACAAACTTGAACATGTAATTTTCTATATGATGAGCTTGAGTTTGGCTTATGTTAGAAATAAAAAACAATAATAATAATAATAAAAAGTCTCAACTTAATAATCGCTCGACTTGACTTGGCTTGGTAATTTATAGCCTTAGTTGTAAGTTGTAACTATGGAATTATACAAAACAAAAAATAAAACAACCACAACCCTTAAAAAAACAATGTATAACTCTGACTCTGCATAAAATATAATATGTCATACCAAACTAGCTAGATAAATAAAGTAGGAAGGAACCAACCTTTTCACTATACCATTCAACATATATATATATATATCATGGTTGTAAGAACATGTACAGTCAAAGAACCGGTTTTGGCTTCAATTCCCCGTTTTTTAGAATTTTAATAGATCGGATTGGTGCTTAGTTCTCAATTGAACCAACTAGTCTGATCTAATTTTTAAAATAGTGATATATATATATATATACATATATATATATATATAGAGAGAGAGAGAGAGAGAGAGAGAGAGAGAGAGAGTTTTCATAGAAAAGATGATCCTCGACTTGGTATATTAGTAAATAGCATAAACCTTTTTTTTAGGAATGAAGAATTGAACAATGTAAAGTGTAGATTCTTCTCCAAAAAAACAGGTAAAGTGTTATTTATATATACAAATAATTTTCCTATTCAATAGTGTATATTGTATTTTTTAGTATATTGTATTTTAAATTCCAATCCCTGTATATTTCTCACGCTAAAGTTTCCACGTAGTAAATTAAATACGAGAAAGGACAATAAACTTGGAGAAAATGGGCTTTTGCTCCTGTTGAGCAGAAAATTAAGCAATATATCCTATTTCAAAACTATATAGGGGCATGTCCCTATTTTGATACTCGACCACCATATAATCGAGTTACATAAAAAACTTAACTATTATAAAGTCGAGTTTTGATCAGGTTTTTGCCACGCTGGATCGCCACCATGGCTTTTGGGCAATAAAATATTCCAGTTCAACTCAGCAATAAAGAAATAGAGTTACTAAAAGAAATCGAGTTACTGAGGGAATTTAAATTGCCTGTTTGCACATGAAGTGTTTTTGTCGTGTGCTTAACCCAATTAAGGTAAAATCAAGTTTAGTAACCCATACTTGACTCTGGCATCATCGAGTTATGCTACTATTTACGCCTGCCCTCACAAATGCACAAAACGGAATTTCCTCATTATTAGATCAACTTCTCCTCAATAAGAACCACAACTATACATCCTTGGATCATTGGTGTTATCTCTCTATCATTTCAGGTGAGAAACTCATTTTCTTCTTTGAAGCACATAGAGAACTTTATGGTGTAGGTAAAGAGTAGTTTTATATATTACAAAAGTTTATCATCCATAATGTATATTTTTGTTAGAGAAGAATTTTCATTTGATAGGTTGTATAGGTTGTATTACTTGTGCTTTGGTATTTTCTTGAATGAGTGTTATGTGAGTACATTGGGGTTATATTAGTTGTTTGGTGTTGTAAATTTTAATTACTAAAAATGACAATCTTTAAATTTGCTACAAGAAATGTACAATAAATCTAATTTGGGTGTTGAGTGTTATGTGTGTACATTGGGTTATATTGGGTCTTTGGTGGTGTAAATTTTATTGACAAAAAATGAAAATCTTTAGATTTGCTAAAACTAATGAACATTTAATCTTTAGACTTGCAAAAGTTGAACGTACTAATCATCATTGGTTAGATATTAACAACAACATTTTGTATTGCACACAATGTGTAGACATTAACAACAATGTCTAATGTCTATGGTCAGATGTGAGTGTTAGCATTTCATTTTTAGCATATAATAGTACACAAATTTATGAATGTCTTTGTCGTGTACCATCTTATGCAGCTATATATTATTTACCAATAGTTGATGCACACTGTTAACTCAATCATTTGATGTTATTGTATTTAGCATCAATGTCTGGTTCTGGCAACCCTTTCATCTATAGGCCTTGCAATGTGTTTACTGTGATGGGTCGTTATTGGGTATTGGAGGATAAGTTCAGCTTTCCAATCGATCCGAATCTGTGAACTAGTGCAAGGGTTTACAATACCATGAGGCAAGAATGGGCTTGGTTACTCTGTGAACAAGAAATGTTTTATGATGAGTTGGTTTGTTATAAGTTGCCAGTGCCTCTCGACGACTCACATCGCAGATGCCAAGAGACACGATCAACGAACTTTGTAGAGCATTGAACCGCATAAGAGAAGAAAATAATCGAATAAAGATACGTCTTAATCGATATCGAACCCATATCTAGATTTGAGAGTTAGTGGAGTGTAAGTTATATGAACAAGCACGATACACACAATCACTTCTTGTTGCTCCCATTTATCAGTCAGACGTGGAGATGTCAGACGAAGAATAATTGTGTCGTGGTGTAATTGGACTTTGTTGGAGAACTATTTTCCTTAACTATGTTTTAGATGTATGTGGATCACTGTTGTTGCATTTGTACTATGTAAACCTTATTACTGATTGTGAGAAGCATGCACGTTATTCGTAATCTTGAATATTTTCACATAATGCATAAAAGTTAAATATTTCCACACAGGATGTTTTTCAATAGGCACCTATGGCATATCGAAACCAATTTATTACACGCATAACATAGAAAATCTAAATATTCTTACATGATGCCAACAATATACATGCACTGCATATCTAACACTAACGGTACTAACATTATTAACTTAATCCTATACATAAAACACACACCACATAGAACCCAGATAAGCGATGTCATACATGGGCATTCATTCTGACAAGTAGTCCTCGTAGTTGAGGACATTATTATGTTCCACTAGAGTGAGTTGCCTGTCGGTTGCAGTGACCAACTCTATCGCAATTTGTAGCATGTGATACCTACACCTATAAAGTAGCATAAGATTGTTCTCCTTTTTTATTTTAGCCACTGTATGCCTATATTGGTCCATGTTTTGCCGTGGCATGTAAGTGAAATACGATTGACAAGAGGCGCTCTAAGTCGCACGAGATCATCGTGCAGAGCGTTGGACTTCTTCATGCAAAAGTCCCACTCCCGCATCAATCCAACATAGTATTCCCTCGCATCTGTAAAACGAGGTAGCATCTAATTGCACGTTGACATTGGAAAATGTGACTTTAGATCGGTATGTGTAGATGTTTTACAATGGTAGATGTAAATGTGACTATATATAGGAGTTTTGCAATGGCAAATATTCACGTGAATGTGACTATATATAAGGGTAAGTATTCACATGAATAAAGATGATATGACTCGACAATATGTGAAACAATGCCGAGCTATTGAGCAACACATGCAAAATTGCGAACATGACTTGGTTGAGCAATGCCATTTGTTGGCGCATGTGATTCGCTGAAGGGGTTTGTTATGACTACAGTTGGTGCTACAGCAGCGGGCTGGTGATGTGTACTACAAAAGAGGTTGCATATTTATTCACATGAATATTATTCAGCATTCCTATGCTTCATCTAACTTAACTTGACGAGACAATGCCAAGTTGTGTTAAATGTATCATAAACTTTTCAGAGTTCCTCTGCATCCTTGAAAACAATGCATTGCAAAAGGATGCATATCTGTGTATTGACGTAAGTGTGGATAATATGACTGTACAGGGTTTAACAACACCAAGTTGTTAAGCAGTACATGCAGAACTGCAAACATCAATGTAGTAACGATGTAAAGCTCATCCCCAAAATTTTTCATAAACTTTTCAGGGATCCTCTACATCCTTAAAAACAGTGCATTGCAAAAGGCTGCATATCCATGTATTCATGGGAGTGTGGATGATATGATTGGACAGGGTCAATAATGTCGAGCTATTGAGCAGCATATGCAAAACTGCAAAAACTTCAATGTAGCAACAGTGGACAACTCATCCCCAAAATTTTGAATAAACTTTTCAAGGATCCTCTGCATCCTTAAAAATAGTGCATTGCAAAGAGTTGCATATCTGTGTATTCACGTGAATGTGGATGATATGATTGGACAGTGTGTGATACAATGCCGAGCTGTCAAGCAGCACATGCTAAATTAAGAACATGACTTGACTGAACAGTGGTGTCTGTTGGCGCATGTGGTTTGTTGAAGAGGCCAACCTCGTGGGTAGAGCCGCTGAACAATTGGGGAGACAGCCGGGTGGGTAGTAAGGATTGAGTGTTGGCTTAAGCATAAGATGTGTGTTCTGCACTATCGTCATGGCCAACGGGGTGGGATGGCCTAGCAATAATGTTAGACATGCATCATAATAACCCGGCGCCATCCATGTACATGTCCCAATTGCCCTCCAATGCCTCATCATCTGTACAAAAAAAAAAAAAAAGTGTATTTATTAAGATAACAACAAGGGATTGAGTTAGTTTGATCCAGGATAAGTGAGAATTGTTTGAGTTTTGGTAATAGAGTGGTGTTCGAGCCATTGAAATTTGTGAAATCAGCAGAACGGGATATCATGTGTAGCCGTGATGAAAATATACTTCACCACTATAATACATCCTCTAAATAAATTACAACTAAAAGTACTAGACTTGGAAGTCAATAAGAATTGGAGGTATTAGAGTTGGAAGTTAGTCGACTCATCCTCATCCTCACAACTGCGTACGGCCACAGGTGTACGCCACGACCACCTCCACGACCTCCACTGCATCCACGCCCTCAAGACCCACCACTTCGCCTGCCACGACCTATGGCCTATGTGCTTGCCTCACTCATTGCATGCACAATCTCCAATGCTACTTGGCTCAACTCTCCAAGATCCAGCGTACGCTTCAGGTGGTTGTACATTTCGGAATCTGGTTCGCATTGCAATAATAATGTCACATTGGACTCAACCTATGAAATAAAAGAGGCATGTTATGATAATTGCAACATATAACAAATTAACAATACCATAGCAAGACATAACAACAATGGGAATGAGTCAATCATTTCTATAGAAAATGAAAATTTTGAATTTTGATTTTTAATTACTCTGCACGCCCAATGACTTTAGGTTTCAGCATCATTGCTTCTCTTTCTTCAGAGTCATAACTACAACAAATTATACATGTGGAGTCAGATAAAATTCAATTGCCAAACATTCCCATTTGACCAATTCATTTCATGTTTTATGAGGGTGATCAAGGAGAATAAAACCTAGAGGAAATGTGTGACCATTCCTAGAATGTGATATGAGCAAGGAGTAATTAACAAGGCATAAGGTCTGCTTTGTGGACTGTGTAAGACTCAATGGAAGTGATTACGCTATGCCCTTACCACAATGCCTCAAAGATTTTGGCATGTGACCTGTTAACCAAGTGATTAGATCTGTTTGGATTATCAACTATGATGGGTGTCCACAGGATTTGGCATTTGCTACAATACTTGGTCATCAAAAAATTAGTTCCTAGAAATATTCCATGGGTTGTCATTTAATGTGGTGTTGGCTTCCAATTTGGTAAATCTCATTCATTTTCAATTGTATTTCTCTAGTAAAGTGCAACAAGACACAAGCTTTTCTTAATGGTGTCAAGAATTCTTGGTTTTCATATCCAATATTGGGCAAGTTTGGAGGGTGAAGTTAGAAATGATTGCATGTTGCCTGGATCAAAGTCTCTAGACTCCACCCATTGTACAAGGTCATTATATCTTCTCAAGTGAGGGAAAACAAACACTATACTTTCCGTTAGGATGATTGCTGATTTCTTCTTGCTAGGGTTTTAAGTGTTGGCGAATTCCATTACAAAGGTTGTATTCAAATATTTGGAAACAACTTATGCCTGATGAGCTTATTCATATATAGCACTACTATTGAAATAGCACACTAGTACATATTGGTTGTAAAATATTTTGTTCTAGTAGCAAGAAATGAAATGTTCTCTAGAATGAAGGTCAAAATATTGATTCAATGGCTCCATAAAACTTAATTTTCAGAATGCATGTAGCAACACACATATATTGTCAATCCATAAAAGAAGCATCGAATTGTTGCCTTACCAAGATTTCCCAATATGCCGACTCTCGCATAATGTACCATCTAGTCATGCGTTGATACGACTCCATGTAAGCAGCAAGGTATGTCGTGTTCCCATCCAATATCAGTGCATTAGCAAGAAGTTCCCCTTTATGGGCCCATCGCTCAATGTAGACAGCATGTTCTTGCCCCCAATTCCTCTCTAGTTTACCTTGGAGGGATATTCTGTGGAGATTAACCGATGTATCCACAAGATCCAGTGGCACTTGCTTCATCCCAAACTAACGAAAGACACGTTTGGGATGATGTTCCTCTACTATCCAAAAATATATCAACAGCCCTCCATATATGTCGGTCGGCAGTGCAATATAGGGACAGCGAGTCTAGGACATCCCTATACAACTCCCAAACAACCTAAATAAATGGTTAACAAAAAAAAAAAAAAAAAATCAAATACGTACTTATTTATGTCAATCCTCAATCTGAGCAAATATATAGAAGACCATTGAAGAACCACTTCACTAAAAATCCTAAGACATTCTTGACTTATTTCCCCTTCTTATTGGATTTGACATGGTAAGATGCACTCGGATAATACTAGTTGCACTAGCTGAAACCGAGGGAGAAATTTTAAGGGTTCATAGCTAAATATATTTGGAATCAAAACCACAAACGACAAGATTATTATTACTAATCAAGGTACTTTATATTGACTACCCACATTTGTGAATTGTTCTAACTAATTCCTTGTATATATATGGTCTAATCGACCAAAGTTAAATTATTAACTATACACATGCAGTGGTTGACAACCCTACCAAGTGAAAAACAAAACTAGGGAGAATTATATCCTCATGACATGAAGCGATAGAATACCTAGTGGGCCCGTATCATAGACAGTGACTCACAATTCGCAGCTAGCACATGTGTGGCATGCACTGTCTTGCTCTTCAGCCCCTTCCATCTAGTAAACATATAGTTTCTGACAATGCTCATTAGTTAATATCAAACAACAATGCTACCATAAGAGTAAAATGCTTAGCAAAAATGAAGTCATTAATTAGCTTTTACTTTTTCAGTGGAAAATGCTTATTAGAAATAAGTAAGGAAATACCTAAATCCTTTGCAAGACTTAAAATTTGGATGGATCTTTAGTTACAATTGATGAAGTGTTGCAAAAAAATAAGTTCTAGTTCATTCTTGTCAATTCTCTTCTAATTTTTTGTTGTATGGTTAGTCATTTGCCCTGAAATAGACAAACCTTTGACATCTAAATTGCACATGTTAGAGTCAGTTGTATGTTTTGTTACGGTAACATGGTTTGAGGTGTTACTTTGCTAAATGGACAAAATTTTCCTTCAATCTGGTTTGGGGAAAAGTTCCTCCAACCCACTTTGCCCTAAGTCAAATAAGCATCCATGTGTTCTTTTAGTCACATGACATACTTAACAGTTAAACAAGTTGTTGAAATAACATGAATTGGGATGAGATAGATCCGAGGTTTTTACTTCTTATTCCATTTTGTTTGGTTTTTGGGAGAATGAGGTTGCTAGTTTGGTGGAATGGTTGGATTTGGTGGTGGTTCTTGGTTACCAAAGTTGTTAGTGGTTGGGGGGGGGGGGGGGGGGGGGGGGTTTGTGGCAGTAGAGGGCAGAGAGGAAGAAGAAGAAAAAAGGGGGAAAATCAAATTAAATTTTGCTTTAAAATAATTTTTTTATTAACATAAACACATGTCAGTTCAACTAACAAAAGTGAGACTTAGTGATCAATTTGAAAATTTCCAAAACTTCAGTGGTTTATAATTTTGAATTAAAAGACCACAGATTCAGTTTGAGTTTGATCCTAAGTTCAGGGGTGCTTTTCCATTTTCCCTTCTTTTCAATCTACTATATTCTAATATGCCAAAACTGAAATGGCTGATAGGTTACATTGAAGGATAAGGCTTGGTAGTCTATTCAGTGTACTTTGCATTATGAGGCATTAAGAGGATCTATTGGCATGAAATTACTGTGGAGTATTTGGGGGTTTTAGAGTTTCTAGAAAGGACACCCTTTTTCTTTTAGACATCAGCCTTGGGAAAATTTTGTAATTGGAGGGTGGGGTTTTATGTCCATGGTTTACTCCCTAGGGCTAGGTCCAAAGGGATCCACATCAACCTTGGTAAGGTTCCACATCTTAAAAATAAATAAATAATAAAATAAAATAAATCTAAATGTTCATAACTTGATTAAACAAAATATCATTCTAGTGGATCACTTTTGTATGGCTACTGATCACTTGCTACTTCATTGTGTAGTTATTCATTTTTATTTTTAAATCATGTTGTAATATTGATGAGGTTGACAAGAATGTTTTATTCCTTAGGATTACACTCAAACTTAAAACATATATTTAAGTTCTCACATGGTGTCATAATGACACATGCACAGTGAATGACAAATGGCATGACAATTGTATTAAACTAATCAAATAACGTACCGATTGGCGAGGGGACTTGCCTCCACCGGCGGTTGGGGTAGCCTCATAACAGGGCATATCAGTGGGAACCTTGAATATGCCCACAGCTGCACCAACATCAGTGCTCCTCCAATCTGTATTGCCTTCGTCTTTGATGCCTTGCATAGGTGCCTGTACAGCCAGGCTAATGCTCCATTACCCAACTGTACCTCTTCGCGTCACTGATTGGATTCAAGAACTGTAAAGGTATCACCAACACCCAGTTTGCTGACTTGTCCATAAACATAATGGACCCCAACCACACAAGTATGTGATAGCAGGCATGTCACTGCACTACATCGTCAATAGCATCCGCAACTAGAAAACCTCTAAACCGTGCCTCAAGCCAGCTGACTCTTATCCTCGCCCTAGCAAGGATAGACTTGTTTTCATGGGGATGCGGTATCAAGTCTGGAGGACGATGACAAAGTTAATCATGACACAACCCAAACCAATCCATCTTGACACTACCAGTCACGTGCAACCTATTAACAGGTACCCCTAGCATCACCTCAATATCTTTTAAGGTGATACCCATCTCTCCATGCGATAAGTGGAACGCGTGTGTCTCCGGACACCAACGCTTGACTAGTGCTGTGATCAACACTTGATCAACGTCCATGTCTAGAACCATGAATAAACCTTCGAAACCCGCCTCAGTTATGTAACAGGCGATCCGTGGGTCTAGCCCACCTTGGGGTAACTGACAAGATCGACGTCTACACTTTAGCATGCCTGGCACTACCTGCACACGAAAGAGTGTTGTCTTAGGATAGTGTACACGAAATAACTATAAGAATGCTACATAATAATAATATGTAAGAAACAGTAAACTAACTGGTTAGTTACGAACATTTTGCAATATGTTAGTTACGATGTTAACTGGTTATTCACTCTAGCTCAATAGTAGATAAGATCAATTCAGGTTGATTTTATGCTTGCACTCTGATACAACTTGTATAAATAGGCATTTACCCTTCTGTTGTAATCAGTAATTATGAATTATTAAGTTGAATTTTCCTTTTTTATTCCATAGTATTGATTTTTGTGGCAAAGGACTACTCAACTAAGGTCATTATCACTTTGTGTCAAGCATTTGAACTGGCAAATTCATAGCTGTTCTGGTAAGTGTTTCATTTCTTTTATGGGTACTTTTTGGTTTATTGTACTAATGAGTTTCAATGAGCTCAGTTAGATTGTGTTATACAATCTGCTGTTGTTGAGTTCTCCTACATTGTGATCTTTCATGGGGGAGGTCTTTGGCTATGTCTTGACTGTGCTTACATATGGACGTTTGCTTATATAATTGCCTTTGTTTACTAATGTATCAATGACATTGTTTAAAATTAGCACTAAGGTGATGGGCATTATGTTTTGAAATGAATGAACAAAGTGACTCACTATGTCAAATGGAATAGGGAATTAGGAATCAAAGTCAATTGTCTTATGTGTAGCCATGCCTATTCGTGTGTACACATTTGGAAAAATAATGGCAGCAGATTCATTTTAGTTGATTACTATAACTTTTAAATAAGATCTAGTGACTTTGAATATACCTTTTCATTAGCCACTACTGATGTTTAATATTTTTTGTAGCATTAGTAGTTTCAATATATCTGGAAATAAGACTTGATGCTGTTAATGAAAGGGTGTTTTTAAATTCACGATTATTTCTACTTCATACCATTTTCTCTTTGGATTAAATAAAATTCTGCCTAAACCAAAAGAGAAATGATACCATTTCCAACATCTATTTACAAATAATCAAAAACCCTACAAAAAGAAAAAGATACGATTTCAACATGTCTAAAGTTCAGTATAGCTATGTACTTGACCGGCGGCGAATGTTCCCCACAGCGTCATGGATCGATGAGTCGGTTGCCGTGTCAACTGTGTACCAACCGCAAGTCCAAGATCCACATCTGGCAGTCACTGCATATCTGACATGCATGCAATCGTGTTAATAAACCATTGATTGTAGGCAGACATCAACAAAATGACACTTAACTATATTAGGCAAGCATTACATATTAGGCAAATTCAAAAAGACACGGATCAAATTCATTGAAAACAAACCATCTTCAGTTGGGATGATATTTTTCCAGTTTTCTTTCTCTTATAGAATATTTTGGTAGCTAATGAACTGGAATAGTATTAATCCCTAAGTTCAGTTGGGATGATATTATGGCTTAGGGAGAATCTGAGTTCAAACGTAAAAGCTTAAAGGCTATGGTTTGCAATTGCTTTGTGGGCTGCTGTTTATCACATCTGGTAGCGCATAACTGCTGTAATAGTGTAATACACAAGGGCAGGCTTGAGACTAATCAGGTTGATTAGATGGGAAGTTAAGAGGAAGGCAGAAACCAAATGAGGCTTTTGGTAAAAAATAAGAGGACAATACGGGAAATTACAAAATAATTTGAGGAATCAAAATCCCAAGTAAGTTAAAATTAAGCAATAAGTATTTGATTAATGACAAAGTTACATGTATTATATACTAATAAAAAAAATTACTGTAGGAAGCGATTTTCTATTGTATGGCAAAGAATGGATAAACAAACCGTTCTAAGCATCCTTAAACTTATGCATAATCACTTATGTCACACACCTCATGCAAACATATGGAACCTATATGGATGAGTGTTTTAGATTTCTTATTGATTGTTTTACCAATCAAGTATTGCAACATAATCATACAAAAAGACTACCTACAAGAAACATGTGAAGTGGTCAGAATTTATGTGAGATATTATGTGTTTTAATATCTACAAGGTTATGGCATGTCTGTAGGATTTTAATCTAGTTGTGATAGAGGAGTAATGCTTGCATCTTGCTCAAGCTGGTGTCAATGAGACATTCCTAGCTTGCATAGTCTGACTAATCATCCAATAGATTGTAAACGTTGATTATAAAGGAGCATGTATTAAATTATGATGCGCTTTTCCTTTTCTATAAGTTTTGAGTTTCTTGTTATTATTGTCCAGTGCCCCTAAGATAGAAGAAAACTAAACAGTTTGAAATTTGAATGACAGTTAAGCTGGAAGAGAATGCCAAACAGAGAAGGTGAAAATTATCTTGCAATAGTCCCAGATGTATTGAGGACAGATTTGATTTCATGGTCTACTATAGCCCCAGATGCATTGAGGACTGCAATAAAGCAATGGAAGCCTTGTGGAACCTTTTCATGAAAGTCTGCTCTAGGCTTGTGATAAATGTGAGACTAAAAACATTTCACAATCAAAGTTGCGTTGAAACGTCCTTGTGTTGTTTTTGGAGTCATTTCACTAAACCACAATGAATTATGTGACATAAAAGAGATTTGTGTGTTCTGAGGTTCTATCCAGTGTTTATACTGTTTTCTTTTTGTACCCATCCTCTGCTTAAATGTCCACTGTTCCAGTTATTAAGGAGATGCATTTTAAATGCAATAAGTAGTAGGTTGTAACTCAATATGTTGTCAAGGTGCTATGTTGTAATTTACTTTTCTAATATAAAGGATCACAGCCAGTGTTATTAAACCCAACCCAGTCAAAGTGCTATGCTCTAAAGTTCTTTCCTTTTACTTTTTCCCCTAATCTTTAAGTACCTCCTAACACCAAAACAAACAAAATGGGGTCTTTCTTTTTCCAATGAACAATTTACTAAGAAACAAAACTACCCATTAATACAACCCCCCCACCAAAAAAAAAAAACCTTCAAGCATCATAGAAAAACAAGCAGTAATACCAAAAATTTCATAGTCACATAAGGAAATGCATTAAAACCCAGTTCAAAACCAAACCCAACAAAGCTAAAACAGCAACAATAATAATGAATAGAGGAAAATTAAGAAGCCAAACTCAAATCAAAGTACATGCATAACCCAAACTTAAGTCAAATTAAATGCACAAGCCAAACTTAACTTAGATTAAATGCAAAGGCAAAAAGAATTGAACTCAGAATTTAGAAATTGCCTTAATGCATTTCTAATCCTTTAACTCTAAAGATGAATTGGGTTGAGCTTCGGTTATGGCGAGGGTTATGGTGAGAGTAGTAGGTGTGGGTTTGGGTTGAACTTCAGCCTACGGGTAGAAAGAAAAGAACTTGAAGATGGGTTGAACTTGGAAAGGTCTTCTGAATGGACTGAGGGAGACAGAACGAACTAAGGGAGACAATGGTGGCTACTGATCGAGCTGAGGGAGACAAACTGTTTTGGAGACGTTATATTCAAAATTCCATTTTATTCTGCATATAACTTGATTTCATTATTGCCGAGTTTTGAACAATCCAACTGTAATATTTTATTGCCCAAAAGCCACAGTGGCAATCCAGCGTGGCAAAAACCTGATTAAAACTTGGCTTTAGAATAGTCAAGTTTCTTATGTAACTCGATTATATGGTGGTCAAGTATCGAAATAGGGACACGCTCCTATATAGTTTTGAAACAGGGACATTTTGCTTAATTTTTTGCTCAATAGGGACGAAAGCCCATTTTCTCCCAGTAAACTTACAAAATTCAATTCTTTTTCTTTGGTACAAACTAGCCATGGCTGGGAAGGAGCATGTTGTTTCTATGGAGGGATTTTTCAGAAGAGAAGGCAGTGAAACAAGCAGTGGTGTCACTAAGGATGCCTAGACACACAACATTTCTATTGAATCTACTACCCTGGACCTGGAGGCAAGGATTGATGTAGTAATGGAGGTAAGAAAAAATTTGACATCATCCCCAGCACCAAAGATACAAAAGGTTATATTCTTGCTACGAGATCACAAGGATTTCCAAAAGCATTGTGAACTAAGAGCAGTATCACTGGGTCCTATCCATAATGGTGGTAAGAAGTACAAGCTAGGAGAGACGTACAAGCTTATGTTGACATGTGAGTTCATCAAAGGTAGCAAAGAGATGATAAACGATTTGTACAAGAAGATTGGGGAAAAGATCAAGGAACTGAAGGAGTGCTTCGAGATGGAAGTGATCAAAGGCTATAAGGATGAGGACCTCATTTGGTTGTTCTTGGTGGACGGCTGTGCAATACTACAATACATAGACTACGCAGCTAACAACAGCTTCGAAGTGTTGAAGATAAAATCCGATAACATAGCCTTTACACAACAGGATTTGTTTTTGCTTGAGAACCGACTTCCCTATCGTTTGCTCAATTGGTTAATGACCTGGAGTGCAAATGAAGACAAGTTGAGGACATCAATTGACACTTACATTAATAGGCTCATTATGGTACCACCTCCATACGATCAATCAGTAATTTTTAGCTGGAAATGGATAAGTTCGTTGTCGTGGCATTGCTTGCTACATTTTGGGCCTATTTTCGTTTTGGTTCCTAACTTGATTTTGCGCCTACCTCAATCCCTGAAAATGAAAAATCATGTTCATTTTGATCCCTGCTGTCAACCTACTAATAAAAAATTCATATGCGGAAAAAGGAATGCACTGTTTGCATAGTAAATGCTAATGTGGCTAATAAAATAATTATAAAAAAACTTATTTGGCATTTTTAAATGCCACATCAACACTTAAATTAATAAAAAAAGCCAGGTCAGAAAATTAAAAAAAAAAATTAAAAATAAACATTAATCTAATTAAATTAAATCCCTTGGGCTGCCCTTGACTTAAATACTTATACATTTACTATGTTACTAACGACAAGTTCAAAGAGTTGAACATAAAACCTGATAATGTAACAATTGGGCAACTGGATTTTTTCTTGTTGGAGAACCAACTTTCTTATTGCCTCCCCAGATGGTTGATGGGATTGAGCAAGATGGAAAAGGAGTTGAGCAATTCAATTGAAACTTGTTGAGGTCTAAAAAGGATCATAGTGAAGGAAGCCCAAAAGGAAAAATCAAGCTAAGCCCAAAGTAGCAGATGCAGGAGATCCATGAAGGAATAAAAAGGCCCAGGGGATCTTGAAGCCCAGACGAAGAAGCATCCAAAAAAAAAAGAGAACCACGGCAAGGGATAAGAAGTAAGGATCCTTAGGAACCATCAAGAGGCGCAGATCCTTTCAGGCACAAAGACAAAGGAAGACTAGGATAGCTCAAAAGAAAAAGACAGAAGAAGAAAACAAGAAACAAAAGCAAAAGAACGCAAGCGCCAGTAGAACCCAGCGACCTCTCATGGCACAGACAGAAAAAGCCTCGGGGAACCAGAACAGGGAAACAAAAAAAAAAAAAAAAAAAAAAAAAAAAAAAAAAAAAAAAAATGATAACAAGCGGCTTTCAAGTTGGCAGAACAGGATTCCGCCCAGATGGGAAAGAAAAGGAAAATGCCAAAAACGGGGATGCCGAGAAGGGCATACCTTAGCACATCCCAAAGAAGATGGCCAACCAGTAACTTTCAAAAGAATCAGAGCTGAAAGAAGGAAAGAATGAGAAAAAACGGAAATGGGACTTACCAAGTGATGGGTACAGGACGTGCTCTGTTTGCAAAAGGGTAAAACAGGGGAACCAACGGTTCCTCGAGAAGACCAAAAAGTCCATTATAAAAGGAAGGGATGGGTTGCGAAGAAAAGGCAGCGAAAAAAGAGAGAAACACAAAAAAGAAGAGATTTTCTAGAAAAACTATCAGTAAATCTGTGGTGAAGAGAAAGAAAAAATACTAAGGGAAAAACAAACATTGCTTCCCGATATCCTGTAAAAGCCACTATTGCACATACTCGGATTCAAAGAGAATCAAATTTTGCAAGTTTTGAAGGCTGAAATAGCCACTTAAGACTGTAATTTTTGAGCTTGATTGAACCTTGTATCACGTCCTAGTGAGCTTTCTATAATCAAACAGACAATGTATTAATGAAACATGCTTCATATTTCCCAGGATCCCCTCAGCATTAATTTTTTATCGCTTTGCTAATCCTGTTTCTTTCCTTTTGAATTTACCTTGTTGATTTTTTTTGGCATTCTTCGATATGAATATCCTTACTTGTCATTTTTTTACATTGTCAGGAGCATCCCCTGTATTCCACTTGATTCTTAAACAGCTCGTTAGCTGCGGTGAGTCAAGGCCCGGTTCACCAAACCTTTTATTTAGGCCCGAGATCCTTGGGCTTGAATGTCACAAAAAAAGGTACTCTCACATTTTGGCGACTCCGTTGGGGATTGGACAAAGAAGAAGGAAGAAGCAATCCCTTCATAGAGTATGCCTCCAAGACAAAGAAACAGCAAAGGAACTAATGTGCCACCTACGGTCTCTAAGCCCGAAGGAGAAAACGAGGTAGCTTCCAGGCAAGGAGGCGGGATACCCCTGGTAGAACAGGAGGTTGTGTCAGAACAAAGACACGTAGGGTAGGAACCAGACCTCATGGCCAGGATGATAGCAATGTTGAAGGATATGGAGTAAGAAGTTTGTCTTCTCAAAGAGGGCAGGACACAGGAAATCAGAGACAATGTTCCCCCTACTGGCCACAAAGATGGGACGCAGCCAGAAGGAGGGTCAGCAGTGGGAGGAAAAGCCAACCCTCAGTACTTAACACTGGCAGATGTCAATGCCCTCCTAGAGCAAGAAAGGGAAAAACTCTCAGGGATCCCCAAGCAATTCTCTCGGGATCCCCCGTTCCCTCCAGAACTTCTTGGCAAACCATAGCCTAAGGGGTACGAACCCCCAAAGTTCCATCCTTTCGATGCAAGAAATGGAAGTGCGGTGGAACATGTGAGTAGGTTTGTCCACACTATAGGCCCCTATGCAGGAGATAGAGAATTATGTCTAAGGGAGTTTGCCAAGTCCTTAATGGATAGGGCATACACTTGGTACACCACGCTAAGACTCGGATCCATCAAAACCTAGGATGAGATGATGGAAAAATTCTGCGCCAAATATTACCCTGGTGAAGACAAGATCACTTTCCAGAATCTGCAAATGGTAAGGCAGAGACCTGGAGAGGATCTCGTCCAATTCATTAAAAGATTTGAAGATGTGTCCCTAGACTGCTATGAGGACCATGAAGAGAAGGAGCTCGTGGAAACTTGTGTAGCCAACATGCTTTTTGATTACAAGCTCAACCTTGAAAATCTATGTATCACGCAGTTTACTGACCTGCTATAAAGAACCAAAAGGACGGCGTAAACCATGAGGACAAAAAGGCTGCCCACGTCCCAAGCTATGACAGCATCAGTATGAGAGAAAAGGAAGAGACCAGATGGGAAGGTGTTCAAGGAATCACCAGTGATCCCATGTACAGCTGAGGAGTTAAGCCATGTCTTAGACAAATGGATCGGAGATGGGGTTGTTAGGCCATTCACTGTGTCCAGGCCACTAACTGAAGAATAAAGGAAGAACCCTTTATTTTGCAGAATCCATAATTATGTCAAGCACTCCACCAAGGATTGTTGGACCCTTCGCAGACTCTTCCACAAAAAGTTGAGGGAAGGAACTCTGGAACTCACTCAGAAGGAGCCAGAAGTGCAGAGGAACCCCTTGCCTAACCACAAAGGAAAAGGGGTGGTAGTAGTAGTAATACATGGGAACTCGGCAGAAGCAGGAGAATCTGAAGGATCCTTCCACCCGAGCACAGTCAGGACCCTCTTGAAGAATCCTAAGTTCAGGTCACTATTCAATCAATTAGGATTCAGACTAGAAGCAAGAAGAGTGGCCACAGAGTCCCTCATGAGCATAGCAGTAGATTCAGGGATGGAATGCTTTACAGTAGAGTCACATGCTAGTCGAGCTTTCTTGGAGACTACCAATGCAATAACCTTCACTGATGAAGACATGGAGATTGAGCACCTAGACCACCGTAGGCCCCTTTATCTAATGGCCACCATAAACGGCGTTCAAGTTAGAAGAGCACTGGTGGATACGGGGGCATCACTTAATCTCATAGCCTTGAGTACCCTGGAAGCTGTGGGCTTAGTTGACAGAAGGATCCTGGGGGCTCCCATGGAAATAACAGGATTTGGAGGATCGGTGGAATCAACAAAAGGATACGTGCAGCTAGCCTCAAGGGTAGGGCCAATAGTAGCCCTGACAAGGTTTCATGTGATTAATACAGAAGTTTCTTATCATGTGTTGCTGGAACGCCCGTGGCTTCATAAACATCGCCTTATTCCATCCACGTTCCATCAATGCATTAAAGGGAGACTAAATGGGAGGCCCATAAGGATCCCTGCCAACCATAATCCTTGCAGCCAGGGAGAAGTGAACTTTGCAGAAACGATGTTTTATGATGAATTGGAGCCAGATGTTGAGAACCCCGCCCCAGGGACCCAGGGGCACCTATCCTAGAAGAAGAAGAAAGAGGGAGGGGCACCCGTGACCTGAGGAACCTTCTAGAAAGAAAAAGACAAAAAAGGGAGCCCAGCTCTTCAGGATCCCGAGAATGTGTGGTGGTGCGGGAACCTGGGGGAAGGCTAATCTATCATTTGTGAAGGTGCACGAGACCCGAATGCATTATGCAAGAAGGTCCCGAACCACCAAGCTGCATGATGGCCCAAGAAGAAATTCCAGAAGAACTAGTTAAGGAGGCCCAGATTCAATCTGAGGAAGAATTAAAGGAAATAGATTTGGGAACAGAACCGGGATCCCGAAAGCTTGTCTTCATTAGCAGTCAATTGGTGGCGCAAGAAAGGGAACAACTGGAAACCTTGCTTCAAAAATATAGAGATGTGTTCGCATGGACCTATGATGAGATGCCTGGTTTAGACCCAGGGTTGGTAGTCCATTCTCTTAATGTGGACCCAGGGATGAGGCCAGTAGTTCAACCGGCTAGGGTCTTCCACACTGACGTAGAAGCTCAAATAGTTCAAGAGGTCAAAAAATTGCTAACAGTCGGTTTTATCAAACCCATCCAACACCCAAAATGGCTTTCCAACATTGTACTTGTGAAGAAGAAAAATGGTCAGATCCGTTGCTGTGTGGACTTTCGCAACTTGAATAAGGCATGTCCTAAAGATGAATTCCCCTTGCCCAATATCGACCTCCTTGTAGATTCAGTTGCAGGAAGCTCAATGTTCTCATTTATGGATGGGTATGGTGGGTACAACCAAATCCGCATAGCTGATAAAGATGTAGAGAAAACAGCATTCAGAACTCCAATTGGGAGCTTTTACTACACTGTAATGCCCTTTGGCCTCAAAAATGCGGGGGCTATGTATCAGCGGACCATAACAGCCATTTTCCATGACATGATGCACGAGGAGATGGAAGATTATGTAGATGACATTGTGGTCAAGTCAAAGACCAGAACAGGACATTTCCAAGTACTTGAGCAAGTCTTTGAAAGATGCAGGAAGTACAAGTTACGTATGAACCCCATGAAGTGCGCCTTTGGAGTGTCTGCTGGAATGTTCCTTGGGTTTCTGGTACATCATAAAGGCATAAGTGTGGATCCAGCCAAGGCCACAGCTATCGTCACAATGAGAAGACCAACTACTGTTAGGGAACTCAAGAGCTTCCTAGGAAGGGTCTCCTATATTAGGAGATTTATGCCTAGTTTGGCCTCAGCACAACAGGTCTATCCAAGCTGTTAAAAAAGGGGAATGAATTTACCTGGGGGACGGAGCAGCAGGAAGCTTTTCAAAGAATTCAGGGCATCGTGAATCATTTGCCCACCCTCTAGGCACTAGTACGTGGGCAACCTCTGCTGCTATACTTAGCATCAAACTCCTAGGCAATAGGAGCTTTGCTGACACAAGAAGACGACTAAGGGAATGAGCAGCCTGTATATTATGTAAGCAGAACACTTAAGGATACCAAGACCAGGTACCCTAGAATAGAGAAAGCCTACCTAGTGATCATTTATGCGTCCCAAAGGCTAAAGAGGTACTTCTCAGCTCATCAAATCCTTTTGGTAACCAAGTCCCACCCCATAAAAGCACTCCTGCACCAACCCCTTCTTACGGGAAGAATAGCACAATGGCTAGTGTTGCTCTCTCAATATGATATAGGCAGAAGAACTCCCAAGGCTGTCAAGAGCCAGGCCATAGCAGATTTGCTAGCTCAATTCCAAGGAAAGGAGGAAGGCCCGCTGAGCGAAGAAATCCTTGGTGAGGTAGCAGTAATGGAGATCCTAGGGAAGAAATGGACCATGAGGTTTAACGGGTCAGCTACAGCAACTTCAAATGGGGTAGGAATTGTACTAAGTTGTAAAAATGGGGATATCATGCCCTTGTCTTTCAAGCTTGGTTTCTCGTGCTCTAATAATGCAGCTGAATATGAGGCATACTTGACTGGGTTGACTATAGCACTTAGCATAGGAGTGAACCATATGAGAGTGTTGGGAGATTCCAATCTTGTAGTCTCCCAAGTGAAAGGTGACTTCACATTACGGGAACAAAGTTTAACAGCCTACAGGACTTGGGCACAAAGGCTGGAGATGGAATTTCAGACCTTTAGCATAGAGTACATGCAAAGAAGTGAAAACAGGTTTGCTGATGCGCTCGCCACCCTGGGATCCCAAATACCATTTAATGGGAGGGATACGCTAATAAAAATAGGAAGGCAGGAACATTCTATTGTAAGGATCCTCCAAGGGATGTACCCCGGAGAGTCCAAACAATGGGACTAGAGGGACGAAGTCAAAGAAAAGATGAAAGAGGCAGGGCCTAGGGGGAACATCAAAGAACTAATGGATTGCACTCAGATAGAAGGAGAATTGTATAGAAGGTTGCCAGGGGGAATATTGTCCAGATGTATCACCGAGAAGGAAGGAAAGTCGAAACTAGAAGAATTACACGCCCAAGCATGTGGAGTTGCAGAAAAGGTTAGCCTATATAGAAGGATGCAACACATGGGGTATTACTGGCCAAATATGGACAAGGAAGCAGCAATTATATAGGGGAAATGCCAGGAGTGTCGTTTGGCAATTGATAAAGAAGAAAGCTACGCAGTGTTTATCGCAGAAGATTGGCGAGTTCCTTTCATAGGATACTGGCTCAAGGGATCCTGCCAACCGACAGAAAACTGGCCCACAAGCTCAAAAAGCTAGCAGACAGGTATTTCCTGCAGAACGACATCTTATTCAAAAAGGGATACCGTGGGGATCCCCTAAGTCGCCTAGGACCAAAGGAAGTTAGAGAAGTAGTCAGAGAAGTACATTCTGGAGATTGTGGAAGTCACCCGGGGAAGAGAAGGCTGTACAAGCAATTACTGTTGTTGGGATATTACTAGCCAATGATGAAAAGAGATTCTGAGGAGCTGGTCAAAACATGTCATGCTTGCCAAGTCTTGGGAGATGCAATTCACACTCACCCAAATGTTCTACAGGATATGACGACACCATGACCTTTTCACACTTGGGGGCTTGATCTCATAGGGCCTATAAACCCTCCATCCAACGATTATATATGGATCCTGGCAACCACCGAGTACTTTACCAAATGGGTAGAGGATATCCCTTTGAAAAAAGCCACTGGAGCAGCCGTACCAAATTTCATTCGAAACCACATCATTACAAGGTTCGGGATCCCCAAAAGATTGATTAGTGACAACGGAACCCCATTCATAAATAAAGATATGAAGGGGTTAATTGAAGCATACCATATCAAGCATGGGAGATCTACCTCATACTACCCACAAGGAAACGGCCAAGCTGAAACTACTAATAGGGTAATGTTGAAGATCCTTAAGAAAATGAAGCATGAGTATGGAGGGAAATGGAGTGACCATCTGACAGATGTACTTTGGGCATGTAGAAGCTCTATAAAGACAGCCACAGGATTCTCCCCATTCTCCCTGGTCTATGGAACAGAAGCCATCAGCCCCGTGGAGTTAGTCATTCCTACACCAAGGGTAGTTCTGGAGGAAAATCAAGGAGAAAATGAGGACACAAACAATGAAAGGAGGCTAGTAGATCTGGAAGGGATAGAAGAAGAAACAGAGCTGGCCAAGAAAAGAAGCCAGAGGTACCAGCAAAGAATGACCAGAGCATATGCACAAGCAGTACGCCCAAGAATGTTCATTGAAGGGAAATTGGTACTAAGGATGGCGGAACACGTGAGGAGGAACCTGCCAGGGCCTTCCAAGTTCACCCCAAAATGGGAAGGACCCTACATCATTAGTGCAGCTCATGAGAGTGGGTATTATTACCTTACCAAAGAAGATGGAACAGTCCTGACAGAATCCATAAACGGGAAATGGCTGAAACAATACTATGCATAAGGACGAGGGGATCCCGGTACCTCAGGTCCTTTTACCAGCTTCACCATCTGCTAAGTTTTTTTATTTTTATCTTTTTATTTCAGCCTTTATCATGAATTCTGGTCTAAAATGATTTTGTTCAGGAACATATGATAGATTGACACTTTGTGGTCAATACTGCACTAAATGATTTTTTCTTTGTTCCTTAAAAATGACCATATTTTAATGAAGTTCCTTTTTCTTTAATATTTAAGTCTTTCTTTAAATACTGCAAAGACCAAGTTTGAATAGATTTAAGGAAGGATACCTGAGTCAAAAAAAAAAAAAAAAAGGTATGTAATACCCTTTTACATATGGCCCAGGATTCACCTCACAGATAATTTCAGATACCCCACAGACAGTTCCAAGTGCATAGGTCTAGGATCACAGATAAAAGTAAAGTATCTAAGATACCTAGCCTAGCACTTGGCAAAAGGGGGGAACCTGTCAAAGTTCATGAACTGGGACCGTATCTCAAAAAAAATATATATAGGAAAAGATACCAGTGTACCCAGTTCAGTACTTGCATAATAGATTACTAGGTACCTGGACCAGAACTTACAATGAAGCCTGTGGAAACCATGAAATGAGAAAGGCAAATTCACATACTAAGAAATGAGAAGCAGTTTTGAAACACAAAAAAGAAAAAAGAAACAAAGAGGAAAGCAATGTTAAAAAAAAAAAAAAAACTTATACAACCCCAAATTGTTCATGTAAATCTAAAGTAAGCTAAGGAATGAGGCCGGCCAACAGGGAGGCATCCGGAGAAATAACAGGCACAGTTGAAGTAGAAAGGATCCTCTGCTGCTTGACCTTCAAGTCTTGTAAAACCTTGTGAGCACGAGCCAAAGCTTCCTCAGCAGCAGCTATCTCGATGTCTATACTCTTGGATGATTGCCTCTGAAACATCCAACAAACGCAAGTGATCCAACAAAAAAGACAAATTGAACTTGGCCTCCAGAAGGTCTTGGACCACTCCTCTCCACTCCAGAAGCTTTTCTTCAGACAAAGAATCTACAGAAGAATTCCTCAGGGAAACCAGCACAGCACATAGCAACTCCATCAAAATATTACCTAGAAAAACGCCTCCCCTGAAGCCACTGGTGAAATCCCCGTGACTCTTGAGCAGACTCTCTAACAGTGGCAGGCCTTCAACAGGAATAAAGAAGCGCAGGAAGCTGCCATAAGAAGACCAAAAAACATGGAAATGGCTGGCAGGAAGACTGTTAAATTCTAAGAGATCAAAGCGAGCCAGGAAAGAGGAAAGCCTTGAATCAAGATCTGAGGCAGCCACTCTCGAGGCGTCCCCCATCGCTGTGTCACCACTTGCAGAGACTGGAGGACTTGTAGCCTTTCGCTCTGACTGAAGATCAGCAATTCGAACGGGTCTCACAATTCCTTCAGGGATAACAGGCTCAGAATCTGTAAAGCTTGTATCAATATTAAAAAAAGAAAAAGAAAAGGAAGAACAGATTTAGTCTTAAAAGAGAAAAGGGGAGAAAGAAGGACAAACCAGTACCGGCTTCTTCGGGCAGAGCCTCTTCTTCCTGATCCCCTGATTTCCCTGAAGATTCTAGGAAAGAACATAAGGTAAGTTGAAGGAAGGGTGAAGAACCAATGGCAAAGTGGCTAAAGGAAGGAAGAGATGCAGGGGGCTTCGCCATAAAAAAAAAAAATAAAAAAAAAAAAGGACGAAGGGAAGGAAAGAAAGGAAAAAGGAAACACAGTGGGAGCAACTCACACTCACCTTCTGAACTTTCTGATTCTAAGGAAGAGGCAACACTGGGAGCAGACTTCTCACTGGTTTGACCTAAAAGGAGAAAGAAAAGAAGGAACTAAAAAAAAAATGGAAAAGAAAATAGAGATGTAACGCTATTTCAAGGAAACATGGCTCACCTGTTTGTTTGGATAAAGGAGTGTCTCCTAAAGCGCCTTTATCTGACAATGTTTAAGGAAACACAGTCCTGATGGGACTAGGAGTGCGCTCAAGATGGGGACTTTGAGATGTAGGGATCTTAGAGGCTTTGGGATCTTGAGAATCCTGGGAACCCTACATCGGTTGCCCAATTTCCTCAGCCAGACCACCAGTAGTGGGCTCCTTCCCCACAGTAGGAAAGGCAACAGAAAGAGCTGTGACAGTTTCCTCTCCCAGAGTCTTGCCGGTCATAGGAGGAGATACCTCCACGTAAAGAAAGAAGAGGAGGAAAAAGCAGTGCCAAGTGAAAAACAACGGGGTAATGCTAACAACACAGTGCCAGAACAAAAGGAAGAGAACATAAAAAAAAGGGGGCACACATACCACGTCGTCACCAGAAGATTGGCTTTTACCCTTCTTGTAATCAGACTTGCGTTTGGACTGCAAAGGAAACCACCACTCGTCAGCAAAATAGAAGTAAATGCAGCAAGGTGAACAAGTGAAAAAGAGAGAAGAAGGAAAGAAGTCTTGCCCTTCTCTCTCTCTTTACAGATTCTCTAGAAGTCTTTTGCTTACTATGAGTATGCCCAGAGGGTCCTAAAGGAGGTTGGGATACAAAACCAGAGGATCCTAAAGAACCATGGACTGAAGCAGTCACAGGAACCTGGGAAAAAGAAGACTTTACCTTGGTCTTCTTCCGGGTCCTTAAAGCCAAAGGTTCCCTGACATCCTTGCCTTCCTGAGATGCCAAGTGTGTTTGAGATTTCCCAATTTTTCTTCTTTTCATCTCAGAACCTATCTACACACCCTCTGTGCTTTCATCAACATCAACAGCTTTCATTTTTTTCGGCCTGACATCCTTACCTTTACTTGGAGCGGTGGCAACACCTATTGTCTCCACTGCACCTTTCTTGATGGGCACTTTAGAGGAAGTGCCAATGACAAGACTATAACCCAGCCAAGTCTCAGGAAAATCCTGTGCATAAGTCACCCAACCTCCCCTGGAGGCATGCCACTCTGCAAACCCACTCTTGCTGCTTGCAGCAGCAGAAACAATACTAAGATTGTTTCCCGAAGCAGGAACAATACTAAGATTCGGGGTTTCCCGAACTGTACCGGAGCCAACATAGTCAACGAAAGACTTCTGTACTCTTCTCCAATAACTGGTATAGCCACTAGAAGTAAAGACTCCTCTCTGGGAGTTAGGCACTGCAAATTGGGGGCTCCTCCGTGACCAATAAGAAAAGGCCTGTAGCCTCAGGAAAGGATCCAAAGAAGGAAGGGATGGCACCACGTCCTTAAAAACTGGAGGAACGTCCTGGTCAAAACCAAACTGTCGGAGCACCTGGTGTGCTGAATAATGGGTATATTTTGGGCCACTCGAAGAAGGCACATGAAGCCAAGAGGGGCTAATGCAGGCAAGATAAGCCAGACTGCCCTCATCACCACGGCGCAAGTCAAAGGTATTACCTGTAGAAGATAAAAAAGAAGACAATACAGAATCACACGCAAAGCCAGGGCCAAACTCACGAGGGGATCTCCAATGTAAGTTCCTTGCTTGGTCAAATAATTCCACAAGATGGAGGCCACCACCTTTCAAGCTAATCCAACGAAAGATAATGGGAAAAGCATCAGTAGAATTGCCACAAAGACCCTTCACTATGTCAGGGGATCCTTGGAATTTGTCCTTCACAAATTTCAAATTCCTGCACTTGGCCAAAGTAGCTGCAGAACTGTCCCACATGAAAATCTGAAGGATAGCACAGTGAAGAGATGAGGTAATCACATAACAAGAATCACCCTCGGTCTCATCTCCATGAAGTTAGTCCAATTGAGAGTAAACATGACCCAAAAATAGAGGGGCCAAAGGATATTGGGTACCTCGAGCCAACTTGATTGCTAACGGAAAAAAGGAAGACTTAACTCCGTACCCAGGAAACTCACTAAATAAGAACTTGCTAAGCCAAAAAGCCAGAAAACTAGCCCACCTCACTTCCTTATCTTTCTCACGAGAGAGGGTCATCACCCATCTCCCCATTCTAGCCAGCTTACCACTAGAAAAGGCAGCACGACCACCAAAATGACCAAATAATTTATCTTCCACCACGAGATCCTCCCTAGAAAGGTTAATATCAAAGGGGCTCTTGTCACCAAATACCGGGAGGAGGAAGTTATCAACCACATCTTCCAAGGTAATCGTCAATTCACCAACAGAAAAGAAAAAAGTATGAAGGGAAGGGCACCCACGACGTACCAGATGCCTGAGCCCTTTGGCGTCTCTGAAGCACTCAAGGTTTCTGGAAACAACCACTACCTTTAGGATACCAGCACGCTCCAAGCGACCCATAAACTTAACATCAGACAATTCCTTGTCTACCCAGATAGGCCAGCCCTGAATTTTTCCGGGGACAAAATCAAAGAAGATAGGAACCGCCTCTTGGACTCCTTGTCTAATCTGAAGGTCAAAAATCTCTCTAGGATCAGGAACCTGGGCGGAACCGGCGAAACCCGCTTGGCCAGAAAACATCCAAGCATGAGGAGATGGAGGAGCCTCACCATGAGATACATGAGGGAAAAATGAACTGAGAGAATACCAAGGATCCCGTAAAGGGAAGGCCAGATGTTCGGTAACCTCGCGAGAATCACTCGGAGCAGAACCAGAAGAACCTTCGCCCTCAGAAGGACTGGGGGTACGCTCTCTCCTCTTTTGGGAAGAAGAAGAAGCCATTGGAACAACACGTACAATGAGAAGAGAAGAGATTGAAAGTGCGAAAAAGGGGAAGACCGGAGTAACAGAGAAGAAGAGAAAAAGAAAGAGAAACCCAAAGAATGAAAGACTCAGAGAAGCAAAGTGATAAGATGAAACGGTTACAATAAAGGCACAAATAGCAGTTGGGGAAGACAGTGTATGGAAAGACGCGCTAGTTGCCAAAAAATTTAATTTGAAGAAGGGATTAATCAACGGTTATTAATGAGAAGTAACGGGAAACGAGAAAAGTGGGTAGAGGAATTTTACCTCAAATACTCAACTGCCACGTCCCGTGCAAAGAGGAAGCTGCAAAAAATAATAATTATAAGGGAACGCAACACGCAAAAAGGAGGTGACCAAAAGCAGCAGAAAAGGGCCAGGATCCCAAGTAAAAAGGAAGGGAACCCAGTAGAAGTTAAAAAAGGGGGATCCTACGAAAATCTTAGAAAACCTAAATCACTCACACCTGGGCTTCAGGCAACCCACGAGCTCGGGGGGCTAAATGTTGAGGTCTAAAAATGATATAGTGAAGGAAGCCCAAAAGGAAAAATCAAGCTAAGCCCAAAGCAGTAGATGTAGGAGACCCATGAAGGAATAAAAAGGCCCAGGGGATCTTGAAGCCTAGACGAAGAAGCATCCAAAAAAAAAAAGAGAACCACGGCAAGGGATAAGAAGCAAGGATCCTTAGGAACCATCAAGAAGCGCGGATCCTTTCAGGCACAAAGACAAAGGAAGACTAGGACAGTTCGAAAGAAAAAGACAGAAGAAGAAAACAAAAAACAAAAGCAAAAGAACGCAAGCGCCAGTAGAAACCAGCGACCTCTCATGGCACAAATAGAAAAAGCCTCGGGGAACCAGAATAGGGAAGCACAAAAAAAAAAGAATGATAACAAGTGGCTTTCAAGTTGGCAGAATAGGATTTCGCCCGGATGGGAAAGAAAAGGATAATGCCAAAAACAAGGATGCCGAGAAGGGCATACCTCAGCACATCCCAAAGAAGATGGCCAACCAGGAACTTTCAAAAGAATCAGAGCTAAAAGAAGGAAAGAATGAGAAAAAACAGAAATGGGACTTACCGAGTGATGGGTATAGGACGTGCTCTGTTTGCAAAAGGGTAAAACAGGGGAACCAACAGTTCCCCGGGAAGACCAAAAACTCCATTATAAAAGGAAGGGATGGGTTGCGAAGAAAAGACAGCGAAAAAAGAGAGAAACACAAAAAAGAAGAGATTTTCTAGAAAAACTATCAGTAAATCTGTGGTGAAGAGAAAGAAAAAATACTAAGGGAAAAACAAACATTACTTCCCGGTATCCTGTAAAAGCCACTATTACACATACTTGGATTCAAAGAAAATCAAACTTTGCAAGTTTTGAAGGCTAAAATAGCCATTCAAGACTGTAATTTTTGAGCTTGATTGAACCTTGTATCACGTCCTAGTGAGCTTTCTGTAATCAAACAGACAATGTATTAATGAAACATGCTTCATATTTCCCAAGATCCCCTCAGCATTAATTTTTTATCGCTTTGCTAATCCTGTTTCTTTCCTTCTGAATTTACCTTGTTGATTTTTTTTGGCATTCTTCGATACGAATATCCTTGCTTCTCATTTTTTTACATTGTCAGGCGCATCCTCTGTATTCTACTTGATTCTTAAACAGCTCGTTAGCTGCGGTGAGTCAAGGTCCGGTTCACCAAACATTTTATTTAGGCCCGGGATCCTTGGGCCTGAGTGTCACAAAAAAAGGCACTCTCACAAAACTTAAATTGCAAAGCACGCTATGGTACCAAGATTCGCAATCCGAATTGCAAGGTGCAAGAGCTTAAAACAGCAGGTATCCATTGGAAACGTCGTAGCAAGAGTTGATTGTGTAACATATCATTTAGTATGTGATTATTTCTTTTCGGGCACCTTTACCTTCCACCAATTATTGTGGTTGACTCAACTAGGCTTTTGTTCTTGAACATGATAGCCAACGAAATGTGTGTGGATTTCGTAAATGACTTTGGGATGAGCTCCTACATATCCTTCCTCAATTCACTAATCAGTGAAGGTAATGATATTCAGAGGTACTCTACAACTTCCTTGGCGGTAATGATGAAGTGGCTAACCCCAACACATACAGAAATTTCAGATTCCAAATGAAATATCACCACAACAACATGATTATGGTCTGGATAGCTCAATTCATTCACGAGTCACGACTATTTCAGCAGCCCTTGTACATTCTTGTCCTTAGTCGGCGCATCGTTGGTACTTGCTCGAACTGGCACTCAGACTTGGTATGCCATTGTTGCGACGACTTCTGCAAGAATTTAATACGAAACTAAACATCCAAAAGGTAAAATTTGTTCACTGTCTTCTTTCAAAGTGTGTTAATCTAGGCTCTAGCTCATGTAGATGGTTTCTATGCCCTTGAAACGGTTGTTTTCCAAATAAAAAGGCCTTAAGAATTCTCCTGAGTCGCGATTTTACATGGGTCATCCCAAGGCCACATCATTTTATAAGTTCTTTAACTTGGTTTTGAAGTTTTCATGCAAGTCTAACAGAAATTAGTATGATTGTACTTTCTAATTTGATGCAATG
This sequence comes from Quercus lobata, assembly GCF_001633185.2. Classification (NCBI taxonomy): domain Eukaryota; kingdom Viridiplantae; phylum Streptophyta; class Magnoliopsida; order Fagales; family Fagaceae; genus Quercus; species Quercus lobata. The sequence continues at coordinate 7,056,643 of NC_044910.1, read as the reverse complement.
TGTATGGATTTTAAAATAATTGTGTCAGCTAGAGTTGGTGTAATGTCCGTTAAGTGTTATATGTGTAATCAAGTTAAAAGATGAATTTATACTGGTTTTTTTTTTTTTTTTTTTTTTCTGAATATAGATGAACACATACTTATCGAAAATGTTGCCTATTTAATAATTTAAATGTTCCTATCAAAAAATAAATAATAATAATAATAATAAATTTAATCTTGCGACAAGAAAAAAAAAAATGTCGCAGTAGACACAAAATCTCTCGATTTGTCCTCTCTTTCTATGCAACAATATTAGTACTGTTGCAGAGGTTGCATTAGGTGAATTGCATCAACTTAATGCTACATTCTCATCATTGTAGAAAAGTCCTGGGCTTTGATCCCACTTATCAAGGGGAAACGATGGTCTCCATTTGAAATTAATCTATTATTCAAATTAAATTTTATAAATCTAAAAGTGTACAAATTTTCCTATCACTTAAAATTTTAAATGACAAGATAATTTGTAGAGTGTTAAATCCAAAAAACAAATTGTGCAATGGAAAAAATAGAGAAAACTTGATATAGGGAGGATCCTAGGAGCACACTTTGAATAACGATGGTGGCGATATATTAAGCCCAATGGCTTTTTTTTTTTTTTTTTTTTTTTTTTTTTTCAGACAACTGAATGAAGTAGATTATTGGATGAAACTTATTATCCAAAAGAAATGTTGAATTATTTCAATTAAAAATCCAAATATACATATATATATATATATATATATTTTTTTTTTTTTATAATTTCTGAAAATGTAAGCCCTGTAACTCGATACAGGCTCAATGCAAAGAGAAAAACAAACGAATAGGAAGAAGTGGTAAAAGAAATTAAATTTATTGGCTTGATTCGTGTGCTTTTATTACTAACATAATCTGATAACTTTTCTTTGAACCAAAAAAAAAAAAAAAAAAAATCTGACATGTTTCAGTCGGCATAACAGAACTCTTCCTCTTAATAAACAAAATGAGTAGCCAAAAGAGAAAAGGCCAATAAAAATAACCTTAATTGATTTGAAGACATAAAACATAAATGATGTTTGCTCATATGTATGGATACACTAAACAATAAACGGACATATAGGGACTCCTCTTTCACAAGGAATCACTGCAAACTAAGAAGTGCATATAAGATAAGGGAAAGTTCAAATATTTGTATAAACACCCTTGAACGTTTAGACCCCCAATTTACAAATTAACCAATTTAAGCTTTATGTCAAACAACTAGTGTGTGGAAAATGAACATAAGGTATAATATAGAATTGGATAAACTATCTAAGCCAAATTAAAATCACAACCCACAGCAAATAATAAAAGGCAAAGATAAAAGGGAAGGAAGATGCAAACATAAAGACAACACGCGATGTGTTATTGAAGAGGAAACTGAAGCCCTCGGTGTAAAATCTCTCCGCCGCCCTCCAAGCGGTAAACAATCCACTAGAAAATATAGTTGGGATACATGGACAGTAATAGACCCTCCAAGCCTAATCTACCCAGTGCACCTAAGCCCTCCAAGCTTCTTGCTCCAATGAGGTTGCGCCAAACCTTTTTCTTTTCTAGCTTCCCGGATTCTGCTACTAGACCGTAGCATCAACCAATGTAGATTGGTTCCTTCCTAACTGCTTCCCAGAAATCCAAACAGCCCTCTCACAGTGATGAATATGGTGAGAACAAGGTTTGGTAAAATGCCTCTCAAGGATTTGACAATGGAGAGGAAGAGAGTTGAGGAATTTGAAGAGACTCTAATGTATAGATTGTGGGTGAATCAATCTTATTTTTCTTTAGGGTTTCTCTCTCAAAATTCTCTCTGGAAGCTCTCTTACATTTGTGGGTATAAAGGGTATTTATACTGGAGTGAGAGAGGAATGTGAAACGTTAGGATTTACAAAACAGGGGTGGCTCGCGGCTTGACCTCGCGACTTGACTGAGTCGTGAGATCTAGTCGCGAGATAACCGTATGGCCAGTTGTCCTATTTTGTCCTATAGTGCTCCAGCTAGCATGACTGTTAACCTTCTGGCATGCTTGGCACGTGTGTTGCGTCTGGCGGCTTGAAGCCGTGAGCCACCCGCGAGAACAAGCTACGAGTCTCTGTTTTCTTGCACACTTTTGAGCAATCAACACTCTATCTCACTCACTACCCTTACAACAAACCCATCTAAATACAGGGTTTCTAAATGCTGAAATACAAGTAAATTTGGCACGGAATAAAGCCAATAAAATGGTTGATTAAATTCAACCTTACAATCTCCCCTTTTGGCTATTCCGTGACAAAACCCTAAAACAGACTCTAGACTTAACATGTGAGTTAGGAACAGTTAAACAAAACTCACTTACACCTAACTCTAGAAGCTGTGAAGCACTTGAATCATAAGATCATGAAACTCCTGAAACACAATAATACACCATGATCATTATATGCAGAAAAGCATGAAATGCATATGAAACAAGCTTAAGGTGATCAAGTAAAGATGAAGTGAAGATTCAAATCATGGCTTGATCAACCAAGTAATCACTATAAGGTAGTGATCACAGTGCTCATTCACACTTGGAATGAACACTTGAACATATAAGTTAACAAGAACAAGGCAAGATACTTGTATGCTTAACACTCAACCAATGCATAATACACAAAGTATATGCATTTAGGAACAATCCTACAAGTGCACAAGAGTGACAGTACATAAATCAAAATGCAAGACATTTAGATAGAAGTACTGATTTAAACAAAGCATAAAAGGTTGCATTAAGCAAGGTACAAACCATAAATCCTAAAGAATATGCATAAAAACATTAACCCTAAAAGCTTACATAAGCACATGGGTACAAAACACAATATATCAACTTAAACTGAATAACATCAACAATATATATAAAAGATTAAACCAAGATTATAAGTTATGAGTTAGAAACAAGAATACACCAAAACCACAGTGTATCAAACCCATGAAAACACTAAATACCCAAAACATAAACACATATAAACAAAGTCTGATTTTGACAACTCCCGCTCAACACATTACTCCCCCTTTTGAGCTGCTCTGCTTTTCTGCTTCTCATCAACAGCAGAAATAATATCTCCCCCTTTTTGACCAGAATGGCCAAAGGGTCACTATCCATGCTGAGTGGTGAAGTTGTCAAGTTTTGTAGAAAAAATATCAATCTGGTCCTGCATAGCTCTCATCCTCTCAGAGTGCTCGGTCTGGACTCCTCTGATCCCATCAAGTCGTTCCAGAATGACTTGAAATGCATCTGGAAGTGTATCTGAAGAAATTGATGCTCTAGTCCTTTTGCCAGTCCTATTGGGTGTTGAGGTTGATGCATGCCCTGTTGCCTCTACCTCAGTTTCCATAGGGACACCTTCTCCTTCATCACCTTCATTTTCTTCACCTGGAAGCCGAACACTTATCCTTTTGAAGGTCAGTTTGTTAATTGCAGAAGGCGTGGACATGAAACTGATGTCTCTAGGGATTGGAACACCCTTCTTTTTAAAAATCCTCATGAGCAGACTAGGAAAGATTAGTTTTGGCCTAGAGGTGGTTCTAGTCTCATCCACAATAGTGTCATATATGTGGGAACTGATGTCAATGAATGTCTTTTCTTTGAGATCCATCAGAAAAATTGCTCTTACACAGTTGATTGTAGTCAACTTTCTTATGGGATAGAGGTTAAACATCATGATTATTGTGAGACACCTCATGTCTACTGGAAAAGCTGTGGTATTTAGACATTTCCGTTCTCTCTGTCCACCTATCCTTTGTTGTACAGTTTCAATAGACACAATCCTATCTTTGTAATTGATAAACTCCTGATCTTCTAATCCTTCAAGACCTAGCACATCATCAATGTCATGTGCATCCAAAGTGAACTCTTTACCTTTAACCCAGCAGCTTAAATCATCCTCTCTTATCACAACATTTGAATAAAACTCCCTAATCAGGGGTTCACACACTATAGGGAGATCACTTAAAAGCTTTTCCCATCCTTTCCCTTCAAAACAACTGGGGATAAAAGTGTTCCTTAAATCCTCCAAATCCACAAATCTTTCTTGAATGATTCCTGCTTTCAAGAAGAAGTCCTTGTATCTCTCAAAGTGATAAATAGATCTGAACAAATTGGGGTCCATTTTCATTCTCTTATCTGCCTTCTTTGCAGATGTTTTCTTCTTTGGGGATGAAGGTGCCATCTGTGAACAATCAGAAGAGGCCATAACAACATAGAGCAATACATGAGCAGAACTAATCAGTACTATGTCATTAACAACAAAAAAATGCAACCACACAGATGAACTTAAACACTTAAACCTTATGCTACTTAAATTGGCCACATGGATGAACAATCCTAAAAGAGAAAACACAAGAACAACAGGGAGAATGCAGGGGAGTAATAAAGCAGCAGAGATAGAAAACATCCTAAAGATAGATGTATGTCAATGAGACATACAATGTGATGAGAATGACATGACTCATAATCAGCATAGTAAAACTCACAGATGCTCCCAATAGATTCACACAATAGAACATGCACATTCAACATAGTAAACTTCACATCCACAATAGGAACATTTTGAGTCAACTCATCAGCATAAGTTCAGATAAAATGAGTAACCAAAAAAAAACTTAGCTAAGCACATGATAAAGACCAAAAACAACAACTAAAATAATTTCAAACTCAAGCAACAGCATCCACAAGCTAAGCATGAACATAGAGCAATAGCCGAAACACAAACCCATCTCAAAAACATAAACAAATGCGAATAATCAAGGAGGAAAAACACAAAATCAAGTAGAAAGGAGTTCAAAAATGAAAACCCATACCTGTTACTTGAAGATTTTGAATAGAAAATACGCAACAATAGAGTTTGGAAATGGGAGCACGGAGTGTTTGGGAGGGAGACAGTTGAGAGAGAAGATGAATAGTTACAAAAGTTCGAGGGAAAAACTGAAAAAGAATTAAAAACTGCCCCTATTTTTGCCAAACACATGTTTTTCGCGACTAAAGTGAGTCGCCACCAAGTCGCCAGTTCAAGCCGCCAAAACACTCAAAGACAAAAGTTTGAAAAATTTTTCTAAATGTTTTTCGCGACTGGAAGTTCTACCCACAAGAGAGTTGCGAGCTGAGCCGCAAAAATCTCTGAGTAACCCTCGTGACTAGACCTTCCACTCGCGAACAAGTCGCCAAAAATGACCTGCGAGCATGCGACTGAGGCTGGCGACTTGACTTACCTGCGACTGAGTCGCCAAAACAGGGCAAAAATGGATTTTTGAAATTTTCAGATTTTGAGAACAAAATACTTTCCAAAAACACCTAAAACACTCAAAAATCTTTTTGTGCTTGAATTAACAAAGATTGAGCATGTGAAAACATATTTCATCAAGTACAATCATACAAATGAATAAGGCATTTATTGAACATAAATTTGTGTGTTGTGTGTGGATATCAACAATGAGATAGTCCTTAGTCTAATGTGAAGTTTCAATGATCAATTCAACCAAGGCATACACAATTAGCACTAGATCATGTGATCTATCTCAATTATAGAAATATGTATATATGACCTCCCACAAAACTTGATAACATAACTTGGAGCTTTACATTTGACTCCACTTTCAATCATAACATTTGATCTTTTTGATCTTTTGAGACAATCACCTCTCATTGTAAGAGTGATATTTGATATTTCACTTTAATGAATTAGCCTTTGGCTTTTTGAATAAACAATCACTTTAATTTTAGGTCGCTTACCCTTTTTCCTAGTTAAATACTAGAATGTGCGACAGACTTTTACAGCTCAATATCTCTTTTCATTTGGAGATTTACATTTGGTGAGCTCTTTTTAGCAAAAACAAAAATAAAGAGTGGGAAGATATATAGACACAATTCTATGCATGTCTCAAGATCATCATAACCATTCACTAATCATTCATGACAAGTTTGAAGATCTATTTACAACAATCACATAGATTTCAAGATTTCTCCCACAGTGATATGAGTGCAAAGAACCAAGCAATGCTCGAAAATGCACAAAGCCATTAGCACAAAGGTACAAGGCAAAACAAGTTTTGAGACAAAAGCTCAACAATGTCAATCAAACATTTTGATTTTCTAATTTTTATGTGATTTTTGGATTTTTGACACTAGAAGAAAAATATTGATAAAAAACAGAAACAAAAACCAAAAATATGCACAAATAGTCAAACAAACAACCATCAACATAAACAGCAAGCAATCAAATAAGCATCGTCACAAAGCATAAGAAGTATTAATGCATGGACATGTTGTAATGCTTATGCATGAGTACCCTTTTTCACCCACACGTCACTTACGTTTGGGGTGATTTCCTTATAGGATTGGGTACGGGAGTTAGGGTTTTCAAATCTTCGTGAGAAGCTTTCCAAGCAGTTGGTGAATGCACCAATCATCTTCATCACGTTCATCATTTCGGGATCACCATTTTGATCTCTCGATTGTTCACCTGCCCAATTTCTTCTATCATTTCTAGGTCCTCGTGACCTTTGAGGAGTTGCACTATTCTTTGCTCTCAGCTTTTGGCAATTTGGTCGAGTATGCCCTTGAAGTTTGCAATGATGACACATATAAGATGATCTAGGACCTCTTTGTGGTCGTGGACGAGACTTGGCACGAGATTTAGACCTACCCACAGATTGATTATGAGAATTCAACAACCATTCATTCCCCATATTTCTCTTCTCCTCAATCTTGGGCTTCTCAGCAGTAGGACCAACATCAGCTGATTCTTTGGCCTTTATAAACTTCACTTCTTTAGTGACATTTCCAGATGAGCTACTTCCTCCGGTATATCCCAACCCGGATTTGTCTGAAAAGCTCTTTTGAGATGAAATAACATCATCTAGCTTCTTAGTGGTGACCCTTTCAATTTTGGCATTTGCTTGCACAACCTCTTACTCAAGAAATCTCACTTTTATGTAAGTTTCTGACAGCTCACTATTCAGTGTTTCTATCTCACATTTGGCCTCCCTATATCAGATTAGGAGACTTTTATAATCCTCCTCTTCCTTCTTCATTTTTCTCACAGCTGCCTTGGCCACCCTTGTGTACTCACCCGACTTCTCCAAGAGTGAGTTATAATTCTCTTGAAGATTGGTTGTGTTATCATCTTCTTTAGCATCTGATTCTTCAACAATTCCCAGTGATTCTTCGTCACTATGTTCTCCAAGGTCTCGTACAAGTAGATTCAACTCGTCTGAAGACTCAATATGAGTAATAGTCATAAAAGCTGAGTAGTTCCCCTCTCCATCACAGCTTTTTTCAGATTCTGAGTTGAATGAATCCGAGTCACTCAATGTTGTGGCATACACTTTGCCTTTCGATTTCAAATAATTCGGACATTCTTTCTTAAAGTGTCCATGCCTGTTACATTCGAAACAAATGACACCTTGTGTAGGTTGGGATTCTTTTCCATCTTTCTTTTTGAATTCCCTTTTCTCCCTTCCTGAACTTTGGAATTTTCCGTTATCACCAAATTTGCAATTATTTTTGAATTTTAAGAATTTTCTGAAATTTTTAACAAGGTATGCAACATCTTTGTCAACCACATCTTCTCCCGATGAGTCATGATCTTCCACCTTCTCATTAATGGTCTTAAAAGCAAGAGATTTACTCTCCGTTGATTTGGCAGCGACATCTCATAAGTCTGAAGAGAACCAACCAGCTCCTGGACTTTGATGTCATCAAGGTCCTTCCTCTCTTCAATCACTGTCACTTTAGCACTAAAACTTTCCGGCAAAGATCGAAGGATCTTCCTTACAATTTTAAAGTCCTCCGTTTTCTCTCCAAAATTGAACTTGCTGACAATCACCTCATTCAGCTTGCTATAGAAAGAGTCAAAGGACTCATCCTCACTCATTTTTAATTCCTCAAACCGAGTGGTTAGCATCTGCAGCTTGGTGTCTTTTACCTTCTTCGTGCCTTCGTAAGTGATCTCCAATATCTCCCATGCTTCTTTAGCAACGGTAATGTGAGAGATCCTGTGAAATTCATCTGGAGACACATCACAGAAAATAGCATTGAGTGCTTTACTGTTAGCATTAGATGTAGCAAGTGTTGCCTTATCCCATGTAGATTTAGCTTCCTCAGGCCTGGTCCAACCTATCTCAACAGCATCCCAAACAGATTCATCAATAGAACACAGAAAAGCTCTCATGCGAACCTTCCAAAACGCATAATTACTACCATCAAAATATGGAGGTGCATTTAGGGATTGAGACCGATCCATCTCAAAAGAGAGTCAAGGATCACACAATGGTAATGAAACCACTAGAAGTGTACCCGCTCTAATACCAATTGAAAGTTCAAATATGTGTATAAACACCCTTGAACGTTTAGACCCCCAATTTACAAATTAACCAATTCAAGCTTTATGTCAAACAACTAGTGTGCGGAAAATGAACATAAGTTATAATATAGAATTGGATAAACTATCTAAGCCAAATTAAAATCATAACCCACAGCAGATAATAAAAGCAAAGATAAAAGGGAAGGAAGATGCAAACATAAAAACAACACGCGATGTGTTATAGAAGAGGAAACCGAAGCCCTCGGCGTAAAACCTCTCCGCCGCCCTTCAAGCGGTAAATAATCCACTAGAAAATGTAGTTGGGATACATGGATAGCAATAGACTCTCCAAGCCTAATCTACCTAGTGCACCTAAGCCCTCCAAGCTTCTTGCTTCAACGAGGTTGCGCCGAACCTTTTTCTTTTCTAGCTTCCTAGATTCTGCTACTAGACCGTAGCATCAACCAATGTAGATTGGTTCCTTCCTAATTGCTTCCCAAAAATCCAAACAGCCCTCTCATAGTGATGAATATAGTGAGAACAAGGTTTGGTAAAATACCTCTCAAGGATTTGACAATGGAGTGGAAGAGAGTTGAGGAATTTGAAGAGACTCTAATGTATAGATTGTGGGTGAATCAATCTTTATTTTCTTTAGGGTTTCTCTCTCAAAATTCTCTCTGGAAGCTCTCTTACATTTGTGGGTATAAGGGGTATTTATACTGGAGTGAGAGAGGAATGTGAAACGTCAGGATTTACAAAACAGGAGTGGCTCGCAGCTTGACCTCGCGACTTGACTAAGTCGCGAGATCCAGTCGCGAGATAACCGTATGGCCAGTTGTCCTGTTTTGTCTTGTAGTGCTCTAGTTGGCATGACTGTTCACCTTCTGGCACGCTTGGCACGTGTGCTACGTCTGGCTGTTTAAGCCGCGAGCTACCCGCGAGAACAAGCCATGAGTCTCTGTTTTCTTGCACACTCTTGAGCAATCAACACTCTATCTCACTCACAACCCTTACAACAAACCCACCTAAATACAAGGTTTCTAAATGCTGAAATACAAGCAAATTTAGCACGGAATAAAGCCAATAAAATGGTTGATTAAATTTAACCTTACAATAAGTAAAGGTACAATAGCAGAGTCATAATATTTAGTGTATAGACATTTATAAGCAAGTGAACCTTAAGGAGCAACATCAATACAATTATCATAAAACACATGGATATCCGATACCCAATCATCTTAATTACTGTCCTTTATCAAGTTCTCGATCATGTTTACCAAAGGAACAATTCCCTTTGCCATAATCTTTATTCTATAGTCTAGACATATTAGAAGCATGAGGGAATAGTGCAAGCCCAAAAACTATAAGCTCAGGAAGAAACAGTCGATTTGACAAGAATCCATGCCAATAGTGAGGTTCTAGATCAAAAAATGCATCAAAAAACCTCCTTGTACCTAGTAAATCATGCTTGAGGAGAATGTCCATTCCAAAATAGAAGAACTCCCTTTGTCTCCTCCTTTGTATTGGCCACAAATCTTTCCAAACTTATGCAGACAAGTCATTTCCTGAAAGTCCTTTATTAGAACTAAGGTACGTAACTATGGAATTTGCAACAATTGGAGTCGCTGCTAAAGTTCTCACTACTATATACCCAGTTGACGGGTGCACCATCCTGGCAACTGGGATGCACGGATGTGGCAAAACGGCTGCTGCACCCGCATCCGACGCGGCCCGACGTGACGACGCACGAGTAACGCCGCTGCCTGTGCGACGGTGCAGCATCCAGTATTTTTTTTTTTTCGTTTCCCAACTCGGCACAGACTCAGGCCGATTTACACCGACTCGAGCCATATCGGTCCGTATCGGGCGAAACCGCCGATTCAAGCTGAAATTAAAAAAAAAAAAAGGAATAAGAAGAAGAAGGGTGCGAAACGCACTATCTCACTCTCTCCAATCCATTCACATCTCATATCTCATATCTCAGCTCCTCTTACTCTCGTCTCTCTGTGCGCCTCTAGCTCCACACCTCCATTGTTTGATAACTGATAAGTTTTGCTTTTAACAAAACTTAGTTCTATTTCTAATTTCTTAATGCCTTTGTTTTGTTTCTTAAAAAGCTTTTTTTTTTTTTTTTTTTTTTGGGTGCCTGAGCATACACGTGAGCCCCATCTTCCTTTCTTTTTTTTTTTAATGGAAAGTTACACCTATTTTAATACCTGTCACATATATCATTTATTTTGTTTTTGGGCTGCACATCTTTTATTTATTTATTTGTGGAAAGTCTCATCTATTTTAATATATTTGTCAATAATTCAAGTGTCAAAAACTTTTGTGGACTTATTACTATCTATTTTTTATTATTATTATTATTATTATTATTATTATTATTATTATAATATGAGTTTTCTATTATTATTATATAAAAAAGCATGCTTAGCAATATATAAAATATATAAACAAAAATATTTTTAATAATTTTTTAATGGCCGAACCTGCACCCGTGCCCGAGTTTGGAAATGCACCCGTGTTTCATAGCCTGACAATACCACCAATATCAACTACTCTTTGGGGGTGCACTGGAAGGGGCCTACCCATTTGAATGACACAACGCTCATCCTCTTCAATGCTTTTCACTTTTATGCCCAAGCGCCTTAATCTAGCCACCATTCTTTCCTGGATATCTTATAAAGGCACTCCAGGCAGAGCAACTAGGGAAGTTTCCTCAATAAATATCCTGTCAGTGGAAAAGGGAATTTCATATAGAAAAGTGGGGATCCTACAATTTCTCCCTTTTAGCTCCACATTGTTGTTCAAATTTGAATCTCTCCGGTCCATGAAAACCATTTTGTCTACATCAAATGGGTGTTCTTCGACCTCAGCTAAAATCCCATAAGCCATTCGGTAACCAGGATTATAGGGCTTGTCATACTGAACAAGGCATCTAGAAAAGCCAGTCGCAACAAGAACCATGGCAACCTGAACTGTGAAACAACCATTGCAAATCAACAAAGATTTAGACTCCTCATGAATAGCCTTAATAACTTTAGCTTGGTGAAACTTGACACCATTTGATATTCATTTTTGCAGTATTTTTGCTTCAGCTGCTTCTGAATAACCCTTCCATAAAGGTCTATCAAGGTCCTTCTCTGACAGATCATCAATAAACACAACAGTTCTAGACCAGGTAGTAGCAAGGCAATCAAGCAAGTCCATGCACTCCTAACCATGTATGATGACAGCACATCTCCTAGGCTAGAGCACATGAAGTTCACACAATGATTTACGCAATATGAACTTCTGTGGCATTCTAATAAATAGTTTGTGCACAATACTGAATTAAAGCAATTTCAAGAGAATTAGGTAATTTCTAATTTAGGGTGTCATACCCGTGTCGTATCTGTGTTATACCCATATCATAGAGGTATCATACCAACTGTTTCATGTTATAATTTTTCAAAAATGGCTTGTGTCACCGTGTCATGTCCATACTTCCTAGGGCAGAACACACGACACACAAACAATATGAACAAGTCTGAAAGCACCAAAGCCCCACTTCAAGATTTCGTTCATAACACATGCGTGAAAATAAGAGGTCATAAATCTGGAAACCTAGGGAAAAAAAAATGCATGATCTAATGAATTAAAGCATGTAAAGGACATTGATAAATTGGAGCCTTGAAGAATTGGAGCAAATATAAGTTATTTTGGAATTTTAGTATGAGAGAAGAATCTAGAGATAGTTGAAAAACTATTAAAGAAAAAGATTACAAATGATTTGGAAAACTGAAAGACCAAATTTAAAATCTCGAGCCTTTCACTCTATTAAAGGTCAGTTGGACATCAGTTGAACTTGATTTTGATTGATTGAAGGTCAATTAAGGGTCGGTAGAGAAAGTAGAAAGTCCAAAAAATCTCATGAAAAAGCATTCGATCGAGACACAGTCGAAGAAATTTTCAATCAATTCGATTGAAGATGGGTCGAAAAGACAGAAACTTTAGCAAACAAGGTCGATTGGTTGAATGATAGTCGAAATTTTCACACATTTCTTTTCTTGAGCTGTTTCATGTACAAGATTAAGTATCCGTGCAAACACAATAATAATTAAAGGTAAACTACATATTTAGTCTTTAACATTTACGCTAAGGCTATGTTTGGTTGCTGGAAAACATTTTCCGGAAAATACATATTTTCCGGAAATGCTAATTTCTGGAAAAGGAAAATGTATTCGGGTGTTTGGCTGTCTCGGAAATCGTTTTACGGAAAATCAATTCCGGTGTTTGATTCGTCCAAATATTTTACGGAAATCGTTTTACGGAAAATTAATTCCGGTGTTTGGTTCGTCCAAATATTTTACGGAAAATACTTTACGGAAAATCAATTCCAATTTTTGGTTCGGAAAATACTTTACGGAAAATAGTTTGGATCATTTTATGGAAAATGATCTAGAATCTGACCCAAAAAATTGTCCATCCATGAATGAAGTTTTGGAGGAATTGGAGAAGATCAATGCTATTAAGGAAAAAGTAGCTGAGCCGAAGCATAATCCTAAGCCCAATAAACGCAAAGAAGATAGGCACCAACATCACCATAACTATCATAAGTCTCCAATTCACCAAAACCATGGTGTTAATCGAGCTAGAGCTAGAGCTTAAATAACTAGTTTGAAGCTATATTTTGCTCTTATAGATAAAATTCAAGAACCTGCATTCCCTATACATATCTGTAACAATACAAAAATTATGGTCATTTGGTTCAACATCAAACATAATCATTCGAATATACCCATAATATTTATATAAAAACAGCCACATCAATCGTTCACCATTGGCATTACACCTCAATGGCATACAAAAATGATACATATTCGTGGTATCTGAACAGTACAAATACATAATTTAGGCAATTGTATTGTCCCAATAATACAAAAGAGTACATATATAATACATTGATAGGTCAATACTAATACTACAACAAAAGTTAATTCCTAAATCTACCATCACAGTCAACATGAAATAAGCAAATCAAATTTGTGAGAAAAAATAACCATCTAACCACAGCTTCCTCAACCTAGCATTCTTGGCTAAAAATCCACGTGCCGTCTTCTCATTCTCACAAAGATGGTCAAAGGCAGTAGCGAGCATATCTTCGCTACATCCATCCGCCATCATAGCCATTACCTCATTATACAAAGTTGTGCAATCAGACGGTCTGCAAGAACATAATAACACCAAGCATGGGTGAAGCCCCAAAATTTCTACACATAACCCAACTAGCCAAATTAAACAAAAAATCACAGCAAAAGTTCTACACAACCCAACTAGCCAAATTCTAATAAAAATCACAGCAAAAACCAATCATGCATAACCAGTCAAGCCCCAAAATTCTAAAAAAAAAAAATCAGACCACAAACCAATTGGGAATAACCTGCAATCAGAAAAGCCCCAAAATTGATATATGCATCACCCATAAATACACAGTTTCATAAACAATGGATAATTAAAAAAATTGATAAATAACCTGCAATCAGAAAAGCCCCAAAATTTCATATGCATAATCCACAAATACACAGTTTAATCGACAATGGATAATTGAAAAAATTAATAAATAACCTGCAATTAGAAAAGTCCCAAAATTTTGATATACATTACCCACAAATACACAGTTATAAACAATGTATAATACAAAAATTAATAAATAAAAACATGTAAATAATTATATAAATATTTATAAAAATAAATATATAAATATTTATTATTTATAAAAATAAATATATAAATATTTATATAAATAAACAACTAAATAAATATATACATATATATATATATATATATATATATTTCAGAGATCAGATCGGGAGGATGGCCTGGATCGATGAGGTGAGTGGATCGGAGGTGAGTGAGTGTGTGGATCGGACGTGTGGGTCGGAGGTGAGGTAAGTGTGTGGCGGATCGGTGTGAGTTTGAGCTGTCACTCACCGTGGGTCTGCGGCGTTTGGTGCGGTGGTTGTCTGGCAGAGCTCGGCGTGACCGGTGTGAGGTAGATCGGTGTCGGTTCGTGGATCGTTGGCTCTCGTTCTTTCTGTGTTTGGTTAGCCGGATCGGAGCTCTGGGTGGCTGGATCGATCGGAGCTCTCGCACTTGATCTCGCTCGTTGGCTTCGATCTCGTTCGTTAGCTTGATCTCGTTCGTTGGCTTGATCTATTCCGCACTTGATCTCGCTCGTTGGCTGTTGTGTTCTTCGATTGTTTTTTTTTTGTTCTTTCTCTCTCGCTCTCGTGTTGTGTTTTCTGTTTTTTCTCTCCCTCTCTCTACGTTTTGCAAGACCCGGAAGTGAATTGAAGTGAAAATGAAGGGAGAAATTCATTTCCGGGTCAAAGGGGAAATTTGTGGTCAACCGGAAATCATTTTCCGGAAAATAATGTTTTTTGTGACAGCCAAACGCATGCATTTTCTGGAAATTGATTTCTGAAATTGGTTTTCAGCCGATTCAAACGCAGCCTAAATGTCAATTTGGTTCCTAATCTTTTAAATGTGTGAATTTAGTCTTAATGTTTTGGTATTGTGTTAAAGTAATCATTGTTGTTAAGTGATAGATGAAAAATGCTGATATGGCTAATGGTCAACATGAAATATAAATTTATTAACACATAAATTGCCACTTGGATCGACACATGGCCTAAGAAAAAAAGAGAGAGAGAGAGAGCAAGTGCACATGTAAACACATCTTAAAATACCTTTTTTTTTTTTTTTTTTTTGGCACTTTCTCATCTTTCTAGAAAACTTTCCTTGGAAACAAACATGACTAAAAAAAAAAATCAAAACCAAAGATTAAACCCCAACCACTAAGAGAAGAAAATCCTCATAGTCAGAGTCATAGATGCAACCTTAAAGCATCAAGTAGGCAGAGGAGGCCCTAATCCCCATTGTGTCTCACTCTCACATGCAAGATGATCTTTCATCTTTAGTAAAACCACTAAATAAATGTTGAATCCATCATCACCAGCCTTGAAAAATATACCAGCTAGTTGAGGCAAGCTATGAATCTTTCAAAATCCATTCATTTTACCACAGTGTAGGTAAACCATCTTGCTTCCTTGATTTTAATCTCAATAAAATCTATTTTTAGTAGGTGATGGGGAAGGAGTACTGGTAGAAAGAGTGGGTGATGTGGCAACCTTTGATTGGGCATTCTTTGGGGGAGAGAGTGAAGAAGATGGGCGTGTGGGATTAAGGGCCATGGATGGTGAGAGAGTAGACCGATGTGGATGGTGAATGGTGGAGGATGGAAAGTCCAGGTAGAGAGAGAGGGAGATGTGGGTGGGTAGTCTGTGGGTGGGTTGAGTCAGTGAAGGAGTGTGGTTGTGTGGGTTTATGGGTGCAATTGTGGGGAGTAGACAGTATGGGTTTTGGATTTGAGGGAAGTGGTGAAGACTGAAGAGAATCTAGGTTTGAGTTTGGATTTTGAAATTTTTTTTATATATTTGTTTCCAAGAAAAGTTTACTAAGAAGATGAGAACGTGCAAAAAGATAATGAGATTAAAGTTTTATTTATTTATTTATTATTTAGTTTAGGACACATGGTAGTCCAAGTAGCAATAAATTTATATTTTATTTTGTCAGTTAGCCACGTGTCTATTTTCCATCCATCACTTAATGCAAGGGACCATTTTAACACAATATCAAAAGGTTAAGAACCAAATTGACACATTTAAAAAGTTAGGGATCAAATTGACATTTGGCCTAAAAGTTAGGGACCAAATATATAGTTTACCCTAATTAAAATAACACAAAGAGAAACTAAATAATATTTCTGAATATTATTATTTTGAAGATAAAAAATACACAACACTATTTGGATAAAGGTACGGCACTCACTCTCTTAGGAGATTGAAGCCCTTGGTTGGCTAAATATTATAACTGGTGCAGACATTTTTTAACTTGTCTCCCCCTTTTTTTACTTGTCTCTCCCATGATACAACAGTCCAACAAATATCATATGGCTAAAACAACCTCTGCATAAAGTGTTCAAGTCCAAAACTCCACCAAAAAGAACACTCTTCTTTGCTAAGAACTTTTTTTTTTTTTTTTTTTTGGTGTAACTACATTGTTTATTGCAATAACTTAGATTGGGTCTAAATTTTTCTATTTATAAGCTCAATGGGCCTCATAAAATTATTACCTAAATTAATCTGATTAATTAGGTCCATAATTTTAATGTAGGGGGAGTTACACAATCAAATGGATGAAATAAGGAGTTTCTGAAGAAATAAATAGGCTCAACAACTAATCCATTAAGTGGGTGAATGACTCTTCATTTTTCATAATAAAAATGTCATTTGCTCACCAATGAATATGAAAATAATTTTGAATGTATCTAGTTCAATATTTGCTCCAATACATATTTTTTGGGGGGCCTTTTTTCGGAGCTCGGCCACGTGTTGTCTGCTAGAGGGGTGACCTTGCTAGGCCTAGGTTGTGTTTGGGGAGTTGCATCCAAAACTCAACATTAGGCCATGTGGTCCAATGGCTACTGACGTACTTTTAAGCCTACAAAACCATTAAAGCCAAAGTTTAAGAATCATGATAATAGTTGAATAAATATATAATATGCGTTTGGTATAATAGCTTTGATTAGTAGTTGTAATAGTAGTTGGATTAAAGTAATATGTATTTAAATGTGAAGTAATCATGTACTCAATGATGTAAATTTAAAGATATGGAAGTAAAGTCACTTATCTTTGTATGGTTTGTAACTCCAGCTGCGTAGTATCTGTGAGTTGATAGGATTCCAGCAGAATGACTCTAGCGGTGGAGAGGCAGTTTACCATGATAACTTCAAAATTAAAGGGGAAAAATGGGTGCAACTGGAGGGAGAGAGAGTATATCTAGCTATGTGTAAAGGCTAGTTAAGTTTGTTCCTTTTATCATGCACTTAAATGAGTTTCCCCTTGACAGTGCTCTTTTGGTTGTTGTGAAACTATGAATAGGATTGCCTTCCATGGGAAGGACTTTTGTAAGATGTAATTTGTGCTTCTAAGAAAAAGGCTTCATGTAAAATAGATTTATGCCTTCCATGAGAAGGGCTTTGATATGAGGCCTTGGTGCCTTCTAGGAGAAGTGCTTTAGTATTAGAAGTTTATGCCTTCCATAAGAAGGGCTTTTATAAGAGAAGTGGAGAAGTGTATTGAGATGTGTTTATGGGCAGCAAAATAGTAGAATTTCAGAGTGAGAGAGTATGAGAGTGGAGCTTAGAAGAGTTGTGGTGTGTTATATGTAATGGTGTAGTAAGTGTGTATGGGATTATGTAAGAGAAATGGAGAAAGAGATGTTTAGAGATATGGGCAATAAGATAGATGTATTTTTTGAATATGGAGAATGAGAGAATGAGTATAAGAGAGTAATGGTATTGTAGTGTGTTTAGCATTGCTGTTGGGATTTTCTGCTGGAGGATGGAATAGAGCTTGTGAAGGACATTTATGAGCTAAGGGCTGAAGAGTTTAGTTCCTAATTTAGAAACTAAAAACTCAGAAGCTCAGTACTTCATTAATAGCTCAAGAAGATAATTAGAGGGGGAAAGAATAGACAAGTTTATGAGAGAAATGTTCTTCTCTATTGGTCTTTTTTTTGTGTTGATGAGGGGTTCTATTTATAGCTGAGTTTAAAGGGGGGGTTTTTAGCAAATAATCTCAACCAAAATTTGTCCTAATCAGCAATAAATTTTCAAAAAATCCATCTTAAGATTTGGCCAAAAATGGTATGTTTAGCTTTAAGGTATTCTTGCTATTTTAGGTAATAGCTGCTGGAGGAAAGAGCAATAGAGAAGGAAAATATTTTAGCAAGAAAAAGATAGTTTCTTGAGTTGGTTTTAGTTTTTAGCCAAATTAGGAAAATCAGTAATGTTAAGGCTATTGGGTCAGCTATCACAATTGTTCTGAAGAAGCTGTCCTAGCTATTAGGAAAAGTTGTCACAACTGTCAGGAAAAGCTGTCACAATTGTCATAAGACAGCTGTTGCTTGGGGCAGAAGCAAATGAGGTCAAATGTTAGGCTGTTGGGATTTCAGCATTAAATGACTGATGATATCAGTTTCAGCCAAATGTCAAGTGTTGAACACATTGCTGGGGTTCTACTGGAAATGTTTCCTTTTTTGGGTGTTTGTATTTTTTGGTCTAAGGTTCCAGTACAGCACATTTTTGGTAAGTAATGGGATGATTGGTTGAAAGTTAAAGAAGCTTTAGAGATTTAGTCAAGGTCTCATTGTGTTGTGACTTAATCTTGGTGTGCAAGAAGAGCATTTAATGCTCTGCTCTAGCAGCTGGCAGAGGAATATTTGGTCTGATTGTGGTAGACAACAGCTGGATATTAGAGATATCATGAACATTTTATGTATTTGGAGATTTAAAGAAAGCCAATCAAATTAGGCTATTTGTTTGAGTTGAATTTTAGCTAAAAGTAGTAATGTAGTTTATGTAGAATAATATAATGAAGTTTCTAAATTAATTTGTATAGGAACAGCTGGAGGTTGAATGAATAGTTATTTCTTTAGCATTTAGATGGCTGAAGATATTGATTATAAGTTTTAGTAAAAGAGCAATGGGGAGTTTTATCATCTTAAGTGCTATGTGATAAGAGGTGCTTACCATATGTTACCTGCTACACATAGACTTGTCAAAGTTCAAGGAGTTGGAGAAGACACGCCAAGCAACATGTTTCTTTTATCAACTTTAAACCGCTGGAGCTTTACTGAACATACCTCTTGGCCCTCCAAACCACAGCTCCCAAAGTTTCCCCAAAGAGACTCATGAGCTTGGATCATAAGTCAAAGATGAGATGACATACCTTGGGTTTTGTGGTCATTTTGCTTAAATATGGGCTTTTGTTGAAGAAGTCGCTTGCCATAAGTGTAAGAGAGGTAATATGGACCATGAGCTTTGATTCATTGCTCGAGCCCGATCCATATGTTGATGTTGATGATGTCATAGGTTATGATCCCAATTTATGAAGAGGAAACGTGGACCATGAATTTGCCTCTTGAAGTAAGAATCTTGTGGGCCATGTGAGCCCAATCCATGAGATATAAGCTTATTTTGGGCTTTAAAGAGATTTACCCAAAAAAATTATAATATGTTAATGTGGCATGGGTTGCCAATGAAATAGTGCCATGTGGGGCAAAAAAAGAGTCCTCAACACATATCAACCCATTAATCATCACAATTAAAAAGAATAAAATAGTCCCTCTCCTTTTCAATGTGAGATTTAACATTCCACCAACTCTTTATCTTTCATATTAACTCACATATTATAATATTTATGTTGTAATATTAATCGATTTCAATTAAATAATATTAAAATGCTATAATGTTAAGAAATGTATTACAGGTTCATCTGACAATTACAGTTACTTGATGCATTCAATTTTAACAAATCAACTAATGGATTAGATTTGCTTCGTCTACAATTTTAAATACATAAATTTTAAACATTTAAACATTCAATTCATGACATAATTATTATGTGCTAGTCAAGGTGATATGAGATTAACTCACTTGTATAACTTGCTCTCCTATATTAGGAGAGCCATAGTTTGAAAACATGTCTTCATCTATATATCTATATAATAATTAATAGTGCAAATGTTTGACTTTTTGTTAACTATTCCTCATTGCACCAAATAGCTACATAAATTACTGCCACGTTTACATTTAAAAACCTTAAAAGAGTTGAATTTTGGTTTGGTGGTTTATGCGAAACAATTTTCTGATTCATTAGATACAATGTTCTTCATCTTAAAAGTTTCTCAATAAAAAAAATTAAGTTCTTCTCAAAGAAAAAAAAATACAAACCCGTTTCACATTCCTACCCATAAAAAACTATAAAAAAAAATAATCAAAAAAAAATCAAACACTTTACTTTATCTCTCTCCCTATATGCTCCTTTCTCCCTTTCTCTCTCTTTCTCTTACCCTCTTCTAAAATGTATTTTATATGCAAAATTTTGAAACAATTTCTCTCTATTTGGTTGAAAAACTCAGAAAAATGGCTTCTCTTTTTGATAACACCAACCAGCAATGTGATAATAATATAATAAAAAATACTATATCTCTGCCCGACTTATACTAGTGAAAGCCTTCTTCTCTCTAGGCTGCCTCACGATAAAACCCTAAACCTCTTCAAGAACAAACCCAAGAGAGAAATAACTATTACTGGCCATTCCTGCCCCCACCTATTCCCTCCCCATACTCCGACCACTGGAACCGCAGGCTTAAGATATACAATTTGTAAGGCACATTGTTACCATTAGACTGTCAGAACTACCATCGGTAATTTTTTCTTTCTTTCTTTCTTTTTTTCCTTATTTCTTAGGTCTAGGAATGAAATATGACATAGTTTTGGGTTCTATCCCTACCAGAAATGGTGCTATATGGTGGGTGTACTATCTACTTATTCATTTCTTATTTAGTTTCTTTAGTTTTTGTTGCATTCATTTCTTAAGTTGTATCGTAGCCATTGTAATTTGATATTGAGGTTAACAGAGTTCTATGGTGCATAGGCTTATATTTAACGTGAGTACTTTTTTTTCCTCAATGGATTTTCTTGCCTCATATTTTATTTTAACTTCATAAATTAATGTATTAAGTGATTATACCATTTAGTTGAGTTATGATGCTAGCAATTTATTTTGTTTATATTCTATTATTGTATTTGTGAACTAAATGAGTTATGATGCTAGCAATTTGCTGTTATGGACCTCATTTGACTAAAGCAAATAAAATTTGAGCTGACAATTTTTTCTTTTCTTATTTCCCTTTTTAGATGTATCTCTTGAATTTGTTTGGTTGCCAATTAATTGGAAATGTTCATAGTTTGCATAATATTGCATTCATAAATCCAACATATCAGATAAGGCTTTAGAAAAATTGGAGTCATCACTGTAATGAATGGGCTAATTCATGAAATGCATCCACTTAAAAATATTTTATTTTATTTTTTTATTGATGTAAGTTGCGTAAGCTTTTTGTTGTAAAATTGGTAATACCTTTAGCATTTTCCATATGTTCTTAAGTTTCGATGCTTTGATTGGGGAGCTTTGTTTTGTGTGCTAATATTTTGGATGGGAATGATTATACATGGGAAATATTACTGTAAAATTGGTAGAAGCATATGGTAGATTAACATTATGCTTTATTTTGAAGTAAATAGAAGGAAGATGCGCTAAATAGGTTTGGTTTAAGGATAACAAATATATATATTTTGCCAGAAGGGTAAAGATTGTTAAGGGATTGAAATAGTATCAAAAACTACAAGTGTGTTCTAAGATTAACTATCCCGTGCATCGCACGAATTAACGACTAGTATATCTAAAATTTAAAACGTAGCATTTATTGTTACTACGCTCCTATTGAGCCACATTATCACCACGTCATTGGCCACATAATTAGTCTTTTTCATTTTTTTTTTTTTTACCTTTAGTTTTTTAACAATATAAATATATTGGCTTTACAAATTCCTCTTAGGCAATTTTAACTATAAATATTCATCTATTTTAATTTTGATGTTATAATTAAATAATAAATTAATGTTTGAACAGTTTTAACTTTACATATTATTTTGCCTCTTCATCTTTCTTTATTTTGTCTCTTCTTCCTTTATTTTGACTCTTCTTCTTCCCTTTATCTTACTATAAATTTGCCACTCTCTCCCATTCTATGCATATTTTTTCTATACAAAAAGGTTTTCTCTCTCTCTCTCTCTCTTTCTCTCTCGATTTTTTTTTTTCATTTATTGTTGGAGTTTTTAATTTTTCCTTTATCTCTACCTTAGATTGATGAATATTTGTGTTTTTTAGAACTCTACTTTTTAAAAATTGTCTATAAAAAGGTATTCACATGTCTATCTTAATCATTGATGGTTAAAAAGATACAACTTGATAACTGCCCATAGGAGTTTTCTCTTACTAGAGGTTTGTACCCTTATTGTCCTATTATTGACTAATTCATATGTGTTCCTTGATGCAAGCATTTTTTTTTTTAATCATTTAATTTACAACACTAAATACTTTTAATGAATGGTATTTGTTGCTGATCTTAATTGGGGAAAAATCATATTATAATATGTCATATTTTGTGTTATTTTTAGATTTTAGTTTATTTAGAAAATAACTGAATAATCTAGACAAGCTGATGAAGAACGGTTAGTGCAGTTGAAGAGAATGGTTTTTGTGTAATTTTCTTTCACTATTTGTAAAATTTTGTTTCAAAAATTAGAAGCAAATTGTTATATTTTTGTGTAGGGTCTAGTTTTTTAGGCCAAGCCCAAAATGAATGGGACCTTAGACCTTGAGCCCTGTACAATGAATTTGTAGAGAATGGGCCAAAGAGCTAGGTTTTAGCGTATGAACAACGGTCATCACGGTGCTCTTTACGATCAGATTGAGGCGGATTGGAATCATCAAAGAGGGTTGGTCCTTGCCACAGTATGGGGAGCCTTTTTTGATGCCTTTGGTGTGTTGGGGGGTCTCCGCCCCTCCCTCTCTGTCTCTCTTTACTCCCTTTTTATAGTAATTTCCTTCCTCCTAAATGGGGCCCCTAGAGTAGGTACTTGTCCCATTAACCCTTCCCTCCAGTTGTTGGGAGTGGTTGTAAGGACAAAGAAGTATGGCCGTGTCAGGCGCATGACACTGAATGCGATAATGGCAGCCTTTCCTTTAAACACTTTCGTTGTCCTTTCCTGCTTTAGTACTCTTCCCGCTCCGTGGGATGATAGAGAGTGTCACTACTGGTGACAGGTTACTTCTCCCATCCTTGGCTACAATGTGCCGAGGAGGTTTCTCCCTGTGGCCAAGGAAGGGCTTTTTCCCTTGGGCTAGGCCTTTGGCCCAATATAAACATCGACATGGGCCTACTGGTCTTTTACCCCCCCCCCATAATAGCCCCTCAAAATCCTGCTATCCGGTTCCTCGGATAGAGAGAAGGGTTTTGGTGATATCGGGCCTCTGTCTCGACTTGCCACGTTAGGCCCTCCACTAAAGGCCAAAGCCTCTTCGTTTGCCCAAGGTGCATTCCCGGTTGTGGGACATTCTTTTAATCTATCCAAGCCGCGTTCCTGTCATTTCGGTATACGAGGCGTGCTTTAATGAGGGTCCCTTCACGAGGTGACATAAATTCACCGGTTGAAGATCACTTTGGAAATTGAGCGAGATTTATTTCGCTTGTAATTCCTTTTTGGAGATTTAGGTGAATTGATTGCCACCAAGTTTGCCTCCTATATAAGAACCACAGTGGGGGGTCATTCCCTTTATTTGCAGACCCTTTGAACTTTTCAAATTCCTAACCCTCCAATTGTTTCCATAGTCCCCATCACCAGTGTGACTGAGCTTTAGGAGGTGAAATGGTTAAGGCTAGGATAAGGGTGAAGGAACCACACCCTCTTCAGAAACCTTAGGTAACTTCGAGATTCAGAATGGTCCGGTCAGGGTAAGGGAGACAAAGGCTCAAGATATTTTTTCTCCTCGATAAGGCAAGAAAGGAGCCTCTTCTTCCTTCAGCAAAAATCCGAAGCGAGTGGAGGTCGCATCAGATTTTTGGTGCGACAGCACTAGGACCTCCACTCGGTGCCGTGAGCCATGCACGTAAGGGCTTGGATTTCCCATCACTGGATCCGTGCTTGCTCGATTACGGCTAGAACGGTACTTGCTCGATTGCTGCTAGAGCAAGTATGGGGATTTGGCATCCCCGCTTCTTCCTCTTTTCCATCACTGGTGCCATCTAGACTTGCCTAGTTGCTACTAGAGCAAGGTTATGGATCAGGTACCTCTACTTCTTCTCTTCCATCACTGGGGCCGTCTAGACTTGCTTAGTCACTGCTAGAGCAAAATTGAAGGATCTATTGTCCCCGTGTATTCCCCTTTTTTCTTTTTTTATAGTTAGCTTATGATATAGGCTTGTCCAAGCCCTTTTATGTATATTATACCATCTCTTTATCTAATAAAAGATGATTTTATCGCATTTTATGTATCCTTTCTTTTCTGCAATAATTATTTTGTGAACGAATGTTTTTACTTAGAACCGATGCCCTTGTCGATAAGGAGTTATTACTTTGAATTTATCAAAACCCAACGGGCACAACAATGCAAACGTCAAATATATTAGCCGCACGTTCTATATTGCGAACGGGGTGACTGCCTGAGGATGTGTAATCTAAAATAAACTATCCGACGGGGTCGCTGGGTACTACAGTTCTTCTCCGCTTTTCCGATGATATTCGTAGCTTTAACTTGTTTCAGGTGTCCGGTCCGAGGACCGAGGCATGATTGCACCTGGACTGAACACTCAGAAAGGCACTCTTGTGTGTTAACTCCCATGAGGATGGGGGGCCGAGAACCATACGAGACCTCCATTCCGCCCAGGACTTAGGACTTTCCTGAAGTTACAAGTTTCCCATAGATTTGAGTCCAAGGACCATGCAAGACCTTAGTTCTATCTAACACTTTAGGTTTCTCAGAGTGTCGAGTTTCCCCATAGGTTTGAGTTCGAAGACCATGCAAGACCTTGGCTCTGTCTAATACTTAGGCTCTTGGAGTGTCTAGTTTCCTCATAGGTTTGAGTCCAAGGACCATGCAAGAACTTGGTTTTGTCTAGCACTTACACTTTTTGGAGTGTCTAGTTTTCTCATAGGTTTGAGTCCGATGACCATTTTCCCTGTAAGTTTGAGTCCGAGGACCATGCAAGACCTTGGTTCTATCTAGCACATAGGCTCTTGGAGTATCTAGTTTCCCCATAGGTCTGAGTCAGAGGACCATGCAAGACCTTGGTTCTGTATAACACTTAGAGTCTTGGAGTGTCTAGTTTCCACATAGGTTTGAGTCCGAAGACCATGCAAGACCATGGTTCTGTCAAGTACTTAGGCTCTTGGAGTGTCCAGTTTCCCCACCGGTTTGAGTCTAGGACCATGCAAGACCTTGGTCCTATCTAGCACTTAGGCTCTTGGAGTGTCTAGTTTCCACATAGGCTTGAGTCCGAGGGCCATGCAAGACCTTCGTTCTGTCTAGCACTTAGGCTCTTATAGTGCCTGGTTTTCCTCTTGGTTTGAGTCCGAGGACAATGCAAGACCTTGGTTCTGACTAGCACTTAGGCTCTTAGTGTGTCTAGTTTCCGCATAGGTTTGAGTCCGAGGACCATTTTCCCGTAAGTTTGAGAATGAGGACCATGCAAGACCTCGGTTCTATCCAACAATTAGGCTCATGGAGTGTCTAGTTTCCCCGTAGGTTTGAGTCCGATGACCATACAAGACCGTGGTTCTATCTACCACTTAGGAACTTGGAATGTCTAGTTTCCCAATAGGTTTGAGTTCAAGGACCATGCAAGACCTTGGTTCTGTCTACCACTTAGGCACTTGGAGTATCTAGTTTCCTAATAGGTTTGAGTTCGAGGACTATGCAAGACTAAGGTTCTGTCTAGCACTTAGGCTCTTGGAGTGTCTAGTTTCCCCAGAGGTTTGAGTTCGAGGACCATGAAAGACCTTGGTTCTATCTAACACTATAGGATTTTTGGAGTGTCTAGTTTCCCCATAGGTTTGAGTCCGATTACCTTGCAATACCTTGGTTCTATCTAGCACTTAGGCTTTTGGAGTGTCTAGTTTCCACATAGGTTTGAGTCCGAGGACCATGCAAGACTTTCGTTCTGTCTAGCACTTAGGCTCTTATAGTGCCTAGTTTCCCTCTTGGTTTGAGTCTGAGGACAATGCAAGACCTTGGTTCTGACTAGCACTTAGGCTCTTGGTGTGTCGAGTTTCCCCATAGGTTTGAGTTCGAGGACCATTTTCCCGTAAGTTTGAGTCTGAGGACCATGCAAGACCTCGGTTCTGTCTAACAATTAGGCTCATGGAGTATCTAGTTTCCCCGTAGGTTTGAGTCCAACGACTATACAAGACCGTGGTTCTATCTACCACTTAGGAACTTGGAGTGTCTAGTTTCCCAATAGGTTTGAGTTTGAGGACCACGCAAGACCTTGGTTCTGTCTACCACTTAGGCACTTGGAGTGTGTAGTTTCCCTATAGGTTTGAGTTCGAGGACCACGCAAGATTAAGGTTCTACCTAGCACTTAGGCTCTTGGAGTGTCTAGTTTCCCCATAGGTTTGAGTTCGAGGACCATGCAAAACCTTGGTTCTATCTAACACTATAGGATTTTTGGAGTGTCTAGTTTCCCCATAGGTTTGAATCCGATTACCATGCAATACCTTGGTTCTCTCTAGCACAGAGGCTCTTGTAGTGTCTAGTTTCCCTCTTGGTTTGAGTCCGAGGACCATGCAAGTCCTTGGTTCTGTCCAGCACTTAGGATCTTGGTCTGTCTAGTTTCCCCATAGGTTTGAGTTCGACGACCATTTTCCCCGTAAGTTTGAGTCTGAGGACCGTGCAAGACCTCGGTTCTGTCCAGCACATATGCTCTTGGAGTGTCTAGTTCCCCTGTAGGTTTGAGTCCGAGGACCATACTAGACCGTGGTTCTGTCTACCACTTAGGCACTTGGAGCGTCTAGTTTCCCTATAGGTTTGAGTTCGAGGACTATGCAAGACCTTGGTTCTGTCTAGCACTTAGGCTCTTGGAGAGTCTAGTTCCCCCACAGGGTTGAGTTCGAGGAACATGCAAGACCTTGGTTCTATCTAACACATTAGGATTTTTGGAGTGTCTAGTTTCCCAATAGGTTTGAGTACGAGGACCATACGAGACCTTGGTTCTATCTAACACTTTAGGATTTTTTGAGTGTCTAATTTCCCCACGGGTTTGAGTCCGATGACCATTCAAGACCTTGGTTCTGTCTAGCTATTAGGCTCCTGCAGTGTCTAGTTTCCCCCTTGGTTTGAGTCCGACGACCAGGCAAGACCTCGGTTCTGTCTAGCACTTAGGCTCTTGAAGTGTCTAGTTTCCCCGTAGGTTTGAGTTCGAGGACCATGCAAGACCTTGGTTCTATCTAGCACTTGTACTTTTGGAGTGTCTTGTTTCCCCATAGGTTCGACTCCAAGAACCATGCAAGGCCTTGATACTGTCTAGCACTTAGGCACTTGGAGTGTCTAGTTTCCCTATAGGTTTGGGTCCGAGGACCATGCAAGACTTTGGTTCTGTCTAGCACGTAGGCTCTTGTAGTGTCTAGTTTCCCCGTATGTTTGAGTCCGAGGACCATGCAAGACCTTGGTTCTTTCTAACACTTTAGGCTTTCTGGAGTGTCTAGTTACCCCATAGGTTTGAGTCCGAGAACCATGCAAGACGTTGGTTCTATCCAACACATTGGTTCTTGGAGTGTCTAGCTTCCCCACAGGCTTGAATCCAAGGACCGCGCAAGAACTTGGTTCTGTCTTGGACCTTGGCTATTCGGAGTGTCTAGGCTTCTCATAGGTTTGAGTCCGAGGACCTTGCAAAACCTTGGTTCCGTCATGCAATTAGGATCTTGAAGTGTGTAGTTTCCCCAAAGGTTTGAGTTCAAGGACCATGCAGGACCTTGGTTCTATCTAACATTCAGAATATTGGAATGTCTGGTTTCCCAATTGGTTTGAGTTCGAGGGCGATGCAAGACCTTAGTTTTGTCTAGCACTTAGACTCTTGGAGTGTCTAGTTTCCCCATAGGTTTGACTTCGAGGACCATGCAAGACCTTGGTTCTGTCTAGCACTTAGGTTCTTGGAGTGTCTAGTTTCCCCATATGTTTGAGTCCGAAGACCATGCAAGACCTTGGTTCTGTCTAGCACATATGCTCTTGGAGTGTCTAGCTTCCCTATAGGTTTGACTCCGAGATCAATGCAAGACCTTGGTTCTATCTAGCACTTGTGCTCTTGGAGTGTCTAGTTTCCCCAAAGGTTTGACTCCGAGGACCATGGATGTCCTTTGTTTTGTCTAGCTCTTTGGCTCTTGGAGTGTCTAGTTTCCCCGTAGGTTTGTGTTCGAGGGCCATGCAAGACCTTGGTTTTGTCTAGCATTTAGGCTCTTGGAGTGTCTAGTTTCCCCACAGGTTTGACTCCGAGGACTATGCAAGACCTTGGCTCTGTCTAGCACTTAGGATCTTGAAGTGTCTAGTTTCCCTGTAGGTTTGAGTCCGAGGACCATGCAAGACCTTGGTTCTGTATAGCACTTAGGTTCTTGGAGTGTCTAGTTTCCCTATAGGTTTGAGTCCGAAGACCATGCAAGACTTTGGTTCTGTCTTGCACTTAGGCTCTTAAAGTGTTTAGTTTCACCGTAGGTTTGAGTCCGAGGACCATGCAAGACCTTGGTTCTGTCTAGCACTTAGGCTCTTGGAGTGTCTTGCTTCCCTATAGGTTTGACTCCGAGAACTATGCAAGACCTTGGTTCTATCTAGCACTTGTTCTCTTGGAGTGTCTAGGTTCGCCATAGGTTCGACTCCAAGAACCATGCAAGACCTTGGTTCTGTATAGCACTTAGGTTCTTGGAGTGTTTAGTTCCCCCACTGGTTTGAGTCCGAAGACCATGCAAGACCTTGGTTCTTTCAAGCACTAATGCTCTTGGAGTGTCTAGCTTCCCTATAGGTTTAACTCCGAGAACTATGCAAGACCTTGGTTCTGTCTAGCACTTAGGAACGTGGAGTGTCTAGTTTGCCCATAGGTTTGAGTCCGAAGACCATGCAAGACCTTGGTTCTTTCAAGCACTAATGCTCTTGGAGTGTCTAGCTTCCCTATAGGTTTAACTCCGAGAACTATGCAAGACCTTGGTTCTGTCTAGCACTTAGGAACGTGGAGTGTCTAGTTTCCCCATAGGTATGAGTCCGAAGACCATGCAAGACCTTGGTTCAATCTAACACATTAGGCTTTCTGGAGTGTCTAGATTCCTCATAGGTTTGAGTCTGAGGACCATGGAAGACCTTGGTTCTGTCTAGCTCTTAGGCTCTTGGAGTGTCTAGTTTCCCCGTAGGTTTGACTTCGAGGACCATGCAAGACCATGGTTTTGTCTAACACTTAGGCACTTGGAGTGTCTAGTTTCCCCAAAGGTTTGACTCCGAGGATCATGGATGTCCTTTGTTTTGTCTAGCTCTTTGGCTCTTGGAGTGTCTAGTTTCCCCGTAGGTTTGTGTTCGAGGGCCATGCAAGACCTTGGTTTTGTCTAGCATTTAGGGTCTTGGAGTGTCTAGTTTCCCCACAGGTTTGACTCCGAGGACTATGCAACACCTTGGCTCTGTCTAGCACTTAGGCTCTTGAAGTGTCTAGTTTCCCTGTAGGTTTGAGTCCGAGGACCATGCAAGACCTTGGTTCTGTACAGCACTTAGGTTCTTGGAGTGTCTAGTTTCCCTATAGGTTTGAGTCCGAAGACCATGCAAGACTTTGGTTCTGTCTTGCACTTAGGCTCTTAAAGTGTTTAGTTTCACCGTAGGTTTGAGTCCGAGGACCATGCAAGACATTGGTTCTGTCTAGCACTTAGGCTGTTGGAGTGTCTTGCTTCCCTATAGGTTTGACTCCGAGAACTATGCAAGACCTTGGTTCTATTTAGCACTTGTTCTCTTGGAGTGTCTAGGTTCGCCATAGGTTCGACTCCAAGAACCATGCAAGACCTTGGTTCTGTATAGCACTTATGTTCTTGGAGTGTTTAGTTCCCCCATAGGTTTGAGTCCGAAGACCATGCAAGACCTTGGTTCTTTCAAGCACTAATGCTCTTGGAGTGTCTAGCTTCCCTATAGGTTTGACTCCGAGAACTATGCAAGACCTTGGTTCTGTCTAGCACTTAGGAACGTGGAGTGTCTAGTTTCCCCATAGGTTTGAGTCCAAAGACCATGCAAGACCTTGGTTCAATCTAACACATTAGGCTTTCTGGAGTGTCTAGATTCCTCATAGGTTTGAGTCTGAGGACCATGGAAGACCTTGGTTCTGTCTAGCTCTTAGGCTCTTGGAGTGTCTAGTTTCCCCGTAGGTTTGACTTCGAGGACCATGCAAGACCATGGTTCTGTCTAACACTTAGGCACTTGGAGTGTCTAGTTTCTCTATAGGTTTGAGTCCGAGGACCATGCAAGACCTTGGTTCTGTCTAGCACTTAGACACTTAGTGTGTCTAGTTTCCCCATAGGTTTGAGTCCGAGGACCATGCAAGACCAAGGTTCTATTTAACACTTTAGGCTTTCTGGAGCGTCTAGTTTCCCCATAGGTTTGAGTCCGAGGACCATGCAAGATGTTGGTTCTGTCCAACGCATAGGCTCTTTGAGTGTCTAGTTTCCCCATAGGCTTGAGTTCAAGGACCGTGCAAGACCTTGATTCTGTCTAGTACCTTGGCTTTTCGGAGTGTCTGGGCTTCTCATAGTTTTTAGTCCGAGGACCATGCAAGACCTTGGTTCTGTCAAGCAATAAGGATCACGAAGTGTGTAGTTTCCCCAAATGTTTGAGTTCGAGGACCATGCAAGACCTTAGTTGTATCTAACATTTAGAATATTGGAGTGTCTGGTTTCCCAATTGGTTTGAGTTCAAGGGCCATGCAAGACCTTGGTTCTGTCTTGCACTTAGGCTCTTGAAGTGTCTAGTTTCCCCGGAGGTTTAAGTCCGAGGACCGTGCAAGACTTTGGTTCTGTCTAGCACTTAGGCTCTTGGAGTGTCTAGTTTCCCCGTAGGTTTGAGTCCGAGGACCATGCAAAACCTTGGTTCTTTCAAGCAGTAATGCTCTTGGAGTGTCTAGCTTCCCCATAGGTTTGACTCTGAGAATTATGCAAGACCTTGGTTCTGTCTAACACTTAGGAACTTGGAGTGTCTAGCTTCCCCATAGGTTTGAGTCCGAGGACCATGCAAGACCTTGGTTCTATCTAACACTTTAGGCTTTCTGGAGTGTCTAGTTTCCCTCTAGGTTTGAGTCCGAGGACCATGGAAGACCTTGGTTCTGTCTAGCTCTTAGGCGCTTAGAGTGTCTAGTTTCCACGTGGGTTTGACTCTGAGGTCCATGCAAGACTTTGGTTCTGTCTAGCACTTAGGCTCTTGGAGTGTCTAGTTTCCCCATAGGTTTGAGTCCGAGGACCATGCAAGACCTTGGTTCTGTCTAGAACTTAGGCACTTAGTGTGTCTAGTTTCCCTATAGTTTTGAGTCCGAGTACCTCGCAAGACCTTGGTTCTATCTAACACTTTAGACTTTCTGGAGTGTCTAGTTTCCCCATAGGTTTGAGTCCGAGGACCATGCATGACGTTGGTTCTGTCCAACCTATAGGCTCTTGGAGTGTCTAGTTTCCCCACAGGCTTGACTCCAAGGACCGTGCAAGATCTAGGTTCTGTCTAGCACCCTGGCTTTTCGGAGTGTCTAGGCTTCCTATAGGTTTGGGACCGAGGACCATGCAAGACCTTGGTTCTGTCAAGCAAAAAGGATCTTGAAGTTTGTAGTTTCCCCAAATGTTTGAGTTCGAGAACCATGCAAGACCTTGGTTGTATTTAACATTTAGAATATTGGAGTGTCTGGTTTCCCAATTGGTTTGAGTTCCAGCACCATGCAAGACCTTGGTTCTGTCTTGCACTTAGGCTCTTGATGTGTCTAGTTTCCCCGTAGGTTTGAGTCCGAGGACCGTGCAAGACATTGGTTCTGTCTGGCACTTAGGCTCTTGGAGTGTCTAGTTTCCCCGTAGGTTTAAGTCCGAGGACCATGCAAGACCATGGTTCTTTCTAGCACTAATGCTCTTCGAGTGACTGGCTCCCCTATAGGTTTGAATCCGAGAACTATGCAAGAACTTGGTTCTGTCTAGCACTTAGGCGCTTGGAGTGTCTAGTTTCCCCATTGGTTTGAGCTCGAGGACCATGCGAGACGTTGGTTCTTTCCAACACATAGGCTCTTGGAGTGTCTAGTTTCCCCATAGGATTGAGTCCACGGACCGTGCAAGACCTTGGTTCTGTCTAGCACCTGGGTTTTTCGGAGTGTCTAGGCTTCTCAAAGGTTTGAGTCCGAGGACCATGCAGGATCTTGGTTTTGTCAAGCAATTAGAATCTTGAAGTGTGTAGTTTCCCCATAGGTTTGAGTTCGAGGACCTTGCAAGACCTTGGTTCTATCCAACATTTAGAATATTGGAGTGTCTGGTTTCCCAATTGGTTTGAGTTCGAAGGCCATGCAAGACCTTAGTTCTGTCTAGCACTTAGGCTCTTGGAGTGTCTAGTTTCCTCATAGGTTTGACTCCAAAAACAGTGCAAGACCTTGGTTCTGTCTAGCACTTAGGTTCTTGGAGTCTCTAATTTCCCCATAGGTTTGTGTCTGAAGACCATGCAAGACATTGGTTCTATCTTGCACTTAGGCTCTTGAAGTGTCTAGTTTCCTCGTAGGTTTGAGTCCGAGGACCGTGCAAGACCTCGGTTCTGTCTAGCACTTAGGTTCTTGGAGTGTCTAGTTTCCCTGTAGGTTTGAGTCCTAGGACCATGTAAGACCTTGGTTCTGTCTAGCACTTAGGTTCTTGGAGTGTCTAGTTTCCCCACAGGTTTGAGTCCGAAGACCATGCAAGACCTTGGTTCTATATTGCACTTAGGCTCTTGAAGTGTCTAGTTTCCTCGTAGGTTTGAGTTAGAAGACCGTGCAAGACCTTGGTTTTGTCTAGCACTTGTACTCTTTGAGTGTCTAGTTTCCCCATAGGTTCGACTCCAAGAACCATGCAAGTCCTTCATTCTGTCTAGCACTTAGGTATTTGGAGTGTCTAGTTTCCCCATAGGTTTGAGTCCGAGGACCATGGAAGACCTTGGTTCTGTCTAGCTCTTAGGCTCTTCGAGTGTCTAGTTTCCCCGTAAGTTTGAGTCCGAGGACCATGCAAGACCTTGGTTCTGTCTAGCACTTAGGCACTTGGAGTGTCTAGTTTCCCTATAAGTTTAAGTCCGAGGACCATGCAAGACATTGGTTCTGTCTAGCACTTAGGCTCTTGGAGTGTCTAGTTTCCCCGTCTGTTTGAGTCTGAGGACCATGCAAGACCTTGGTTCTATGTAACACTTTAGGCTTTCCGGAGTGTCTAGTTTCCCACAGGTTTGAGTCCGAGGACCATGGAAGACCTTAGTTCTGCCTAGCTCTTAGGCTCTTGGACTGTCCAGTTTCCCCGAAGGTTTGAGTCCGAGGACCATGCAAGACCTTGGTTCTGTCTAGAACTTAGGCACTTGGAGTGTCTAGTTTCCCTATAGGTTTGAGACCGAGGACCATGCAAGACTTTGGTTCTGTCTAGCACTTAGGCTCTTGGAGTGTCTAGTTTCCCCATATGTTTGAGTCCGAAGACCATGCAAGATCTTGGTTCTATCTTGCACTTAGGCTCTTGAAGTGTGTAGTATCCCCATAGGTTTGAGTCCGAGGACCGTGCAAGACCTTGGTTCTGTCTAGCACTTAGGTTCTTGGAGTGTCTAGTTTCCCTGTTGGTTTGAGTCCTAGGACCATGTAAGACCTTGGTCCTGTCCAGCACTTAGGTTCTTGGAGTGTCTAGTTTCCCCAAAGGTTTTAGTCCGAAGACCATGCAAAACCATGGTTCTGTATTGCACATAGGCTCTTGGAGTGTCTAGCTTCCCTATAGGTTTGACTCCGAGAACTATGCAAGACCTTGGTTCTATCTAGCACTTGTACTCTCAGAGTGTCAAGTTTCCCCGTAGGTTCGACTCCAAGAACCATGCAAGACCTTGGTTCGGTTTAGCACTTAGGTACTTGGAGTCTCTAATTTCCCCATAGGTCTGAGAACGAGGACCATGGAAGACCTTGGTTCTGTCTAGCTCTTAGGCTCTTGGAGTGTCTAGTTTCCCCATAGGTTTGAGTCCGAGGACCATGCAAGACCTTGGTTCTGTCTAGCACTTAGACACTTAGTGTGTCTAGTTTCCCCATAGGTTTGAGTCCGAGGACCATGCAAGACCAAGGTTCTATTTAACACTTTAGGCTTTCTGGAGCGTCTAGTTTCCCCATAGGTTTGAGTCCGAGGACCATGCAAGACGTTGGTTCTGTCCAACCCATAAGCTCTTGGAGTGTCTAGTTTCCCCACAGGCTTGAGTCCAAGGACCGTGCAAGACCTTGGTTCTGTCTAGCACCTTGGCTTTTCGGAATGTCTAGGCTTCGAATTGGTTTGAGTCCGAGGACCATGCAAGACCTTGGTTCTGTCAAGCAATAAGGATCTTGAAGTTTGTAGTTTCCCCAAATGTTTGAGTTCGAGGACCATGCAAGACCTTGGTTGTATCTAACATTTAGAATATTGGAATGTCTGGTTTCCCAATTGGTTTGAGTTCAAGCGTCATGCAAGACCTTGGTTCTGTCTTGCACTTAGGCTCTTGAAGTGTCTAGTTTCCCCGCAGGTTTGAGTCCGAGGACTGTGAAAGACCTTGGTTCTGTCTAGCACTTAGGCTCTTGGAGTGTCTAGTTTTCCCGTAGGTTTGAGTCCGAGAACCATGCAAGACCTTGGTTCTTTCTACACTAATGCTCTTGGAGTGTCTAGCTTCCCTATAGGTTTGACTCCGAGAACAATGCAAGAACTTGGTTCTGTCTAGCACTTAGGTACTTGGAGTGTCTAGTTTCCCCATAGGTTTGAGTTCGAGGACCATGTAAGACCTTGGTTCTATCTAACACTTTAGGCTTTCTGGAGTGTCTAGTTTCCCCATAGGTTTGAGTCTGAGGACCATGCAAGACATTGGTTCATTCCAACACATAGGCTCTTGGAGTGTCTAGTTTCCCCATAGGCTTGAGTCCAAGGACCGTGCAAAACCTTGGTTCTGTCTAGCACCTTGGTTTTACAGAGTGTCTAGGCTTCTCAAAGGTTTGAGTCCGAGGACCATGCCGGATCTTGGTTCTGTCAAGGAATTAAGATCTTGAAGTGTGTAGTTTCCCCATAGGTTTGAGTCCGAGGACCCTGCAAGTCCTTGGTTTTATCTAACATTTAGAATATTGGAGTGTCTGGTTTCCTAATTGGCTTGAGTTCGAGGGGCATGCAAGACCTTGGTTCTGTCTAGCACTTAGGCTCTTGGAGTGTCTAGTTTCTCCATAGGTTTGAGTCCGAGGACCATGCAAGATGTTGGTTCTGTCCAACGCATAGGCTCTTGGAGTGTCTAGTTTCCTCATAGGCTTGAGTTCAAGGACCGTGCAAGACCTTGATTCTGTCTAGTACCTTGGCTTTTCGGAGTGTCTGGGCTTCTCATAGTTTTTAGTCCGAGGACCATGCAAGACCTTGGTTCTGTCAAGCAATAAGGATCACGAAGTGTGTAGTTTCCCCAAATGTTTGAGTTCGAGGACCATGCAAGACCTTAGTTGTATCTAACATTTAGAATATTGGAGTGTCTGGTTTCCCAATTGGTTTGAGTTCGAGGGCCATGCAAGACCTTGGTTCTGTCTTGCACTTAGGCTCTTGAAGTGTCTAGTTTCCCCGGAGGTTTAAGTCCGAGGACCGTGCAAGACTTTGGTTCTGTCTAGCACTTAGGCTCTTGGAGTGTCTAGTTTCCCCGTAAGTTTGAGTCCGAGGACCATGCAAAACCTTGGTTCGTTCAAGCAGTAATGCTCTTGGAGTGTCTAGCTTCCCCATAGGTTTGACTCTGAGAATTATGCAAGACCTTGGTTCTGTCTAACACTTAGGAACTTGGAGTGTCTAGTTTCCCCATAGGTTTGAGTCCGAGGACCATGCAAGACCTTGGTTCCATCTAACACTTTAGGCTTTCTGGAGTGTCTAGTTTCCCTCTAGGTTTGAGTCCGAGGACCATGGAAGACCTTGGTTCTGTCTAGCTCTTAGGCGCTTAGAGTGTCTAGTTTCCACGTGGGTTTGACTCTGAGGTCCATGCAAGACTTTGGTTCTGTCTAGCACTTAGGCTCTTGGAGTGTCTAGTTTCCCCATAGGTTTGAGTCCGAGGACCATGCAAGACCTTGGTTCTGTCTAGAACTTAGGCACTTAGTGTGTCTAGTTTCCCTATAGTTTTGAGTCCGAGTACCTCGCAAGACCTTGGTTCTATCTAACACTTTAGACTTTTTGGAGTGTCTAGTTTCCCCATAGGTTTGAGTCCGAGGACCATGCATGACGTTGGTTCTGTCCAACCTATAGGCTCTTGGAGTGTCTAGTTTCCCCACAGGCTTGAGTCCAAGGACCGTGCAAGATCTAGGTTCTGTCTAGCACCCTGGCTTTTCGGAGTGTCTAGGCTTCCCATAGGTTTGGGACCGAGGACCATGCAAGACCTTGGTTCTGTCAAGCAAAAAGGATCTTGAAGTTTGTAGTTTCCCCAAATGTTTGAGTTCGAGAACCATGCAAGACCTTGGTTGTATTTAACATTTAGAATATTGGAGTGTCTGGTTTCCCAATTGGTTTGAGTTCCAGCACCATGCAAGACCTTGGTTCTGTCTTGCACTTAGGCTCTTGATGTGTCTAGTTTCCCCGTAGGTTTGAGTCCGAGGACCGTGCAAGACATTGGTTCTGTCTAGCACTTAGGCTCTTGGAGTGTCTAGTTTCCCTGTAGGTTTAAGTCCGAGGACCATGCAAGACCATGGTTCTTTCTAGCACTAATGCTCTTCGAGTGACTAGCTCCCCTATAGGTTTGAATCCGAGAACTATGCAAGAACTTGGTTCTGTCTAGCACTTAGGCACTTGGAGTGTCTAGTTTCCCCAAAGGTTTGAGTGCGAGGACCATGTAAGACCTTGGTTCTATCTAAGACTTTAGGCTTTTTGGAGTGTCTAGTTTCCCCATTGGTTTGAGCCCGAGGACCATGCGAGACGTTGGTTCTTTCCAACACATAGGCTCTTGGAGTGTCTAGTTTCCCCATAGGATTGAGTCCACGGACCGTGCAAGACCTTGGTTCTGTCTAGCACCTGGGTTTTTCGGAGTGTCTAGGCTTCTCAAAGGTTTGAGTCCGAGGACCATGCAGGATCTTGGTTTTGTCAAGCAATTTGAATCTTGAAGTGTGTAGTTTCCCCATAGGTTTGAGTTCGAGGACCTTGCAAGACCTTGGTTCTATCCAACATTTAGAATATTGGAGTGTCTGGTTTCCCAATTGGTTTGAGTTCGAAGGCCATGCAAGACCTTAGTTCTGTCTAGCACTTAGGCTCTTGGAGTGTCTAGTTTCCCCATAGGTTTGACTCCAAAAACAGTGCAAGACCTTGGTTCTGTCTAGCACTTAGGTTCTTGGAGTCTCTAATTTCCCCATAGGTTTGTGTCTGAAGACCATGCAAGACCTTGGTTCTATCTTGCACTTAGGCTCTTGAAGTGTTTAGTTTCCTCGTAGGTTTGAGTCCGAGGACCGTGCAAGACCTCGGTTCTGTCTAGCACTTAGGTTCTTGGAGTGTCTAGTTTCCCTGTAGGTTTGAGTCCTAGGACCATGTAAGACCTTGGTTCTGTCTAGCACTTAGGTTCTTGGAGTGTCTAGTTTCCCCACAGGTTTGGGTCCGAAGACCATGCAAGACCTTGGTTCTATATTGCACTTAGGCTCTTGAAGTGTCTAGTTTCCTCGTAGGTTTGAGTTAGAAGACCGTGCAAGACCTTGGTTTTGTCTAGCACTTGTACTCTTTGAGTGTCTAGTTTCCCCATAGGTTCGACTCCAAGAACCATGCAAGTCCTTCATTCTGTCTAGCACTTAGGTACTTGGAGTGTCTAGTTTCCCCATAGGTTTGAGTCCGAGGACCATGGAAGACC
This sequence comes from Quercus lobata, assembly GCF_001633185.2. Classification (NCBI taxonomy): domain Eukaryota; kingdom Viridiplantae; phylum Streptophyta; class Magnoliopsida; order Fagales; family Fagaceae; genus Quercus; species Quercus lobata. The sequence goes on along the minus strand of NC_044910.1, from coordinate 7,018,750 downwards.
TTGGTTCTGTCTAGCTCTTAGGCTCTTCGAGTGTCTAGTTTCCCTGTAAGTTTGAGTCCGAGGACCATGCAAGACCTTGGTTCTGTCTAGCACTTAGGCACTTGGAGTGTCTAGTTTCCCTATAAGTTTAAGTCCGAGGACCATGCAAGACATTAGTTCTGTCTAGCACTTAGGCTCTTGGAGTGTCTAGTTTCCCCGTCTGTTTGAGTCTGAGGACCATGCAAGACCTTGGTTCTATCTAACACTTTAGGCTTTCCGGAGTGTCTAGTTTCCCACAGGTTTGAGTCCGAGGACCATGGAAGACCTTAGTTCTGTCTAGCTCTTAGGCTCTTGGACTGTCCAGTTTCCCCGAAGGTTTGAGTCTGAGGACCATGCAAGACTTTGGTTCTGTCTAGCACTTAGGCTCTTGGAGTGTCTAGTTTCCCCATATGTTTGAGTCCGAAGACCATGCAAGATCTTGGTTCTATCTTGCACTTAGGCTCTTGAAGTGTGTAGTATCCCCATAGGTTTGAGTTCGAGGACCGTGCAAGACCTTGGTTCTGTCTAGCACTTAGGTTCTTGGAGTGTCTAGTTTCCCTGTTGGTTTGAGTCCTAGGACCATGTAAGACCTTGGTCCTGTCCAGCACTTAGGTTCTTGGAGTGTCTAGTTTCCCCAAAGGTTTTAGTCCGAAGACCATGCAAAACCATGGTTCTGTATTGCACATAGGCTCTTGGAGTGTCTAGCTTCCCTATAGGTTTGACTCCGAGAACTATGCAAGACCTTGGTTCTATCTAGCACTTGTACTCTCAGAGTGTCAAGTTTCCCCGTAGGTTCGACTCCAAGAACCATGCAAGACCTTGGTTCGGTCTAGCACTTAGGTACTTGGAGTCTCTAATTTCCCCATAGGTCTGAGAACGAGGACCATGGAAGACCTTGGTTCTGTCTAGCTCTTAGGCTCTTGAAGTGTCTAGTTTCCCCACAGGTTTGAGTCCGAGGACCATGCAAGACCTTGGTTCTGTCTAGCACTTAGGTACTTCGAGTGTCTATTTTCCCTCCAGGTTTGAGTCGGAGGACCATGGAAGACCTTGGTTCTGTCTAGCTCTTAGGTTCTTGGGGTGTCTAGTTTCCCCGTAGGTTTGAGTCCGAGGACCATGCAAGACCTTGGTTTTGTCTAGTACTTAGGTACTTGGAGTGTCTAGTTTCCCTATAGGTTTGAGTCCGAGGACCATGCAAGACTTTGGTTCTGTCTAGCACTTAGGCTCTTGGAGTGTCTAGTTTCCCCGTATGTTTGAGTCCGAGGACCATGCAAGACCTTGGTTCTATCTAGGACTTAGGCTCTTGGAGTGTCTAGTTTCCCCGTAGGTTTGTGTTCGAGGGCCGTGCAAGACCTCGGTTCTGTCTAGAAGTTAGGCTCTTGGAGTGTCAAGTTTCCCCAAAGGTTTAAATCCGAGGACTATGCAAGACCTCGGTTCTGTCTGGCACTTAGGCTCTTGAAGTGTCTAGTTTCCCCGTAGGTTTGAGTTCGAGGACCGTAGTAGGCCATGGTTCTGTATAGCACTGAGGTTCTTTGAGTGTCTAGTTTCCCCATAGGTTCGACTCCAAGAACCATGCAAGACCTTGGTTCTGTCTAGCACTTAGGCTCTTGGAGTGTCTAGTTTCCCCATAGGTTTGACTACGAGGACTATGCATGACCTTGGTTCTGTCTAGCACTAAGGGACTTGGAGTAGCTAGTTTCCCCATAGGTCTGAGTTCGAGGACCATGGACGACCTTGGTTCTGTCTAGTTCTTAGGCTCTTGGAGTGTCTAGTTTCCCCGTAGGTTTGAGTCAGAGGACCATGCAAGACCTTGGTTCTGTCTAGCACTTAGGCTCTTGGAGTGTCTAGTTTCCGCATAGGTTTGACTACGAGGACTATGCATGACCTTGGTTCTGTGTAACACTAAGGGACTTGGAGTAGCTAGTTTCACAATAGGTTTGAGTTCGAGGACCATGGACGACCTTGGTTCTGTCTTGTTCTTAGGCTATTGGAGTCTCTAGTTTCCCCGTAGGTTTGAGTCAGAGGACCATGCAAGACCTTGGTTCTGTCTAGCACTTAGGCACTTGGAGTGTCTAGTTTTTCTATAGGTTTGAGTCCGAGGACCATGCAAGACCATGGTTCTGTCTAGCACTTAGGCACTTAGTGTGTCAAGCTTCCCCATAGGTTTGAGTCCAAGGACCATGCAAGAACTTGGTTCTGTCTAGCACTTAGGCTCTTGGAGTGTCTAGTTTCCCCGTTGGTTTGAGTCCGAGGACCATGCAAGACCTTGGTTCTGTCTAGCACTTAGGTTCTTGGAGTGTCTAGTTTCGCCATAAGTTTGTGTCCAAAGACCATGCAAGGCCTTGGTTCCATCTAGCACTTGTGCTCTAAGAGTGTCTAGCTTCCTCGTAGGTTTGACTCCAAGGACCATGCAAGACCTTGGTTTTGTCTAGCATTTTGGCTCTTGGGGTGTCTAGTTTCCCCGTAGGTTTGAGTCCGAGGACCATGCAAGACCTTGGTTCTGTATAGCACTTAGGTTCTTGGAGTATCTAGTTTCCCTATAGGTTTGAGTCCGAAGACCATGCAAGACCTTGGTTCTGTCTTGCACTTAGGCTCTTAAAGTGTTTAGTTTCACCGTAGGTTTGAGTCCGAGTTCCATGCAATACCTTGGTTCTGTCTAGCACTTAGGCTGTTGGAGTGTCTTGCTTCCCTATAGGTTTGACTCCGAGAACTATGCAAGACCTTGGTTCTATCTAGCACTTGTTCTCTTGGAGTGTCTAGGTTCGCCATAGGTTCGACTCCAAGAACCATGCAAGACCTTGGTTCTGTATAGCACTTAGGTTCTTGGAGTGTTTAGTTCCCCCATAGGTTTGAGTTCGAAGACCATGCAAGACCTTGGTTCTTTCAAGCACTAATGCTCTTGGAGTGTCTAGCTTCCCTATAGGTTTAACTTCGAGAACTATGCAAGACCTTGGTTCTGTCTAGCACTTAGGAACGTGGAGTGTCTAGTTTCCCCATAGGTTTGAGTCCGAGGACCATGCAAGACCTTGGTTCAATGTAAGACATTAGGCTTTCTGGAGCGTCTAGATTCCTTATAGGTTTGAGTATGAGGACCATGGAAGACCTTGGTTCTGTTTAGGTCTTAGGCTCTTAGAGTGTCTAGTTTCCCCGTAGGTTTGAGTCCTAGGACCATGTAAAACCTTGGTTCTGTCTAGCACTTAGGCTCTTGGAGTGTTTAGTTTCCCTGTAGGTTTGTGTTCGAGTGCCATGCAAGACCTTGGTTTTGTCTAGAAGTTAGGCTCTTCGAGTGTCAAGTCTCCCCAAAGGTTTGACTCCGAGGACTATGCAAAACCTTGGTTCTGTCTGGCACTGAGGCTTTTGAAGTGTCTAGTTTCCCCGTAGGTTTGAGTCCGAGGACCGTACAAGGCCATGGTTCTGTATAGCACTGAGGTTCTTGGAGTGTCTAGTTTCCCCATAGGTTTGACTCCAAGAACCATGCAAGACCTTGGTTCTGTCTAGCACTTAGGCTCTTGGAGTGTCTAGTTTCCCTATAGGTTTGACTACAAGGACTATGCATGACCTTGGTTCTGTCTAGCACTAAGGGACTTGGAGTAGCTAGTTTCCCCATAGGTTTGAGTTCGAGGACTATGGACGACCTTGGTTCTGTCTAGTTCTTAGGCTCTTGGAGTGTCTAGTTTCCCCGTAGGTTTGAGTCAGAGGACCATGCCAGACCTTGGTTCTGGTTCTGTCTAGCACTTAGGCACTTGGAGTGTCTAGTTTCTCTATAGGTTTGAGTCCGAGGACCATGCAAGACCTTGGTTCTGTCTAGCACTTAGGCACTTAGTGTGTCAAGCTTCCCCATAGGTTTGAGTCCAAGGACCATGCAAGAACTTGGTACTGTCTAGCACTTAGGCTCTTGGAGTGTCTAGTTTCCCCGTTGGTTTGAGTCCGAGGACCATGCAAGGCCTTGGTTCTGTCTAGCACTTAAGTTCTTGGAGTGTCTAGTTTCCCCAGAAGTTTGAGTCCGAAGACCATGCAAGGCCTTGGTTCCATCTGGCACTTGTGCTCTAAGAGTGTCTAGCTTCCTCGTAGGTTTGACTCCGAGGACCATGCAAGACCTTGGTTTTGTCTAGCATTTAGGCTCTTGGGGTGTCTAGTTTCCCCGTAGGTTTGAGTCCGAGGACCATGCAAGACCTTGGTTCTGTCTAGTACTTAGGTACTTGGAGTGTCTAGTTTCCCTATAGGTTTGAGTCCGAGGACCATGCAAGACTTTGGTTCTGTCTAGCACTTAGGCTCTTGGAGTGTCTAGTTTCCCCGTAGGTTTGTGTTCGAGGGCCATGCAAGACCTTGGTTTTGTCTAGCATTTAGGCTCTTGGAGTGTCTAGTTTCCCCACAGGTTTGACTCCGAGGACTATGCAAGACCTTGGCTCTGTCTAGCACTTTGGCCCTTGAAGTGTCTAGTTTCCCTGTAGGTTTGAGTCCGAGGACCATGCAAGACCTTGGTTCTGTATAGCACTTAGGTTCTTGGAGTGTCTAGTTTCCCTATACGTTTGAGTCCGAGGACCATGCAAGACCTTGGTTCAGTCTAGCACTTAGGCTGTTGGAGTGTCTTGCTTCCCTATAGGTTTGACTCTGAGAACTATGCAAGACCTTGGTTCTATCTAGCACTTGTTCTCTTGGAGTGTCTAGGTTCGCCATAGGTTCGACTCCAAGAACCATGCAAGACCTTGGTTCTGTATAGCACTTAGGTTCTTGGATTGTTTAGTTCCCCCATAGGTTTGAGTTCGAAGACCATGCAAGACCTTGGTTCTTTCAAGCTCTAATGCTCTTGGAGCGTCTAGCTTCCCTATAGGTTTAACTCCGAGAACTATGCAAGACCTTGGTTCTGTCTAGCACTTAGGAATGTGGAGTGTCTAGTTTCCCCATAAGTTTGTGTCCGAGGACCATGCAAGACCTTGGTTCAATGTAACACATTAGGCTTTCTGGAGCGTCTAGATTCCTCATAGGTTTGAGTCTGAGGACCATGGAAGACCTTGGTTCTGTCTAGGTCTTAGGCTCTTGGAGTGTCTAGCTTCCCCGTAGGTTTGAGTCCTAGGACCATGTAAAACCTTGGTTCTGTCTAGCACTTAGGCTCTTGGAGTGTCTAGTTTCCCCGTAGGTTTGTGTTCGAGGGCCATGCAAGACCTTGGTTCTGTCTAGAAGTTAGGCCTTTCGAGTGTCAAGTCTCCCCAAAGGTTTGACTCCGAGGACTATGCAAGTCCTTGGTTCTGTCTGGCACTTAGGCTCTTGAAGTGTCTAGTTTCCCCGTAGGTTTGAGTCCGAGGACCGTACAAGGCCATGGTTCTGTATAGCACTGAGGTTCTTGGAGTGTCTAGTTTCCCCATAGGTTTGACTACAAGGACTATGCATGACCTTGGTTCTGTCTAGCACTAAGGTACTTGGAATAGCTAGTTTCCCCATAGGTTTGAGTTCGAGGACTATGGACGACCTTGGTTCTGTCTAGTTCTTAGGCTCTTGGAGTGTCTAGTTTCCCCGTAGGTTTGAGTAAGAGGACCATGCAAGACCTTGGTTCTGTCTAGCACTTAGGCACTTGGAGTGTCTAGTTTCTCTATAGGTTTGAGTCCGAGGACCATGCAAGACCTTGGTTCAGTCTAGCACTTAGGCACTCAGTGTGTAAAGCTTCCCCACAGGTTTGAGTCCAAGGACCATGCAAGAACTTGGTTCTGTCTAGCACTTAGGCTCTTGGAGTGTCTAGTTTCCCCGTTGGTTTGAGTCCGAGGACCATGCAAGACCTTGGTTCTGTCTAGCACTTAGGTTCTTGGAGTGTCTAGTTTCCCCAGAATTTTGAGTCCGAAGACCATGCATGGCCTTGGTTCCATCTCGCACTTGTGCTCTAAGAGTGTCTAGCTTCCTCGTAGGTTTGACTCCAAGGACCATGCAAGACCTTGGTTTTGTCTAGCATTTAGGCTCTTGGGGTGTCTAATTTCCCCGTAGGATTGAGTCCGAGGACCATGCAAGACCTTGGTTCTGTCTAGTACTTAGGTACTTGGAGTGTCTAGTTTCCCTATAGGTTTGAGACCGAGGACCATGCAAGACTTTGGTTCTGTCCAGCACTTAGGCTTTTGGAGTGTCTAGTTTCCCCATATGTTTGAGTCCGAAGACCATGCAAGATCTTGGTTCTATCTTGCACTTAGGCTCTTGAAGTGTGTAGTTTCCCCATAGGTTTGAGTCCGAGGACCGTGCAAGACCTTGGTTCTGTCTAGCACTTAGGTTCTTGGAGTGTCTAGTTTCCCTGCTGGTTTGAGTCCTAGGACCATGTAAGACCTTGGTCCTGTCTAGCACTTAGGTTCTTGGAGTGTCTAGTTTCCCCAAAGGTTTTAGTCCGAAGACCATGCAAAACCATGGTTCTGTATTGCACTTAGGCTCTTGAAGTGTCTAGTTTCCCCGTAGGTTTGAGTCCATGGACCATGTAAGACTTTGGTTCTGTCTAGCACTTAGGCTCTTAGAGTGTCTAGCTTCCCTATAGGTTTGACTCCGAGAACTAGGCAAGACCTTGGTTCTATCTAGCACTTATACTCTTGGAGTGTCAAGTTTCCCCGTAGGTTCGACTCCAAGAACCATGCAAGACCTTGGTTCGGTCTAGCACTTAGGTACTTGGAGTCTCTAATTTCCCCATAGGTCTGAGAACGAGGACCATGGAAGACCTTGGTTCTGTCTAGCTCTTAGGCTTTTGGAGTGTCTAGTTTCCTCGTAGGTTTGAGTCCGAGGACCATGCAAGACCTTGGTTCTGTCTAGCACTTAGGTACTTCGAGTGTCTATTTTCCCTCCAGGTTTGAGTCGGAGGACCATGGAAGACCTTGGTTCTGTCTAGCTCTTAGGTTCTTGGGGTGTCTAGTTTCCCCGTAGGCTTGAGTCCGAGGACCATGCAAGACCTTGGTTCTGTCTAGTACTTAGGTACTTGGAGTGTCTAGTTTCCCCGTAAGGTGCAAGACCTTGGTTCTGTCTAGCACTTAGGTACTTGGAGTGTCTAGTTTCCCTATAGGTTTGAGTCCGAGGACCATGCAAGACTTTGGTTCTGTCTAGCACTTAGGCTCTTGGAGTGTCTAGTTTCCCCGTATGTTTGAGTCCGAGGACCATGCAAGACCTTGGTTCTATCTAGGACTTAGGCTCTTGGAGTGTCTAGTTTCCCCGTAGGTTTGAGTTCGAGGGCCATGCAAGACCTTGGTTCTGTCTAGCACTTAAGTTCTTGGAATGTCTAGTTTCCCCATAAGTTTTAGTCCGAAGACCATGCAAAACCATGGTTCTGTATTGCACTTAGGCTCTTGAAGTGTCTAGTTTCCTCGTAGGTTTGAGTCCATGGACCATGTAAGACTTTGGTTCTATCTAGCACTTAGGCTCTTGGAGTGTCTAGCTTCCCTATAGGTTTGACTCCGAGAACTATGCAAGACCTTGGTTCTATCTAGCACTTGTACTCTTAGAGTGTCAAGTTTCCCCGTAGGTTCGACTCCAAGAACCATGCAAGACCTTGGTTCGGTCTAGCACTTAGGTACTTGGAGTCTCTAATTTCCCCATAGGTCTGAGTACGAGGACCCTGGAAGACCTTGGTTCTGTCTAGCTCTTAGGCTCTTGGAGTGTCTAGTTTCCCCGTAGGTTTGAGTCCGAGGACCATGCAAGACCTTGGTTCTGTCTAGCACTTAGGTACTTCGAGTGTCTAGTTTCCCTCCAGGTTTGAGTCGGGGGACCATGGAAGACCTTGGTTCTGTCTAGCTCTTAGGTTCTTGGGATGTCTAGTTTCCCCGTAGGTTTGAGTCCGAGGACCATGCAAGACCTTGGTTCTGTCTAGTACTTGGGTACTTGGAGTGTCTAGTTTCCCTATAGGTTTGAGTCCGAGGACCATGCAAGACGTTGGTTCTGTCTAGCACTTAGGCTCTTGGAGTGTCTAGTTTCCCCGTAGGTTTAAGTCCGAGGACCATGCAAGACCATGGTTCTTTCTAGCACTAATGCTCTTGGAGTGAGTAGCTTCTCTGTAGGTTTGAATCCGAGAACTATGCAAGAACTTGGTTCTATCTAGCACTTAGGCACTTGGAGTGTCTAGTTTCCCCAAACGTTTGAGTCCGAGGACCGTGCAAGACATTGGTTCTGTCTAGCACTTAGGCTCTTGGAGTGTCTAGTTTCCCCGTAGGTTTAAGTCCGAGGACCATGCAAGACCATGGTTCTTTCTAGCACTAATGCTCTTGGAGTGACTAGCTTCCATATAGGTTTGAATCCGAGAACTATGCAAGAACTTGGTTCTGTCTAGCACTTAGGCGCTTGGAGTGTCTAGTTTCCCCAAAGGTTTGAGTCCGAGGACCATGTAAGACCTTGGTTCTATCTAACACTTTAGGCTTTCTGGAGTGTCTAGTTTCCCCATTGGTTTGAGCCCGAGGACCATGCGAGACGTTGGTTCTTTCCAACACATAGGCTCTTGGAGTGTCTAGTTTCCCCATAGGCTTGAGTCCACGAACCGTGCAAGACCTTGGTTCTGTCTAGCACCTTGGTTTTTCAGAATGTCTAGGCTTCTCAAAGGTTTGAGTCCGAGGACCATGCAGGATCTTGGTTCTGTCAAGCAATTAGAATCTTGAAGTGTGTAGTTTCCCCATAGGTTTGAATTCGAGGACCCTGCAAGACCTTGGTTCTATCCAACATTTAGAATATTGGAGTGTCTGGTTTCCCAATTGGTTTGAGTTCGAGGGCCATGCAAGACCTTGGTTCTGTCTAGCACTTAGGTTCTTGGAGTGTCTAGTTTCCCCATAGGTTTTAGTCCGAAGACCATGCAAAACCATGGTTCTGTATTCCACTTAGGCTCTTGAAGTGTCTAGTTTCCCCGTAGGTTTGAGTCCATGGACCATGTAAGACTTTGGTTCTGTCTAGCACTTAGGCTCTTGGAGTGTCTAGCTTCCCTATAGGTTTGACTCCGAGAACTATGCAAGACCTTGGTTCTATCTAGCACTTGTACTCTTAGAGTGTCAAGTTTCCCCGTAGGTTCGACTCCAAGAACCATGCAAGACCTTGGTTCGGTCTAGCACTTAGGTACTTGGAGTCTCTAATTTCCCCATAGGTCTGAGTAAGAGGACCATGGAAGACCTTGGTTCTGTCTAGCTCTTAGGCTCTTGGAGTGTCTAGTTTCCCCGTAGGTTTGAGTCTGAGGACCATGCAAGACCTTGGTTCTGTCTAGCACTTAGGTACTTCGAGTGTCTATTTTCCCTCCAGGTTTGAGTTGGAGGACCATGGAAGACCTTGGTTCTGTCTAGCTCTTAGGTTCTTGGGGTGTCTAGTTTCCCCGTAGGTTTGAGTCCGAGGACCATGCAAGACTTTGGTTCTGTCTAGTACTTAGGTACTTGGAGTGCCTAGTTTCCCTATAGGTTTGAGTCCGAGGACCATGCACGACTTTGGTTCTGTCTAGCAGTTAGGCTCTTGGAGTGTCTAGTTTCCCCGTATGTTTAAGTCCGAGGACCATGCAAGACCTTGGTTCTATCTAACGCTTTAGGCTTTCTGGAGTGTCTAGTTTCCCCATAGGTTTGAGTCCGAGGACAGTGCAAGACCTTGGTTCTGTCTAGCACTTAGGTTCTTGGAGTGTCGAGTTTCCCCTTAGGTTTGAGTCCTAGGACCATGTAAAACCTTGGTTCTGTCTTGCACTTCGGCTCTTGGAGTGTCTAGTTTCCCCGTAGGTTTGTGTTCGAGGGCCATGCAAGACCTTGGTTCTGTCTAGAAGTTAGGCTCTTGGAGTGTCAAGTTTCCCTAAAGGTTTGACTTCGAGGACTATGCAAGACCTTGGTTCTGTCTGGCACTTAGGCTCTTGAAGTGTCTAGTTTCCCCGTAGGTTTGAGTTCGAGGACCGTACGAGGCCATGGTTCTGTATAGCACTAAGGTTCTTGGAGTGTCTAGTTTCCCCATAGGTTCGACTCCAAGAACCACGCAAGTCCTTGGTTCTGTCTAGCACTTAGGCTCTTGGAGTGTCTAGTTTCCCCATAGGTTTGACTACAAGGACTATGCATGACCTTGGTTCTGTCTAGCACTAAGGGACTTGGTGTAGCTAGTTTCCCCATAGGTTTGAGTTCGAGGACCATGGACGACCTTGGTTCTGTCTAGTTCTTAGGCTCTTGGAGTGTCTAGTTTCCCCGTAGGTTTGAGGCAGAGGACCATGCAAGACCTTGGTTCTGTCTAGTACTTAGGCACTTGGAGTGTCTAGTTTCTCTATAGGTTTGAGTCCGAGGACCATGCAAGACCTTGGTTCTGTCTAGCACTTAGACACTTTGTGTGTCAAGCTTCCCCATAGGTTTGAGTCCAAGGACCATGCAAGAACTTGGTTCTATCTAGCACTTAGACTCTTGGAGTGTCTAGTTTCCCCGTTGGTTTGAGTCCGAGGACCGTGCAAGACCTTGGTTCTGTCTAGCACTTAGGTTCTTGGAGTGTCTAGTTTCCCAATAAGTTTGAGTCCAAAGACCATGCAAGGCCTTGGTTCCATCTAGCACTTGTGCTCTAAGAGTGTCTAGCTTCCTCGTAGGATTGACTCCGAGGACCATGCAAGACCTTGGTTCTGTCTAGCACTTAGGCTCTTGGAGTGTCTAGCTTCCCTATACGTTTGACTCCGAGAGCTATGCAAAACCTTGGTTCTATCTAGCACTTGTGCTCTTGGAGTGTCTACTTTCCCCACAGGTTTGAGTCCGAAGACCATGCAAAACCTTGGTTCTGCCTAGCACTTAGGCTCTTAGAGAGTCTTATTTCCCCATAGGTTTGAGTCCGAGGACCATGCAAGACCTTGGTTTTGTCCAACACTTAGGATCTTTGGGTGTCTAGCTTCCCTATAGGTTTGACACCGAAAGCTATGCAAGACCTTGGTTCTATCTAGCACTTGTGCTCTTAGAGTGTCTAGTTTCCCCGTAGGTTTGAGTCCGAAGACCACGCAAGACCTTGGTTTTGTCTAGCACTTAGGCTTTTGGAGTGTCCAGTTTCCCCATAGGTTTGAGTCCGTGGACCATGCAAGAGTTTGGTTCTATCCAACACGTAGGCTCTTCGACTGCCTAGTTTCCCCATTGGTGTGAGTCCGAGGACCATGCAAGACTTTGGTTCTGTCTAGCACATAGGCTCTTGGAGTGTCTAGCTTCACTATAAGTTTGACTCCAAGAACTACGCAAGAGCTTGGTTCGATCTAGCACTTGTGCTCTTGGAGTGTCTAGCTTCCCCATAGGTTTGACTCCAAGAACCATGCAAGATATTGGTTCTGTCTAGCACTTAGGCTCTTGGAGTGTCTAGCTTCCCTATAGGTTTGACTCCGAGAACTATGCAAAACCTTGGTTCTATCTAGCACTTGTGCTCTTGGTGTGTCTAGCTTCCCCATTGGTTTGACTCCAACAACCATGCAAGACCTTCGTTCTGTCTAGCACTTAAGTACTTGGAGTGCCTAGTTTCCCAATGGGTTTGAGTCTGAAGGCCGTGGAAGACCTTGGTTCTGTGTAGCTCTTAGGCTCTTGGAGTGTCTAGTTTCCCCGTAGGTTTGAGTCCGAGGACCAAGCAAGATCCTGGTTCTATCTAGCGCGTACGCACTTGGAGTTTCTAATTTCCCTCTGGGTTTGAGTCCGAGTACCATGCAAGACTTTGCTTCTGTCTCGCACTTGGACTCTTGTAGTGTCTAGTTTTCCCATTGGTTTGAGTCCGAGTACCGTGCAAAACCTAGGTTCTGTCTAGCACTTAGTCTTTTGGAGTGTCTAGTTTCCCCATTGGTTTGAGTCCGAGGACAATGCAAGACGTTGGTTCTGTCCAACACTTAGGCTCTTGGAGTGTCCAGTTTCCCCATAGGTTTGAGTCCAAAGACCGTGCAAGTCCTTGGTTCTGTCTAGCAATTAGGATCCTGAAGTGTGTAGTTTCCCCATAGGTTTGAGTTCGACGACCACGCAAGACCTTGGTTCTATCTAGCATTTAGGCTATTGGAGTGTCTGGTTTCCCCATAGGTTTTAGTTCGAGGACCATGCAAGACCTTGGTTTTGTCTAGCACTTAGGCTCATGAAGTGTCTAGTTTCCCCAGAGGTTTGAGTTCGAGGACCATGCAAGAGCTCGGTTCTATCTAACACTTTATGCTTTTCGGAGTGTCTAGTTTCCTCATAGGTTTGATTCCGAGTACCATGCCAGACCATAGTTCTGTCCAACACTTAGGCTCTTGGAGTGTCTAGTTTCCCCATAGGATTGAGTTCGAGAACCATGCAAGACCTGGGTTCCTTCTTGCACTTAGGCCCTGGGAGTGTCTAGTTTCCCCAAAGTTTTGAGTCCGAGGACCATGCAAGTCCTTGGTTCTGTATATCACTTACGCTCTTGGAGTGTCTAATTTCCCCACAGGTTTGAGTCCGAGGACCATGCAAGACCATGGTTTTACCTAACACTTTAGGCTTTTTGGAGTGTCTAGTTTCCCCATAGGTTTGAGTCCGAGGACCACGCAGGACCTTGGTTCTGTCAAGCAATTATGATCTTGAAGTGCGTAGTTTCCCCACAGGTTTAAGTCCGATGACAATGTAAGTCCTTAGTTCTGTCTAGCACTTAGGTACTTGGAGTGTCCAGTTTCCCCATAGGTTTGAGTCCGTGGACCATGCAAGACCTTGGTTCTGTCTAGCTCTTAGGCTCTTGGAGTGTCTAGTTTCCCCGTAGGTTTGAGTATGAGGACCATGCAAGAACTTGGTTCTGTCTAGCACTTAGGTACTTCGAGTGTCTATTTTCCCTCCAGGTTTGAGATGGAGGACCATGGAAGACCTTGGTTCTGTCTAGCTCTTAGGTTCATGGGGTGTCTAGTTTCCCCATAGGTTTGAGTCCGAGGACCATGCAAGACCTTGGTTCTGTCTAGTACTTAGGTACTTGGAGTGTCTAGTTTCCCTATAGGTTTGAGTCCGAGGACCATGGAAGACTTTGGTTCTGTCTAGCACTTAGGCTCTGGGAGTGTCTAGTTTCCCCGTATGTTTGAGTCCGAGGACCATGCAAGACCTTGGTTCTATCTAACGCTTTAGGCTTTCTGGAGTGTCTAGTTTCCCCATAGGTTTGAGTCCGAGGACAGTGCAAGACCTTGGTTCTGTCTAGCACTTAGGTTCTTGGAGTGTCTAGTTTCCCCGTAGGTTTAAGTCCTAGGACCATGTAAAACCTTGGTTCTGTCTAGCACTTCGGCTCTTGGAGTGTCTAGTTTCCCCGTAGGTTTGTGTTCGAGGGCCATGCAAGACCTTGGTTCTGTCTAGAAGTTGGGCTCTTGGAGTGTCAAGTTTCCCTAAAGGTTTGACTTCGAGGACTATGCAAGACCTTGGTTCTGTCTGGCACTTAGGCTCTTGAAGTGTCTAGTTTCCCCTTAGGTTTGAGTCCGAGGACCGTACAAGGCCAGGGTTCTGTATAGCACTAAGGTTCTTGGAGTGTCTAGTTTCCCCATAGGTTCGACTCCAAGAACCACGCAAGTCCTTGGTTCTGTCTAGCACTTAGGCTCTTGGAGTGTCTAGTTTCCCCATAGGTTTGACTACAAGGACTATGCATGACCTTGGTTCTGTCTAGCACTAAGGGACTTGGTGTAGCTAGTTTCCCCATAGGTTTGAGTTCGAGGACCATGGACGACCTTGGTTCTGTCTAGTTCTTAGGCTCTTGGAGTGTCTAGTTTCCCCGTAGGTTTGAGGCAGAGGACCATGCAAGACCTTGGTTTGTCTAGCACTTAGGCCCTTGGAGTGTCTAGCTTCCCTATAGGTTCGACTCCGAGAACTATGCAAGACCTTGGTTCTATCTGGCACTTGTGCTCTTGGAGTGTCTAGATTCCCCATAGGTTTGACTCCAACAACGATAACAGACCTTGGTTCTATCTAGCATTTAGGTACTTGGAGTGTCTAGTTTCCCCATAGGTTTGAGTCCGAGGACCATGCAAGACCTTGGTTCTATCTTACACTTTAGGCTTTTTGGAGTGTCTAGTTTCCGCATGGGTTTGAGTCCGAGGACCATGCAAGACCCTGGTTCTGTCTAGCACTTAGTCTCTTGGAGTGTCTACTTTCCCCATAGGTTTGAGTCCGAGGACCATTTAAGACCATGCTTCTATCTAGCACTTTACGCTTTTTGGAGTGTCTAGTTTCCCCAAAGTTTTGAGTCCGAGGACCATGCAAGTCCTTGGTTCTGTATATCACTTACGCTCTTGGAGTGTCTAATTTCCCCATAGGTTTGAGTCCGAGGACCATGCAAGACCATGGTTCTACCTAACACTTTAAGCTTTTTGGAGTGTCTAGTTTCCCCATAGGTTTGAGTCCGAGGACCATGCAAGACGTTGGTTCTGTACAACATATAGGCTCTTGGAGTGTCTAGTTTCCCAAAAGGTTTGAGTCCGAGGACCATGCAAGACTTTGGTTCAATCTAGCACTTAGGCTCTTGAAGTGTCTAGTTTCCCCATAGTTTTGAGTCCGACGACCATGCAAAACCTTGGTTCTGTCTAGCACTTAGGCTCTTGGAGTGTCTAGTTTCCCCTTAAGTTTTAGTCTGAGGACCGGGCCAGACCTTAGTTCTACCTTACACTTTAGGCTTTTTAGAGTGTCTAGTTTCCCCATAGGTTTTAGTCCGAGGACCATGCCAGACCTTGGTTCTACCTAACACTTTAGGCTTTTTGGAGTGTCTAGTTTCCCCATAGTTTTGAGTCCGAGGACCATGCAAGACGTTGGTTCTGTCCAACCCAAAGGCTCTTTGAGTGTCTTGTTTCCCCATAGCCTTCACTCCAAGGACTGTGTAGGACCTTTGTTCTGTCTAGCACTGTGGCTTTTCGAAGTGTATAGTCTTCTCATAGGTTTGAGTCCGAGGACCACGCAGGACCTTGGTTCTGTCAAGCAATTATGATCTTGAAATGCGTAGTTTCCCCACAAGTTTGAGTCCGAGGACAATGTAAGTCCTTAGTTCTGTCTAGCACTTAGGTACTTGGAGTGTCCAGTTTCCCCATAGGTTTGAGTCCGTGGACCATGCAAGACCTTGGTTCTGTCTAGCACTTATGCTCTTGCAATGTCCAGCTTCCCAATAAGTTTGTCTCCTAGAACTATGCAAGACCTTGGTTTTATCTCGCACTTGTGCTCTTGGATTGTCTAGCTTCCCCGTTGGTTTAACTGTAAGAACCATGCTAGACCTTGGTTCTGTCTAGCACTTAGGTACTTCGAGTGTCAAGTTTCTGCATAGGTTTGACTCCGAGGACCATGCAAGACCTTGGTTTGTCTAGCACTTAGGCCCTTGGAGTGTCTAGCTTCCCTATAGGTTCGACTCCGAGAACTATGCAAGACCTTGGTTCTATCTAGCACTTGTGCTCTTGGAGTGTCTAGATTCCCTATAGGTTTGACTCCAACAACCATAACAGACCTTGGTTCTATCTAGCATTTAGGTACTTGGAGTGTCTAGTTTCCCCATAGGTTTGAGTCCGAGGACCATGCAAGACCTTGGTTCTATTTTACACTTTAGGCTTTTTAGAGTGTCTAGTTTCCGCATGGGTTTGAGTCCGAGGACCATGCAAGACCCTGGTTCTGTCTAGCACTTACTGTCTTGGAGTGTCTACTTTCCCCATAGGTTTGAGTCCGAGGACCATTTATGACCATGCTTCTATCTAGCACTTTAGGCTTTTTGGAGTGTCTAGTTTCCCTATTGGTTTGAGTCCGAGGACCACGCAAGATGTTGGTTCTATCCAACACGTAGGCTCTTGGAGTGTCTAGTTTCCCCATTAGTTTGAGTCCGAGGACAATGCAAGACTTTGGTTCTGTCTAGCACTTAGGCTCCGGGAGTGTCTAGTTTCCCCATAGGTTTGAGTCCGAGGACCATGCAAGACCTTGCTTCTATCTAGCACTTAGGTTCTTGAAGTGTCTTGTTTCCGCATAGATTTGACTTCGAGGACCATGCAAGACTTTGGTTCGATCTAACACTTTATGATTTTTGAGTGTCCAGTTTCCCCATAGGTTTGATTCCGAGAACCATGCCAGACCTTGGTTCTGTCCAACACTTAGGCACTTGGAGTGTCTAATTTCCCCATAGGTTTAAGTCAAAGGACGGTGCAAGGCCTTGGTTCTGTCTAGCACTTAGACTTTTTGGAGTGACTAGTTTTCTCATAGGTTTGAGTCCGAAAAGCGTGCAAGACCTTGGTTCTGTCAAGCACTTAGGCTCTTGGAGTGTCTAGTTTCCCCACAGGTTTAAGTCCAAGGACGGTGCAAGGACTTAGTTCCGTCTAGCACCTAGGCTTTTTGGAGTGTCTAGTTTTCTCATAAGATTGAGTCTGAGGACCATGCAAGACGTTGGTTCTGTCCAACACAAAGGCTCTTGGAGTGTCTAGTTCCCCCATAGGTTTGAGTCCGAGGACCATGCAAGACCTGGGTTCTTTCTTGCACTTAGGCCCTGGGAGTGTCTAGTTTCCCCAAAGTTTTGAGTCCGAGGACCATGCAAGTCCTTGGTTCTGTATATCACTTACGCTCTTGGAGTGTCTAATTTCCCCATAGGTTTGAGTCCGAGGACCATGCAAGACCTTGCTTCTATCTAGCACTTAGGTTCTTGAAGTGTCTAGTTTCCCCACAGGTTTAAGTTCGAGGACCATGCAAGACTTTGGTTCTATCTAACACTTTACGATTTTTTATGTCCAGTTTCCCCATAGGTTTAATTCCGAGAACCATGCCAGACCTTGGTTCTGTCCAACACTTAGGCACTTGGAGTGTCTAGTTTCCCCATAGATTTAAGTCCAAGGACGGTGCAAGGCCTTGGTTCTGTCTAGCACTTAGACTTTTTGGAGTGACTAGTTTTCTCATAGGTTTGATTCCGAGAAGCGTGCAAGACCTTGGTTCTGTCAAGCACTTAGGCTCTTGGAGTGTCTAGTTTCCCCACAGGTTTAAGTCCAAGGACGGTGCAAGGTCTTAGTTCCGTCTAGCACTTAGGCTTTTTGGAGTGTCTAGTTTTCTCATAGGATTGAGTCTGAGGACCGTGCAAGACCTTGGTTCTGTCTAGTACTTAAACTCTTGGAGTGTCTAGTTTCCCCATAGGTTTGAGTCTGAAGACCATGCAAGACCTTGGTTATGTCTAGCTCTTAGGCTCTTGGAGTGTCTAGTTTCCCCATTGGTTTGACTCCGAGAACCATGCAAGACCTTGGTTCTGTCTAGCACTTGCGCACTTGGAGTTTCTAGTTTCCCTATAGGTTTGAGTCCGAGGACCATGCAAGACTTTGCTTCTATCCAGCACTTGGACTCTTGAAGTGTCTAGTTTTCCCATAGGTTTGAATCCGAGGACCATGCAAGGCCTTGGTTCTATCTAACACTTAGGCTCTTGGAGTGTCTAGTTTCCCCATAGGTTTGAGTCCGAGGACCATGCAAGACCTTGGTTCTATCTTACACTTTAGGCTTTTTGGAGTGTCTAGCTTCCGCATGGGTTTGAGTCCGAGGACCATGCAAGACCCTGGTTCTGTCTAGCACTTAGGCTCTTGGAGTGTCTACTTTCCCCATAGGTTTGAGTCCGAGGACCATTTAAGACCATGCTTCTATCTAGCACTTTAGGCTTTTTGGAGTGTCTAGTTTCCCTATTGGTTTGAGTCCGAGGACCACGCAAGATGTTGGTTGTATCCAACACGTAGGCTCTTGGAGTGCCTGGTTTCCCCATTGGTTTGAGTCCGAGGACAATGCAAGGCTTTGGTTCTGTATAGCACTTAGGCTCTGGGAGTGTCTAGTTTCCCCATAGGTTTGAGTCCAAGGACCATGCAAGACCTTGCTTATATCTAGCACTTAGGTTCTTGGAGTGTCTTGTTTCCCCATAGGTTTGAGTCCGAAGACCACGCAAGACCTTGGTTCTATCTAGCACTTATGCTCTTGGAGTGTTTGGTTTGCCCAAAGGTTTGAGTCCGAAGACCATGCAAGACCTTGGTTCTATCTGGCACTTTAGGCTTTTTGGAGTGTCTAGTTTCCGCATGGGTTTGAGTCCGAGGACCATGCAAGACCCTGGTTTTGTCTAGCACTTAGTCTCTTGGAGTGTCTACTTTCCCTATAGGTTTGAGTCCGAGGACCATTTAAGACCATGCTTCTATCTAGCACTTCAGGCTTTTTGGAGTGTCTAGTTTCCCTATTGGTTTGAGTCCGAGGACCACGCAAGATGTTGGTTATGTCCAACACTTAGGCACTTGGAGTTTCTAGTTTCCCCATAGATTTAAGTCCAGGGACGGTGCAAGACCTTGGTTCTGTCTAGCACTTAGACTTTTTGGAGTGACTAGTTTTCTCATAGGTTTGAGTCCGAGAAGCATGCAAGTCCTTGGTTCTGTCAAGCACTTAGGCTCTTGGAGTGTCTAGTTTCCCCACAGGTTTAAGTCCAAGGACGGTGCAAGGTCTTAGTTCCGTCTAGCACTTAGGCTTTTTGGAGTTTCTAGTTTTCTCATAGGATTGAGTCTGCGGACCGTGCAAGACCTTGGTTCTGTCTAGTAATTAGACTCTTGGAGTGTCTAGTTTCCCCATAGGTTTGAGTCTGAAGACCATGCAAGACCTTGGTTATGTCTAGCTCTTAGGCTCTTGGAGTGTCTAGTTTCCCCATTGGTTTGACTCCGAGGACCATGCAAGACCTTGGTTCTGTCTAGCACTTGTGCACTTGGAGTTTCTAGTTTCCCTATAGGTTTGAGTTCGAGGACCATGCAAGACTTTGCTTCTATCCAGCACTTTAACTCTTGAAGTGTCTAGTTTTCCCATAGGTTTGAATCCGAGGACCATGCAAGACCTTGGTTCTGTCTAACACTTTGGCTCTTGGAGTGTCTAGTTTCCCAATAGGTTTGAGTCCGAGGACCATGCAAGACCTTGGTTCTATCTTACACTTTAGGCTTTTTGGAGTGTCTAGCGTCCGCATGGGTTTGAGTCCGAGGACCATGCAAGACCCTGGTTCTGTCTAGCACTTAGGCTCTTGAAGTGTCTACTTTCCCCATAGGTTTGAGTCCGATGACCATTTAAGACCATGCTTCTATCTAGCACTTTAGGCTTTTTGGAGTGTCTAGTTTCCCTATTGGTTTGAGTCCGAGGACCACGCAAGATGTTGGTTGTATCCAACACGTAGGCTCTTGGAGTGCCTGGTTTCCCCATTGGTTTGAGTCCGAGGACAACGCAAGGTTTGGTTCTGTCTAGCACTTAGGCTCTGGGAGTGTCTAGTTTCCCCATAGGTTTGAGTCCGAGGACCATGCAAGACCTTGCTTATATCTAGCACTTAGGTTCTTGGAGTGTCTTGTTTCCCCATAGGTTTGAGTCCGAAGACCACGCAAGACCTTGGTTCTATCTAGCACTTGTGCTCTTGGAGTGTTTGGTTTCCCCAAAGGTTTGAGTCCGAAGACCATGCAAGACCTTGGTTCTACCTAGCACTTATGCTTTTGGAGTGTCTAGTTTCCCCATAGGTTTGAGTCTGAGTACCATGTAAGACCTTGGTTCTATCTAGCAATTGTGCTCTTGGAGTGTCTAGTTTCCCCATAGGTTTGAGTCCGAAGGCCATGCAAGACCTTGGTTCTGTCTAGCTCTTAGGCTTTTGGAGTGTCTAGTTTCCCCATAGGTTTGAGTCCGAGGACCATGCTTGACCTTCGTTCTATCTAGCACTTAGGCTCTTGGAGTGTCTAGCTTCCCTATACGTTTGACTCTAAGAGCTATGCAAGACCTTGGTTCTATCTTGCACTTGTGCTCTTGGAGTGTCTACTTTCCCCACGGGTTTGAGTCCGAAGACCATGCAAAACCTTGGTTCTGCCTAGCACTTAGGCTCTTGGAGTGTCTTATTTCCCCATAGGTTTGAGTCCGAGGACCATGCAAGACCTTTGTTCTGTCCAACACTTAGGCTCTTGGAGTGTCTAGCTTCCCTATAGGTTTGACTCCGAGAGCTATGCAAGGCCTTGGTTCTATCTAGCACTTGTGCTCTTAGAGTTTCTAGTTTCCCAATAGGTTTGAGTCCGAGGACCATGCAAGACCTTGGTTCTATCTTACACTTTAGGCTTTTTGGAGTGTCTAGCGTCCGCATGGGTTTGTGTCCGAGGACCATGCAAGACCCTGGTTCTGTCTAGCACTTAGGCTCTTGGAGTGTCTACTTTCCCCATAGGTCTGAGTCCGAGGACCATTTAAGACCATGCTTCTATCTAGCACTTTAGGCTTTTTGGAGTGTCTAGTTTCCCTATTGGTTTGAGTCCGAGGACCACGCAAGATGTTGGTTGTATCCAACACGTAGGCTCTTGAAGTGCCTGGTTTCCCCATTGGTTTGAGTCCGAGGACAATGCAAGGCTTTGGTTCTGTCTAGCACTTAGGCTCTAGGAGTGTCTAGTTTCCCCATAGGTTTGAGTCCGAGGACCATGCAAGACCTTGCTTATATCTAGCACTTAGGTTCTTGGAGTGTCTTGTTTCCCCATAGGTTTGAGTCCGAAGACCACGCAAGACCTTGGTTCTATCTAGCACTTGTATTCTTGGAGTGTTTGGTTTCCCCAAAGGTTTGAGTCCGAAAACCATGCAAGACCTTGGTTCTACCTAGCACTTATGCTTTTGGAGTGTCTAGTTTCCCCATAGGTTTGAGTCTGAGTACCATGTAAGACCTTGGTTCTATCTAGCAATTGTGCTCTTGGAGTGTCTAGTTTCACCATAGGTTTGAGTCCGAAGGCCATGCAAGACCTTGGTTCTGTCTAGCTCTTAGGCTTTTGGAGTGTCTAGTTTCCCCTCTAGGTTTGAGTCCGAGGACCATGCTTGACCTTCGTTCTATCTAGCACTTAGGCTCTTGGAGTGTCTAGCTTCCCTATACGTTTGACTCTAAGAGCTATGCAAGACCTTGGTTCTATCTTGCACTTGTGCTCTTGGAGTGTCTACTTTCCCCACGGGTTTGAGTCCGAAGACCATGCAAAACCTTGGTTCTGCCTAGCACTTAGGCTCTTGGAGTGTCTTATTTCCCCATAGGTTTGAGTCCGAGGACCATGCAAGACCTTTGTTCTGTCCAACACTTAGGCTCTTGGAGTGTCTAGCTTCCCTATAGGTTTGACTCCGAGAGCTATGCAAGGCCTTGGTTCTATCTAGCACTTGTGCTCTTAGAGTTTCTAGTTTCCCCATAGGTTTGAGTCCGAAGACCATGCAAGACCTTGGTTCCGTTTAGCACTTAGGCTTTTGGAGTGTCTAGTTTCCCCATAGGTTTGAGTCCGAGGACCCCGCAAGACCTTGGTTCTTTCTAGCACTTGGCCTCTTGGAGTGTCTAGTTTCCCCACAGATTTGAGTTCGAGGACCATGCAAGACTTTGGTTCTATCTAACACTTTATGATTTTTGAGTGTCCAGTTTCCCCGTAGGTTTGATTCCGAGAACCATGCTAGACCTTGGTTCTGCCCAACACTTAGGCATTTGGAGTGTCCAGTTTCTCCATAGGTTTAAGTCCAAGGACGGTGCAAGGCCGTGGTTCTGTCTAGCACATAGGCCTTTTGGAGTGTCTAGTTTCCTCATAGGTTTGATTCCGAGTACCATGCCAGACCATCGTTCTGTCAAACACTTAGGCTCTAGGAGTGTCTTGTTTCCCCAGAGGTTTAAGTCCAAGGACGGTGCAAGGCCTCGGTTCTGTCTAGCACTTAGACTTTTTGGAGTGACTAGTTTTCTCATAGGTTTGAGTCCGAGAAGCGTGCAAGTCCTTGGTTCTGTCAAGCACTTAGGCTCTTGGAGTGTCTAGTTTCCCCACAGGTTTAAGTCCAAGGACGGTGCAAGGTCTTAGTTCCGTCTAGCACTTAGGCTTTTTGGAGTGTCTAGTTTTCTCATAGGATTGAGTATGAGGACCGTGCAAGACCTTGGTTCTGTCTAGTACTTAGACTCTTGGAGTGTCTAGTTTCCCCATAGGTTTGAGTCTGAAGACCATGCAAGGCCTCGGTTATGTCTAGCTCTTAGGCTCTTGGAGTGTCTAGTTTCCCATTGGTTTGACTCCGAGGACCATGCAAGACATTGGTTCTGTCTAGCACTTACGCACTTGGAGTTTCTAGTTTCCCTATAGGTTTGAGGCCGAGGACCATGCAAGACTTTGCTTCTATCTAGCACTTGAACTCTTGAAGTGTCTAGTTTTCCCATAGGATTGAATCCGAGGACCATGCAAGACCTTGGTTCTGTCTAACACTTAGGCTCTTGGAGTGTCTAGTTTCCCCATAGGTTTGAGTCCGAGGACCATGCAAGACCATGGTTCTATCTAACACCATAGGCTTTTTAGAGTGTCTAGTTACCCCAAAGGTTTGAGTCCGAGGACCATGCAAGACGTTGGATCTGTCCGGCACTTAGGCTCTTGGAGTGTCTAGTTTCCCCATAGGTTTGAGTCCAAGGACAGTCCAAGTCCTTGGTTCTGTCTTGCACTTTGGCTTTTTGGAGTGTCTAGTTTTCTTATAGGTTTGAGTCCGACGACCATGCAAGACCTTGGTTCGGACAAGCAATTAGGGTCTTGAAGTGTGTAATTTCCCCATAGGTTTGAGTTCGGGGACCACGCAAGACATTGGTTCTATCCAGCATTTAGGCTATTGGCGTGACTGGTTTCCCCATAGGTTTTAGTTCGAGGACCATGCAAGACCTTGGTTCTGTCTAGAACTTAGGCTTTTGGAATGTCTAGCTTCCCTATAGGTTTGGCTCCGAGAGCTATGCAAGACCTTGGTTCTATCTAGCACTTGTGCTCCTGAAGTGTCTGGCTTACCCATAGGTTTGACTACAAGAACCATGCAAGACCTTGGTTCTGTCTAGCACTTAGAAACTTGGAGTGTCTAGTTTCCCCATCGGTTTGAGTCCGAGAAACATGCAAGACCTTAGTTCTGTCTAGCACTTAGGCTCTTTGAGTGTCTAGCTTCCCTATAGGTTTGACTCCGAGAGCTATGAAACACCTTTGTTTTATCTCGCTCCTGTGCTCTTGGAGTGTCAAGTTTCCCCATAGGTTTGAATCCGAAGACCATGCAAGACCTTGGTTCTATTTACCACTTAGTCTCTTGGAGTTTCCAGTTTCCCCATAGGTTTGAGTCCGAGGACCATGCAAGACCTTGGTTCTGTCCAACACTTAGGCTCTTGGAGTGCCTAGCTTCCCCATAGTTTTGACTCCGAGAGCTATGCAAGACCTTGGTTCTATCTAGCACCTGTACTCTTGGAGTGTCTAATCTCCCCATAGGTTTGAGTCCGAGGACCATGCAAGACCCTGGTTCTGTCCAACACTGAGGCTCTTGGAGTGCCTAGCTTCCCAATAGTTTTGACTCCGAGAGCTATGCAAGACCTTTGTTCTATCTAGCACTTGTGCTCTTGGAGTGTCTAGCTTCCCTATAGGTTTCACTCCAAGAACCATGCAAAACCTTGGTTCTGTCTAGCACTTAGGTACATGGAGTGTGTATTTCCCCCATCGGTTTGAGTCCGAGGACCGTGGAAGACCTTGGTTCTTTCTAGCACTTGGGCTCTTGGAGTGTCTAGTTTCCCCATAGGTTTGAGTTTGAGGATCATGCAAGACCTTGCTTCTGTCTAACACTTTATGCTTTTAGAGTGTCCAGTTTTCCCATAGGTCAGATTCCGAGGACCATGCCAGACCTTGGTTCTATCCAAAACTTAGGCTCTTGGAGTGTCTTGCTTCCCCATAGGTTTAAGTCTAAGGACGGTGAAAGGCCTTGGTTCTGTCTAGCACTTAGGTACTTCGAGTGTCTAGTTTCCCCATCGGTTTCAGTCCGAGGACCGTGGAAGTCCTTGGTTCTTTCTAGCACTTAGGCTTTTCGAGTGTCCAGTTTCCCCATAGGTTTGATTCCGAGGACAATGCCAGACCTTGGTTCTATCCAACACTTAGGCTCTTGGAGTGTCTAGTTTCCCCATAGGTTTAAGTCCAAGGACGGTGCAAGGCCTTGTTTCTGTCTAGCACTTAGGCTTTTTGGAGTGTCTATTTTTCTCATAGGTTTGAGTCCGAAGACCGTGCAAGACCTTGGTTCTGTCAAGCACTTAGGCTCTTGGAGTGTCTACTTTCCCTACAGGTTTTAGTCCGTAGACCATGCAAGACCATGGTTCTATCTAGCACTTAGACTCTTGGAGTGTCTAGTTTCCACAGAGGTCTGAGTCCGAAAACCATGCAAGACCATGGTTCTGTCTAGCACTTAGGCTCTTGGAGTGTCTAGTTTCCCCATAGGTTTGACTCCGAGGACCATGCAAGACATTGGTTTTGTCTAGCACTTAGGCTCTTGGAGTGTCTAGCTTCCCTATAGGTTTGACTCCGAGAGCTATGCAAGACCTTTGTTCTATCTAGCTCTTGTGCTTTTGGAGTTTCTAGTTTCCCCATAGGTTTGAGTCCGAAGACCATGCAAGACATTGGTTCTGTCTAGCACATAGGCTCTTGGAGTGTCTAGTTTTCCCATAGGTTTGAGTCCGAGGACCATGCAAGACCTTGGTTCTGTCTAGCACTTAGGCTCTTGGAGTGTCTAGCTTCCCTATAGGTTTGACTCCGAGAGCTATGCAAGACCTATGTTCTATCTAGCTCTTGTGCTCTTGGAGTGTCTAGTTTCCCCGTAGGTTTGAGTCCGAAGACCATGCAAGACCTTGGTTCTGTCTAGCACTTAGGCTCTTGGAGTGTCTAGTTTCCCCATAAGTTTGAGTCCGAGGACCATGCAAGACCTTGGTTCTGTCCAACACTTAGGCTCTTGGAGTGTCTGGCATCCCTATAGGTTTGACTTCGAGAGATATGCAAGATCTTGGTTCTATCTAGCACTTGTGCTCTTGGAGTGTATAGTTTCCCCACAGGTTTAAGTCCGAAAACCACGCAAGACCTAGGTTCTGTCTAGCACTTAGGCTTTTGGAGTGTCTAGTTTCCCCATAGGTTTGAGTCCGAGGACCATGCGAGACCTTGGTTCTGTCTAGCACTTAGGCTCTTGGAGTGTCTAGTTTCGCCATAGGTTTGAGTCCGAGGACTACGCAAAACCTTGGTTCTGTCCAACACTTAGGCTGTTGGAGTGTCTAGTTTCCCCATAGGTTTGAGTCCGAGGACCATGCAAGACCTTGGTTCTGTCAAGCACTTAGGCTCTTGGAGTGTCTTGTTTCCCTATAGGTTTAAGTCCAAGGACGGTGCAAGGACTTGGTCCTAACTAGCACTTAGGCTTTTTGGAGTGTCTAGTTTTCTCATAGGTTTGAGTCCGAGGATCGTGCAAGACCTTGGTTCTGTCAAGCACTTAGGCTCTTGGAGTGTCTCGTTTCCCTATAGGTTTAAGTGCAAGGACGGTGCAAGGACTTGGTTCTATCTAGCACTTAGGCTTTTTGGAGTGTCTAGATTTCTCATAGGTTTGAGTCCGAGGATCGTGCACGACCTTGGTTCTATCAAGCACTTAGGCTCTTGGAGTGTCTAGTTTCCCCATAGGTTTAAGTCCACGGACGGTGCAAGGCCTTAGTTCTGTCTAGCGCTTAGGCTTTTTGGAGTGTCTAGTTTTCTCATAGGTTTGACTCCGAGGACCGTGCAAAACCTTGGTTCTGTCTAGTACTTGGACTCATGGAGTGTCTAGTTTACCTATAGGTTTGAGTCCGAAGGCCATGCAAGACCTTGGTTATGTCTAGCTCTTAGTCTCTTGGAGTGTCTAGTTTCCCCAAAGGTTTGAGTCCAAGGACCATGCAAGACCATGGTTCTATCTAACACCTTAGGCTTTTTGGAGTGACTAGTTTACCCATAGTTTTGAGTCCGAGGACCATGCAAGTCCTTGGTTCTGTCAAGCACTTATGCTCTTGGAGTGTCTAGTTTCCCTATAGGTTTAAGTCAAAGGACGGTGCAAGGCCTTGGTTCTGTCTGGCACTTAGGCTTTTCGAAGTGTCTAGTTTTCTCATAGGTTTGAGTCCGAGGACCATGCAAGACCTAGGTTCTGTCTAGCACTTAGGCTTTTGGAGTGTCTAGTTCCCCCATAGGTTTGAGTCCGAGGACCTTGCAAGTCCTTGGTTCTGTCTAGCACTTAGGCTCTTGGAGTGTCTAGTTTCCCCATAGGTTTGAGTTCGAGGACTATGCAAAACCTTGGTTCTGTCCAACACTTAGGCTCTTGAAGTGTCTAGTTTCCCCATAAATTTGAGTCCGAGGACCATGCAGGACCTTGGTTCTGTCAAACACTTAGGCTCTTGGAGTGTCTAGCTTCCCTATAGGTTTGACTCCGAGAGCTATGCAAGACCTTGGTTCTATCTAGCACTTGTGCTCTTGGAGTGGCTAGCTTCCCCATTGGTTTGACTCCAAGAACAATGCAAGGCCTTGGTTCTGTCAAGCATTTAGGTACTTTGAGTGTCTATTTTCCCCATCGGTTTGAGTCCAAGGACCGTGGAAGACCTTGGTTCTTTCTAGCACTTGGGCTCTTGGAGTGCCTAGTTTCCCCATAGGTTTGAGTTCAAGAACCATACAAGACCTTGGTTCTATCTAACACTTTATGCTTTTGAAGTGTCCATTTTGCCCATAGGTTTGATTCTGAGGACCATGCCAGACCTTGGTTCTATCCAACACTTAGGCTCTTGGAGTGTCTCGTTTCACCATAGGTTTAAGTCCACGGACGGTGCAAGGCCTTAGTTCTGTCTAGCGCTTAGTCTTTTTGGAGTGTCTAGTTTTCTCATAGGTTTGACTCCGAGGACCGTGCAAAACCTTGGTTCTGTCTAGTACTTGGACTCATGGATTGTCTAGTTTACCTATAGGTTTGAGTCCGAAGACCATGCAAGACCTTGGTTATGTCTAGCTCTTAGTCTCTTGGAGTGTTGAGTTTCCCCATAGGTTTGAGTCCGAGGACCATGCAAGACCATGGTTCTATCTAACACCTTAGGCTTTTTGGAGTGACTAGTTTACCCATAGTTTTGAGTCCGAGGACCATGCAAGTCCTTGGTTCTGTCAAGCACTTATGCTCTTGGAGTGTCTAGTTTCCCTATAGGTTTAAGTCAAAGGACGGTGCAAGGCCTTGGTTCTGTCTGGCACTTAGGCTTTTTGAAGTGTCTAGTTTTCTCATAGGTTTGAGTCCGAGGACCATGCAAGACCTAGGTTCTGTCTAGCACTTAGGCTTTTGGAGTGTCTAGTTCCCCCATAGGTTTGAGTCCGAGGACCTTGCAAGACCTTGGTTCTGTCTAGCACTTAGGCTCTTGGAGTGTCTAGTTTCCCCATAGGTTTGAGTTCGAGGACTATGCGAAACCTTGGTTCTGTCCAACACTTAGGCTCTTGAAGTGTCTAGTTTCCCCATAAATTTGAGTCCGAGGACCATGCAAGACCTTGGTTCTGTCCAACACTTAGGCTCTTGGAGTGTCTGGCATCCCTATAGGTTTGACTCCGAGAGCTATGCAAGACCTTGGTTCTATCTAGCACTTGTGCTCTTGGAGTGTCTAGCTTCCCCATTGGTTTGACTCCAAGAACAATGCAAGGCCTTGGTTCTGTCAAGTATTTAGGTACTTTGAGTGCCTAGTTTCCCCATAGGTTTGAGTTCAAGAACCATACAAGACCTTGGTTCTATCTAACACTTTATGCTTTTGAAGTGTCCATTTTGCCCATAGGTTTGATTCTGAGGACCATGTCAGACCTTGGTTCTATCCAACACTTAGGATCTTGGAGTGTCTCGTTTCCTTATAGGTTTAAGTCCAAGGACGGTGCAAGGACTTGGTTCTATCTAGCACATAGGCATTTTGGAGTGTCTAGTTTTCTCAAAGGTTTGAGTCCGAGGATCGTGCAGGACCTTGGTTTTGTCAAGCACTTAGCGTCTTGGAGTGTCGAGTTTCCCCGTAGGTTTAAGTCCAAGGACGGTGCAAGGCCTTGGTTCTATCCAGCACTTAGGCTTTCTGGAGTGTCTAGTTTTCTCATAGGTTTGAGTCCGAGGACCGTGCAAGGCCTTGGTTCTGTCAAGAACTTAGGCTCTTGGAGTGTCTACTTTCCCACAGGTTTTAGTCTGTAGACCATGCAAGACCTTGGTTCTGTCTACCACTTACACTCTTGGAGTGTCTAGTTTCCTCATAGGTCTGGGTCCGAAAACCATGCAAGACCATGGTTCTGTCTTACACTTAGGCTCTTGGAGTGTCTCGTTTCCCTATAGGTTTAAGTCCAAGGACGGTGCAAGGACTTGGTTCTAACTAGCACTTAGGCTTTTTGGAGTGTCTAGTTTTCTCATACGTTTGAGTCTGAGGATCGTGCAAGACCTTGGTTCTGTCAAGCACTTAGGGTCTTGGAGTGTCTCGTTTTTCTATAGGTTTAAGTGCAAGGACGGTGCAAGGACTTGGTTCTATCTAGCACTTAGGCTTTTTGGAGTGTCTAGTTTTCTCATAGGTTTAAGTCCGAGGATCGTGCAAGACCTTGGTTCTGTCAAGCACTTAGGCTCTTGGAGTGTCTAGTTTCCCCATAGGTTTAAGTCCAAGGACGGTGCAAGGCCTTAGTTCTGGCTAGCACTTAGGCTTTTTGGAGTGTCTAGTTTTCTCATAGGTTTGACTCCGAGGACCGTGCAAGACCTTGGTTCTGTCTAGTACTTTGACTCATGGAGTGTCTAGTTTCCCTATAGGTTTGAGTCCGAAGACCATGCAAGACCTTGGTTGTGTCTAGCTTTTAGGCTCTTGGAGTGTCTGGTTTCCCCATAGGTTTGACTCCATGGACCATGCAAGACCTTGGTTCTGTCTAGCACTTACGCACTTGGAGTTTATAGTTTCCCTATAGGTTTGAGTCCGAGGACCACGCAAGACTTTGCTTCTGTCTAGCACTTGGACTCTTGGATTGTCTAGTTTTCCCATAGGTTTGAATCCGAGGACCATGCAAGACCTTGATTCTGTCTAACACTTAGGCTCTTGGAGTGTGTAGTTTCTCCATAGGTTTGAGTCCGAGGACCATGCAAGAGCATGGTTCTATCTAACACCTCAGGCTTTGTGGAGTGTCTAGTTTCCCCATAGTTTTAAGTCCGAGGACCATGAAAGACGTTGGTTCTGTCCTATACCTAGGCTCTTGGAGTGTCTAGTTTCCCCATAGGTTTGAGTCCAAGGATCGTGCAAGTCCTTGGTTCTGTCTAGTACTTTGGCTTTTTGGAGTGTCTAGTTGTCTTATAGGTTTGAGTCCGAGGACCCTGCAAGACTTAGCTTCTGTCTAGCACTTGGACTCTTGGAGTGT
This sequence comes from Quercus lobata, assembly GCF_001633185.2. Classification (NCBI taxonomy): domain Eukaryota; kingdom Viridiplantae; phylum Streptophyta; class Magnoliopsida; order Fagales; family Fagaceae; genus Quercus; species Quercus lobata. Next base: position 6,989,691 of record NC_044910.1, on the reverse strand, counting down.
CTAGTTTTCCCATAGGTTTGAATCCGAGGACCATGCAAGACCTTGGTTCTGTCTAACACTTAGGCTCTAAGAGTGTCTAGTTTCCCCATAGCTTTGAGTCCGAGGACCATGCAAGACCATGGTTCTATCTAACACCTTAGGCTTTTTGGAGTGACTAGTTTACCCATAGTTTTGAGTCCGAGGACCGTGCAAGACCATGGTTCTCTCAAGCACTTATGCTTTTGGAGTGTCTAGTTTCCCTATAGGTTTAAGTCCAAGGACGGTGCAAGGCCTTGGTTCTGTTGGGCACTTAGGCTTTTTGGAGTGTTTAGTTTTCTCATAGGTTTGAGTCCGAGGACCATGCAAGACCTAGGTTCTGTCTAGCACTTAGGCTTTTGGAGTGTCTAGTTTCCCCACAGGTTTGAGTCTGTGGACCATGCAAGACTTTGGTTCTGTCTAGCACTTAGGCTCTTGGAGTGTCTAGTTTCCCCATAGGTTTGAGTCCGAGGACTATGCAAAACCTTGGTTCTGTCCAACACTTAGGCTCTTGGAGTGTCTAGTTTCCCCATAGGTTTGAGTCCGAGGACCATGCAAGACCTTGGTTCTGTCCAACACTTAGGCTCTTGGAGTGTCTAGCTTCCCTATAGGTTTGACTCCGAGAGCTATGCAAGACCTTGGTTCTATCTAGCACTTGTCCTCTTGGAGTGTCTAGCTTCCCCATTGGTTTGACTCCAAGAACCATGCAAGACCTTGGTTCTGTCTAGCATTTAGGTACTTTGAGTGTCTATTTTCCCCATCGGTTTGAGTCCAAGGACCGTGGAAGACCTTGGTTCTTTCTAGCACTTGGGCTCTTGGACTGCCTAGTTTCCCCATAGGTTTGCGTTCAAGAACCATGCAAGACCTTGGTTCTATCTAACACTTTATGCTTTTGAAGTGTCCATTTTGCCCATAGGTTTGATTCTGAGGACCATGCCAGACCTTGGTTCTATCCAACACTAAGGCTCTTGGAGTGTCTCGTTTCCCTATAAATTTAAGTCCAAGGATGGTGCAAGGACTTGGTTCTATCTAGCACATAGGCATTTTGGAGTGTCTAGTTCTCTCATAGGTTTGAGTCCGAGAATCGTGCAAGACCTTGGTTCTGTCAAGCACTTAGGCTCATGGAGTGTCTAGTTTCCCCGTAGGCTTAAGTCCAAGGACGGTGCAAGGCCCTGGTTCTGTCTAGCACTTAGGCTTTCTGGAGTGTCTAGTTTTCTCATAGGTTTGAGTCTGAGGACCGTGCAAGGACTTGGTTCTGTCAAGCACTTAGGCTCATGGAGTGTCCAATTTCCCACAGGTTTTAGTCCGTAGACCAAGCAAGACCTTGGTTCTGTCTACCACTTAGGCTCTTGGAGGGTCTAGTTTCCCCATAGGTTTGACTCCACGGACCATGCAAGACCTTGGTTCTGTCTAGCACTTACGCACTTGGAGTTTCTAGTTTCCCTATAGGTTTGAGTCCGAGTACCACGCAAGACTTTGCTTTTGTCTAGCACTTGGACTCTTGGAGTGTCTAGTTTTCCCATAGGTTTGAATCCGAGGACCATGCAAGACCTTGGTTCTGTCTAACACTTAGGCTCTTAGAGCGTCTAGTTTCCCCATAGGTTTGAGTCCGAGGACCATGCAAGACTATGGTTCTATCTAATACCTTAGGCTTTTTGGTGTGACTAGTTTACCCATAGTTTTGAGTCCGAGGACCGTGCAAGACCTTGGTTCTGTCAAGCACTTATGCTCTTGGAGTGTCTAGTTCCCCTACAGGTTTAACTCCAAGGACAGTGCAAGGCCTTGGTTCTGTCTGACACTTAGGCTTTTTGGAGTGTCTAGTTTTCTCATAGGTTTGAGTCCGAGGACCAAACAAGACCTAAGTTCTGTCTAGCACTTAGGCTTTCGGAGTGTCTAGGTTCCCCATAGGTTTGAGTCCGAGGACCATGCAAGACCTTGGTTCTGTCTAGCACTTAGGCTCTTGGAGTGTCTAGTTTCCCCATAGATTTGATTCCGAGGACTATGCAAAACCTTGGTTCTGTCCAACACTTAGGCTCTTGGAGTGTCTAGTTTCCCCATAGGTTTGAGTCCGAGGACCATGCAAGACCTTGGTTCCGTCCAACATTTAGGCTCTTGGAGTGTCTAGCTTCCCTATAGGTTTGACTCCGAGAGCTATGCAAGACCTTGGTTCTATCTAGCACTTGTGCTCATGGAGTGTCTAGCTTCCCCATTGGTTTGACTCTAAGAACCATGCAAGACCTTGGTTCTGTCTAGCATTTAGGTACTTTGAGTGTCTATTTTCCCCATCGGTTTGAGTCCAAGGACCATGGAAGACCTTGGTTCTATCTAGCACTTGGGCTCTTGGAGTGCCTAGTTTCCCCATAGGTTTGAGTTCAAGAACCATGCAAGACCTTGGTTCTATCTAACACTTTATGCTTTTGAAGTATCCATTTTGCCCATAGGTTTGATTTTGAGGACCATGCCGAACCTTGGTTCTATCCAACACTTAGGCTCTTGGAGTGTCTCGTTTCCCTATAGGTTTCAGTCCAAGGACGGTGCAAGGACTTGGTTCTATATAGCACATAGGCATTTTGGAGTGTCTAGTTTTCTCATACGTTTGAGTCCGAGGACCGTGCAAGGCCTTGGTTCTGTCAAGCACTTAGGCTCTTGGAGTGTCAACTTTCCCACAGGTTATAGTCCGTAGAACATGCAAGACCTTGGTTCTGTCTACCACTTAGGCTCTTGGAGTGTCTAGTTTCCCCATAGGTTTGAGTCCGAGGACCATGCAAGACCTTGGTTCCGTCTAACATTTAGGCTCTTGGAGTGTCTAGCTTCCCTATAGGTTTGACTCCGAGAGCTATGCAAGACCTTGGTTCTTTCTAGCACTTGGGCTCTTGGAGTGCCTAGTTTCCCCATAGGTTTGAGTTCAAGAACCATGCAAGACCTTGGTTCTATCTAACACTTTATGCTTTTGAAGTGTCCATTTTGCCCATAGGTTTGATTTTGAGGACCATGCCGGACCTTGGTTCTATCCAACACTTAGGCTCTTGGAGTGTCTCGTTTCCCTTTAGGTTTAAGTCCAAGGACGGTGCAAGGACTTGGTTCTATATAGCACATAGGCATTTTGGAGTGTCTAATTTTCTCATAAGTTTGAGTCCGAGGATCGTGCAAGGCCTTGGTTCTGTCAAGCACTTAGGCTCTTGGAGTGTCAACTTTCCCACAGGTTATAGTCCGTAGAACATGCAAGACCTTGGTTCTGTCTACCACTTAGACTCTTGGAGTGTCTAGTTTCCTCATAGGTCTGAGTCCCAAAACCATGCAAGACCATGGTTCTGTCTTGCACTTAGGCTCTTGGAGTGTCTCGTTTCCCTATAGGTTTAAGTCCAAGGACGGTGCAAGGACTTGGTTCTAACTAGCACTTAGGCTTTTTGGAGCGTCTAGTTTTCTCATAGGTTTGAGTCCGAGGATCGTGCAAGACCTTGGTTCTGTCAAGCACTTAGGCTCTTGGAGTGTCTCGTTTCCCTATAGGTTTAAGTGCAAGGACGATGTAAGGACTTGGTTCGATCTTGCACTTAGGCTTTTTGGAGTGTCTAGTTTTCTCATATGTTTGAGTCCGAGGATCGTGCACGACCTTGGTTCTGTCAAGCACTTAGGCTCTTGGAGTGTCTAGTTTCCCCATAGGTTTAAGTCCAAGGACGGTGCAAGGCCTTAGTTCTGTCTAGCACTTAGGCTTTTTGGAGTGTCTAGTTTTCTCAAAGGTTTGACTCCGAGGACCGTGCAAGACCTTGGTTGTGTCTAGCTCTTAGGCTCTTGGAGTGTCTAGTTTCCCCATAGGTTTGACTCCATGGACCACGCAAGAGCTTGGTTCTGTCTAGCACCTACGCACTTGGAGTTTCTAGTTTCCCTATAGGTTTGAGTCCGAGGACCATGCAAGACTTTGCTTCTGTCTAGCACTTGGACTCTTGGATTGTCTAGTTTTCCCATAGGTTTGAATCCAAGGACCATGCAAGACCTTGATTCTGTCCAACACTTAGGCTCTTGGAGTGTGTAGTGTCTCCATAGGTTTGAGTCCGAGGACCATACAAGACCATGGTTCTATCCAACACCTCAGGCTTTGTGGATTGTCTAGTTTCCCCATAGTTTTAAGTCCGAGGACCATGCAAGACGTTGGTTCTGTCCTATACTTAGGCTCTTGGAGTGTCTAGTTTCCCCATAGGTTTGAGTCCAAGGACCATGCAAGGCCTTGGTTCTGTCTAACACTTAGGCTCTTAGAGTGTCTTGTTTCCCCAAAGGTTTGAGTCCGAGGACCATGCAAGACCATGGTTCTATCTAACACCTTAGGCTTTTTGGTGTGACTAGTTTACCCATAGTTTTGAGTCCGAGGACCGTGCAAGACCTTGGTTCTGTCAAGCACTTATGCTCGTGGAGTGTCTAGTTTCCCTATAGGTTTAAGTCCAAGGACGGTGCAAGGCCTTGGTTCTGTCTGGCACTTAGGCTTTTTGGCGTGTCTAGTTTTCTCATAGGTTTGAGTCCGAGTACCATGCAAGACCTAGGTTCTGTCTAGCACTTAGGCTTTTGGAGTGTCTAGGTTCCCCATAGGTTTGAGTCCGAGGACCATGCAAGACCTTGGTTCTGTCTAGGACTTAGGCTCTTGGAGTGTCTAGTTTCCCCATAGGTTTGAGTCCGAGGACCATGCAAGACTATGGTTCTATCTAATACCTTAGGCTTTTTGGTGTGACTAGTTTACCCATAGTTTTGAGTCCGAGGACCGTGCAAGACCTTGGTTCTGTCAAGCACTTATGCTCTTGGAGTGTCTAGTTCCCCTACAGGTTTAACTCCAAGGACAGTGCAAGGCCTTGGTTCTGTCTGACACTTAGGCTTTTTGGAGTGTCTAGTTTTCTCATAGGTTTGAGTCCGAGGACCAAACAAGACCTAAGTTCTGTCTAGCACTTAGGCTTTCGGAGTGTCTAGGTTCCCCATAGGTTTGAGTCCGAGGACCATGCAAGACCTTGGTTCTGTCTAGCACTTAGGCTCTTGGAGTGTCTAGTTTCCCCATAGATTTGATTCCGAGGACTATGCAAAACCTTGGTTCTGTCCAACACTTAGGCTCTTGGAGTGTCTAGTTTCCCCATAGGTTTGAGTCCGAGGACCATGCAAGACCTTGGTTCCGTCCAACATTTAGGCTCTTGGAGTGTCTAGCTTCCCTATAGGTTTGACTCCGAGAGCTATGCAAGACCTTGGTTCTATCTAGCACTTGTGCTCATGGAGTGTCTAGCTTCCCCATTGGTTTGACTCTAAGAACCATGCAAGACCTTGGTTCTGTCTAGCATTTAGGTACTTTGAGTGTCTATTTTCCCCATCGGTTTGAGTCCAAGGACCATGGAAGACCTTGGTTCTATCTAGCACTTGGGCTCTTGGAGTGCCTAGTTTCCCCATAGGTTTGAGTTCAAGAACCATGCAAGACCTTGGTTCTATCTAACACTTTATGCTTTTGAAGTATCCATTTTGCCCATAGGTTTGATTTTGAGGACCATGCCGAACCTTGGTTCTATCCAACACTTAGGCTCTTGGAGTGTCTCGTTTCCCTATAGGTTTCAGTCCAAGGACGGTGCAAGGACTTGGTTCTATATAGCACATAGGCATTTTGGAGTGTCTAGTTTTCTCATACGTTTGAGTCCGAGGACCGTGCAAGGCCTTGGTTCTGTCAAGCACTTAGGCTCTTGGAGTGTCAACTTTCCCACAGGTTATAGTCCGTAGAACATGCAAGACCTTGGTTCTGTCTACCACTTAGGCTCTTGGAGTGTCTAGTTTCCCCATAGGTTTGAGTCCGAGGACCATGCAAGACCTTGGTTCCGTCTAACATTTAGGCTCTTGGAGTGTCTAGCTTCCCTATAGGTTTGACTCCGAGAGCTATGCAAGACCTTGGTTCTTTCTAGCACTTGGGCTCTTGGAGTGCCTAGTTTCCCCATAGGTTTGAGTTCAAGAACCATGCAAGACCTTGGTTCTATCTAACACTTTATGCTTTTGAAGTGTCCATTTTGCCCATAGGTTTGATTTTGAGGACCATGCCGGACCTTGGTTCTATCCAACACTTAGGCTCTTGGAGTGTCTCGTTTCCCTTTAGGTTTAAGTCCAAGGACGGTGCAAGGACTTGGTTCTATATAGCACATAGGCATTTTGGAGTGTCTAATTTTCTCATAAGTTTGAGTCCGAGGATCGTGCAAGGCCTTGGTTCTGTCAAGCACTTAGGCTCTTGGAGTGTCAACTTTCCCACAGGTTATAGTCCGTAGAACATGCAAGACCTTGGTTCTGTCTACCACTTAGACTCTTGGAGTGTCTAGTTTCCTCATAGGTCTGAGTCCCAAAACCATGCAAGACCATGGTTCTGTCTTGCACTTAGGCTCTTGGAGTGTCTCGTTTCCCTATAGGTTTAAGTCCAAGGACGGTGCAAGGACTTGGTTCTAACTAGCACTTAGGCTTTTTGGAGCGTCTAGTTTTCTCATAGGTTTGAGTCCGAGGATCGTGCAAGACCTTGGTTCTGTCAAGCACTTAGGCTCTTGGAGTGTCTCGTTTCCCTATAGGTTTAAGTGCAAGGACGATGTAAGGACTTGGTTCGATCTTGCACTTAGGCTTTTTGGAGTGTCTAGTTTTCTCATATGTTTGAGTCCGAGGATCGTGCACGACCTTGGTTCTGTCAAGCACTTAGGCTCTTGGAGTGTCTAGTTTCCCCATAGGTTTAAGTCCAAGGACGGTGCAAGGCCTTAGTTCTGTCTAGCACTTAGGCTTTTTGGAGTGTCTAGTTTTCTCAAAGGTTTGACTCCGAGGACCGTGCAAGACCTTGGTTGTGTCTAGCTCTTAGGCTCTTGGAGTGTCTAGTTTCCCCATAGGTTTGACTCCATGGACCACGCAAGAGCTTGGTTCTGTCTAGCACCTACGCACTTGGAGTTTCTAGTTTCCCTATAGGTTTGAGTCCGAGGACCATGCAAGACTTTGCTTCTGTCTAGCACTTGGACTCTTGGATTGTCTAGTTTTCCCATAGGTTTGAATCCAAGGACCATGCAAGACCTTGATTCTGTCCAACACTTAGGCTCTTGGAGTGTGTAGTGTCTCCATAGGTTTGAGTCCGAGGACCATACAAGACCATGGTTCTATCCAACACCTCAGGCTTTGTGGATTGTCTAGTTTCCCCATAGTTTTAAGTCCGAGGACCATGCAAGACGTTGGTTCTGTCCTATACTTAGGCTCTTGGAGTGTCTAGTTTCCCCATAGGTTTGAGTCCAAGGACCATGCAAGGCCTTGGTTCTGTCTAACACTTAGGCTCTTAGAGTGTCTTGTTTCCCCAAAGGTTTGAGTCCGAGGACCATGCAAGACCATGGTTCTATCTAACACCTTAGGCTTTTTGGTGTGACTAGTTTACCCATAGTTTTGAGTCCGAGGACCGTGCAAGACCTTGGTTCTGTCAAGCACTTATGCTCGTGGAGTGTCTAGTTTCCCTATAGGTTTAAGTCCAAGGACGGTGCAAGGCCTTGGTTCTGTCTGGCACTTAGGCTTTTTGGCGTGTCTAGTTTTCTCATAGGTTTGAGTCCGAGTACCATGCAAGACCTAGGTTCTGTCTAGCACTTAGGCTTTTGGAGTGTCTAGGTTCCCCATAGGTTTGAGTCCGAGGACCATGCAAGACCTTGGTTCTGTCTAGGACTTAGGCTCTTGGAGTGTCTAGTTTCCCCATAGGTTTGAGTCCGAGGACCATGCAAGACCATGGTTCTATCTAACACCTTAGGCTTTTTGGTGTGACTAGTTTACCCATAGTTTTGAGTTCGAGGACCGTGCAAGACCTTGGTTCTATCAAGCACTTATGCTCTTGGAGTGTCTAGTTTCCCTATAGGTTTAAGTCCAAGGACGGTGCAAGGCCTTGGTTCTGTCTGGCACTTAGGCTTTTTGGCGTGTCTAGTTTTCTCATAGGTTTGAGTCCGAGTACTAGGGAAGACCTAGGTTTTGTCTAGCACTTAGGCTTTTGGAGTGTCTAGTTTCCCCATAGGTTTGAGTCTGAGGACCATGCAAGACCTTGGTTCTGTCTAGCACTTAGGCTCTTGGAGTGTCTAGTTTCCCCATAGGTTTGAGTCCGAGGACTATGCAAAACCTTGGTTCTGTCCAACATTTAGGCTCTTGGAGTGTCTAGTTTCCCCATAGGTTTGAGTCTGAGGACCATGCAAGACCTTGGTTCTGTCCGACACTTAGGCTCTTGGAGTGTCCAGCTTCCCTATAGGTTTGACTCCTAATGCTATGCAAGACCTTCGTTCTATCTTGCACTTGTGCTCTTGGAGTGTCTAGCTTCCCCATTGGTTTAATTCCAGGAACCATCCAAGTCCTTGGTTCTGTCTAGCATTTAGGTACTTTGAGTGTCTATTTTCCCCATCGGTTTGAGTCCATGGACCGTGGAAGACCTTGGTTCTTTCTAGCACTTGGGCTCTTGGAGTGCCTAGTTTCCATATAGGTTTGAGTTCAAGAACCATGCAAGACCTTGGTTCTATCTAACACTTTATGCTTTTGAAGTGTCCATTTTGCCCATAGGTTTGATTCTGAGGACCATGCCAGACCTTGGTTCTATCCAACACTTAGGCTCTTGGAGTGTCCCGTTTCCCTATAGGTTTAAGTCCAAGGACGGTGCAAGGACTTGGTTCTATCTAGCACATTGGCATTTTGGAGTGTCTAGTTTTCTCATAGGTTTCAATCTGAGGATCGTGCAAGACCTTGGTTCTGTCAAGCGCTTAGGCTCTTGGAGTGTCTAGTTTCCCCATAGGTTTAAGTCCAAGAACGGTGCAAGGCCTTAGTTCTGTCTAGCACTTAGGCTTTTTGGAGTGTCTAGTTTTCTCAAAGGTTTGACTCCGAGGACCGTGCAAGACCTTGGTTCTGTCTAGTACTTAGACTCATGGAGTGTCTAGTGTCCCTATAGGTTTGAGTCCGAAGACCATGCAAGACCTTGGTTGTGTCTAGCTCTTAGGCTCTTGGAGTGTCTAGTTTCCCCATAGGTTTGAGTCCGAGGACCATGCAAGACCATGGTTCTATCTAACACCTTAGGCTTTTTGGTGTGACTAGTTTACCCATAGTTTTGAGTTCGAGGACCGTGCAAGACCTTGGTTCTGTCAAGCACTTATGCTCTTGGAGTGTCTAGTTTCCCTATAGGTTTAAGTCCAAGGACGGTGCAAGGCCTTGGTTCTGTCTGGCACTTAGGCTTTTTGGCGTGTCTAGTTTTCTCATAGGTTTGAGTCCGAGTACCAGGGAAGACCTACGTTTTGTCTAGCACTTAGGCTTTTGGAGTGTCTAGTTTCCCCAGAGGTTTGATTCCGAGGACCATGCAAGACCTTGGTTCTGTCTAGCACTTAGGCTCTTGGAGTGTCTAGTTTCCCCATAGGTTTGAGTCCGAGGACTATGCAAAACCTTGGTTCTGTCCAACACTTAGGCTCTTGGAGTGTCTAGTTTCCCCATAGGTTTGAGTCTGAGGACCATGCAAGACCTTGGTTCTGTCCGACACTTAGGCTCTTGGAGTGTCCAGCTTCCCTACAGGTTTGACTCCTAATGCTATGCAAGACCTTCGTTCTATCTAGCACTTGTGCTCTTGGAGTGTCTAGCTTCCCCATTGGTTTGATTCCAGGAACCATGCAAGTCCTTGGTTCTGTCTAGCATTTAGGTACTTTGAGTGTCTATTTTCCCCATCGGTTTGAGTCCAAGGACCGTAGAAGACCTTGGTTCTTTCTAGCACTTGGGCTCTTGGAGTGCCTAGTTTCCCCATAGGTTTGAGTTCAAGAACCATGCAAGACCTTGGTTCTATCTAACACTTTATGCTTTTGAAGTGTCCATTTTGCCCATAGGTTTGATTCTGAGGACCATGCCAGACCTTGGTTCTATCCAACACATAGGCTCTTGGAGTGTTTCGTTTCCCTATAGGTTTAAGTCCAAGGACGGTGCAAGGACTTGGTTCTATCTAGCACATTGGCATTTTGGAGTGTCTAGTTTTCTCATAGGTTTCAGTCCGAGGATCGTGCAAGACCTTGGTTCTGTCAAGCGCTTAGGCTCTTGGAGTGTCTAGTTTCCCCGTAGGTTTAAGTCCAAGGACGTTGCAAGGCCTTGGTTCTGTCTAACACTTAGGCTTTCTGGAGTGTCTAGTTTTCTCATAGGTTTGAGTCCGAGGACCGTGCAAGGCCTTGGTTCTGTCAAGCACTTAGGCTCTTGGAGTGTCTACTTTCCCATAGGTTTTAGTCCGTAGACTATGCAAGACCTTGGTTCTGTCTGCCACTTAGACTCTTGGAGTGTCTAGTTTCCTCATAGGTCTGAGTCCGAAAACCATGCAAGACCATGGTTCTGTCTTGCACTTACGCTCTTGGAGTGTCTCGTTTCCCTATAGGTTTAAGTCCAAGGACGGTGCAAGGACTTGGTTCTGACTAGCACTGAGACTTTTTGGAGTGTCTAGTTTTCTCATAGGTTTGAGTCCGAGGATCGTACAAGACCTTGGTTCTATCAAGCACTTAGGCTCTTGGAGTGTCTCGTTTCCCTATAGGTTTAAGTGCAAGGACGGTGCAAGGACTTGGTTCTATCTAGGACTTAGGCTTTTTGGAGTGTCTAGTTTTCTCATAGGTTTGAGTCCGAGGATCATGCACGACCTTGGTTCTGTCAAGCACTTAAGCTCTTGGAGTGTCTAGTTTCCCCATAGGTTTAAGTCCAAGGACGGTGCAAGGACTTGGTTCTATCTAGCAGTTAGGCTTTCTGGAGTGTCTAGTTTTCTAATAGGTTTGACTCCGAGGACCGTGCAAGACCTTGGTTCTGTCTAGTACTTAGACTCATGGAGTGTCTAGTTTTCCTATTGGTTTGAGTCCGAAGACCATGCAAGACCTTGGTTCTGTCTAGCACTTAGGCTCTTGGAGTGTCTAGTTTCCCCATAGGTTTGAGTCCGAGGACTATGCAAAACCTTGGTTCTGTCCAACACTTAGGCTCTTGGAGTGTCTAGCTTCCCTATAGGTTTGACTCCTAATGCTATGCAAGACCTTCGTTCTATCTAGCACTTGTGCTCTTGGAGTGTCTAGATTCCCCATTGGTTTGACTCTAAGAACCATGCAAGACCTTGGTTCTGTCTAGCATTTAGGTACTTTGAGTGTCTATTTTCCCCATCGGTTTGAGTCCAAGGACCGTGGAAGACCTTGGTTCTTTCTAGCACTTGGGCTCTTGGAGTGCCTAGTTTCCCCACAGGTTCGAGTTCAAGAACCATGCAAGACCTTGGTTCTATCTAACACTTTATGCTTTTGAAGAGTCCATTCTGCCCATAGGTTTGATTCTAAGGACCATGCCAGACCTTGGTTCTATCCAACACTTAGGCTCTTGGAGTGTCTCGTTTCCCAATAGGTTTAAGTCCAAGGACGGTGCAAGGACTTGGTTCTATCTAGCACATAGGCATTTTGGAGTGTCTAGTTTTGTCAAAGGTTTCAGTCCGAGGATCGTGCAAGACCTTAGTTCTGTCAAGCACTTAGGCTCTTGGAGTGTCTAGTTTCCCCGTAGGTTTAAGTCCAAGGACGGTGCAAGGCCTTGGTTCTGTCTAACACTTAGGCTTTCTGGAGTGTCTAGTTTTCTCATAGGTTTGAGTCCGAGGACCGTGCAAGGCCTTGGTTCTGTCAAGCACTTAGGCTCTTGGAGTGTCTACTTTCCCACAGGTTTTAGTCCGTAGACCATGCAAGACCTTGGTTCTGTCTACCACTTAGACTCTTGGAGTGTCTAGTTTCCTCATAGGTCTGAGTCCGAAAACCATGCAAGACCATGGTTCTGTCTTGCACTTAGGCTCTTGGAGTGTCTCGTTTCCCTATAGGTTTAAGTCCAAGGACGGTGCAAGGACTTGGTTCTGACTAGCACTGAGGCTTTTTGGAGTGTCTAGTTTTGTCATAGGTTTGAGTCCGAGGATCGTACAAGACCTTGGTTCTGTCAAGCACTTAGGCTCTTGGAGTGTCTCGTTTCCCTATAGGTTTAAGTGCAAGGACGGTGCAAGGACTTGGTTCTATCTAGCACTTAGGCTTTTTGGAGTGTCTAGTTTTCTCATAGGTTTGAGTCCGAGGATCATGCACGACCTTGGTTCTGTCAAGCACTTAGGCTCTTGGAGTGTCTAGTTTCCCCATAGGTTTAAGTCCAAGGACGGTGCAAGGACTTGGTTCTATCTAGCACTTAGGCTTTTTGGAGTGTCTAGTTTTCTCATAGGTTTGAGTCCGAGGATCATGCAAGACCTTGGTTCTGTCAAGCACTTAGGCTCTTGGAGTGTGTAGTTTCCCCGTAGGTTTAAGTCCAAGGTCGGTGCAAGGCCTTGGTTCTATCTAACACTTAGGCTTTCTGGAGTGTCAAGTTTTCTCATAGGTTTGAGTCCGAGGACCGTGCAAGGCCTTGGTTCTGTCAAGCACTTAGGCTCTTGGAGTGTCTACTTTCCCACAGGTTTTAGTCCGTAGACCATGCAAGACCTTGGTTCTGTCTACCACTTAGACTCTTGGAGTGTCTAGTTTCCTCATAGGTCTGAGTCCGAAAACCATGCAAGACCATGGTTCTGTCTTGCACTTAGGCTCTTGGAGTGTCTCGTTTCCCTATAGGTTTAAGTCCAAGGACGGTGCAAGGACTTGGTTCTGACTAGCACTGAGGCTTTTTGGAGTGTCTAGTTTTGTCATAGGTTTGAGTCCGAGGATCGTACAAGACCTTGGTTCTGTCAAGCACTTAGGCTCTTGGAGTGTCTCGTTTCCCTATAGGTTTAAGTGCAAGGACGGTGCAAGGACTTGGTTCTATCTAGCACTTAGGCTTTTTGGAGTGTCTAGTTTTCTCATAGGTTTGAGTCCGAGGATCATGCACGACCTTGGTTCTGTCAAGCACTTAGGCTCTTGGAGTGTCTAGTTTCCCCATAGGTTTAAGTCCAAGGACGGTGCAAGGACTTGGTTCTATCTAGCACTTAGGCTTTTTGGAGTGTCTAGTTTTCTCATAGGTTTGAGTCCGAGGATCATGCAAGACCTTGGTTCTGTCAAGCACTTAGGCTCTTGGAGTGTCTAGTTTCCCCGTAGGTTTAAGTCCAAGGACGGTGCAAGGCCTTGGTTCTATCTAACACTTAGGCTTTCTGGAGTGTCTAGTTTTCTCATAGGTTTGAGTCCGAGGACCGTGCAAGGCCTTGGTTCTGTCAAGCACTTAGGCCCTTGGAGCGTCTACTTTCCCACAGGTTTTAGTCCGTAGACCATGCAAGACCTTGGTTCTATCTACCACTTAGACTCTTGGAGTGTCTAGTTTCCTCATAGGTATGTGTCCGAAAACCATGCAAGACCATGGTTCTGTCTTGCACTTAGGCTCTTGGAGTGTCTCGTTTCCCTATAGGTTTAAGTCCAAGGACGGTGCAAGGACTTGGTTCTGACTAGCACTGAGGCTTTTTGGAGTGTCTAGTTTTCTCACAGGTTTGAGTCCGAGGATCGTACAAGACCTTGGTTCTGTCAAGCACTTAGGCTCTTGGAGTGTCTCGTTTCCCTATAGGTTTAAGTGCAAGGACGGTGCAAGGACTTGGTTCTATCTAGCACTTAGGCTTTTTGGAGTTTCTAGTTTTCTCATAGGTTTGAGTCCGAGGATCATGCACGACCTTGGTTCTGTCAAGCACTTAGGCTCTTGGAGTGTCTAGTTTCCCTATAGGTTTAAGTCCAAGGACGGTGCAAGGACTTGGTTCTATCTAGCACTTAGGCTTTCTGGAGTGTCTAGTTTTCTTATAGGTTTGACTCCGAGGACCGTGCAAGACCTTGGTTCTGTCTAGTACTTAGACTTATGGAGTGTCTAGTTTCCCTATAGGTTTGAGTCCGAAGACCATGCAAGACCTTGGTTCTGTCTAGCACTTAGGCTCTTGGAGTGTCTAGTTTCCCCATAGGTTTGAGTCCGAGGACTATGCAAAACCTTGGTTCTGTCCAACACTTAGGCTCTTGGAGTGTCAAGTTTCCCCATAGGTTTGAGTCCGAGGACCATGCAAGACCTTGGTTCTGTCCAACACTTAGGCTCTTGGAGTGTCTAGCTTCCCTATAGGTTTGACTCCTAATGCTATGCAAGACCTTCGTTCTATCTAGCACTTGTGCTCTTGCAGTGTCTAGCTTCCCCATTGGTTTGACTCTAAGAACCATGCAAGACCTTGGTTCTGTCTAGCATTTAGGTACTTTGAGTGTCTATTTTCCCCATCGGTTTGAGTCCAAGGACCGTGGAAGACCTTGGTTCTTTCTAGCACTTGGGCCCTTGGAGTGCCTAGTTTCCCCATAGGTTTGAGTTCAAGAACCATGCAAGACCTTGGTTCGATCTAACACTTTATCCTTTTGAAGTGTCCATTTTGCCCATAGGTTTGATTCTGAGGACCATGCCAGACCTTGGTTCTATCCAACACTTAGGCTCTTGGAGTGTCTCGTTTCCCTATAGGTTTAAGTCCAAGGACGGTGCAAGGACTTGGTTCTATCTAGCACATAGGCATTTTGGAGTGTCTAGTTTTCTCATAGGTTTGAGTCCGAGGATCGTGCAAGACCTTGGTTCTGTCAAGCACTTAGGCACTTGGAGTATCTAGTTTCCCCGTAGGTTTAAGTCCAAGGACGGTGCAAGGCCTTGGTTCTGTCTAACACTTAGGCTTTCTGGAGTGTCTAGTTTTCTCATAGGTTTGAGTCCGAGGACCGTGCAAGGCCTTGGTTCTGTCAAGCACTTAGGCTCTTGGAGTGTCTACTTTCCCACAGGTTTTAGTCCGTAGACCATGCAAGACCTTGGTTCTCTCTACCACTTAGACTCTTGGGGTGTCTAGTTTCCTCATAGGTCTGAGTCCGAAAACGATGCAAGACCATGGTTCTGTCTTGCACTTAGGCTCTTGGAGTGTCTCATTTCCCTATAGGTTTAAGTCCAAGGACGGTGCAAGGACTTGGTTCTGACTAGCATTGAGGCTTTTTGGAGTGTCTAGTTTTCTCATAGGTTTGAGTCCGAGGATCGTACAAGACCTTGGTTCTGTCAAGCACTTAGGCTTTTGGAGTGTCTCGTTTCCCTATAGGTTTAAGTGCAAGGACGGTGCAAGGACTTGGTTCTATCTAGCACTTAGGCTTTTTGGAGTGTCTAGTTTTCTCATAGGTTTGAGTCCGAGGATCATGCACGACCTTGGTTCTGTCAAGCACTTAGGCTCTTGGAGTGTCTAGTTTCCCCATAGGTTTAAGTCCAAGGACGGTGCAAGGACTTGGTTCTATCTAGCACTTAGGCTTTTTGTAGTGTCTAGTTTTCTCATAGGTTTGAGTCCGAGGATCCTGCAAGACCTTGGTTCTGTCAAGCACTTAGGCTCTTGGAGTGTCTAGTTTCCCCGTAGGTTTAAGTCCAAGGACGGTGCAAGGCCTTGGTTCTGTCTAACACTTAGGCTTTCTGGAGTGTCTAGTTTTCTCATAGGTTTGAGTCCGAGGACCGTGCAAGACCTTGGTTCTGTCAAGCACTTAGGCTCTTGGAGTGTCTACTTTCCCACAGGTTTTAGTCCGTAGACCATGCAAGACCTTGGTTCTGTCTACCACTTAGACTCTTGGAGTGTCTAGTTTCCTCATAGGTTTGAGTCCGAAAACCATGCAAGACCATGGTTCTGTCTTGCACTTAGGCTCTTGGAGTGTCTCGTTTCCCTATAGGTTTAAGTCCAAGGACGGTGCAAGGACTTGGTTCTGACTAGCACTTAGGCTTTTTGGAGAGTCTAGTTTTCTCATAGGTTTGAGTTCGAGGATCATGCACGACCTTGGTTCTGTCAAGCACTTAGGCTCTTGGAGTGTCTAGTTTCCCCATAGGTTTAAGTCCAAGGACGGTGCAAGGACTTGGTTCTATCTAGCACTTAGGCTTTCTGGAGTGTCTAGTTTTCTTATAGGTTTGACTCCGAGGACCGTGCAAGACCTTGGTTCTGTCTAGTACTTAGACTTATGGAGTGTCTAGTTTCCCTATAGGTTTGAGTCCGAAGACCATGCAAGACCTTGGTTCTGTCTAGCACTTAGGCTCTTGGAGTGTCTAGTTTCCCCATAGGTTTGAGTCCGAGGACTATGCAAAACCTTGGTTCTGTCCAACACTTAGGCTCTTGGAGTGTCTAGTTTCCCCATAGGTTTGAGTCCGAGGACCATGCAAGACCTTGGTTCTGTCCAACACTTAGGCTCTTGGAGTGTCTAGCTTCCCTATAGGTTTGACTCCTAATGCTATGCAAGACCTTCGTTCTATCTAGCACTTGTGCTCTTGGAGTGTCTAGCTTCCCCATTGGTTTGACTCTAAGAACCATGCAAGACCTTGGTTCTGTCTAGCATTTAGGTACTTTGAGTGTCTATCCAACACTTAGGCTCTTGGAGTGTCTCTTTTCCCTATAGGTTTACGTCCAAGGACGGTGCAAGGACTTGGTTCTATCTAGCACATAGGCATTTTGGAGTGTCTAGTTTTCTTATAGGTTTGAGTCCGAGGATTGTGCAAGACCTTGGTTCTGTCAAGCACTTAGGCACTTGGAGTGTCTAGTTTCCCCGTAGGTTTAAGTCCAAGGACGGTGCAAGGCCTTGGTTCTGTCTAACACTTAGGCTTTCTGGAGTGTCTAGTTTTCTCATAGGTTTGAGTCCGAGGACCGTTCAAGGCCTTGGTTCTGTCAAGCACTTAGGCACTTGGAGTGTCTACTTTCCCACAGGTTTTAGTCCGTAGACCATGCAAGACCTTGGTTCTGTCTACCACTTAGACTCTTGGAGTGTCTAGTTTCCTCATAGGTCTGAGTCCGAAAACCATGCAAGACCATGGTTCTGTCTTGCACTTAGGCTCTTGGAGTCTCTTTTTTCCCTATAGGTTTAAATCCAAGGACGGTGCAAGGACTTGGTTCTGACTAGCACTTAGGCTTTTTGGAGTGTCTAGTTTTCTCATAGGTTTGAGTCCGAGGATCATGCACGACCTTGGTTCTGTCAAGCACTTAGGCTCTTGGAGTGTCTAGTTTCCCCATAGGTTTAAGTCCAAGGACGGTGCAAGGACTTGGTTTTGTCTAGCACTTAGGCTTTCTGGAGTGTCTAGTTTTCTTATAGGTTTGACTCCGAGGACCGTGCCAGACCTAGGTTCTGTCTAGTACTTAGACTCATGGAGTGTCTAGTTTTCCTATAGGTTTGAGTCCGAAGACCGTGCAAGACCTTGGTTATGTCTAGCTCTTAGGCAATTGGAGTGTCTAGTTTCCCCATAGGTTTGACTCCATGGACCATGCAAGACCTTGGTTCTGTCTAGCACTTACGCACTTGGAGTTTCTAGTTTCCCTATAGGTTTGAGTCTGAGGACCACGCAAGACTTTGCTTCTGTCTAGCACTTGGACTCTTGGATTGTCTAGTTTTCCCATAGGTTTGAATCCGAGGACCATGCAAGACCTTGGTTCTGTCTACCATTTAGGTACTTTGAGTGTCCACTTTCCCCATCGGTTTGAGTCCAAGGACCGTGGAAGACCTTGGTTCTTTCTAGCACTTGGGCTCTTGGAGTGCCTAGTTTCCCCATTGGTTTGAGTTCAAGAACCATGCAAGACCTTGGTTCTATCTAACACTTTATGCTTTTGAAGTGTCCATTTTGCCCATAGGTTTGATTCTGAGGACCATGCCAGACCTTGGTTCTATCCAACACTTAGGCTCTTGGAGTGTCTCGTTTCCCTATAGGTTTAAGTCTAAGGACGGTGCAAGGACTTGGTTCTATCTAGCACATAGGCATTTTGGACTGTCTAGTTTTCTCATAGGTTTGAGTCCAAGGATCGTGCAAGACCTTGGTTCTGTCAAGCACTTAGGCTCTTGGAGTGTCTAGTTTCCTCATAGGTCTGAGTCCGAAAAGCATGCAAGACCATGGTTCTGTCTTGCACTTAGGCTCTTGGAGTGTCTCGTTTCCCTATAGGTTTAAGTCCAAGGACGGTAGAAGGACTTGGTTCTATCTAGCACATAGGCATTTTCGAGTGTCTAGTTTTCTCATAGGTTTGAGTCCGAGGATCGTGCAAGACCTTGGTTCTGTCAAGCACTTAGGCTCTTGAGGTGTCTAGTTTCCCCGTAGGTTTAAGTCCAAGGACGGTGCAAGGCCTTGGTTCTGTCTAGCACTTAGGCTTTCTGGAGTGTCTAGTATTCTCATAGGTTTGAGTCCGAGGACCGTGCAAGGCCTTGGTTCTGTCAAGCACTTAGGCTGTTGGAGTGTCTACTTTCCCATAGGTTTTAGTCCGTAGACCATGCAAGACCTTGGTTCTGTCTACCAGTTAGACTCTTGGAGTGTCTAGTTTCCTCATAGGTCTGAGTCCGAAAACCATGCAAGACCATGGTTCTGTCTTGCACTTAGGCTCTTGGAGTGTCTCGTTTCCCTATAGGTTTAAGTCCAAGGACGGTGCAAGCACTTGGTTCTAACTAGCACTTAGGCTTTTTGGAGTGTCTAGTTTTCTCATAGGTTTGAGTCCGAGGATCGTGCAAGACCTTGGTTCTGTCAAGCACTTAGGCTCTTGGAGTGTCTCGTTTCCCTATAGGTTTAAGTGCAAGGACGGTGCAAGGACTCAGTTCTATCTAGCACTTAGGCTTTTTGGAGTGTCTAGTTTTCTCATAGATTTGAGTCCGAAGATCGTGCACGACCTTGGTTCTGTCAAGCACTTAGGCTCCTGGAGTGTCTACTTTCCCCATAGGTTTAAGTCCAAGGACGGTGCAAGGCCTTAGTTCTGTCTAGCACTTAGGCTTTTTGGAGTGTCTAGTTTTCTCATAGGTTTGACTCTGAGGACCGTGCAAGACCTTGGTTCTGTCTAGTACTTAGACTCATGGAGTGTCTAGTTTCCCTATAGGTTTGAGTCCGAAGACCATGCAAGACCTTGGTTATGTCTAGCTCTTAGACTCTTGGAGTGTCTAGTTTCCCCATAGGTTTGACTCCATGGACCATGCAAGACCTTGGTTCTGTCAAGCACTTACGCACTTGGAGTTTCTAGTTTCCCTATAGGTTTGAGTCTGAGGACCACGCAAGACTTTGCTTCTGTCTAGCACTTGGACTCTTGTATTGTCTAGTTTTCCCATAGGTTTGAATCTGAGGACCATGCAAGACCTTGATTCTGTGTAACACTTAGGCTCTTGGAGTGTGTAGTTTCTCCATAGGTTTGAGTCCGAGGACCATGCAAGACCATGGTTCTATCTAACACCTCAGGCTTTGTGGAGTGTCTAGTTTCCCCTTAGTTTTAAGTCCGAGGACTATGCAAGACATTGGTTCTGTCTAATACTTAGGCTCTTGGAGTGTCTAGTTTCCCCATAGGTTTGATTCCAAGGACCGTGCAAGACCTTGGTTCTGTCAAGCACTTATGCTCTTGGAGTGTTTAGTTTCCCTATAGGTTTAAGTCCAAGGACGGTGCAAGGCCTTTGTTCTGTCTGGCACTTAGGCTTTTTGGAGTGTCTAGTTTTCTCATAGGTTTGAGTCCGAGAACCATGCAAGGCCTTTGTTCTGTCTAGTACTTAGGCTCTTGGAGTGTCTAGTTTCCCCATAGGTTTGAGTCTGTAGACCATGCAAGACCTTGGTTATGCAAGACCTTAGTTATGCAAGACCTTAGTTATGTCTATTTTCCCCATAGGATCTTGAAGTGTGTAGTTTCCCCATAGGTTTGAGTTCGAGGACCACGCAAACCTTTGGTTCTGTCTAGCATTTAGGCTCTTGGAATGTCTTGCTTCCCTATAGGATTGACTCGGAGAGCTATGCAAGACCTTGGTTCTATCTAGCACTTGTGCTCTTGAAGTGTCTGGCTTCCCCATACGTTTGACTCCAAGAACCGTGCAAGACCTTGGTTCTGTCTTGCACTTAGGAACTTGGAGTGTCTGGTTTCCCCATCGGTTTGAGTCCGAGAACTATGGAAGACCTTGGTTCTTTCTAGCACTTGGGCTCTCGGAGTGTCTAGTTTCCCCATAGGTTTGAGTTTGGGGAATGTAAGAACTTGGTTTTGTCTAGTACTTAGACTCTTAGAGTTTCTAGTTTCCCATAGGTTTGAGTCCGAAGACCATGCAAGACCTTGGTTCTGTCTAGCACTTAGGGTCTTGGAGTGTCTAGTTTCCCCATAGGTTTGATTCTGAGGACCATGCAGGACCTTGGTTCTGTCTTGCACTTAGGCTCTTGGAGTGTCTAGCTTGCCTATAGGTTTGACTCCGAGATCTATGCAAGACCTTTGTTCTATCTAGTACTTGTGCTCTTGGAGTGTCTAGCTTCCCCATAGGTTTGACTCCAAGGACCATGCAAGACCTTGGTTCTGACTAGCACTTAGGTACTTGGAGTGTGTAGTTTCCCCATCAGTTTGACTCCGAGGACCATGGAAGACCTTGGTTCTTTGTAGCACTTTATGCTTTTTGGAGTGTCTAGTTTCCCCATAGTTTGATTCCTAGGACCAAGCCAGACCTTGGTTCTGTCCAACACTTAGGCTTTTAGAATGTCTAGCTTCCTTATAGGTTTGACACCGAGAGTTATGCAAGACCTTGGTTCTATCTAGCACTTGGGCTCTTGGAGTGTCTAGTTTCCCCATAGATTTGAGTTCGAGGACCCTGCAGGACCTTGGTTCTATCTAACACTTTATCTTTTTGTAGTGTTCAGTTTCCCCATCGGTTTGATTCCGAGGACCATGCCAGACCTTCGTTCTATCCAACACTTAGGCTCTTGGAGTGTCTAGATTCCCCATAGATTTAAGTCCAACGATGGTGCAAGGCCTTGGTTCTGTCTAGCACTGAGGCTTTTTGGAGTGTCTAGCTATGTCATAGGTTTGAGTCCGAGGACCATGCAAGGCCTTGGTTCTGTCAAGCACTTACGCTCTTGGAGTGTCTAGTTTACCCATTGGTTTGAGTCCGAAGACCATGAAAGACGTTGGTTATGTCTAGCACTTAGACTCTTAGAGTGTCTAGTTTTCTCATAGCTTTGATTTCGAGGTCCATGCAAGACCTTGGTTCTGTCTAGTACTTAGACTCTAGGAGTGTCTAGTTTCCCCATAGGTTTGAGTCCGAAGACCACGCAAGACCTTGGTTATGTCTAGCAATTAGACTCTTGGAGTGTCTAGTTTCCCCATTGGTTTGATTTCGAGGACCATGCAAGACCTTGGTTCTGTCTTGCACTTAGGCTTTTGGAGTGTCTAGCTTCCCTATAGGTTTGACTCCGAGAGCTATGCAAGACCTTTGTTCTATCTAGCACTTGTGCTCTAGGAGTGTCTAGCTTCCGCATAGGTTTAACTCCAAGAACCATGCAAGACCTTGGTTCTGACTAGCACTTAGGTACTTGGAGTGTCTAGTTTCCCCATCGGTTTGACTCAGAGGACCATGGAAGACCTTGGTTCTTTCTAGCACTTTATGCTTTTTGGAGTGTCTAGTTTCCCCACAGGTTTGATTCCGAGGACCAAGCCAGACCTTGGTTCTGTCCAACACTTAGGCTCTTAGAGTGTCTAGCTTCCCTATAGGTTTGACTCCGAGAGTTATGCAAGTACTTGGTTCTGTCAAGCACTTGGGCTCTTGGAGTGTCTAGTTTCCCCATAGGTTTGAGTTCGAGGACCCTGCAAGACCTTGGTTCTATCTAGCACTTTATGCTTTTTGTAGTGTTCAGTTTCCCCATAGGTTTGATTCCGAGGACCATGCCAGACCTTCGTTCTATCCAACACTTCGGCTCTTGAAGTGTCTAAATTCCCCATAGATTTAAGTCCAAGGACGGTGCAAGGCCTTGGTTCTGTCTAGCACTTAGGCTTTTTGGAGTGTCTAGCTATGTCATAAGTTTGAGTCCGAGGACCATGCAAGGCCTTGGTTCTGTCAAGCACTTACGCTCTTGGAGTGTCTAGTTTCCCCATTGGTTTGAGTCCGAAGACCATGAAAGACGTTGGTTCTGTCTAGTACTTAGACTCTTGGAGTGTCTAGTTTCCCCATAGGTTTGAGTCCGAAGACCACGCAAGACCTTGGTTATGTCTACCAATTACACTCTTGGAGTGTCTAGTTTTCTCATAGGTTTGAGTCCACGGACCGTGCAAGACCTTGGTTCTATCAAGCACTTAGGCTCTTGGGGTGTCTAGTTTCCCCATTGGTTTAAGTCCAAGGACGGTGCAAGGCCTCGGTTCTGTCTAGCACTTAGGCTTTTTGGAGTGTCTAGTTTTCTCATAGGTTTGAGTCCGAGTACCATGCAAGACCTTAGTTCTATCTAGTACTTAGACTCTTGGAGTATCTAGTTTCCCTATAGATTTAAGTCCAAGGACGGTGCAAGGCCTTGGTTCTGTCTAGCACTTAGGCTTTTTGAAGTGTCTAGCTATGTCATAGGTTTAAGTCCGAGGACCATGCAAGGCCTTGGTTCTGTCAAGCACTTACGCTCTTGGAGTGTCTAGTTTACCCATTGGTTTGAGTCCAAAGACCATGAAAGACATTGGTTATGTCTAGCACTTAGACTCTTGGAGAGTCTAGTTTTCTCATAGGTTTGATTTTGAGGACCATGCAAGACCTTGGTTCTGTCTAGTACTTAGACTCTTGGAGTGTCTAGTTTCCCTATAGGTTTGAGTCCGAAGACCACGCAAGACCTTGGTTATGTCTAGCAATTAGACTCTTGGGGTGTCTAGTTTCCCCATTGGTTTGATTCCGAGGACCATGCAAGACCTTGGTTCTGTCTTGCACTTAGGCTCTTGGAGTGTCTAGCTTCCCTATAGGTTTGACTCCGAGAGCTATGCAAGACCTTTGTTCTATCTAGCACTTGTGCTCTTGGAGTGTCTACCTTCCCCATAGGTTTGACTCCAAGAACCATGCAAGACCTTGGTTCTGACTAGCACTTAGGTACTTGGAGTGTGTAGTTTCCCCATCGGTTTGACTCCGAGGACCATGGAAGACCTTGGTTCTTTCTAGCACTTTATGCTTTTTGGAGTGTCTAGTTTCCCCACAGGTTTGATTCCGAGGACCAAGCCAGACCTTGGTTCTGTCCAACACTTAGGCTCTTAGAGTGTCTAGCTTCCCTATAGGTTTGACTCCGAGAGTTATGCAAGTCCTTAGTTCTGTCTAGCACTTGGGCTCTTGGAGTGTCTAGTTTCCCCATAGGTTTAAGTTCGAGGACCCCGCAAGACCTTGGTTCTATCTAACACTTTATGCTTTTTGTAGTGTTCAGTTTCCCCATAGGTTTGATTCCGAGGACCATGCCAGACCTTCGTTCTATCCAACATTTAGGCTCTTGGAGTGTCTAGATTCCCCATAGATTTAAGTCCAAGGACGGTGCAAAGCCTTGATTCTGTCTAGCACTTAGGCTTTTTGGAGTGTCTAGCTATGTCATAAGTTTGAGTCCGAGGACCATGCAAGGCCTTGGTTCTGTCAAGCACTTACGCTCTTGGAGTGTCTAGTTTCCGCATTGGTTTGAGTCTGAAGACCATGAAACACGTTGGTTCTGTCTAGTACTTAGACTCTTGGAGTGTCTAGTTTCCCCATAGGTTTGAGTCCGAAGACCACACAAGACCTTGGTTATGTCTACCAAATAGACTCTTGGAGTGTCTAGTTTACTCATAGGTTTGAGTCCACGGACCGTGCAAGACCTTGGTTCTGTCAAGCACTTAAGCTCTTGGAGTGTCTAGTTTCCCCATTGGTTTAAGTCCAAGGACGGTGCAAGGCCTTGGTTCTGTCTAGCACTTAGGCTTTTTGGAGTGTCTAGTGTTCTCATAGGTTTGAGTCCGAGTACCATGCAAGACCATGGTTCTATCTAGTACTTAGACTCTTGGAGTGTCTAGTTTCCCTATAGGTTTGAATCCGAAGACCATACAAGACCTTGGTTATGTCTAGCACTTAGGCTCTCGGAGTGCCTAGTTTCCCCATTGGATTGAGTTCGAGGACCCTGCAAGACCTTGGTTCTATCTAACGCTTTATGCTTTTTGGAGTGTCTAGTTTCCTCATTGATTCGATTCCGAGGACCACGCCAGACATTGGTTCTGTCCAACACTTCGGCTCTTTGAGTGTCTAGTTTCCCCGTAGGCTTCAGTCTAAGGACGGTGCAAGGCCTTGGTTCTATATAGTACTTAGGCTCTTGGAGTGTCAGGTTTCCCATAGATTTGTGTTCGACGGCCAAGCATGACCTCGATTCTGTCTAGCCCATAGGCTCTTGGAGTGTCAGGCTTTCCTATAGGTTTGACTCCGAGAACTATGCAAGACCTTGGTTCTATCTAGCACTTGTGCTCTTGGAGTGTGTAGCTTCCCCATAGGTTTAACTTCAAGAACCATGCAAGACCTTAGTTCTGTCTAGCACTTAGGATCTTGGAGTGTCTAGCTTCCCTATAGGTTTAACTACGAGAACTATGCAAGACCTTGGTTCTCTCTAGCACCTGTGCTCTTGGAGTGTCTAGCTTCCCCACAAGTTTGACTTCGAGAAGTATGCGAGACCTTGGATCTATCTAGCACTTGTGCTCTTGGAGTGTCTAGCTTCCCCATAGGTTTGACTCCAAGAACAATGCTAGGCCTTGGTTTTGTCTAGCAGTTCGGAACTTGGAGTGTCTAGTTTCCCCATAGGTTTGTGTTCGAGGACCATGGAAAACCTTGGTTCTATCTAGCACGCAGGCCCTCGGAGTGTCTAGTTTCCCCATAGCTTTGAGTTCGAGGACCATGCAAGACTTTCGTTCTATCCAACACTTTTTGCTTTTTGGAATGTCTAGTTTCCCCATGGGTTTGAGTCCGGAGACCATGTAAGACCTTGGTTCTGTCCAGTACTTAGGCTCTTGGAGTGTCTAGTTTCCCCATAGGTTTGATTCCGAGGACCATGCAAGACCTTGGTTCTGTCTAGTACTTAGACTCTTAGAGAGTCTAGTTTCCCCATAGGTTTGAGACCGAAGACCATGCACGACCTTGGTTCTCTCTAGCACTTAAGCTCTTGGAGTGTCTAGCTTCCCCACAGGTTTGACTCCAAGAACTATGCAAGACCTTGGTTCTATCTAGCACTTGTGCTCTTGGATTGTTTAGCTTCCCCATAGGTTTGTAAGTAAGAACCACGCAAGACCTTGGTTTTGTCTAGTACTTAAGTACTTGGAGTGTCTAGTTTCCCCATAGGTTTGAGTCCGAAGACCATGGAAGACCTTGGTTCTTTCTAGCTCTTAGACTCTTGGAGTGTCTAGTTTCCCCGTAGGTTTGAGACCGAGGACCATGCAAGACCTTAGTTCTAACTAGCACCTACGCACTTGGAGTTTAAAGTTTCCCTATAGGTTTGAGTCTGAGGACCATGGAAGACTTTGCTTCTGTCTAGCACTAGGACTCTTGGAGTGTCTAGTTTTCCCATAGGTTTGAGTTCAAGGACCATGCAAGACGTAGGTTCTGTCTAACACTTAGGCTCTTGGACTGTCTAATTTCCCCAAAGGTTTGAGTCCGAGGACCATGCAAGACCTTGGTTCTGTCTAGCACTTAAGCTCTTGGAATGTCTAGCTTCCATATCGGTTTCACTACGAGAGCTATGCAAGACCTTGGTTCTATCTAGCACTTGTGCTCTTGAAGTGTCCGGCTTCCCCATAGGTTTGACTCCAAGAACCATGCAAGACCTTGGTTCTGTCTAGCACTTAGGAACTTGGAGTTTCTAGTTTCCCCATCGGTTTGAGTCCAAGGACCATGGAAGACCTTGGTTCTTTCTTGCACTTGGGCTCTTGGAGTGTCTAGTTTCCCTATAGGTTTGAGTTCGAGGACCATGCAAGACCTTGGTTCTGTCTAGTACTTAGACTCTTGGAGTGTCTAGTTTCCCCATAGGTTTGAGTCCGTAAACCATGCAAGACCTTGGTTCTGTTTTGCACTTAGGCTCTTCGAATGTCTAGTTTCCCCACAGGTTTGACTCCGAGGACCATGCAAGACCTTGGTTCTATCTAGTACTTAGACTCTTGGAGTGTCTACTTTTCCCATAGGTTTGAGTCCGAGGACCATGCAAGAAGTTGGGTCTGTCTAACACTTAGGCTCTTGGAGTGTCTAATTTCCCCATAGGTTTGAGTCCGAGGACCATGCAAGACCTTGGTTCTGTCTAGCACTTAGGCTCTTGGAGTGTCTAGTTTTCCCACAAGTTTGAGTCCGAGGACCATGCAAGGCCTTGGTTCTATCGAACACTTAGGCTCCTAGAGTGTCTAGTTTCCCCATAGGTTTGAGTCTAAGGAGCATGCTAGTCCTTGGTTCTGTCTAGCACTTTGGCTTTTTGGAGTGTCTAGTTTTTTTATAGGTTTTAGTCCGACGACCATGCAAGACCTTGGTTCTGACAAGCAATTGGAATCTTGAAGTGTGTAGTTTCCCATAGGTTTGAGTTTGAGGACCACACAAGACCTTAGTTCTATCTAGCATTTAGGCAATTGGAGTGTCTGGTTTCCCAATAGGTTTTAGTTCGAGGAACATGCACGACCTTAGTTCTGTCTAGTACATAGGCTCTTGGAATGTCTTGCTTCCATTTCGGTTTCACTCCGAGAGCTATGCAAGACCTTGGTTCTATCTAGCACTTGTGCTCTTGAAGTGTCCGGCTTCCCCATAGGTTTGACTCCAAGAACCATGCAAGACCTTGGTTCTGTCTAGCACTTAGGAACTTGGAGTGTTTAGTTTCCCCATCGTTTTGAGTCCAAGGACCATGGAAGACCTTGGTTCTTTCTTGCACTTGGGCTCATGGAGTGTCTAGTTTCCCTATAGGTTTGAGTTCGAGGACCATGAAAGAGCTTGGTTCTGTCTAGTACTTAGACTCTTGGAGTGTCTAGTTTCCCCATAGGTTTGAGTTCGAGGACCATGCAAGAGCTTGGTTCTGTCTTGCACTTAGGCTCTTCGAGTGTCTAGTTTCCCCACGAGTTTGACTCCGAGGACCATGCAAGACCTTGGTTCTATCTAGCACTTAGACTCTTGGAGTGTCTACTTTTCCCATAGGTTTGAGTCCGAGGACCATGCAAGACCTTGGTTCTGTCTAGCACTTAGGCTCTTGGAGTGTCTAGTTTTCCCATAGGTTTGAGTCCGAGGACCATGCAAGGCCTTGGTTCTATCGAACGCTTAGGCTCCTAGAGTGTCTAGTTTCCCCATAGGTTTGAGTCCAAGGAGCATGCTAGTCCTTGGTTCTGTCTAGCACTTTGGCTTTTTGGAGTGTCTAGTTTTCTTATAGGTTTGAGTCCAACGACCATGCAAGACCTTGGTTCTGACAAGCAATTAGGATCTTGAAGTGTGTAGTTTCCCCACAGGTTTGAGTTCGAGGACCACGCAAGACCTTGGTTCTATCTATCATTTAGGCTATTGGAGTGTCTGGTTTCCCCATAGGTTTTAGTTCGAGGACCATGCAAGGCCTTGGTTCTGTCTAGCACATAGGCTCTTGGAATGTCTAGCTTCCCTATTGGTTTCACTCCGAGAGCTATGCAAGACCATGGTTCTATCGAGCACTTGTGCTCTTGAAGTGTCTGGCTTCCCCATAGGTTTGACTCCAAGAACCATGCAAGACCTTGGTTCTCTCTAGCACTTAGGAAAGTGGAGTGTCTAGTTTCCCCATCGGTTTGAGTCCGAGGACCACGGAAGACCTTGGTTCTTTCTTGCACTTGGGCTCTTGGAGTGTCTAATTTCCCTATAGGTTTGAGTTCGAGGACCATGCAAGAGCTTGGTTCTGTCTAGTACTTAGACTCATGGAGTGTCTAGTTTCCCCATAGGTTTGAGTCCATAGACCATGCAAGACCTTGGTTCTGTCTAGCACTTAGGCTCTTGGAGTGTCTAGTTTCCCCATAGGTTTGACTCCGAAGACCATGCAAGACCTTGGTTCTATCTAGTACTTAGACTCTTGGAGTGTCTAGTTTCCCCATAGGTTTGAGTCCGTAGACCATGCAAGACCTTGGTTCTCTCTAGCACTTAGGCTCTTGGAGTGTCTAGTTTCCCCATAGGTTTGATTCCGAGCACCATGCAAGACCTTGGTTCTGTCTTGCACTTTGGCTCTTGGAGTGTCTAGCTTCCCTATAGGATTGACTCCGAGAGCTATGCAAGACCTTGGTTCTATCTAGCACTTGTGCACTTAGAGTGTCTAGCTCCCCCAGAGGTTTGACTCCAAGAACCATGCAAGACCTTGGTTCTGTCTAGCACTTAGGTACTTGGAGTGTCTAGTTTCCCCATCGGTTTGAGTCCGTGGACCATGGAAGACCTTGGTTCTTTCTAGCACTCGGGCTCTTGGAATGTCTAGTTTCCCCATAGGTTTGAGTTCGAGGACAATGCAAGACTTTGGTTTTATCTAACACTTTATGCTTTTTGGAGTGTCTAGTTTCCCCATAGGTTTGAGTCCGAGGACCATGGAAAACCTCAGTTCTTTCTAGCACTTGGGCTCTTGGAGTGTCTAGTTTCCCCATAGGTTTGAATTCGAGGACCATGCAAGACCATGGTTCTATCTAACACTTTACGCTTTTTGTTGTGTGCAGTTTCCCCGTAGGTTTGATTCCGAGAACAATGCCAGACCTTGGTTCTATCCAACACTTAGGCTCTTGGAGTGTCTAGTTTCCCCATAGGTTTGAGTCCAAGGACCGTGCTAGTCCTTGGTTCTGTCTAGCACTTTGGCTCTTTAGAGTGTCTAGTTTTCTTATAGGTTTGAGTCCGAGGGCCACACAAGACCTTGGTTCTATCTAGCATTTAGGCTATTGGAATGTCTGGTTTCCCCATAGGTTTTAGTTCGAGGACCATGCAAGACCTTGGTTCTGTCTAGCACATAGGCTCTTGGAATGTCTAGCTTCCCTATCGGTTTCACTCCGAGAGCTATGCAAAACCTTGGTTCTATCTAGCTCTTGTGCTCTTGAAGTGTCTGGCTTCCCCATAGGTTTGACTCCAAGAACCATGCAAGGCCTTGGTTCTGTCTAGCACTTAGGAACTTGGAGTGTCTAGTTTCCCCATCGGTTTGAGTCCGAGGACCATGGAAGACCTTGGTTCTTTCTTGCACTTGGGATCTTGGACTGTCTAGTTTCCCTATAGGTTTGAGTTCGAGGACCGTGCAAAACCTTGGTTCTGTCTATACTTAGACTTTTGGAGTGTCTAGTTTCCCCATAGGTTTGAGCCCGTAGACCATGCAAGACCTTGGTTCTGTCTAGCACTTAGGCTCTTGGAGTGTCCAGTTTCCCCATAGGTTTGACTCTGAGGACCATGCAAGGCTTTGGTTCTATCTAGTACTTAGACTCTTGGAGTGTCTAGTTTCCCCCTAGGTTTGAGTCTGTAGACCATGCAAGACCTTGGTTCTCTCTAGCACTTAGGCTCTTGAAGTGTCTAGTTTCCCCATAGGTTTGATTCCGAGAACCATGCAAGACCTTGGTTCTGTCTTGCACTTTGGGTCTTGGAGTGTCTAGCTTCCCTATAGGTTTGACTCCGAGAGCTATGCAAGACCTTGGTTCTATCTAGCACTTGTTCACTTAGAGTGTCTAGCTCCCCCAGAGGTTTGACTCCAAGAACCATGTAAGACCTTGGTTCTGTCTAGCACTTAGGTACTTGGTGTGTCTAGTTTCCCCATCGGTTTGAGTCCGTGGACCATGGAAGACCTTGGTTCTTTCTAGCACTTGGGCACTTGGAGTGTCTAGTTTCCCCATAGGTTTGAGTTCGACGACCATGCAAGACTTTGGTTCTATCTAGTACTTAGACTCTTTGAGTGTCTAGTTTCCCCATAGGTTTGAGTCCGTAGACCATGCAAGACCTTGGTTCTCTCTAGCACTTAGGCTCTTGGAGTGTCTAGTTTCCCCATAGGTTTGATTCCGAGGACCATGTAAGACCCTGGTTCTGTCTTGCACTTAGGCTCTAGGAGTGTCTAGCTTCCCTATAGGTTTGACTCCGAGAGCTATGCAAGACCTTCGTTCTATCTAGCACTTGTGCTCTTGGAGTGTCTAGCTCCCCCAGAGGTTTGACTCCAAGAACCATGCAAGACCTCGGTTCTGTCTAGCACTTAGGTATCTGGAGTGTCAAATTTCCCCATCAGTTTAAGTCCGAGGACCATGGAAGACCTTGGTTCTTTCTAGCACTTGGGCTCTTGGAGTGTCTAGTTTCCCCATAGGTTTGAGTTCGAGGACCATGCAAGACCTTGGTTCTATCTAACACTTTATGCTTTTTTGAGTGTCTAGTTTCCCCATAGGTTTGAGTCCGAGGACCATGCCAGAACTTGGTTCTGTCCAACACTTAGGCACTTGGAGTGTCTAGTTTACCCATAGGTTTAAGTCCAAGGACGGTGCAAGGCCTTGGTTCTGTCTAGCACATAGGCCTTTTGGAGTGTCTAGTTTCCCCACAGGTTTGATTCCGAGGACCATGCCAGACCATGGTTCTGTCCAACACTTAGGCTCTGGTAGTGTCTAGTTTTCTCATAGGCTTGAGTCCGAGGACCGTGCAAGGCCTTGGTTCTGTCAAGCACTTAGACTCTTGAAGTGTGTTGTTTCCCCATAGGTCTGAATTCGAGGACCATAAAAGACCTTGGTTCTATCTTGCACTTAGGCTCTTGGAGCGTCTGGTTTCCCCATAGTTTTGAGTTCAAGGACCATGCATGACCTTGGTTTTGTCTAGCATTTAGGCTCTTGGAGTGTCTAGTTTCCTCATCGGTTTGAGTCCGAGGACCATGCATGACCTTGGTTCTGTCTAGCACTTAGGCTCTTGGAGTGTCTAGTTTCCTCATAGGTTTGAGTCTGAGGACCATGCATGACCTTGGTTCTGTCTAGCACTTAGGCTCTTGGAGTGTCTAGTTCCCTCGTAGGTTTGAGTCCGAGGACCATGCATGACCTTGGTTCTGCCTAGCATTTAAGCTCTTGGAGTGTCTAGTTTCCCCATAGGTTTGAGTCCGAGGACCGTGCAAGACCTTGGTTCCATTTAACACTCTAGGCTTTTTGGAGTGTCTAGTTTCCCCATAGGTAGGTTTGAGTCCGAGGACCATGTAAGACCGCGGATCTCTCCAGCACTTAGACTCTTGGAGTGTCTAGTTACCTCATAGGTTTGAGTCCGAGGACCATGCACGGCCTTGGTTCTGTCTAGCACTTAGGCTCTTGGAGTATCTAGTTTCCCCATAGGTTTGAGTCCGAAGACCATGCAAGACCCTGGTTCTATCTAGCACTTTAGTCTTTTTGGAGTGTCTAGTTTCCCCGCAGATGTAAATCCGTGGACCACGGAAGACCTTGGCTCTGTCTAGCACTTAAGCTCTTGGAGTGTCTTGTTTCCCATAGCTTTGAGTCCGAGGACCATGCAAGACCTTAGTTCTGTTTAACACTTTAGGCTTTTTGGAGTCTCTAGTTGCCCCATAGGTAGGTTTGAGTTTGAGGACCATGCAAGACCTCGGATCTCTCCAGCACTTAGACTCTTTGAGTGTCTAGTTTTCCCATAGGTTTGATTTCGAGGACCATGCAAGACCTTGGTTCTATCTAGTACTTAGACTCTTGGAGTGTCTAGTTTCCCCATAGGTTTGAGTTCGAGGACCATGCAAGACCTTGGTTGTATCTAACACTTTATGCTTTTTGGAGTGTCTAGTTTCCCCATAGGTTTGAGTCCGAGGACCATGCAAGACGTTGGTTCTGTCTAACACTTAGGCTCTTGGAGTGTCTAATTTCCCTATAGGTTTGAGTCCGAGGACCATACAAGACCTTGGTTCTGTCTAGCACTTAGGCTCTTAGAGTGTCTAGTTTTCCCATAGGTTTGAGTCCGAGGACCATGCAAGACCTTGGTCCTATCGAACACTTAGGCTCTTGGACTGTCTAGTTTCCCCATAGGTTTGAGTCCAAGGACCGTGCTAGTCCTTGGTTCTGTCTAGCACTTTGGCTTTTTGGAGTGTCTAGTTTTCTTATAGGTTTGAGTCCGACGACCATGCATGACCTTGGTTCTGACCAGCAATTAGGATCTTGAAGTGTGTAGTTTCCCCATAGGTTTGAGTTCGAGGACCACGCAAGACCTTGGTTCTATCTAGCATTTAGGCTATTGGAGTGTCTGGTTTCCCCATAGGTTTTAGTTCGAGGACCATGCAAGACTCTGTCTAGCACATAGGCTCTTGGAATGTCTAGCTTCCCTATCGGTTTCACTCCGAGAGCTATGCAAGACCTTGGTTCTATCTAGCACTTGTGCTCTTGAAGTGTCTGGCTTCCCCATAGGTTTGACTCCAAGAACCACGCAAGACCTTGGTTCTGTCTAGCACTAAGGAACTTAGAGTGTCTAGTTTCCCCATCGGTTTGAGTCCGAGGACCATGGAATACCTTGGTTCTTTCTTGCACTTGGGCTCATGGAGTGTCTAGTTTCCCTATAGGTTTGAGTTCGAGGACCTTGCAAGACCTTGGTTCTGTCTAGTACTTAGACTCTTGGTGTGTCTAGTTTCCCCATAGGTTTGAGTCCGTAGACCATGCAAGACGTTGGTTCTGTCTAACACTTAGGATCTTGGAGTGTCTAGTTTCCCCATAGGTTTGACTTCGAGGACCATGCAAGACCTTGGTTCTGTCTAGCACTTAGGAACTTGGAGTGTCTAGTTTCCCCATCGGTTTGAGTCCGAGGACCATGGAAGACCTTGATTCTTTCTTGCACATGGGCTCTTAGATTGTCTGGTTTCCCAATAGGTTTAAGTTCGAGGACCGTGCAAGACCTTGGTTCTGTCTATACTTAGACTTTTGGAGTGTCTAGTTTCCCCATAGGTTTGAGTCCGTAGACCATGCAAGACCTCGGTTCTGTCTAGCACTTAGGCTCTTGGAGTGTCCAGTTTCCCCATAGGTTTGCTCTAAGGACCATGCAAGGCCTTGGTTCTATCTAGTACTTAGAATCTTGGAGTGTCTAGTTTCCCCATAGGTTTGAGTCCGTAGACCATGCAAGACCTTGGTTCTCTCTAGCACCTAGGCTCTTGGAGTGTCCAGTTTCCCTATAGGTTTGATTCCGAGAACCATGCAAGACCTTGGTTTTGTCTTGCACTTTGGGTCTTGGAGTGTCTAGCTTCCCTATAGGTTTGACTCTGAGAGCTATGCAAGACCTTGGTTCTATCTAGCACTTGTGCACTTAGAGTATCTAGCTCCCCCAGAGGTTTGACTCCAAGAAACATGCAAGACCTTGGTTCTGTCTAGCACTTAGGTACTTGGAGTGTCTAGTTTCCCCATCGGTTTGAGTCCGAGGACCATGGAAGACCTTGATTCTTTCAAGCACTTGGGCTCTTGGAGTGTCTAGTTTCCCCATAGGTTTGAGTTCGAGGACCATGCAAGACCTTGGTTCTATCTAACACTTTATGCTTTTTTGAGTGTCTAGTTTCCCCATAGGTTTGAGTCCGAGGACCATGCCAGAACTTGGTTCTGTCCTACACTTAGGCACTTAGAGTGTCTAGTTTCCCCATAGGTTTAAGTCCAAGGACGGTGCAAGGCCTTGGTTCTGTCTAGCACATAGGCCTTTTGGAGTGTCTAGTTTCCCCACAGGTTTGATTCCGAGGACCATGCCAGACCATGGTTCTGTCCAACACTTAGGCTCTAGGAGTGTCTAGTTTTCTCATAGGTTTGAGTCCGAAGACCGTGCAAGGCCTTGGTTCTGTCAAGCACTTAGGATCTTGAAGTGTGTTGTTTCCCCATAGGTCTGAGTTCGAGGACCATAAAAGACCTTGGTTCTATCTTGCACTTAGGCTCTTGGAAAGTCTGGTTTCCACATAGTTTTGAGTTCAAGGACCATGCACGACCTTGGTTTTGTCTAGCACTTAGGCTCTTGGAGTGTCTAGTTTCCTCATAGGTTTGAGTCCGAGGACCATGCATGACCATGGTTTTGTCTAGCACTTAGGCTCTTGGAGTGTCTAGTTTCCTCATAGGTTTGAGTTCGAGGACCATGCATGACCTCGGTTCTGTCTAGCACTTAGGCTCTTGGAGTGTCTAGTTCCCTCGTAGGTTTGAGTCCGAGGACCATGCATGACCTTGGTTCTGTCTAGCAATTAGGCTCTTGGAGTGTCTAGTTTCGCCATAGGTTTGAGTCCGAGGACCGTGCAAGACCTTGGTTCTATTTAACACTTTAGGCTTTTTGGAGTGTCTAGTTTCCCCATAGGTAGGTTTGAGTGCGAGGACCATGTAAGACCTCGGATCTCTCCAGCACTTAGACTCTTGGAGTGTCTAGTTACCTCATAGGTTTGAGTCCGAGGACCATGCACGGCGTCGGTTCTGTCTAGCACTTAGGCTCTTGGAGTATCTAGTTTCCCTATAGGTTTGAGTCCGAAGACCATGCAAGACCCTGGTTCTATCTAGCACTTTAGTCTTTTTGGAGTGTCTAGTTTCCCCGCAGGTGTAAATCCGTGGACCACGGAAGACCTTGGCTCTGTCTAGCACTTAAGCTCTTGGAGTGTCTAGTTTCCCATAGCTTTGAGTCCGAGGACCATGCAAGACCTTAGTTCTGTTTAACACTTTAGGCTTTTTGGAGTCTCTAGTTGCCCCATAGGTAGGTTTGAGTCTGAGGAACATGCAAGACCTCGGATCTCTCCAGCACTTAGACTCTTGGAGTGTCTAGTTTTCCCATAGGTTTGATTTCGAGGACCATGCAAGACCTTTTTTCTATCTAGTACTTAGACTCTTGGAGTGTCTAGTTTCCCCATAGGTTTGAGTTCGAGGACCATGCAAGACCTTGGTTGTATCTAACACTTTATGCATTTTGGAGTGTCTAGTTTCCCCATAGGTTTGAGTCCGAGGACCATGCAAGACGTTGGTTCTGTCTAACACTTAGGCTCTAGGAGTGTCTAATTTCCCTATAGGTTTGTGTCCGAGGACCATGCAAGACCTTGGTTCTATCGAACACTTAGGCTCTTGGAGTGTCTAGTTTTCCCATAGGTTTGAGTCCGAGGACCACGCAAGACCTTGGTTCTATCGAACACTTAGGCTCTTGGAGTGTCTAGTTTCCCCATAGGTTTGAGTCCAAGGACCGTGCTAGTCCTTGGTTCTGTCTAGCACTTTGGCTTTTTGGAGTGTCTAGTTTTCTTATAGGTTTGAGTCCGACGACCATGCAAGACCTTGGTTCTGACCAGCAATTAGGATCTTGAAGTGTGTAGTTTCCCCATAGGTTTGAGTTCGAGGACCACGCAGGACCTTGGTTCTATCTAGCATTTAGGCTATTGGAGTGTCTGGTTTCCCCATAGGTTTTAGTTCGAGGACCATGCAAGACTCTGTCTAGCACATAGGCTCTTGGAATGTCTAGCTTCCCTATCGGTTTCACTCCGAGAGCTATGCAAGACCTTGGTTCTATCTAGCACTTGTGCTCTTGAAGTGTCTGGCTTCCCCATAGGTTTGACTCTAAGAACCATGCAAGACCTTGGTTCTGTCTAGCACTAAGGAACTTGGAGTGTCTAGTTTCCCCATCGGTTTGAGTCGGAGGACCATGGAAGACCTTGGTTCTTTCTTGCACTTGGGCTCTTGGAGTGTCTAGTTTCCCTATAGGTTTGAGTTCGAGGATCTTGCAAGACCTTGGTTCTGTCTAGTACTTAGACTCTTGGTGTGTCTAGTTTCCCTAAAGGTTTGAGTCCATAGACCATGCAAGACCTTGGTTCTGTCTAGCACTTAGGCTCTTGGAGTGTCTAGTTTCCCCATAGGTTTGACTCCGAGGACCATGCAAGACCTTGGTTCTGTCTAGCACTTAGGAACTTGGAGTGTCTAGTTTCCCCATCGGTTTGAGTCCGAGCACCATGGAAGACCTTGGTTCTTTCTTGCACTTGGGCTCTTGGAGTGTCTAGTTTCCCTATAGGTTTGAGTTCGAGGACCGTGCAAGACCTTGGTTCTGTCTATACTTGGACTTTTGAATTATCTCTTTTCCCCATAGGTTTGAGTCCGTAGACCATGCAAGACCTTGGTTCTGTCTAGCACTTAGGCTCTTGGAGTGTCCAGTTTCCCCATAGGTTTGACTCTGAGGACCATGCAAGGCCTTGGTTCTATCTAGTACTTAGACTCTTGGAGTGTCTAGTTTCCCCATAGGTTTGAGTCCGTAGACCATGCAAGACCTTGGTTCTCTCTAGCACTTAGGCTCTTGGAGTGTCTAGTTTTCACGTAGGTTTGATTCCGAGAACCATGCAAGACCTTGGTTCTGTCTTGCACTTTGGGTCTTGGATTGTCTAGCTTCGCTATAGGTTTGACTCTGAGAGCTATGCAAGACCTTGGTTCTATCTAGCACTTGTGCACTTAGAGTGTCTAGCTCCCCCAGAGGTTTGACTCCAAGAACCATGCAAGACCTTGGTTCTGTCTAGCACTTAGGTACTTGGAGTGTCTAGTTTCCCCATCGGTTTGAGTCCGAGGACCATGGAAGACCTTAGTTCTTTCTAGCACTTGGGCTCTTGGAGTGTCTAGTTTCCCTATAGGTTTGAGTTCGAGGACCATGCAAGACCTTGGTTCTATCTAGTACTTAGACTCTTGGAGTGTCTAGTTTTCCCATAGGTTTGAGTCCGTAGACCAGGCAAGACCTTGGTTCTCTCTAGCACTTAGGCTATTGGAGTCTCTAGTTTCCCCATACGTTTGATTCCGAGGACCATGTAAGACCCTGGTTCTGTCTTGCACTTAGGCTCTTGGAGTGTCTAGCTTCCCTATAGGTTTGACTACGAGAGCTATGCAAGACCTTGGTTCTATCTAGCACTTATGCTCTTGGAGTGTCTAGCTCCCCCAGAGGTTTGACTCCAAGAACCATGCAAGACCTCGGTTCTGTCTAGCACTTAGGTACCTGGAGTGTCTAGTTTCCCCATCAGTTTGAGTCCGAGGACTATGGAAGACCTTGGTTCTTTCTAGCACTTGGGCTCTTGGAGTGTCTAGTTTCCCCATAGGTTTGAGTTCGGGGACCATGCAAGACCTTGGTTCTATCTAACACTTTATGCTTTTTTGAGTGTCTAGTTTCCCCATAGGTTTGAGTCCGAGGACCATGCCAGAACTTGGTTCTGTCCAACACTTAGGCACTTGGAGTGTCTAGTTTCCCCATAGGTTTGAGTCCGAGGACCGTGCAAGGCCTTGGTTCTGTCAAGCACTTAGGCTCTTGAAGTGTGTTGTTTCCCCATAGGTCTGAGTTCGAGGACCATAAAAAACCTTGGTTCGATCTTGCACTTAGGCTCTTGGAGCGTCTGGTTTCCCCATAGTTTTGAGTTCAAGGACCATGCTTGACCTTGGTTGTGTCTAGCACTTAGGCTCTTGGAGTGTCTAGTTTCCCCATAGGTTTGACTCCGAGGACCGTGCAAGACCTTGGTTCTGTCTAGCACTTAGGAACTTGGAGTGTCTAGTTACCCCATCGGTTTGAGTCCGAGAACCATGGAAGACCTTGGTTCTTTCTTGCACTTGGGCTCTTGGAGTGTCTAGTTTCCCTATAGGTTTGAGTTCGAGGACCGTGCAAGACCTTAGTTCTGTCTATACTTAGACTTTTGGAGTGTCTAGTTTCCCCATAGGTTTGAGTCCGTAGACCATGCAAGACCTTGGTTCTGTCCAACACTTAGGCACTTGGAGTGTCTAGTTTCCCCATAGGTTTAAGTCCAAGGACGGTGCAAGGCCTTGGGTCTGTCTAGCACATAGGCCTTTTGGAGTGTCTAGTTTCCCCACAGGTTTGATTCCGAGGACCATGCCAGACCATGGTTCTGTCTAACACTTAGGCTCTGGGAGTGTCTAGTTTTCTCATAAGTTTGAGTCCGAGGACCGTGCAAGGCCTTGGTTCTGTCAAGCACTTAGGCTCTTGAAGTGTGTTGTTTCCCCATAGGTCTGAGTTCGAGGACCATAAAAGACCTTGGTTCTATCTTGCACTTAGGCTCTTGGAGCGTCTGGTTTCCCCATAGTTTTGAGTTCAAGGACCATGCATGACCTTGGTTTTGTCTAGCACTTAGGCTCTTGGAGTGTCTAGTTTTCTCATAAGTTTGAGTTCGAGGACCGTGCCAGGCCTTGGTTCTGTCAAGCACTTAGGCTCTTGAAGTGTGTTGTTTCCCCATAGGTCTGAGTTCGAGGACCATAAAAGACCTTGGTTCTATCTTGCACTTAGGCTCTTGGAGCGTCTGGTTTCCCCATAGTTTTGAGTTCAAGGACCATGCATGACCTTGGTTTTGTCTAGCACTTAGGCTCTTGGAGTGTCTAGTTTCCTCATAGGTTTGAGTCCGAGGACCATGCATGACCTTGGTTCTGTCTAGCACTTAGGCTCTTGGAGTGTCTAGTTCCCTCGTAGGTTTGAGTCCGAGGACCATGCATGACCTTGGTTCTGTCTAGCATTTAGGCTCTTGGAGTGTCTAGTTTCCCCATAGGTTTGAGTCCGAGGACCGTGCAAGACCTTGGTTCTATTTAACACTTTAGGCTTTTCGGAGTGTCTAGTTTCCCCATTGGTAGGTTTGAGTCCGAGGACCATGTAAGACCTCGGATCTCTCCAGCACTTAGACTCTTGGAGTGTCTAGTTACCTCATAGGTTTGAGTCCGAGGACCATGCATGACCTTGGTTCTGTCTAGCACTTAGGCTCTTGGAGTGTCTAGTTCCCTCGTAGGTTTGAGTCCGAGGACCATGCATGACCTTGGTTCTGTCTAGCATTTAGGCTCTTGGAGTGTCTAGTTTCCCCATAGGTTTGAGTCCGAGGACCGTGCAAGACCTTGGTTCTATTTAACACTTTAGGCTTTTCGGAGTGTCTAGTTTCCCCATTGGTAGGTTTGAGTCCGAGGACCATGTAAGACCTCGGATCTCTCCAGCACTTAGACTCTTGGAGTGTCTAGTTACCTCATAGGTTTGAGTCCGAGGAACATGCACGGCCTTGGTTCTGTCTAGCACTTAGGCTCTTGGAGTATCTAGTTTCCCCATAGGTTTGAGTCCGAAGACCATGCAAGACCTGGTTCTATCTAGCACTTTAGTCTTTTTGGAGTGTCTAGTTT
The DNA here is from genome assembly GCF_001633185.2 of Quercus lobata. Classification (NCBI taxonomy): domain Eukaryota; kingdom Viridiplantae; phylum Streptophyta; class Magnoliopsida; order Fagales; family Fagaceae; genus Quercus; species Quercus lobata. The sequence goes on along the minus strand of NC_044910.1, from coordinate 6,950,954 downwards.
CCCCGCAGGTGTAAATCCGTGGACCACGGAAGACCTTGGCTCTGTCTAGCACTTAAGCTCTTGGAGTGTCTAGTTTCCCATAGCTTTGAGTCCGAGGACCATGCAAGACCTTAGTTCTGTTTAACACTTTAGGCTTTTTGGAGTCTCTAGTTGCCCCATAGGTAGGTTTGAGTCTGAGGACCATGCAAGACCTCGGATCTCTCCAGCACTTAGACTCTTGGAGTGTCTAGTTTTCCCATAGGTTCGATTTCGAGGACCATGCAAGACCTTGGTTCTATCTAGTACTTAAACTCTTGGAGTGTCTAGTTTCCCCATAGGTTTGAGTTCGAGGACCACGCAAGACCTTGGTTGTATCTAACACTTTATGCTTTTTGGAGTGTCTAGTTTCCCCATAGGTTTTAGTCCGAGGACCTTGCAAGACGTTGGTTCTGTCTAACACTTAGGCTCTTGGAGTGTCTAATTTCCCTATAGGTTTGAGTCTGAGGACCATGCAAGACCTTGGTTCTGTCTAGCACTTAGGCTCTTAGAGTGTCTAGTTTTCCCATAGGTTTGAGTCCGAGGACCATGCAAGACCTTAGTTCTATCGAACACTTAGGCTCTTAGATTATCTAGTTTCCCCATAGGTTTGAGTCCAAGGACCGTGCTAGTCCTTGGTTCTGTCTAGCACTTTGGCTTTTTGGAGTGTCTAGTTTTCTTATAGGTTTGAGTCCGACGACCATGCAAGACCTTGGTTCTGACCAGCAATTAGGATCTTGAAGTGTGTAGTTTCCCCATAGGTTTGAGTTCGAGGACCACGCAGGACCTTGGTTCTATCTAGCATTTAGGCTATTGGAGTGTCTGGTTTCCCCATAGGTTTTAGTTCGAGGACCATGCAAGACTCTGTCTAGCACATAGGCTCTTGGAATGTCTAGCTTCCCTATCGGTTTCACTCCGAGAGCTATGCAAGACCTTGGTTCTATCTAGCACTTGTGCTCTTGAAGTGTCTGGCTTCCCCATAGGTTTGACTCCAGGAACCATGCAAGACCTTGGTTCTGTCTAGCACTAAGGAACTTGGATTATCTAGTTTCCCCATCGGTTTGAGTCCGAGGACCATGGAAGACCTTGGTTCTTTCTTGCACTTGGGCTCTTGGAGTGTCTAGTTTCCCTATAGGTTTGAGTTCGAGGACCATGCAAGACCTTGGTTCTGTCTAGTACTTAGACTCTTGGTGTGTCTAGTTTCCCCATAGGTTTGAGTCCGTAGACCATACAAGACCTTGGTTCTGTCTAGCACTTAGGCTCTTGGAGTGTCTAGTTTCCCCATAGGTTTGACTCCGAGGACCATGCAAGACCTTGGTTCTATCTTCCACTTAGGCTCTTGGAGTGTCTGGTTTCCCCATAGTTTTGAGTTCGAGGACCATGCATGAACTTGGTTTTGTCTAGCACTTAGGCTCTTGGAGTGTCTAGTTTCCCCATGGGTTTGATTCCGAGGACCATGCCAGACCGTGGTTCTGTCCAACACTTAGGCTCTTAGAGTGTCTAGTTTCCCCATAGGTTTAAGTCCAAGGATCGTGCAAGGCCTTGGTTCTGTCTCGCACTTAGGCTTTTTAGAGTGTCTAGTTTTCTCATAGGTTTGAGTCCGAGGACCGTGCAAGGCCTTGGTTCTGTCAAGCACTTAGGCTTTTGAAGTGTGTTGTTTCCCTATAAGTCTGAGTTCAAGGACCATAAAAGACCTTGGTTCTATCTTGCACTTAGGCTCTTGGAGTGTCTGGTTTCCCCATAGTTTTGAGTTCGAGGACCATGCATGAACTTGGTTTTGTCTAGCACTTAGGCTCTTGGAGTGTCTAGTTTCCTCATAGGTTTGAGTCCGAGGACCGTGCATGACCTTGGTTCTGTCCAGCATTTAGGCTCTTGGAGTGTCTAGTTTCCCCATAGGTTTGAGTTCGAGGACCGTGCAAGACCTTGGTTCTATTTAACACTTTAGGCTTTTTGGAGTGTCTGGTTTCCCCATAGGTAGGTTTGAGTCCGAGAACCATGCAAGACCTCGGCTCTCTCCAGCACTTAGACTCTTGGAGTGTCTAGTTTCCTCATAGGTTTGAGTCCGAGGACCATGCACGGCCTTGGTTCTGTCTAGCACATAGGCCTTTTGGAGTGTCTAGTTTCCCCACAGGTTTGATTCCGAGGACCATGCCAGACCATGGTTCTGTCCAACACTTAGGCTCTGGGAGTGTCTAGTTTTCTCATAGGTTTGAGTCCGAGGACCGTGCAAGGCCTTGGTTCTGTCAAGCACTTAGGCTCTTGAAGTGTGTTGTTTCCCCATAGGTCTGAGTTCGAGGATCATAAAAAACCTTGGTTCTATCTTGCACTTAGGCTCTTGGAGCGTCTGGTTTCCCCATAGTTTTGAGTTCAAGGACCATGCTTGACCTTGGTTGTGTCTAGCACTTAGGCTCTTGGAGTGTCTAGTTTCCCCATAGGTTTGACTCCGAGGACCGTGCAAGACCTTGGTTCTGTCTAGCACTTAGGAACTTGGAGTGTCTAGTTACCCCATCGGTTTGAGTCCGAGAACCATGGAAGACCTTGGTTCTTTCTTGCACTTGGGCTCTTGGAGTGTCTAGTTTCCCTATAGGTTTGAGTTCGAGGACCGTGCAAGACCTTAGTTCTGTCTATACTTAGACTTTTGGAGTGTCTAGTTTCCCCATAGGTTTGAGTCCGTAGACCATGCAAGACCTTGGTTCTGTCCAACACTTAGGCACTTGGAGTGTCTAGTTTCCCCATAGGTTTAAGTCCAAGGACGGTGCAAGGCCTTGGGTCTGTCTAGCACATAGGCCTTTTGGAGTGTCTAGTTTCCCCACAGGTTTGATTCCGAGGACCATGCCAGACCATGGTTCTGTCTAACACTTAGGCTCTGGGAGTGTCTAGTTTTCTCATAAGTTTGAGTCCGAGGACCGTGCAAGGCCTTGGTTCTGTCAAGCACTTAGGCTCTTGAAGTGTGTTGTTTCCCCATAGGTCTGAGTTCGAGGACCATAAAAGACCTTGGTTCTATCTTGCACTTAGGCTCTTGGAGCGTCTGGTTTCCCCATAGTTTTGAGTTCAAGGACCATGCATGACCTTGGTTTTGTCTAGCACTTAGGCTCTTGGAGTGTCTAGTTTTCTCATAAGTTTGAGTTCGAGGACCGTGCAAGGCCTTGGTTCTGTCAAGCACTTAGGCTCTTGAAGTGTGTTGTTTCCCCATAGGTCTGAGTTCGAGGACCATAAAAGACCTTGGTTCTATCTTGCACTTAGGCTCTTGGAGCGTCTGGTTTCCCCATAGTTTTGAGTTCAAGGAACATGCATGACCTTGGTTTTGTCTAGCACTTAGGCTCTTGGAGTGTCTAGTTTCCTCATAGGTTTGAGTCCGAGGACCATGCATGACCTTGGTTCTGTCTAGCACTTAGGCTCTTGGAGTGTCTAGTTCCCTCGTAGGTTTGAGTCCGAGGACCATGCATGACCTTGGTTCTGTCTAGCATTTAGGCTCTTGGAGTGTCTAGTTTCCCCATAGGTTTGAGTCCGAGGACCGTGCAAGACCTTGGTTCTATTTAACACTTTAGGCTTTTCGGAGTGTCTAGTTTCCCCATTGGTAGGTTTGAGTCCGAGGACCATGTAAGACCTCGGATCTCTCCAGCACTTAGACTCTTGGAGTGTCTAGTTACCTCATAGGTTTGAGTCCGAGGACCATGCATGACCTTGGTTCTGTCTAGCACTTAGGCTCTTGGAGTGTCTAGTTCCCTCGTAGGTTTGAGTCCGAGGACCATGCATGACCTTGGTTCTGTCTAGCATTTAGGCTCTTGGAGTGTCTAGTTTCCCCATTGGTTTGAGTCCGAGGACCGTGCAAGACCTTGGTTCTATTTAACACTTTAGGCTTTTCGGAGTGTCTAGTTTCCCCATTGGTAGGTTTGAGTCCGAGGACCATGTAAGACCTCGGATCTCTCCAGCACTTAGACTCTTGGAGTGTCTAGTTACCTCATAGGTTTGAGTCCGAGGAACATGCACGGCCTTGGTTCTGTCTAGCACTTAGGCTCTTGGAGTATCTAGTTTCCCCATAGGTTTGAGTCCGAAGACCATGCAAGACCTGGTTCTATCTAGCACTTTAGTCTTTTTGGAGTGTCTAGTTTCCCCGCAGGTGTAAATCCGTGGACCACGGAAGACCTTGGCTCTGTCTAGCACTTAAGCTCTTGGAGTGTCTAGTTTCCCATAGCTTTGAGTCCGAGGACCATGCAAGACCTTAGTTCTGTTTAACACTTTAGGCTTTTTGGAGTCTCTAGTTGCCCCATAGGTAGGTTTGAGTCTGAGGACCATGCAAGACCTCGGATCTCTCCAGCACTTAGACTCTTGGAGTGTCTAGTTTTCCCATAGGTTCGATTTCGAGGACCATGCAAGACCTTGGTTCTATCTAGTACTTAAACTCTTGGAGTGTCTAGTTTCCCCATAGGTTTGAGTTCGAGGACCACGCAAGACCTTGGTTGTATCTAACACTTTATGCTTTTTGGAGTGTCTAGTTTCCCCATAGGTTTTAGTCCGAGGACCTTGCAAGACGTTGGTTCTGTCTAACACTTAGGCTCTTGGAGTGTCTAATTTCCCTATAGGTTTGAGTCTGAGGACCATGCAAGACCTTGGTTCTGTCTAGCACTTAGGCTCTTAGAGTGTCTAGTTTTCCCATAGGTTTGAGTCCGAGGACCATGCAAGACCTTAGTTCTATCGAACACTTAGGCTCTTAGATTATCTAGTTTCCCCATAGGTTTGAGTCCAAGGACCGTGCTAGTCCTTGGTTCTGTCTAGCACTTTGGCTTTTTGGAGTGTCTAGTTTTCTTATAGGTTTGAGTCCGACGACCATGCAAGACCTTGGTTCTGACCAGCAATTAGGATCTTGAAGTGTGTAGTTTCCCCATAGGTTTGAGTTCGAGGACCACGCAGGACCTTGGTTCTATCTAGCATTTAGGCTATTGGAGTGTCTGGTTTCCCCATAGGTTTTAGTTCGAGGACCATGCAAGACTCTGTCTAGCACATAGGCTCTTGGAATGTCTAGCTTCCCTATCGGTTTCACTCCGAGAGCTATGCAAGACCTTGGTTCTATCTAGCACTTGTGCTCTTGAAGTGTCTGGCTTCCCCATAGGTTTGACTCCAGGAACCATGCAAGACCTTGGTTCTGTCTAGCACTAAGGAACTTGGATTATCTAGTTTCCCCATCGGTTTGAGTCCGAGGACCATGGAAGACCTTGGTTCTTTCTTGCACTTGGGCTCTTGGAGTGTCTAGTTTCCCTATAGGTTTGAGTTCGAGGACCATGCAAGACCTTGGTTCTGTCTAGTACTTAGACTCTTGGTGTGTCTAGTTTCCCCATAGGTTTGAGTCCGTAGACCATACAAGACCTTGGTTCTGTCTAGCACTTAGGCTCTTGGAGTGTCTAGTTTCCCCATAGGTTTGACTCCGAGGACCATGCAAGACCTTGGTTCTATCTTCCACTTAGGCTCTTGGAGTGTCTGGTTTCCCCATAGTTTTGAGTTCGAGGACCATGCATGAACTTGGTTTTGTCTAGCACTTAGGCTCTTGGAGTGTCTAGTTTCCCCATGGGTTTGATTCCGAGGACCATGCCAGACCGTGGTTCTGTCCAACACTTAGGCTCTTAGAGTGTCTAGTTTCCCCATAGGTTTAAGTCCAAGGATCGTGCAAGGCCTTGGTTCTGTCTCGCACTTAGGCTTTTTAGAGTGTCTAGTTTTCTCATAGGTTTGAGTCCGAGGACCGTGCAAGGCCTTGGTTCTGTCAAGCACTTAGGCTTTTGAAGTGTGTTGTTTCCCTATAAGTCTGAGTTCAAGGACCATAAAAGACCTTGGTTCTATCTTGCACTTAGGCTCTTGGAGTGTCTGGTTTCCCCATAGTTTTGAGTTCGAGGACCATGCATGAACTTGGTTTTGTCTAGCACTTAGGCTCTTGGAGTGTCTAGTTTCCTCATAGGTTTGAGTCCGAGGACCGTGCATGACCTTGGTTCTGTCCAGCATTTAGGCTCTTGGAGTGTCTAGTTTCCCCATAGGTTTGAGTTCGAGGACCGTGCAAGACCTTGGTTCTATTTAACACTTTAGGCTTTTTGGAGTGTCTGGTTTCCCCATAGGTAGGTTTGAGTCCGAGAACCATGCAAGACCTCGGCTCTCTCCAGCACTTAGACTCTTGGAGTGTCTAGTTTCCTCATAGGTTTGAGTCCGAGGACCATGCACGGCCTTGGTTCTGTCTAGCACATAGGCCTTTTGGAGTGTCTAGTTTCCCCACAGGTTTGATTCCGAGGACCATGCCAGACCATGGTTCTGTCCAACACTTAGGCTCTGGGAGTGTCTAGTTTTCTCATAGGTTTGAGTCCGAGGACCGTGCAAGGCCTTGGTTCTGTCAAGCACTTAGGCTCTTGAAGTGTGTTGTTTCCCCATAGGTCTGAGTTCGAGGATCATAAAAAACCTTGGTTCTATCTTGCACTTAGGCTCTTGGAGCGTCTGGTTTCCCCATAGTTTTGAGTTCAAGGACCATGCTTGACCTTGGTTGTGTCTAGCACTTAGGCTCTTGGAGTGTCTAGTTTCCCCATAGGTTTGACTCCGAGGACCGTGCAAGACCTTGGTTCTGTCTAGCACTTAGGAACTTGGAGTGTCTAGTTACCCCATCGGTTTGAGTCCGAGAACCATGGAAGACCTTGGTTCTTTCTTGCACTTGGGCTCTTGGAGTGTCTAGTTTCCCTATAGGTTTGAGTTCGAGGACCGTGCAAGACCTTAGTTCTGTCTATACTTAGACTTTTGGAGTGTCTAGTTTCCCCATAGGTTTGAGTCCGTAGACCATGCAAGACCTTGGTTCTGTCCAACACTTAGGCACTTGGAGTGTCTAGTTTCCCCATAGGTTTAAGTCCAAGGACGGTGCAAGGCCTTGGGTCTGTCTAGCACATAGGCCTTTTGGAGTGTCTAGTTTCCCCACAGGTTTGATTCCGAGGACCATGCCAGACCATGGTTCTGTCTAACACTTAGGCTCTGGGAGTGTCTAGTTTTCTCATAAGTTTGAGTCCGAGGACCGTGCAAGGCCTTGGTTCTGTCAAGCACTTAGGCTCTTGAAGTGTGTTGTTTCCCCATAGGTCTGAGTTCGAGGACCATAAAAGACCTTGGTTCTATCTTGCACTTAGGCTCTTGGAGCGTCTGGTTTCCCCATAGTTTTGAGTTCAAGGACCATGCATGACCTTGGTTTTGTCTAGCACTTAGGCTCTTGGAGTGTCTAGTTTTCTCATAAGTTTGAGTTCGAGGACCGTGCAAGGCCTTGGTTCTGTCAAGCACTTAGGCTCTTGAAGTGTGTTGTTTCCCCATAGGTCTGAGTTCGAGGACCATAAAAGACCTTGGTTCTATCTTGCACTTAGGCTCTTGGAGCGTCTGGTTTCCCCATAGTTTTGAGTTCAAGGAACATGCATGACCTTGGTTTTGTCTAGCACTTAGGCTCTTGGAGTGTCTAGTTTCCTCATAGGTTTGAGTCCGAGGACCATGCATGACCTTGGTTCTGTCTAGCACTTAGGCTCTTGGAGTGTCTAGTTCCCTCGTAGGTTTGAGTCCGAGGACCATGCATGACCTTGGTTCTGTCTAGCATTTAGGCTCTTGGAGTGTCTAGTTTCCCCATAGGTTTGAGTCCGAGGACCGTGCAAGACCTTGGTTCTATTTAACACTTTAGGCTTTTCGGAGTGTCTAGTTTCCCCATTGGTAGGTTTGAGTCCGAGGACCATGTAAGACCTCGGATCTCTCCAGCACTTAGACTCTTGGAGTGTCTAGTTACCTCATAGGTTTGAGTCCGAGGACCATGCATGACCTTGGTTCTGTCTAGCACTTAGGCTCTTGGAGTGTCTAGTTCCCTCGTAGGTTTGAGTCCGAGGACCATGCATGACCTTGGTTCTGTCTAGCATTTAGGCTCTTGGAGTGTCTAGTTTCCCCATAGGTTTGAGTCCGAGGACCGTGCAAGACCTTGGTTCTATTTAACACTTTAGGCTTTTCGGAGTGTCTAGTTTCCCCATTGGTAGGTTTGAGTCCGAGGACCATGTAAGACCTCGGATCTCTCCAGCACTTAGACTCTTGGAGTGTCTAGTTACCTCATAGGTTTGAGTCCGAGGAACATGCACGGCCTTGGTTCTGTCTAGCACTTAGGCTCTTGGAGTATCTAGTTTCCCCATAGGTTTGAGTCCGAAGACCATGCAAGACCTGGTTCTATCTAGCACTTTAGTCTTTTTGGAGTGTCTAGTTTCCCCGCAGGTGTAAATCCGTGGACCACGGAAGACCTTGGCTCTGTCTAGCACTTAAGCTCTTGGAGTGTCTAGTTTCCCATAGCTTTGAGTCCGAGGACCATGCAAGACCTTAGTTCTGTTTAACACTTTAGGCTTTTTGGAGTCTCTAGTTGCCCCATAGGTAGGTTTGAGTCTGAGGACCATGCAAGACCTCGGATCTCTCCAGCACTTAGACTCTTGGAGTGTCTAGTTTTCCCATAGGTTCGATTTCGAGGACCATGCAAGACCTTGGTTCTATCTAGTACTTAAACTCTTGGAGTGTCTAGTTTCCCCATAGGTTTGAGTTCGAGGACCACGCAAGACCTTGGTTGTATCTAACACTTTATGCTTTTTGGAGTGTCTAGTTTCCCCATAGGTTTTAGTCCGAGGACCTTGCAAGACGTTGGTTCTGTCTAACACTTAGGCTCTTGGAGTGTCTAATTTCCCTATAGGTTTGAGTCTGAGGACCATGCAAGACCTTGGTTCTGTCTAGCACTTAGGCTCTTAGAGTGTCTAGTTTTCCCATAGGTTTGAGTCCGAGGACCATGCAAGACCTTAGTTCTATCGAACACTTAGGCTCTTAGATTATCTAGTTTCCCCATAGGTTTGAGTCCAAGGACCGTGCTAGTCCTTGGTTCTGTCTAGCACTTTGGCTTTTTGGAGTGTCTAGTTTTCTTATAGGTTTGAGTCCGACGACCATGCAAGACCTTGGTTCTGACCAGCAATTAGGATCTTGAAGTGTGTAGTTTCCCCATAGGTTTGAGTTCGAGGACCACGCAGGACCTTGGTTCTATCTAGCATTTAGGCTATTGGAGTGTCTGGTTTCCCCATAGGTTTTAGTTCGAGGACCATGCAAGACTCTGTCTAGCACATAGGCTCTTGGAATGTCTAGCTTCCCTATCGGTTTCACTCCGAGAGCTATGCAAGACCTTGGTTCTATCTAGCACTTGTGCTCTTGAAGTGTCTGGCTTCCCCATAGGTTTGACTCCAGGAACCATGCAAGACCTTGGTTCTGTCTAGCACTAAGGAACTTGGATTATCTAGTTTCCCCATCGGTTTGAGTCCGAGGACCATGGAAGACCTTGGTTCTTTCTTGCACTTGGGCTCTTGGAGTGTCTAGTTTCCCTATAGGTTTGAGTTCGAGGACCATGCAAGACCTTGGTTCTGTCTAGTACTTAGACTCTTGGTGTGTCTAGTTTCCCCATAGGTTTGAGTCCGTAGACCATACAAGACCTTGGTTCTGTCTAGCACTTAGGCTCTTGGAGTGTCTAGTTTCCCCATAGGTTTGACTCCGAGGACCATGCAAGACCTTGGTTCTATCTTCCACTTAGGCTCTTGGAGTGTCTGGTTTCCCCATAGTTTTGAGTTCGAGGACCATGCATGAACTTGGTTTTGTCTAGCACTTAGGCTCTTGGAGTGTCTAGTTTCCCCATGGGTTTGATTCCGAGGACCATGCCAGACCGTGGTTCTGTCCAACACTTAGGCTCTTAGAGTGTCTAGTTTCCCCATAGGTTTAAGTCCAAGGATCGTGCAAGGCCTTGGTTCTGTCTCGCACTTAGGCTTTTTAGAGTGTCTAGTTTTCTCATAGGTTTGAGTCCGAGGACCGTGCAAGGCCTTGGTTCTGTCAAGCACTTAGGCTTTTGAAGTGTGTTGTTTCCCTATAAGTCTGAGTTCAAGGACCATAAAAGACCTTGGTTCTATCTTGCACTTAGGCTCTTGGAGTGTCTGGTTTCCCCATAGTTTTGAGTTCGAGGACCATGCATGAACTTGGTTTTGTCTAGCACTTAGGCTCTTGGAGTGTCTAGTTTCCTCATAGGTTTGAGTCCGAGGACCGTGCATGACCTTGGTTCTGTCCAGCATTTAGGCTCTTGGAGTGTCTAGTTTCCCCATAGGTTTGAGTTCGAGGACCGTGCAAGACCTTGGTTCTATTTAACACTTTAGGCTTTTTGGAGTGTCTGGTTTCCCCATAGGTAGGTTTGAGTCCGAGAACCATGCAAGACCTCGGCTCTCTCCAGCACTTAGACTCTTGGAGTGTCTAGTTTCCTCATAGGTTTGAGTCCGAGGACCATGCACGGCCTTGGTTCTGTCTAGCACATAGGCCTTTTGGAGTGTCTAGTTTCCCCACAGGTTTGATTCCGAGGACCATGCCAGACCATGGTTCTGTCCAACACTTAGGCTCTGGGAGTGTCTAGTTTTCTCATAGGTTTGAGTCCGAGGACCGTGCAAGGCCTTGGTTCTGTCAAGCACTTAGGCTCTTGAAGTGTGTTGTTTCCCCATAGGTCTGAGTTCGAGGATCATAAAAAACCTTGGTTCTATCTTGCACTTAGGCTCTTGGAGCGTCTGGTTTCCCCATAGTTTTGAGTTCAAGGACCATGCTTGACCTTGGTTGTGTCTAGCACTTAGGCTCTTGGAGTGTCTAGTTTCCCCATAGGTTTGACTCCGAGGACCGTGCAAGACCTTGGTTCTGTCTAGCACTTAGGAACTTGGAGTGTCTAGTTACCCCATCGGTTTGAGTCCGAGAACCATGGAAGACCTTGGTTCTTTCTTGCACTTGGGCTCTTGGAGTGTCTAGTTTCCCTATAGGTTTGAGTTCGAGGACCGTGCAAGACCTTAGTTCTGTCTATACTTAGACTTTTGGAGTGTCTAGTTTCCCCATAGGTTTGAGTCCGTAGACCATGCAAGACCTTGGTTCTGTCCAACACTTAGGCACTTGGAGTGTCTAGTTTCCCCATAGGTTTAAGTCCAAGGACGGTGCAAGGCCTTGGGTCTGTCTAGCACATAGGCCTTTTGGAGTGTCTAGTTTCCCCACAGGTTTGATTCCGAGGACCATGCCAGACCATGGTTCTGTCTAACACTTAGGCTCTGGGAGTGTCTAGTTTTCTCATAAGTTTGAGTCCGAGGACCGTGCAAGGCCTTGGTTCTGTCAAGCACTTAGGCTCTTGAAGTGTGTTGTTTCCCCATAGGTCTGAGTTCGAGGACCATAAAAGACCTTGGTTCTATCTTGCACTTAGGCTCTTGGAGCGTCTGGTTTCCCCATAGTTTTGAGTTCAAGGACCATGCATGACCTTGGTTTTGTCTAGCACTTAGGCTCTTGGAGTGTCTAGTTTTCTCATAAGTTTGAGTTCGAGGACCGTGCAAGGCCTTGGTTCTGTCAAGCACTTAGGCTCTTGAAGTGTGTTGTTTCCCCATAGGTCTGAGTTCGAGGACCATAAAAGACCTTGGTTCTATCTTGCACTTAGGCTCTTGGAGCGTCTGGTTTCCCCATAGTATTGAGTTCAAGGACCATGCATGACCTTGGTTTTGTCTAGCACTTAGGCTCTTGGAGTGTCTAGTTTCCTCATAGGTTTGAGTCCGAGGACCATGCATGACCTTGGTTCTGTCTAGCACTTAGGCTCTTGGAGTGTCTAGTTCCCTCGTAGGTTTGAGTCCGAGGACCATGCATGACCTTGGTTCTGTCTAGCATTTAGGCTCTTGGAGTGTCTAGTTTCCCCATAGGTTTGAGTCCGAGGACCGTGCAAGACCTTGGTTCTATTTAACACTTTAGGCTTTTCGGAGTGTCTAGTTTCCCCATTGGTAGGTTTGAGTCCGAGGACCATGTAAGACCTCGGATCTCTCCAGCACTTAGACTCTTGGAGTGTCTAGTTACCTCATAGGTTTGAGTCCGAGGACCATGCATGACCTTGGTTCTGTCTAGCACTTAGGCTCTTGGAGTGTCTAGTTCCCTCGTAGGTTTGAGTCCGAGGACCATGCATGACCTTGGTTCTGTCTAGCATTTAGGCTCTTGGAGTGTCTAGTTTCCCCATAGGTTTGAGTCCGAGGACCGTGCAAGACCTTGGTTCTATTTAACACTTTAGGCTTTTCGGAGTGTCTAGTTTCCCCATTGGTAGGTTTGAGTCCGAGGACCATGTAAGACCTCGGATCTCTCCAGCACTTAGACTCTTGGAGTGTCTAGTTACCTCATAGGTTTGAGTCCGAGGAACATGCACGGCCTTGGTTCTGTCTAGCACTTAGGCTCTTGGAGTATCTAGTTTCCCCATAGGTTTGAGTCCGAAGACCATGCAAGACCTGGTTCTATCTAGCACTTTAGTCTTTTTGGAGTGTCTAGTTTCCCCGCAGGTGTAAATCCGTGGACCACGGAAGACCTTGGCTCTGTCTAGCACTTAAGCTCTTGGAGTGTCTAGTTTCCCATAGCTTTGAGTCCGAGGACCATGCAAGACCTTAGTTCTGTTTAACACTTTAGGCTTTTTGGAGTCTCTAGTTGCCCCATAGGTAGGTTTGAGTCTGAGGACCATGCAAGACCTCGGATCTCTCCAGCACTTAGACTCTTGGAGTGTCTAGTTTTCCCATAGGTTTGATTTCGAGGACCATGCAAGACCTTGGTTCTATCTAGTACTTAGACTCTTGGAGTGTCTAGTTTCCCCATAGGTTTGAGTTCGAGGACCACGCAAGACCTTGGTTGTATCTAACACTTTATGCTTTTTGGAGTGTCTAGTTTCCCCATAGGTTTTAGTTCGAGGACCTTGCAAGACGTTGGTTCTGTCTAACACTTAGGCTCTTGGAGTGTCTAATTTCCCTATAGGTTTGAGTCTGAGGACCATGCAAGACCTTGGTTCTGTCTAGCACTTAGGCTCTTAGAGTGTCTAGTTTTCCCATAGGTTTGAGTCCGAGGACCATGCAAGACCTTAGTTCTATCGAACACTTAGGCTCTTAGAGTGTCTAGTTTCCCCATAGGTTTGAGTCCAAGGACCGTGCTAGTCCTTGGTTCTGTCTAGCACTTTGGCTTTTTGGAGTGTCTAGTTTTCTTATAGGTTTGAGTCCGACGACCATGCAAGACCTTGGTTCTGACCAGCAATTAGGATCTTGAAGTGTGTAGTTTCCCCATAGGTTTGAGTTCGAGGACCACGCAGGACCTTGGTTCTATCTAGCATTTAGGCTATTGGAGTGTCTGGTTTCCCCATAGGTTTTAGTTCGAGGACCATGCAAGACTCTGTCTAGCACATAGGCTCTTGGAATGTCTAGCTTCCCTATCGGTTTCACTCCGAGAGCTATGCAAGACCTTGGTTCTATCTAGCACTTGTGCTCTTGAAGTGTCTGGCTTCCCCATAGGTTTGACTCCAGGAACCATGCAAGACCTTGGTTCTGTCTAGCACTAAGGAACTTGGATTATCTAGTTTCCCCATCGGTTTGAGTCCGAGGACCATGGAAGACCTTGGTTCTTTCTTGCACTTGGGCTCTTGGAGTGTCTAGTTTCCCTATAGGTTTGAGTTCGAGGACCATGCAAGACCTTGGTTCTGTCTAGTACTTAGACTCTTGGTGTGTCTAGTTTCCCCATAGGTTTGAGTCCGTAGACCATGCAAGACCTTGGTTCTGTCTAGCACTTAGGCTCTTGGAGTGTCTAGTTTCCCCATAGGTTTGACTCCGAGGACCATGCAAGACCTTGGTTCTATCTTCCACTTAGGCTCTTGGAGTGTCTGGTTTCCCCATAGTTTTGAGTTCGAGGACCATGCATGAACTTGGTTTTGGTTTTGTCTAGCACTTAGGCTCTTGGAGTGTCTAGTTTCCCCATGGGTTTGATTCCGAGGACCATGCCAGACCGTGGTTCTGTCCAACACTTAGGCTCTTAGAGTGTCTAGTTTCCCCATAGGTTTAAGTCCAAGGATCGTGCAAGGCCTTGGTTCTGTCTCGCACTTAGGCTCTTGGAGTGTCTGGTTTCCCCATAGTTTTGAGTTCGAGGACCATGCATGAACTTGGTTTTGTCTAGCACTTAGGCTCTTGGAGTGTCTAGTTTCCTCATAGGTTTGAGTCCGAGGACCGTGCATGACCTTGGTTCTGTCCAGCATTTAGGCTCTTGGAGTGTCTAGTTTCCCCATAGGTTTGAGTTCGAGGACCGTGCAAGACCTTGGTTCTATTTAACACTTTAGGCTTTTTGGAGTGTCTGGTTTCCCCATAGGTAGGTTTGAGTCCGAGAACCATGCAAGACCTCGGCTCTCTCCAGCACTTAGACTCTTGGAGTGTCTAGTTTCCTCATAGGTTTGAGTCCGAGGACCATGCACGGCCTTGGTTCTGTCTAGCACATAGGCCTTTTGGAGTGTCTAGTTTCCCCACAGGTTTGATTCCGAGGACCATGCCAGACCATGGTTCTGTCCAACACTTAGGCTCTGGGAGTGTCTAGTTTTCTCATAGGTTTGAGTCCGAGGACCGTGCAAGGCCTTGGTTCTGTCAAGCACTTAGGCTCTTGAAGTGTGTTGTTTCCCCATAGGTCTGAGTTCGAGGACCATAAAAAACCTTGGTTCTATCTTGCACTTAGGCTCTTGGAGCGTCTGGTTTCCCCATAGTTTTGAGTTCAAGGACCATGCTTGACCTTGGTGGTGTCTAGCACTTAGGCTCTTGGAGTGTCTAGTTTCCCCATAGGTTTGAGTCCGTAGACCATGCAAGACCTTGGTTCTGTCCAACACTTAGGCACTTGGAGTGTCTAGTTTCCCCATAGGTTTAAGTCCAAGGACGGTGCAAGGCCTTGGGTCTGTCTAGCACATAGGCCTTTTGGAGTGTCTAGTTTCCCCACAGGTTTGATTCCGAGGACCATGCCAGACCATGGTTCTGTCTAACACTTAGGCTTTGGGAGTGTCTAGTTTTCTCATAAGTTTGAGTCCGAGGACCGTGCAAGGCCCTTGTTCTGTCAAGCACTTAGGCTCTTGAAGTGTGTTGTTTCCCCATAGGTCTGAGTTCGAGGACCATAAAAGACCTTGGTTCTATCTTGCACTTAGGCTCTTGGAGCGTCTGGTTTCCCCATAGTTTTGAGTTCAAGGACCATGCATGACCTTGGTTTTGTCTAGCACTTAGGCTCTTGGAGTGTCTAGTTTTCTCATAAGTTTGAGTTCGAGGACCGTGCAAGGCCTTGGTTCTGTCAAGCACTTAGGCTCTTGAAGTGTGTTGTTTCCCCATAGGTCTGAGTTCGAGGACCATAAAAGACCTTGGTTCTATCTTGCACTTAGGCTCTTGGAGCGTCTGGTTTCCCCATAGTTTTGAGTTCAAGGAACATGCATGACCTTGGTTTTGTCTAGCACTTAGGCTCTTGGAGTGTCTAGTTTCCTCATAGGTTTGAGTCCGAGGACCATGCATGACCTTGGTTCTGTCTAGCACTTAGGCTCTTGGAGTGTCTAGTTCCCTCGTAGGTTTGAGTCCGAGGACCATGCATGACCTTGGTTCTGTCTAGCATTTAGGCTCTTGGAGTGTCTAGTTTCCCCATAGGTTTGAGTCCGAGGACCGTGCAAGACCTTGGTTCTATTTAACACTTTAGGCTTTTCGGAGTGTCTAGTTTCCCCATTGGTAGGTTTGAGTCCGAGGACCATGTAAGACCTCGGATCTCTCCAGCACTTAGACTCTTGGAGTGTCTAGTTACCTCATAGGTTTGAGTCCGAGGACCATGCATGACCTTGGTTCTGTCTAGCACTTAGGCTCTTGGAGTGTCTAGTTCCCTCGTAGGTTTGAGTCCGAGGACCATGCATGACCTTGGTTCTGTCTAGCATTTAGGCTCTTGGAGTGTCTAGTTTCCCCATAGGTTTGAGTCCGAGGACCGTGCAAGACCTTGGTTCTATTTAACACTTTAGGCTTTTCGGAGTGTCTAGTTTCCCCATTGGTAGGTTTGAGTCCGAGGACCATGTAAGACCTCGGATCTCTCCAGCACTTAGACTCTTGGAGTGTCTAGTTACCTCATAGGTTTGAGTCCGAGGAACATGCACGGCCTTGGTTCTGTCTAGCACTTAGGCTCTTGGAGTATCTAGTTTCCCCATAGGTTTGAGTCCGAAGACCATGCAAGACCTGGTTCTATCTAGCACTTTAGTCTTTTTGGAGTGTCTAGTTTCCCCGCAGGTGTAAATCCGTGGACCACGGAAGACCTTGGCTCTGTCTAGCACTTAAGCTCTTGGAGTGTCTAGTTTCCCATAGCTTTGAGTCCGAGGACCATGCAAGACCTTAGTTCTGTTTAACACTTTAGGCTTTTTGGAGTCTCTAGTTGCCCCATAGGTAGGTTTGAGTCTGAGGACCATGCAAGACCTCGGATCTCTCCAGCACTTAGACTCTTGGAGTGTCTAGTTTTCCCATAGGTTCGATTTCGAGGACCATGCAAGACCTTGGTTCTATCTAGTACTTAAACTCTTGGAGTGTCTAGTTTCCCCATAGGTTTGAGTTCGAGGACCACGCAAGACCTTGGTTGTATCTAACACTTTATGCTTTTTGGAGTGTCTAGTTTCCCCATAGGTTTTAGTCCGAGGACCTTGCAAGACGTTGGTTCTGTCTAACACTTAGGCTCTTGGAGTGTCTAATTTCCCTATAGGTTTGAGTCTGAGGACCATGCAAGACCTTGGTTCTGTCTAGCACTTAGGCTCTTAGAGTGTCTAGTTTTCCCATAGGTTTGAGTCCGAGGACCATGCAAGACCTTAGTTCTATCGAACACTTAGGCTCTTAGATTATCTAGTTTCCCCATAGGTTTGAGTCCAAGGACCGTGCTAGTCCTTGGTTCTGTCTAGCACTTTGGCTTTTTGGAGTGTCTAGTTTTCTTATAGGTTTGAGTCCGACGACCATGCAAGACCTTGGTTCTGACCAGCAATTAGGATCTTGAAGTGTGTAGTTTCCCCATAGGTTTGAGTTCGAGGACCACGCAGGACCTTGGTTCTATCTAGCATTTAGGCTATTGGAGTGTCTGGTTTCCCCATAGGTTTTAGTTCGAGGACCATGCAAGACTCTGTCTAGCACATAGGCTCTTGGAATGTCTAGCTTCCCTATCGGTTTCACTCCGAGAGCTATGCAAGACCTTGGTTCTATCTAGCACTTGTGCTCTTGAAGTGTCTGGCTTCCCCATAGGTTTGACTCCAGGAACCATGCAAGACCTTGGTTCTGTCTAGCACTAAGGAACTTGGATTATCTAGTTTCCCCATCGGTTTGAGTCCGAGGACCATGGAAGACCTTGGTTCTTTCTTGCACTTGGGCTCTTGGAGTGTCTAGTTTCCCTATAGGTTTGAGTTCGAGGACCATGCAAGACCTTGGTTCTGTCTAGTACTTAGACTCTTGGTGTGTCTAGTTTCCCCATAGGTTTGAGTCCGTAGACCATACAAGACCTTGGTTCTGTCTAGCACTTAGGCTCTTGGAGTGTCTAGTTTCCCCATAGGTTTGACTCCGAGGACCATGCAAGACCTTGGTTCTATCTTCCACTTAGGCTCTTGGAGTGTCTGGTTTCCCCATAGTTTTGAGTTCGAGGACCATGCATGAACTTGGTTTTGTCTAGCACTTAGGCTCTTGGAGTGTCTAGTTTCCCCATGGGTTTGATTCCGAGGACCATGCCAGACCGTGGTTCTGTCCAACACTTAGGCTCTTAGAGTGTCTAGTTTCCCCATAGGTTTAAGTCCAAGGATCGTGCAAGGCCTTGGTTCTGTCTCGCACTTAGGCTTTTTAGAGTGTCTAGTTTTCTCATAGGTTTGAGTCCGAGGACCGTGCAAGGCCTTGGTTCTGTCAAGCACTTAGGCTTTTGAAGTGTGTTGTTTCCCTATAAGTCTGAGTTCAAGGACCATAAAAGACCTTGGTTCTATCTTGCACTTAGGCTCTTGGAGTGTCTGGTTTCCCCATAGTTTTGAGTTCGAGGACCATGCATGAACTTGGTTTTGTCTAGCACTTAGGCTCTTGGAGTGTCTAGTTTCCTCATAGGTTTGAGTCCGAGGACCGTGCATGACCTTGGTTCTGTCCAGCATTTAGGCTCTTGGAGTGTCTAGTTTCCCCATAGGTTTGAGTTCGAGGACCGTGCAAGACCTTGGTTCTATTTAACACTTTAGGCTTTTTGGAGTGTCTGGTTTCCCCATAGGTAGGTTTGAGTCCGAGAACCATGCAAGACCTCGGCTCTCTCCAGCACTTAGACTCTTGGAGTGTCTAGTTTCCTCATAGGTTTGAGTCCGAGGACCATGCACGGCCTTGGTTCTGTCTAGCACTTAGGCTCTTGGAGTATGTAGTTTCCCCATAGGTTTGAGTCCGAAGGCCATGCAAGACCCTGGTTCTATCTAGCACTTTAGTCTTTTTGAAGTGTCTAGTTTCCCCGCAGTTTTAAGTCCGTGGACCATGGAAGACCTTGGCTCTGTCTTGCCCTTAAGCTCTTGGAGTGTCTAGTTTCCCATAGGTTTGATTGAGAGGACCATGTAAGACCTTGGTTTTATCTAGTACTTAGACTCTTGGAGTGTCTAGTTTCCCCATAGGTTTGAGTTCGAGGACCATGCAAGACCTTGGTTCTATCTAACACTTTATGCTTTTTGGAGTGTCTAGTTTCCCCATTGGTTTGAGTCCGAGGACCGTGCAAGACCTTGGTTCTATTTAACACTTTAGGCTTTTTGGAGTGTCTGGTTTCCCCATAGGTAGGTTTGAGTCCGAGGACCATGCAAGACCTCGGCTCTCTCCAGCACTTAGACTCTTGGAGTGTCTAGTTTCCTCATAGGTTTGAGTCCAAGGACCATGCACGGCCTTGGTTCTGTCTAGCACTTAGGCTCTTGGAGTATCTAGTTTCCCCATAGGTTTGAGTTCGAAGACCATGCAAGACCCTGGTTCTATCTAGCACTTTAGTCTTTTTGGAGTGTCTAGTTTCCCCGCAGGTTTAAGTCCGTGGACCATGGAAGACCTTGGCTCTGTCTAGCACCTAAGCTCTTGGAGTGTCTAGTTTCCCATAGGTTTGAGTCCGAGGACCATGCAAGACCTTAGTTGTGTTTAACACTTTAGGCTTTTTGGAGTGTCTTGTTGCCCCATAGGTAGGTTTGAGTCTGAGGACCATGCAAGACCTCGGATCTCTCCAGCACTTAGACTCTTGGAGTGTCTAGTTTTCTCATTGGTTTGATTTCGAGGACCATGCAAGACCTTGGTTCTGTCTAGTGCTTAGACTCTTGGAGTGTCTAGTTTCCCCATAGGTTTGAGTCCGAAGACCATGCAGGACCTTGGTTATGTCTAGCAATTAGACTTTTGGAGTGTCTAGTTTTCTCATAGGTTTGAGTCCAAGGACCGTGCAAGACCTTAGTTCTATCAAGCACTTAGGCTCTTGAAGTGTCTAGTTTCCCCATTGGTTTAAGTCCAAGGACGGTGCAAGGCCTTGGTTCTGTCTAGCACTTAAGCTCTTCGAGTGTCTAGTTTTCCCATAGGTTTTAGTCCGAGGACCATACAAGGCCTTGGTTTTGTCTAGCGCTTAGGCTCTTCGAGTGTCTGATTTCCCCATAGGTTTGAGTCCGAAGACCATGCAAGATTTTGGTTCTATCTAGCACTTAGACTCTTGGAGTGTCTAGCTTCCCCATAGGTTTGACTCTGAGAACCGTGCAAGACCTTGGTTCTGTCTAGCACTTCAAAAGATTTCGATTTAGCCCTCGGCTCCCCTGTCCGTAGGGGATTCAGCAGACCGGAATATTAGGGGTCTTAAGAGTTAGCCCCTTGACAAATGCTTGGGGACGCATATCTGATCTCCGAAGCCCCTTGAACTGCGCTGTCTAACGATCCTCCCCTCATAATGAATCATTTCGAAGTGTGACCCGAAACGGAGGCTGAGCTATGATGATGGCGGTGTGTTCCTGAAAATGATGGGGGGCTTCTGTGCCACTCGCACTCCTGCCAAAACTGTCCTCCCGAGTTATTATTGTAGCTTGACCGTGACTAACCGTTATATTCGCTGATGCACAAGCTCTTCCCACAGACGGCGCCAATTGTAGGGTCAAATTTTTCAGGCCAAGCCCAAAATGAATGGGACCTTAGACCTTGAGCCCTGTACAATGAATTTGTAGAGAATGGGCCAAAAAGCTAGGTTTTAGCGTGTGAACAACGGTTATCACGGTGCTTTTTATGATAGGATTGAAGTGGACCGGAATCATCAGAGAGGGTTGGTCCTCGCCACGGTCTGGGGAGCCTTTTTTGATGCCTCTAGTGTGTTGGGGGGTCTCCGCCCCTCCCTCTCTGTCTCTCTTTACTCCCTTTTTATAGTAGTTTCCTTCCTCCTAAATGGAGCCCTTGGAGTAGGTACTTGTCCCATCAGCCATTCCTTCCAGTTTTTGGGAGTAGTTGTAAGGACAGAGAATTATGACCGTGTCAGGCACATGGCATTGAATGCGATAATGACAGTCTTTCCTTTAAACACTTTCGTTGTCCTTTCTTGTTTTAGTACTCTTCCCGCTTCGTGGGATGATAGAGAGTGTCACTGCTGGTGGCAGGTTACTTCTCCCATCCTCGGCTACAATGTGCCGAGGAGGTTTCTCCCCATGGCCGAGGAAGGGCTTTTTCCCTTGGGCTGCTCCTTTGGCCCAATATAAACATCGATATGGGCCTACTGGTCTTTTACCCCCCACCCCCACATTTTGTTATATGATATTCTTAGATACTTGAGTAATTTTTTTAAGCGTTTATGAATGTTTTATATTGTTCTTCATCTTCCTTATCTTATTAGTGTATTCTTTGGGATCTTTAAGAAAAACAAATTCAATTTTATGTTTAAAATTATTTATTTATATTCATTTTTCACATGTTGGATTAGATGTTAGATTAGATTATGACAGCATTAACACAACACTTCTTCTTCTTCTTCTTTTTTTCTTTTTTTTTTTTTTAATTCTCTACTTTTTTTTCCCATTGGAATTATACTCTTGGTTTTTTTTTTTTTTTTTTTTTTGAATGGTAGCTCTGTTGAGTTTTATTAATTTTTGGTATTTGTTTCTTGGTGTTGTTAATCGTATGGTAGAAAAAAATTTGGGTTTGAGAAAGTTTGTTTAAAACTAAAAGAATAATTTCCAAATTTTATATATCTTTTAATAATATACAAAATATTATAAATAACTTTTATTACAATATTAATATTTTCTCTAATTTACCTTTTGAATTCTTAAGAAAAATTGTACTATTTTAATTTTGGTACTACATAAATAATATATATATATATATATATGTATATTACATTTGTAATTGTGCCTATAATAAATAAAAATATGATTTTGAATTACATTACTATTTATTAAATTTGTCCTAAATAAATAGATAAATTTAATGAGACCTCCTAAAAATATTATCACGCACAAGGCATCTGTGACTATTTATTGTAATTATCAAATTATTAAAAAAAAAAAAAATTCACCAACAGCATTTTCTATCTCTACCTTTGCTTCAAAATAATAGATCATGCCATACCATGCCAATTACTAACGAGGTAAATAAAGAAGAAACAAGACTATTCACTGTATCATTCAACATTTGTATATTGTCTTTTAATAGAAAAGATGACCCTTATCCCCAAAAAAAAAAAGATGATCCTTCCACCCCCCCCCCCCCCCCCACTTGGTATATTAGTAGAAAAGATGTTGAAATTATGCATGTTCAACATCAATCTTTCATAATGGATAAAGATATAAAGCAAGTTTCAATTTGTTAACGTGTATTAGGGTATGTGGGCTTTAGGCCCACCTTATTTATTTGTATAGCACACTTACTTGTATTACACACTCTACCTCCTATATAAAGGCACTCATGTATATTCTATTACTTGAGAAATACAATACATTCATTCAATATTTCTAACATAGTATCAGAGTCATTGCTCCAATTTTCTTATGTCTTGCAGTCTTGTCTTTATTGGTATTTTTCGCTACCTCAACTTCTCCAGCTAGTAAACCTTTTCAGTGTCCTCTCCTAACTACTCAACTACCATCAGAGGTTCTCAAGGTTGAATGTCAGAAGTTCGCTCACCACCACCAAGACCACTACCTCTATCGAATCTCTCACATCAGAGCTCTGATTATCACATAAGAAATATCATCGTGTAGATTTTCAATCGCTCTACACAATGCTGCCGAAACCATCACCATCTGACTAGCCACGCATCGGTCAAAGCTTCGGCAAAATCTTCCACACGCTTCACGCACCACCAAGGTTGCTCCAACCTTGTTGCCACTGCTACCATCAGAATCGTCTTTCTCCGATCTACATCTTCAACAACAACAACAACAAAACAAAAACAAAAAAAAATCGGCTTCACCGAATAGCTCACACACCCCCACATGCCACTAGTATACCCTACACTAAGTTCATGCGCTGTCTCTACTACCTCACACGTACCACGAGCGCCACATGCCTCACACGCCAACAACTTTGCCACATCAACCTTAGCTGACGTCAGCGTCCTGTCATCTTCTGATGTCATCGCCCAGTCAGCCTGCTAACGTCATCCATTGACCTGCCTCTGTTGACTATTGACTTTAAAGAGTTGACCGTTGACTAGGGTTGACCATTGACTTTTTTGCCAGAGTTGACTTTTGCAGTTCAGGTGCTCTTTACCCAGTTTTGCACGTAGATTTCATTTTTACAGTCCATTTTTGCAAATTTTGCTTCTAAATGACGAAAAATGATAGGTTTTCTTCTTATTGCAACAATTGATATTGAGACTTGCTATCATCGCAACAAATTAGCTATTTTTATTTCTACTGCTACTGTTGCTAACACTGAGAGTATTCAACCAATGTCTCCCATCTCCACTAAGTCAACATCTTCTGGATCCACTATCACCATTTCCACAGTTGACCTTCAAAACACCATCACTAATGTCATTCGTATGGTTGGTAATGCATCTTATTCCTCTTCTCTCTCAGTTTTATCTGGTATGTCTCCTTCCTCTTGGCTTATGGATTTTGCTTGTTGCAATCACATGACGCCTCACTCATCCTTATTTTCTAAACTTAAACCTGCACCACACCCTCTTAATATTCTCACAGCAAATTGTTCCACAATGTCTGCTTATAATATAGGTTCCGTTTCGACCTCCAACCTCTCAATTCCTGGGGTCTTTAATGTTCCTAACCTTTCTTACAATTTATTTTCTGTGGGACAATTAGCTAAGTTGGGTTATCGCATTATCTTTGATTATTCTGGGTGTATTGTGAAGGATCCGAGGACGGGACAGGAGCTTAGGACTGGTCCCAGAGTTAGGCATATATTTCCTGTAGACAACCTTCGTCTTCTACTTGTTGCTCCTGTTTCTATTGCTGTAGCAACTGCGGTTTCTTCTATTCCTTCCCTTGCATTTTGGCATGCCCAACTTGGTCACGCATCTTCCTCTTGGGTACAACAATTGGTTTCTAGAGGTTTGTTAGGTTCAATGTCTACAGAAAATTTTGATTGTGCTTCATGTCAATTAAGAAAACAATTAGCTTTGCCTTTCCATACTAGTGAATTAATATCCACTAATATCTTTGACCTTATTCATTCTGATGTTTGGGGGCCTTCTTCTGTCTCTAGTATTGGTGGATCTCAATATTTTGTTGTCTTTGTTGATGATTACTCTCGCCATAGATGGATTTTTCATATGAAACATCATTCTAAATTATTATAAGTATATTGTAATTTTGCAAAAATAGTTGAAACTCAGTTTTCCAAACGCGTCAAAATTTTTCGATCTGATAATGCTCTTGAATACACTTAATATGCTTTCCAAGCTATTTTGCATTCCTATGGCACTATTCATCAACTAACTTGTCCAGGTACCTTTCAGTAGAATGGTAGAGCCAAATGAGAACTTCATCATATTCTTGACACTATTCGTGCTCTTCTTCTTTTTGCCAAAGTTCCTGCTCCTTTTTGAGTTAAAGCTGCACTTCATACTGTTCATGCTATTAATTGCATTTCTAGTTCTGTCATCCAAAATCAAACTCCATATGAGCACCACTTTGGGTCATCTCCAGATTATCATCACCTTTGCTCCTTTGGTTGTGCCTGTTTTGTTCTTCTTCAGCCACATAAGCATAACAAACTTGAGCCTTGATCAAGGCTTTGTTATTTTCTTGGCTATGATGAAACTCAAAAGGGGTATCTGTGTTATGATCTTGTCTCTCATCGTCTTCATATCTCCCGCAATGTTATCTTTTGGGAACATCTCTCCTTCGTCAAGCTCTCTCACTTTCGTGCCTCTCTATCTTCCTCCTCTGTTTTAGATCTTTTTCCAGATGAAACACATATTCTTTCTGTAGCTGCTCCTAATCCTCCTGTAGTTGCTCCTGATTTTCATATAGACTTCTTTGTCCAACCACCAAATATTTTTGATCCCTTTCCTAGTTCACCCTTTAATGAACAAGTGGAAGACGAACAGGTCGAAGACGAGCTACCCAACCTTGAGCTTGGGTCCCCTACTCCTGCTTCGCCTGAAGATCTTGCACAAGACATTCCACCTTGTCACATAACTTGGGTAAGATCTATTCCTACACATTTACTTAACTATCATTATTACACTGCCCTTACTACACTGCATGAGCCTTACGCTTATCGTGAGGCTTCCATTGACCCTTTATGGTAGATTGCAATGAAAGAGGAACTTGATGCATTATCTAAAAACCATACTTGGGATTTAGTGACTCTCCTCCCTGGGAAATCTATGGTTGGTTGTAAATGGATCTATAAGATTAAGACTCGCTCTGATGGGTCTATCGAGTATTACAAACCTTGTCTTGCTGCAAAAGGTTTTACACAGGAGTATGGGATTGATTATGAAGAGACCTTTGTTCTGGTTACTCGTATCTCATCTGTTTGTACCCTCTTAGTTGTTGTTACTGCTAGTAAATGGGATCTTTTTCAGATGGATGTCAAAAATGCATTCCTTAATGGGGATTTAAGTGAAGAAATTTTTACGCAACCTCCTCTTGGTCTCTTTATTGAATCAAACAAGGTTTGCCACCTTCGATGTGCACTTTATGTCCTTAAACAAGCTCCACGAGATTGGTTTGCCAAATTCAGCTCTACCATCTCTCGCTTGGGTTACATGGCCAGTCATTATGATTCTGCCTTATTTCTTCGTCGCACTGACAAAGACACTATTTTACTTCTCCTATATGTGGATGATATGATCATAACTGGTGATGATCTCAGTGGCATTTAAGAACTCAAGGATTTTCTCAATCAGCAGTTTAAGATGAAAGATTTTGGACATCTCAGCTACTTCTTAAATCTTAAAATCACTCATTCTACAGATGTACTTTATATTACTCAAGCCAAGCATACCTTTGAACTCTTGTCTCGAACTGGACTCACTAATAGTAAGACTGTTGACACTCCAGTTAAGCTTAATACGCATCTAACTCCCTCAGGGGAGGAAACCATTGTCTAATCCTTCTCTTTACAGACGCTTAGTTGATAGCCTAGTTTATCTCATTGTCACTCGTCTAGATATTTCTTATGCTATTCACCAAGTGAGCCAATATCTATTTGCTCCACAATCGACTTGCTATGCTGCTGTTCTGCGCATTCTTGGATACCTAAAGGGTACTTTCTTCTATAGTCTTTTCTACTCTGCTTAGTCTCCTCTTATTTTTCGTGCATTTTCAGATGTTGACTGGGCAAGAAATCCCACTAATCACAGGTCCACCACTAGCTATTGCTTTCTTCTTGGTTCTTCTCTGATTTCTTGGCGAACCAAGAAACAAACTCATGTAACCCGTTCCAATACTGAAGCAGAATATCGTGCCCTTTCTGATACCACATCTGAGCTCCCTTGGCTACGATGGCTTCTCAAAGACTTAAGTGTGTCCACATCTCCTCTGCTACTCATCTTTATTGTGACAACTAAAGTGTCATTCATATTGCTCACAATGATGTCTTCCATGAATGAACTAAACACATCGAGATCGATTGTCATTTTATCCATTATCATATTGTCCATGATACTCTCAAGCTGATCTCAATCTCCTCTAAAGATCAACTTGCAAATATCTTCACCAAGTTACATCCTAAGGGACGCCTTCATACTTTGGTTGACAACCTCAAGTTGGTCTCACATCCACCTTGAGTTTAAAGGGAGCTATTAACGTGTATTAAGGTATGTGGGCTTTAGGCCCACTTTATTTACTTGTATAGTACACTTATTTGTACTGTATACTCTGCCTCCTATATAAAAGCACTTATGTATATTCTATTATTTAAGAAATACAATACATTCATTCAGTATTTCTAACACAATTTATTTTGCATTTTTTTGTTAATATATCTTGTAGATTATATTCCAAGCTTGATATGTTAATCCATGATAAGAATAAGATATAGTTGCTTTAGGAAAACTTCTATTTTCAAATAAGAGCAACAGTCCTAGGGCCAGTTTGGTTTGTGTTTTCAAACAACAATTTTCATTTTTTAAACAACATTACACATATTTCCACACTTTTTCATCCACACGGATTTCCACAAATGTTTTCAAACAACAATTTTCAGTTTTTAAACACATGTACCAAACGGGTCCCCTAATTTCTCGAGCAAAAAGTTTCCACACACTACGTCAAGAATAAATTACAGTAAATATAAGTTAGGACAAAACTTACAAAATTCAATTGCCTTCTTTGGTGCAAACTTTCTATGGCCGAAAGAGAAAAAGGTGAAACGAGCATCAGCATCACTAATCTTAAGGCAAGGCTTGAAAAGGTAAGGGAGGCAAAAGAAAATGCAATGAATCAATCTCGATCACCAAAGATGCAAAAGGTTATATTCTTGCTGCGAGAACCCGTCGACGATTTCCGCAAGTATTATGAGCCAAAAGTGGTGTCACTTGGTCCAATCCATCATGGTAATCCAAAGTACCAGCTAGGAGAGAATTACAAGCTACCGTTGACATATGAATTCATCGAAGGTAGCGGTAAGAATGTGGAAGATGTATACAACATGATTAAGGAGAAAATCTATGAACTAAGGACATGCTTCAAGGAGGAGGTGACCAAGAAATATGATGATGAGGCTCTCACTTCGATTATGATAGTGGATAGCTGTGCAATATTACAGTACATATATTGTGCAACTAACAATAACAAGTTCAAAGAGTTGAATATAAAAACGGACAGTGTAGCATTTGGGCAACAGAATTTGTTCTTGCTGGAGAATCAACTTCCCTATTGTCTACTCACATGGTTGATGAGCTCGAGTGTGAAGAAAGAAGAAATAAGCAAATCAATTGAAACTTACATTGACTTGCACGTTAAGGCACCAGCGGATCAGCAATCGAATTGGTTATCATGGAGACTCTGCCAAAGATCGAAGCCACAAGAAGCACAAAGTGCGAAAGAAGAAAGCCACGATGAGAAGAAGCCAGAAGATTGTACCATATCAAAGGCTACAGAGCCCGTCCATCTTCTTGACCATCTGAGGACACGAATGCTTCATGGACCAATGTACATTCATGATGGAAAGGTGGGTAAAATTAACCAAAATATACAAAATGTCCAAGAGTGGCAATCCTATCGCAATGCCCAGGAGCTTAAACAGCAGGTATCCATTTGAAACGTGGTAAAAATTGTTACTTGAGTAAGATAAAATTCACTAAACAATTTCTTTTTCGTGGACAACTTCACCTTCCTCCAATTGTTGTGGATGTCTCAACCAGGCCTAAGTTCCTGAACTTGATAGCATATGAAATGTGTCTGGATTTTGAAAATGATTTTGGAGTCACCTCTTATATATCCTTCCTCGATTCACTAATCAATGAAGCCAAAGATGTTAAGATGCTAACGAAAGCACAAATACTCCACAATTTCCTTGGCAGCGATGAAGTGGCTAAACTCTTCAATGAGATAGGCACCGACTTGGTGCCCAACATAGAAATATACAGGGATGTCAGATCACAAATTCAGAAGCACTACAAGAGGAAGTGGCTGACCTTGATAGCTCAAGTCTTTCACGACCATTTCAGTAGTCCCTGGACGTTCATTGCTTTCTTTGGCGCATTGTTAGCACTTGCTCTAACTATCACTCAGACTTGGTATGCTGTCAACTCTCCCCCAGGACCCTGCGATAACTTCTGCAAAAACTTAACACTAAAGTAAATATGCAAAAGGTAAAATTTTATTTGCTGCTCTCTTTTCTAAGTGTGTCTAGCTTGCTGAGAATTACATGGTTTAATTTCTATGCCTTCCAGACGGCCATTTCCAAATAATAAGGTCATTCCAAAGCCATATCATCTTGTTAATTTGTTTACAGCTTGGCGTTGAAGTTTTCTTGAGATAAGTCAGGGTGATTGTACTTTCTAATTTGATGTAATATGTGTGGATTTGAAATAATTGTGTCTGAGTCTGTGCGTGATGAGTGTTAAAGTTTCATATGTAATAAAGTTTCAAGATGAATATACTTGATTCAAATTCAAATATGTCTAATTTTGCAAAGCAAGGTGGCAGTAAACACAATTGTCTCTGTCCTCTTTTCTGGAACAATATTAGTACATTGTAAGACAGTTGCAAAGGACACTGTTAGTTGCATCAACTTTATGCCACATTATCGTCATTGCAGTAAGCGTGGCTGTTTGAGTAATGAGGGAGCATTATCTTCATTTCTGTGGCTCAATATAAGCTCAATGACTCTTTTTTCTCTTTCCAGAGAAGTGAATGAAGTGAATGAAGGAGACGAATATATTAAACTTGTTACTTAAAAGAAATGTTGAATTATTTCAACTAAAAAATCAAATCAAATAATAATAATAATAAATTTTGTTTGGATTCTCATGATATGGGCAGCAAATAACATAAAACAAGTAAACAACCGCTTGTCCTTGTTGACATTCTAAGCTCAAGGGCCTAATGTCATTTTACGCCATTATTTAACTCAAAGTTGGCCTAATACAATTCTAGTAAGAATTCTTGAAAAAAAAAAAAAAAAAAAAAACTTCAGAATATATTGTTGTTTGCAATTGGTGATTTTGTTGCATGGAGGTGAATTTCTTATAACCCAACAGAAAACTCTTTTAAGAGGGGCACATTATCACCTTGAAGAAAGCATTTTCAACACGCCTGGCCTCAAGTTGAATTATGTTTTTTGATCATTGTTTTCTACTCAATTTCTTTGATAAAACATTTATTTACTAAATGTATAATTATATTCCTACTTGATACAGTGGTTTAAAGCTACACTTTTTCAAATTACAATTTTTGAAGCCTCACTTTTTTTTTTCTTAAGCATAACGATTTCAAACAATGCATTTTCAATAAACTTATAAATATTCACTTTTTGAATTTTTTGAATTTTTTTTTTTTAATTTCAAAAGCAAAATCCCATTTTTTATTTTGCATTTGGAGAATTAGATATGAAATTATATTGTCCTTATATTAACTTGTATATGTTTAGATATGTAAAATGACATTTATTTTAGGCAAAAATGTAAAACACAGATCTAAATATGACCAAAATTAATTTCAGCATTCTAACTCCATTTTTCAATTTTATTTAATTTAATCTTCTAAATTTCAACTTGATTGAAATCGGTACTCCCATTAGTTTCTGTTAGAATTGTGCCATCAGTTACCTAAAAACTATATCGTTTTAGGTTTTACAATTAAAATAAATCCAAAAAGCAAATAAAAATTTTTCTTTTTCAGAAAAAATAAATTAAAAAGATATTGATATATTTTACCAAAAACATCCTGCAAATTTTCCTTAGCAATCGAAAAAACTTTCCACGCAACTAAACAAACTATAGAAAAATCAAATCACAACACGAAAAAATTTAGAAACAAAAATTTACATCGCCAGTGAAAGAAACACCATCTAACAACAAGAACACTACCAAAATCAGCCAAAGAAACCCAGATCTAGAACAATTTTATATATAAATATATATATATATATATATATATTTAATAAAAATTGCTTTCCACACCGAATCCGACGACGCCGAACCCTGAAATGCCTGGATCAAACTCACTTGGCTGCAAATCTTAAAGGAGTAGGGTACAGGAACACACAAATCTCCGGTATGTTTTGTAGATCCGAACCCATTCTTATCAACCCATTTGTCAAGTTCAATAGCTACGCCTCCCACTCTCTCAGCGTAAACCGTTTAGCTCATGCTTTCGGTGTAGAGAAAAAAAAATTTTCAAGTGCTTTGGACTTTTGCGAATGGATTTTGGTTTGAATGTGCAGAAATTGTGTGTACAGATTAATTATTATGAGTTTGATGCTTTTGTGGAGCATATTTTTGAGTTTTTTTTCGTCTTTATATGTCTTTTTCTTTTTTTAAACTACGGTGCGAAAATGATTCTTAAAAAAAATAGTTAGTAAAATGTTTTTTTTTTTTTTTTTCATTTTATAGTTTTCTGGAATTTTTTTATAATTAAAGAAAATTTAGAAAATCAAAACGACATTGTTTTGGGGGTTACAAATGGAAAAGAGTCAAAAAAAAAAACCAAGCAGCTGAAAAGAGTGGCAACAAACACTTCTTACTGTCTGGATCACAAATCAAATTGCATCAATTTGTGCCAATTTTTTAATATTTATTTTAGTGTAAAAATATACTTTTTTTTAATTTATTTATTTTACGTACTCCTTTTTCAAAATATTATAAATCATATTATTTATTTCAAAACACCCATTTCAATATTAAAATATTAATTTTTTTAATTGTTTCTTTATTTTTACACAAAACAATCATCATCTATTCTCTTCCTTTATCTTTAAAATATGTAAAGAAAGAATAAAAAACTAAAGATAAGATAAATTTACATGATTATTGTAGCAACCATATAGTAACCATGTATTTTTATGCAATTTTACATTGATTGATGTGGGTAAATTTTAAACTTGGTTGACTAAAATGTGATATTTTTTCTATTATTCAAACAATGACAAGGGTGCTCTTACATCATGTTAGTCTTCAAATAAATTAGAAAGCACACAAGTTTGAATATAGAGAATTAGTCTTTCCAAAAAAATAAATTTAGGCGACCTACTAATCACTTCTTTGAAACCTTGAAAAAGTGGAAGATTTATACATTCATTGAATATGATCTTCATAGTAGTAATAAATTGGAAATAATAATAGTTATAAGATTTATGCATTGAGTATGATCTTCATAATAGTAATTGTGAGGACAAGAAGACCGAGTACGTATATTGGATTATAGGCCATGCCCGAGGACAAACAAAAGCTTAAGGATGGTCAAAGGGATTGTATAAGCCTAAGTCAATGGGCCGAGGAGAAAGGAAGAGAATGACGGATCAGCTATGGCTCCTAAGGAGCTGAGCCACCTCGGGAGAGCTTTAGGGAGGTAACCATTTTGGAAAGATAAGCCTCAGGGAAGGTAGCAGAGTCAGCCAACAACAAAAGAAGAAATATCTGAGAAGAAGGCTATCATCACCACATTAAATGCACTACACCAAATGACCTAGCCGTATTTATAAAGAAATGACACATGAACAGTGCCATCCCAGCTTACAACTACTCACAAAACTTCCAAGAGGTTCTAATGGGACAAGCATTTAAGGGATTTCCTAAAAACTCAACAGGTGGAAGGCTAGGATGTAGAAGTGAAGGACTATATAAGGAAATTGCCACAATAAAAAATGGGGCATGTAATTGGAGTAGGAAGAAAAAAAGAAGAACACATTGTATTTAGGTAAGCTTGATTAAATACAAGAACATATCATACTCGAACTTGACCGAGAAGCATTATTTCTATCAATTCGTATTCTCAATCTTATTGGCATGAATCCTATTAATATTTGTGGCTATATTTAATTTGCTAGGATGTTTTCTTGTAAGACCCATTCTCTAACAAATATATTGTTTTGGACTTATTGGGCTACCATCCACTGTTTTTGGTGGGTTGAAGTTTAGATTACAGGACCTACAGTAATAAATTAGAAATAATAAGACTTAAGAAATTACACTTTGAGAGTATAATGATAGTTTTAAAGTTTTTCAAAAAATATATAAATTTATTTAATTTAAAATAAATTAAACAATAAATGCCACTTTACATATCTACAACATATAGAATTTACGTTAATACAAGAAAAATATAAAAATAGTAAAAACTACAGGGGAAATGCATTCAAAAAAGGACATAATTATATACTTAGATCTAAGATCAATGTTGTATGGAAGAAATTGAGTAGAAAATATTGATAAAAAAACATAATTTAACTTTAGGGAGTGATGAAAATACTTTCTTGAAAGTGATAATTTGCCTCTACTTAAAAGAGTTTGGTGTCGGGTTATAAGAAATTCACCTCTATGCAACAAAATCACCAACTGCTTACGACAATTAATTCTAAAGTTTCTTTTCCCAAGAATTTGTTATAAAAGTTGGTGTTGGGCCAACTCTTGAGTTAAATGATGGCGTAGAAAATGACATTAAACCCCTTGGGCTAGCTTGGAATGTCAACAAGGATAAGCAATTATTTACTTGTTTCATGTTATTTGTTACTCCTATCATCATAGTCCACATAAAATTTATTTATTTTTTCTATTATTTGAACTTTTAATTCAAAGTCAAAGGTATTGTAACTGAATTGGCACCTCCCTATGCACAAAGTACTTGAGGGTCTAAGGGAAAAAGGGTTCGAACTGCAGTGTTAGAAGCATGTTGTAATTAATTTTCAAACAAAAAAAAAAAATAGTTGAAATAATTCAAAACATTTCTTTTAAGTAATAAGTTTTATTTATTCATCTCCTTTATTTACTTCTCTAAAAAAGAAAAGGTTAAAAAAAAAAAAAGAAGTCATTGATTGGGCCACAAAAATGAAGACAATCCTCTCTCATTACTCAAACTGTCTCCACTTTTGTGCACCGACGAGAATTTGGCATTAAGTTGACGCAATTGACATTGAGTGATTACAGTTACATAGAATGTGCACAGGACACAATTGAAATTATATTTTGATTTCAGCTGTTATGTATATAATTCAGAGTATGCAACAATAATCAGTGAATCAACAATGGCCAATGAAACTGCCTTTGCACTGTACCAATATTGTTGCAAAATAGAGAAGACCGAGAAAATTGTGTCTACGGTGACCTTGCTCCGCAAGATTAATAGGTTGACATATTTGAATTTGGATCAACTATATATATTCTTCTTTAAACTTTTTTTTTGTTAGGGGGATTCTTTAAACTTGATTACATATAAAACTAAACACACACCACGCACAAACTCTGAGACAGTCTACACACATTACATCAAATTAGAAAGTACAATCACCCTGACTTATTTTGAACTTGCAAGAAAACTTCAACACCGAGGTAAACAAAAAAATTAATAAGATGACAGTGCCTTGGGATATGACCCATGCGAAATCATGACCCGTAGAATTCCTAAGGCGGTAAGGCCTTTTATATTTGGAAACAATAGTCATAAAAACCATGAAATTAATTCTCAGCTAGCTAGACACACTTGGAAAGAAAACAGCAAATAAATTTTTACCTTGTCCATATTTAGTTTCGTGTGAAATTCTTGCAGAAGTTATCGCAGGGTCCTGGGGGAGAGTTGACAGCATAATTAGTCTGAATGATTGCTAGTATAAGTGCCAAAAATGCGCCAACAAAAGCTAAGAAAGTCCAGGGGCTGCTAAAATGGTCGTGAAAGAATTGAGCAATCCAGGTCCTACACTGCTTCCTGTAGAGATCCTGAATTTGTGATTTGACATCACTGTATATTTTGATGTTAGGCACCAAGTCGGTACCTATCTCATTGAAGACTTGAGCCACTTCATCATCACTGCCAAGGCAGTTGTAGAGTATTCCTGCTTTCCTTAGCATCTTAACATCGCCGGATTCGTCGATCAGTGAATCAAGAAAAGATATGTAAGAGGTGATCCCGAAATCATTTTTGAAATCTAGACACATCTCATAGGCAATCAAGTTCAAGAACTTCGGCTTCGTTGAGTCATCCACACTTATTGGAGGAAGCCAAAGGTATCCCAAACAACCGAATTTAGTTAAAGATATGTCACTCAAGCAACTTTCTTTCTTTTTACTACGTTCCACATGAATACCTGCTGCTCGAAGCTCCTGAACATTGCGATAGGACTGCCAAGTTTGGACATTCTCATTTGGTTTCTTTCGGTTGTTTCTTCGTTGAGGCTTACCCAAGAGACAAGTCCTCAGAAGATCGAGAAGATGGATTGGGTCTCCATTTCCATTTCCAATCACTACTGTTGAACAGTAATCGCTTTCTTCTTTCCCAATTTCTGCTTGTTGCCAGCAGGGACACCATAATAACAAGCGTAGGATATTTGATGACTGGCAGTGGCAGTGCGACCAAGTCCAAGATAACGAACTTAGCCATTTGCAGCTGAAAACTGGTAATTGATCCTCTGGTAGTGGTACCGTCACGTGCCTATTAATATAAACGATAACTGATTTCTTCAAATCGGCTTCATTCTTACTCCAACCCATCAACCATTTGAGCAGACGATAGGGAAGCTGGTTCTCAAGCAAAAACAAATCCTGTTGTGTAAAGGCTATACTGTCTGGTTTTATATTCAAATCATCGAACCTGTCGTCCACCAACAACAACCAAATGAGGTCCTCATCATCGTAGCTTTTGATCACTTCCTCCTCGAAGCACTCCTTCAGCTCCTTGATCTTCTCTTTAATTTTCTTGAACAAATCGTTTATCTTCTCTTCGCTACCTTCAACGAATTCATATGCCAGCACAAGCTTGTACTTCTCTCCTAGCTTGTACTTCTCATTACCATGATGGATAGGACCAAGTGATACTGCTCTTGGCTCATAGTGAATATTGAAATCCTTGTTATCTCGCAGCAAGAATATAACCTTTTGTATCTTTGGTGCTGGGGATAGTGTCACATTTTTTCTTGCCTCCATTACTGTTTTAATCTTTGCCTCCAGGGTAGTGGTTTCGCTTGAAATGCTGTTTGTCTCAGAGTCCTCGGTGACGCTGCTGCTTGTTTTACTGGCTTCTCTACTGAAAAGTGCCTCCATGGAAACAACATGCTCCTGTCCAGCCATAGCAATTTGCACCAAAGAAAGTGAATTGAATTTTTTTAAGTTTACTGTCCTACACTCCTACCTCGTATTTAGTTTACTCTGGAAACTTTAGCGTGAGAAATTTGGGGCTATTGTGGGAGAAATTATGAGCTTCACGGTGAGGGTTGCTGAAGTGGTTATCTTTAACGTGCCAAACAATAAAATATTGTTATTTATACAAATGTCACATCATGTGGTAATTTTTATTTTTTAATCCTTGTATTGATTAGGAAATTCATACATACATTTACATAGATAACATTATCTTATTAATCAGAAAAGACCACATCAGCAATCCTCTCATTACAAATAATAATTTCTCCTATTGCTGGTCTTATTTGAATGTAGAAACATTCCTAAATTAACTGGTTTTTATGAAGAATAAATAATTAAATATACCAGGATTGGAATATAAAATACAATTTATGTCTAAAAAATACAAATAAAGGAAATGCGACTTGCTTATCACTTTTATTAACATACACGGTACACTTTTCTGAATAGGAAATTATTTTTTTATATGAACAGTACAATCTTTTCTTAAAAAAAAAAAAAAGTACAATCTACAGTCTACGCCTTACATTGTTCAATTCTTCCTTCCAAATAAACTATTAATAATATTACTAGCTTTATATATTTATTCATTGTACATGAGAGATTGATATTTAACGTGAACAAAAAATCAAGGCTCTGTTTGGTATACTATTTTAAATATATATTTTCAGTTTTTAAATAACATTACATATATTTTCACTTACTTTTTTACCTACACATATTTCTAAAAAAACTAAAAACTGATATTTTTTAGTTTTAGGTTTATGCTATCTACTAATATTCCAAGTCCGGGATCATCTTTTCTATGAAAAGTATATATATATATATATATATATATAAGGTTACCATGAAAATGAAAATTTTGGTTCCTTCCTATTTTATTTACCTACATAGTTTGGTGCGGTATATTATAGCTATAAAATGTTTTTTAAGGGTTGTGGTTATTTTATTTTCTATTTTGTATAATTCTATAGTAACAACTAGGACTATAAATTAACAAGTTAAGTTGAGCCGAGCCAAATATTAAAAGTTCAATCCTTTTTATTTAATTTTTATTTCGAACATGAGCTAAACTCGAGCTTATCACATAAAGAATACATGTTCAAGATTGTTCATCAGCTTCTTTTTTTCATATATATAAAAATTATGACTAAGATATTTTACATTTTCATATATTATAAATTTTCACTAAGAATATAATAATTATATTATCAATGAACTATGAATAATAATTTTTTCAAGTATATATAAATATATTTTTAGATAATTATACATATTAAACTATAATATTTTTTATAGTCAAATCGAGCACTATGTTCATGATTACATTATTATGTTTAAGCTTTAGCCATTTAATAATTGAGCTGAAAATTGGGTTTAAACTTAGCTTTTTTCACAAATCGAGCTTGAACTGTTTATAAATAATTTGGTTTATTTATAGCCCTAGTTACAACAATAGAAAGAGAGAGAGAACTCGAACGCCAACTCTCCTAATAGAGGAAAGTAGATTATGTCACTAAGTTATAAAGCTTGCTGCGGTTAATTTTAATCTTTTATATATATATATATATATATATATATATATATATATATACGGGCTTTAAAAAGTTTTATTATGCCTAGGGCAATTGAAATGTTTGGTTTACAAAAATATAGGAGCCCCTACCCCCACCACCCCCCCCCCCCAAAAAAAAAAGGTAGTTCAATGGCCCTTTTAATGAAAGAAGTGAGTATTGGTTCATAATTATAGATACGTTATTTTTTATTTCACTTCTTGTTGTAAATTTTGTTCTTCATCTGCAAAAATTTTGGATCATTTGTGATTAATTATAAGGATTTCATTGGTAGTGAAGTATGAATGACGTGAATGTCAAATGTTAAGGTATATATTTAGAATTATATTTAGATTATTTCAAGATTTTAAATAGGAATTGGTTGAACCGGCTAGGAGATTTCGATCAGATTAATTATGCAATGTATCGTGCTTCAAACAATAAGAAGTGAAAATGTGATACATGTGAAATAGTCTTTACCTACATAACAAGTTTCGTATAAACTTTTGCCATAAAACTGTTTATGTTTGTATCTTTTTCATCAAGCATAAGAAAAACTATTTATGCTTCTTATTCACGGTTAACTTTTTCAGGAAAAAAAAGTAGAACAATATTATGCCATTCGTGCTTCAGACAATACAAGTTAAATGTGATACACGAAAGATTGATTGTGACGGATTGAAACTCTAGCTTGAAGAATTTAGAATCTTAATTTGAGCTTATTGATATACCACTAGAATTAATTAAGGGTACACATTTTGTGAAGTTTTAATTTGTTTTATAACTCAAGTTGAACGAAGCTGTGCTTGAGCACGAACCAGTTAATTTTATTTGAATTTTTTCCACCATTTACTAAGGCAAGCCTGGTGTTCGATAAACAAACAATGGGTCGGAGTCAGAAATTTCATTAGGAGACGAAGATAAATATATCAAAATTTAAATATAAAAAATAAACTATAATTTTTTTTTTTTTAGAATGAAATAACCTATAAATTAATAATGATATATATAATATAAATATAAAAATATTTTTAAAATGATTTAATATATATATTTTTTTTAATTCAATAATTTCATATAACAAAAGACAGTAAGTCTACACACTGATAAAAACAAAGCCAACTTTTCTGGCTACAACCTGCAAACCAAAGAACAACAAAATTCCAATTAGCACTCCTATTACAGACTAACTAAAGCAACTGCTTAATCTCTAGAAAGCATTAGTAAACATAATTGGCCATAAGAGCCATTAGCATATCAAAGAAGTACATCTCATCTAGAGCTTAGAACATTGTGAAGCATACTTCCATGCCATAACAACATTCTCCATTTTGGCTCTAATATCCCATTTAATTATCTGAATAATTTGTTCATCTGTCAAAATAACTCCTGACATCTGCTATTCCTTTGCAACTATATATGATATATTGTGGCCCACCATACTAGTTTGCAAAAGTTAGCTCTAAAACCTTTGCCCTTTAAATTGGTCACTCCCCATTGGACTATTTCATCCCAAATGATAGGAACATCAGTTACTATGGGCAAAATGGGTAAATACCCTTAATTTGAAAACAATGTAGCAAAATATCATTCTTTCAAAACTATATATTTTGCAAAATGCCCTTGTTTTGGAATTGAATTTTAACAAAATTGAGTTCCGTGTAAAACTCGATATCCTCTAAATCGAGTTCTATGTTTATTTTTAAGTAGAACTTAATATTAGTATGTCAAATATCACTTAAATTTTCAAAAAAAATTAAGTGGAATAAGATGTATAGAACTCAACATTACTAATGTAGAGTTTTACCTGTAACTTGATTTTGTTAAAATCAGATTCCAAAAATAAGGACCTTTTGCTAAATAGTTTGAAAAGAGTGGTATTTTGCTATATAGTTTTAAAATTAAGGGTGTTTACCCATTTTCCCCCACTAACTATCCTTGGGAGAAACCCCACTGCATAAATCTATTTTTCAAAGTAAGCCACCCCCATAATAAAAGCATGTTTTTGCATTGGTTAAGGAAACCAAAAAAGCATATTTTTCCACCATACCACTTCCATCTCTTTATGCATGCCTTAACTGATGTTGGGAAATTTAGACCCTAGTTGATAGAATTAACAAGTTTTAAACCCAAGTTGTTAATTAGATTTATTATGAATAAATCTTGTTAAACAAACAAACATCAATATCATGCACAACGGAAAATTAAATAAGACAAGATATGATGACCCAGGAAAACCAATAAAACAAACTAGTTTCACAGTAAAAAACCTAGGGGGAAACCTTCCCAAAAAGCAATCCACTATAGTAAAGAGAAGTTTCAGATCTAGTACAAAACTTTTGCTCCTAGACTCTACAATTCTCGTAGATGAACTTACAGCAGAAATTTTCTATTGCTTCAGAACCTCTGAACTCTTCAATATATGAACACCACCTTTTTGCACAAATCCCAGTACGTGACTAACCAATAATGCACGACTCCTAGTACGTGACTAACTCACCAACTTGAAGAGATGTTGGCTGTAAAATTCTTCACTTCATCAACAATGAAAATCAAGAAGCACTTGGTTACAAAACCTTAAGGCGCAAAGACGCAATAACTTTTTTCAGAAAGAATAAGGCGCTAGTCACCTTTTTCATGTGTTCTCCTTGTATTGTCTTATGTGACGGCCTTTAAAATAAGTCTTATATATGTCTAGGGTTGTGAGAAAAAAAACCCTACACATACATGTCAGCATGGGCCGAAAATCAGATCTAAAAATTCTAATTTCATAATTCTCGATAGATAGTATCTGTCAAGTAGTTGCCAAGACCTTGATAGATAGTATCTGTCGAACAGTTGTCAAGATTCATTAAACCTCGATAAATACTATTTGTCAAGCAGCTATCAAGATCTCGGTAGATAGCTATCTGTCAAGAATCTATCCAGCTTTAATGAACAGTCCTTCTTCACTTGTTTCTTGGACAAATTTGCATGGCTTCAATACTAGACTGGAACTCTTATTATTTAAAGTATTAAACACATCCTAGATCTACCAAATTACAAGTAAAGTGCATTTTATCAAAGGATTAGCCAATTCTATATTTGATATATGTTCCTAACATAATTTACATACATCCTAACAATCTCTCCATTTGGCAATTCGTGACAAAACCATAACAAACAAATGAACATATGAGAGAAGTCATAAATCACTCAACTCATACTCACTTGTTGAATACAATAAAATCTATCCTAATACAAACTCTTGAAAAACTTTGCAAGAAGAGAGTCCATGGCAAGAAAGACTTTGGCAACCTGTATTTTTGAAATATTTTAAACAAAACTCATCACGGCATCTTAGTGTGAAACAGAAATAAAAAGATTGCATACAATAAATAAGAAGTATGTGTATAAGGAGAGAAAAGAAACAACACATGTAGAGGTATGTGAAGAAGACATACATCATCATATATATATATATATATATATATCAAAGATAATTACAATGTATGTAAACATGGTCACAAAACCGGTGTACATGAAGAAGGAGGTAGACACTCCCCCTAACAAGATGAAATACAACTCCCCCTTACAAGGGCATGTATTTCTCCCCCTAACATGTAGAATCTTAAAAAAGAAACCACATTTTCTCCACAATTTCATCTCCCCCTTTTTGTCATGATTGATCAAAGGTACAAAAAACTAGAAAGCTTCACTCGAGAAACATAAAGATGATCAAGGATGATCAAGGCGGCACAAAGAATCCATATAAATTCATGAATGTAATGAAACAAGATTCTATGGATGACAAGATAATAGAAAGA
Organism: Quercus lobata; assembly: GCF_001633185.2. Lineage (NCBI taxonomy): Eukaryota > Viridiplantae > Streptophyta > Magnoliopsida > Fagales > Fagaceae > Quercus > Quercus lobata. The sequence continues at coordinate 6,910,498 of NC_044910.1, read as the reverse complement.
TGCGAAACATGTGAAAAACAATGCATGCATGAGGATCTCGACAGATCGAGAAGCTGTCAAGCAGATATCAAGTAGAAGCCAACCTTAATGGATCAAGAATCTGTCGAGGATATATCAGCCAGAGAGAAAGTTTCTCGATAGATCGAGAATCTGTCAAAAAGCTATCGAGACAAAGTCCAGAAAGCTCAATGGATCAAGATTGCGTTAAATTCTGTCGAGACAAGAAGGAAAAAGGGCTCGATAGATAGCAATCTATTGAGAGCTATCAAGAAGCTATCGAGATGGGAAAAAACAATTTTTCAAAGAAGAGAAAAACACAGACATGAATGAAATCAAGCATGCTACCCAACCAAAAATTCAAACAACATGTTAAGCTCTCAAAAACATCTTTCAACAAGAAAAATGTAACGCATTTAGATCCAAAACACACACACTAAACAAGTCTAACCAATTTTATATTTCAAAAATAAGTTAAGACAGTTTAGTAAGCATACATTAACACATGTATTCCTTGTGATGGCCAAATCATATTGTACCTACACATGTATCAATAGTAGCAAAGAATTTTGCATGTTGTGTGTGAAAAATATTGCAAGATTGTATAAGTGTCTACATGTTATGACAATTTAAGATATGAGAAAATCACTTTAACTCACACACAATCATAATTGTTTGATGTGAACTATCACCTTCGAGGTACATCCTATAACTTCCACATCTCCTAGAATACACACTTGTAATCATATGTAAAGCATTTTGATCTTTTTGCTTTTACTTTTCTTTGCATATTTTTCTTTTAAGCAAATCATGCATGGGCATATAAGAGATAGAAAAGAAATATCCAATGATGTTAAGAATTTGACATTCCACTTTTGCTATACTGAAGCATACAAAGGTCATTTTATGATTGGCAAGCAACAATGGTGAGATGGTTATTTATGCATTTCTCTTATGATTTTCTAGTCCTTCTCGTCAAAAAGAGTGATACGAGTATTAAGTACAAGAGATCACTTAATCTTACTCATCACAAACACGAGCCACAAAACTCACTTGCTTAGTTGTGCATAGGGATGCTCATCTAAGTTACAAAAGATACAAAGTTTAGAAAACTTTGTTTCATTAACCATCCAAGATACACAAGTACCAATGTACACAAACACAAGATGTTTTTGTATTTTTCTGATTTTTCCATTTTTTTTTTAAATTTTGAAAACAAAACTAAATAAAAACTAAACAATCAAACAAAGTAGACAAACAACATGAAAGTATGAAGATAGATGCAGATGCATGAAAGCATGATTCCAAAAGCAGATAAGAAATCAAGCAAAGAGAGTCCCACTTTAGATAGAAAGAATTAAAGTAGAAGACAAATAGAAAAGACAATTAAATCTTAGGCTCCTTTCTCACCCACACAGCACAAGTCTTTGGCCGTGAAGATGAAAAGGCACATGTTCTAATATGTCTACTAAAGGACATAGAAGAATTATAATTCTCCTGAAATTGAGTTAAAAAGTTCAAGACTTTTAATAACTCTCCAAACAAAGGTGTAGGTCCTTGAGAGGAAACCTATGACCGTTTGGACACTTGCTTTTGAGGATACAACTTAAAGCAATTAGGACGAATGTGACCAAAAATACTATAATGGTGATAAACATGAGGTCTTACAAAGGAATTAGAATTAGCCAAATCAGTTTTGGATTTCATACTTTATCACTTTTCTCAGATTGGGGCACAAAGACAGTCCTTAATCTAGAAGCCGTGGAAGAGGAAAGGCCAGAGGAAACAACATATCCTAAGCCAATCTTATCAGAATTAGGCTTTTGAGCACTCAATACCTCATCAAGCTTTGCACTAGACATCCTCTCTATTTGAGTTCTAGCTTGACTAAGCTCTAACTCAAGATTCTTGACCTTCTCTTCTAATGAGGCGTTCTCCACAACAAGAGTCTCAACTAAGCTTGTAGTCTCATCTAATTTGACTAACAGATTAGTTTTTTTTTTTTAGTTTTTACCTCATCAAGCTCTTTTTAACAAAGATAAGAGGTTTTCTCAGATTTTATAAATTCAGTGCATAGCTTATCATAGGCTTCTTGAATGGTCAACTTCTTGGGTACTTCATCATCAGAAGAATCCTCACTGTCACTAGCACTCTCCACAATCACCTTGTCAGCTGTGGCAGCAAAAGTTATAAAATGACCACATTCATCCACATACTCATCAGAAGAGTCATTCTCAATATCACTCCAGGTAGCAATCAACCCTTTTATCTTTTGACTTCTTGGTCTTTTTCTTCATAATGTAGTTTGGGCACTCTATCATCATATGACCAAAACCTTTGCACTCATGGCACTAGATAAGGGGTTTCTCACTCTTACCCTTCCTAAAGGATTTAGATTTCCTAGGAGGTTTATCCTTACCCTTTTTCCTAAACTAAAGAATCTTAATGATCTCATCAGCTATGAAAGTTAAATCCTCATCCTCATCATCATCTTCATCTTCATCTTCATCTTCATCTTTGCTTTTATCTTCATCTTCAGAGTCATCAATCTCTTCCTCTATACCCTTAAAAGCCAAGTTTCTACTCTTTCCACATTTTATCATTAAACCTAATCCCATCTCATAGGTTTGAAGGTTCCCTACAAGCTCAATCAAAGGAATTTGATCAATGTCCTTCACTTTTTCAATGGCAGTGATCTTGGCATGGAATCTTTCAGGTAAGGACCTAAGGATTTTTCTAACAATTTTGGATTATGCTATAGATTCTCCAAGGTTGAAGGCAAAATTCACAATATCCTACAGTTTAGCATAAAACTCATCAAATGTCTCATCCTCGTCCATCCTTATTTCTTCAAAGCTACTAGTGAGTCTTTGAAACTTCACGGTCTTTACTGCCTTGGTACCTTCATAGGAGGTCTCAAGAATGGTCCATGCTTCCTTGGCAACTTCCGTGGATGATATTTTCTTGAATTCCTCATTGGTCACCCTACAAAACAAAGCATTCAAGGCCCTACTGTTGAAATTTTCCACATTGATTGTTACTTCATCCCAATCCACTGGCACTTCCATTGGCTTAATCCAGCCAACTTCAACAGCTTGCCATACCTGTTCACCTAGAGCCTGCAAAAAAACTCTCATACGAACTTTCCATTACGTATAATTAGTGCCATCAAATAAATGAGGAATCAAAAGAGCTTGTCCATGATCCATGACAACGGGGGTCAAGGATCACACTCAGGAAATTAATCCAATTAGAGTATACCCGCTCTGATACCACTTGTTGGGAAATTTAGACCCCAGTTAATAGAATTAATAAGTTTTAAACCCAAGTTGTTAATTTGATTTATTATGAATAAACCTTGTTAAACAAACAAACATCAATATCATGCACAACGAAAAATTAAATAAGACAAGATATGATGATCCAGGAAAACTAATAAAACAAACTAGTTTCACAATAAAAACCCTGGGGGGAAACCTTCCCGAAAAGCAATCTACTATAGTAAAGAGAAGTTTCAGATCTAGTACAAAATCTCTATCCCTAGACTTTACAATCCCCATAAATGAACTTATAGTAGAAACCTTATATTGCTTTAGAATCTCTGAACTCTTCAATATATGAACGCCACATTTTTGCACGGATCCCAGTACGTGACTAACTAATGATGCACGGCTCCTAATATGTGACTAACTTACCAACTTGAAGAAGATGTTGGCTACAAAATTATTTACTTCATCAACAATGAAGATCAAGAAGCACTTGGTTACAAAACCCTAAAGCGCAAAGACGCAATAACTTCTTTCAAAGAGAATAAGGCATCGGTCACCTTTTTCATGTGTTCTCCTTGTATTCTCTTATGTGACAACCTTTAAAATAAGCCTTATATATATCTAGAGTTGTGAGAAAAGAAACTCTACAAATACATGTTAGCATAGGCCAAAAATCAGATCTGAAAATTCTAATTTCATAATTCTCGATAGATAGTATTTGTCAAGCAGCTACAATACAAGTCCAATTGGGTATTGGGGTAAGGGTTCAACTGTAGGTTAGTATTTCGGGATAGGCCAAAGGGTTTGGTAAAATTCATTATACTTGTAACCGCTTGTGATTGATAATAGTAGATTCTCGAGAGTGATGACCTTAAATTCACCTGGTGGGGTTTTGCCTCGGTAGTTTTCCCCATTCGTAAACAAATCACCCGTGTCAAATTTATTTTTTGCTGCATTTAGTTATTTGGTGATTTGTTTGTTCTACCATGCTATTGCAATGTAATTTGACTAATTAATTTACTTGGGTAATTAATTAATTTGTAAGGGGTTAATTCATTTTAACCCAACAAGAGGTATCAGAGCAAACACACTCTAATTAGGTTTTAATCTTTTTTGTGTGATCCATTGACCCTTGTTTGTCATGGATAGAGGACAGTTTCTTATTATACCTCCTTTATTTAATGGCACTAACTATGCAAACTAGAAAGTACGCATGAGAGCTTTCTTGCAGTCTTTAGATGAGAAAGTGTGGTGAGCTGTAGAGATTGGCTGGACTAAGCCAAAGGAACCGCAGGCTGATTGGGATGATGCAAAGATCAAAGCGACAAACTTCAACAGCAGAGCATTGAACGTCATATTTTGTGCGGTACAAATGAGGAGTTCAAGAAAATATCCTTGACTAAAACTGCAAAGGAAGCATGGACCATTTTCCAAACGACCTATGAAGGAACTAATGCCGTTAAAGATTCCAAGCTACGAAGGCTTACTACAAGCTTTGAGGGGATTAAGATGGAGGAGGATGAGACATTCGATGAGTTCTATGCCAAACTCAAGGACATAGTCAACTCAGACTTTAATCTTGGAAAACTATTCCCGAACCCAAGTTTGTTAGAAAGGTGCTTAGATCTTTCCCTGAGAGATTTCGTGTCAAGATAATAGCAATTGAAGAATCGAAGGACATTGACTTCATTTCCTTTGACAAAGCTGATTGGCAACTTGCTAACCTATGAATTGGGTTTAACTAGACTTAGAAAAGGAACCAAAGGTAAGAGTATGGCACTGAAGGCCAAAAGTAATGAGATTGATGAGTCTTCAGATGATGAAGATTCCAAGATAAAGTCCTACATCACTAGGCAGTTCAAGATGTTCATGAAGAATGCTAATGTGAAACGTTTTGACAAGGACTATAAGTAATCCAGTTCTTCTCAATTCAAAAGTTAAGACAAAGGGAAGAAGGATGTTAAGGATGGCAGTCAATATACTATTCCCTCCGGACTAAAGTGCTTTAGATGTCAAGGTTTTGGATACATGAAACAAGAATTTCCAACATATCTTAAGTTGATTGGGAAAATCAAGGCCCTTGTTGCTTCCTTGAATGATACCAAGCTCGAGATTGAGTAAGATGAGAGTTATGACAAGGGAATCTTGAGTGCTTTCACTGCCACAGTGGATCCTACTGAAGGGATTGTAGAAGTAGTGGATGAAGAAGAGGACTTGGTGGAATCCAAATTTGAGAAAATGGACAATCAAGATAACATTCATGCAGCCTATGCTAAGTTGTACAAGGTTTCCGAGAAGTATGAGAAATTATATAGGCTAGCCATCAAGAAGTTGAGTAATGTGGAACTAGATCGAGAAGAGCTCTTTACCAAGGTTGATGAAGCTAATTAAACCATTGGAGCACTGCAATTTGAGAACGATTTCTTGGTTGAAAGGACCAAAAAGCTTAAAGTGGAGCTATTTCAAGTCAGAGCTCAATTGGAGAGAACTTCCAGTGCAAAGCTTGATAAGTTACTAAGTTTTCAAAAAGCTGCTTCTAAAAAATCCAATTTGGGGTATGATTTTTCTTCTCCTAATATTGCCTCCTCTAGTACAACTGTGCTTGTCTCACCTGCTAATAATGTTAATTCTAAGAACAATAAATCTAAAACTAAAATAGCTAGTGAGAACTTAGATAAGGGCAAATCCATTCTAGGAGCACCCCTTAATGTCAAAAAGAAAGAAACTAGAAACCCTAAGAAGGATAATAATAAAAAGTCTCAACAAAAGAAGCCGCATTTCTGTCATCACTGTAGAGCTACTCATCCAAATTACTATAAGTGGTTAGCCACTCAACAAAGCAACAGTGTGTTACCATCTGGTGGTCAAAGTTAGATCTCACCATCTTTGGGTCCTCTTGGAGATCTTCTTAAGGCCTTCATGCTCCTTTCGAACTTGAACGGTTTCAATTCTTCCCTCTCTCCTCAGGATTAAAGGTTCACACAAAGGAAAAGTTCTTCCAAGGTGTGGAAGGAAAAATGCTCAAAGTTATTTGGTCACTTTTCTCTCTCTCCCTTTATGTTTATGCATTACTTGTTTGTTTTGTTGTCTAGCTTTTGAGTCAGTCTAGTTTTATACTTTGTGTGTTTCTTCATGTTTTTGTTTGGTTGCTTTTTAGTTTTTGTTTTATTTGTTTTTCACAGACAAACAAACAAACAAAAAAAAAAATTGAAAAGTCAGAAAAATACAAAAACAGTGTGTGTTTGTGTATATTGGTACTTGTGTACCTTGGATGGCCATTAAAACAAAGTTTTCTAAACTTTGTATCTCTTGTAGCTTAGATAAACACTTTAATGCACAACTAAGTAAGTGAGTTTTGTGGCTCGTGTTTGTGATGAGTACGATTAAGTAATCTTCTACACTTAATACTCATATAACTCTTTTTGACGGGAATGACTAGAAAATCCCAAGAGAAATGCATTAATAACCATCTCACCACTAAAGTCCGTCAATCATGTATAACATCTGTGTGCTTCAGCATAGCAAAATTGTGATGTTTTAGCTTACATAATTGAGTATTTCTTCTCTCTCTTATATGCCCATGCATGATATGTTCAAAAAGAAAATATGCAAAGAAAAATAAAAGCAAAAAGAATCAAAATGCTTTTCAATATAGTTGCAAGCATGTTTCTAGAAGATGTGAGAGTTATAGGATGTACCTCGAAGGTGATAGTCCCCATCAAACAGTAATGATTGTGTGTGAGTATATCAGATTCTCTCATATATCAAATCATCATAATATGAGAAACTTGTGCACACTTATTATGTTTTCACACACAATAGGTAAACTCTTTGCTACTTTTGATACATGTGTAGGTACAATGTGATTTGGCCATCACAAGGAATACACGTGTTAATATATGCTCACTAAACTTTCTTAACTTGTTTTTGAAATATAAAATTTGATTAGACTTGTTTAATGTGTGTATTTTTGGATCTATGGATGCTATACTTATATGTTGAGAGATGTTTTGAGAGCTTAATATGTTGTTTGGATCTTTGGTTGCGTAGCTTGCTTATTCCATTCATCTTTATGTGTTTTTCCTGCCTTGAAAAACTCCTTTTCTTCAAGCTTGACAGCTTCTTGATAGATCCTCGATAGATTCCTTTTTCTATCGAGCTTTCTTTCTTCAGCCTCAATAGAATCTCGATAGATCTTCGATCCATCGAGATTTCTAGGTTTCTTCTTGATAGCTTCTCGATCCATTGAGGTGTTTTTGCCGTCGACAGATCCTCGACAACACCTCGACATATTCATTTTTGTCGAGATTTGGTGCTTGATAGATCCTCGATAGAATCTTCGATCCATCAAGCTGGGATTTCTATATAAAGCTAAGGTGTGATTTCAGTTTCATTTTCTCTTTTCTCTCTCAATAGAAATCATTCTCTCTCACCCCAAACACTCTCCTCTCACTCAAATCTCTCTAGCTACTCTAATTTTGGCCTAGATCTTGCTCCAATCACTTAGTAAGACTTCTCAATCCCTCTTTCTACATGCATTCATGCATTTTTAGGCCTAGGTTTTGGGTTTTTGAAAAAAATAAATTTGAGTTTGTTGTGAAATTTTTGAGTTAGGTTATGTTGATTTGGTGATATATGCTCATGCATTGCATTCTTATTGCATTATAACAATGTTTCATGTATTTTAGATGTGTGATTGATTATTGTTGTTTGAGTGCTGGTAGGTTTGGATTGGGTTTTTACTCATGATGTTTTTAATTTTTGCACATCACAAGTTCATGCATTTTTCATGCATACGTTTCTTTCCTTTCCTATTTAGGGTTGTGATGTGTTCTGTTCTCTCTCTCTCTCTCTCTCTCTCTCTCTCTCTCTCTCTCTCTCTCTCTCTCTCTCTCTCTCTCTCTCATAGACTGCGCTATGGCACCTAAAGTGCATAAATCCACTCTGGCTTGGAATCCTCTTCAAGGTTTCGGGTCTTCTTCTTCTTTTCCCCCCTCTCACATTCAGTTCTGTGATGAGAATGCCCAGAATGACTTCTATGAGAACTTCTAGAAACGTGGCGTTCATCTAGAACGTCAAATTATCCTGTCGGATTTTGCCGACACTCCTTTACCGAATGTCATTCGAACTCGGGGATGGGATTCTCTTTGTGAGAAACCCTTAAGGTGTCCCGTCGTGTTTATACAGGAGTTTTACTACAATATACTCGGCATCGACACCTCTATACCTCGGTTTGCTACCACTTTCAGAGGTACACGTATCGTAGTTACTCTGGATCTTATCTCCGAGGTATTACATGTTCCCAGGGTAGTGTATCTTGACTACCATAGTTGTGATTGTCTACGGACTTTATCCAGAGACAAGCTTCTCTCTCACTTTTGTGAGACTCCTTCCACATGGGGTGGTGAGCTAAACACCCCATGCTCGGGCTTTGTCAAAGGCCTGAGGTTCCTTAACATAGTGATGACAGTCACTTTTACTCATTTGTCTCACTATAACTTCATCACTGAGCCTCGTGGTCGTTTTCTTCTTGCTTTGATGGAGGATCTTTCTATTGACTTTCCTTCTCACTTCATCACATCTATTCTAGATGTGTACTTGGACACTACTACCTATGATAAGCTTATCTTTCCTTCGGCTATCACATGGATCTTGTAGCATTTTCACATTCCCATTCCTTCCTCTCCTTTCTTCACCACCATGGGTTCTATCAGCGTCAGTTCTATTCAGCAAAGTGAGGCCCGACTTCGACCAAAGTGGCCACGAATGGAGATGGATGATACTACCACTTCTGCTATTCCATCTTCTTCCGCTCCTTCTACCTCCACAGTTGGTGGAGTGACCCTCGAGGCCATCATGGCGTAGCTTTAGCGGATGGAGGCTGACTTTGGTGGTCGTCTTGACTATCTCACAAATGAGATGTGTTAGATGAACACCCGAGTTGGTCACACTGCCCGCCAACAGGCTCACATGGCTGGCTTTGCACCTTCTCCCCCTCCTTCTCTAGAGGCCTCGGCTGATGAGGGTGATGGTGATGATGATGATGATGAGGATGATGCTAACTCTTCCAGTGATGACGATGATAGGCCAAAAATGTATTGACATCTTTGGGTAAATTAACCAATTAATTAGCCAAGTAAATTAATTAAGTCAATTTAACATGCAATACACGTGGTAGCATAAACAAATCACCAAATAACTAAATGCAGCGAAAATTAAATTTGACATGAGTGATTTGTTAAGGAATGGGGAAAACCACCGAGGCAAAAACTCCACTGGATGAATTTAAGGTCACCACTCCTGAAAATCAACTATTATCAAAACAAGCAGTTACAAGTAAAGGAATCCCAATACCTTATACTAACCTAAAATTGAACCCTTACCCCAATACACAATTGGACTTGGAATGTAGTGACAATCTCTCCTTTCAATGCACGGCTCCCAATACGTAACTAACCAATCGATGCGCGGATCCCAGTACGCGGCTTACACACCAACTTAAGAAAGATGTTGGCTGCAAAGTTCTTTAGTTCATCGACATGATGAAGATCGAGAAGCTCCTTGGTTAAAAAACGCTACAGTGTACAAAACGCAGCAGCTTCTTCAAAAGAAAGATGAACTAGGGCAAATTGTCTCCGATTACAATTTGAGTGAATAATCACTTTGCATTAAGTTGATCACCTTAGACAGCCCTTAAAATAATCCTTATATATGTCTAGGATTGTGAGAAAAGAAACCTTACACAAATAGCTTGGATATGCATGAAAAACATATCTGAAAATCTGATTTTCGTAAACCTCATTAGATAGGTTATCTGTCGAGCTGCTGTTGAGCATCGGGCTAAAAGCTCCTTTTAAATCTCAATAGATACAATTTGTCGAGCTATCTATTGAGCTTTAAAATACATCACTTCTTCACTTGTTTCTTGAACAAACTTGCATGGATTAACTCTTGACTTGAACACAATGTTACTTGAAGACTTAAAACATCCTAGATCTACCCAATTATAAGTAAAGTGTGTTTTGTCAAAAGATTAGCCAATTATAAATGACATATGTTCATATCAAGTTCCACATATGTCCTAACAGACGAGATCATGACCTATCGGTGACTTGCCCTTTGTCGTTCGTGACAAAAAGGGAGAGTAGTTTTGGGCTTGAGAGTAGTCTTGTAATTAGGAGGAGAGTTAGTATAGGATTTTTTTTTTATTGGGGGGGGTGTGTATATCTTTTTGAGAGATGAAGTGAGGCTTATATGTACTTTTCTTTCTTTTTAGTTCTTTAGCCTCTTGTATAAAGGTCTTGTGACCATTTTATTATGACATATATTGTATGTTACTTTCTTATATATTGATGATGACGTATGTTCATTTTATTCACCTATCTCTTCATGTGTTGTTTCTTTTCTCCCTTTATACACATGTTTCTTTATGTACGCAATCTTTATTTATGTTTTACACATGATGCCTTGATGATTTTTGTTTAGGTGTTTCAGAAAGACAGATTGTAAAAGTCTATTTTGTCATGAACTCTCTTCTTGCAAAGTTTTTCAAGAGTTTATGTTAAGGTTAGATTTATTGTGTAATTCAACAAGTGGTTATGATTTTAGTGATTTAAGACTTCTCTCATGATTATTTGTTTTGTTGTGGTTTTGTCACAGATTGCCAAAGAGGGAGATTGTTAGAAACATATTTATGTAATTGGCTAATCCTTTGACAAAACGCATTTTACTTGTAATTGGGTAGATCTAGGATAAGTTTAGTACTTCAAGAAATAGGTATTCAAGTAAAGAATTGAAGTCATGCAAGTCTGATCGAGAAACAAGTGAAGGCAGTGCTGTTCATTAAAGCCTGACAAAAGTCTCGACAGAATCCTTTCTATCGAGATTTAATATTAAAGCTTAACACAAGCTCGACACAAGCTATATCTGTCGAGAATTACGAAATCAGATTTTCCAGATCTGATTACACGCATATTCCTATGTATTTATGTAGAGTTTCTTTCTCACAACCCTAGACATATATAAGGATTATTTTAAAGGCCGTCGCGTATGCATTGTGTGATCGAATGCAAAAAGTGACCTAGTTCATCATTCTCTCTGAAGAAGCTACTGCGTCTGTACGCCAAGGGTTTTGTGATGAAGGAGCTTCCTGATCTTCATTGTTGACGAATTGAAGAACTTTGCAGCTAATAATCTTCTTCAAGTTGGTGAGTTAGTCACGTACTGGGATCCGTGCATTATTGGTTAGTCATGTACTGGGATTCATGCATTGAATGGAGAGATTACCGCTACAATACAAGTCCAATTGGGTATTGGGGTGATGGTTCAACTCTAGGTTGGTATTTTGGGATAAGACAAAGGGTTTGGTAAGATTCCTTATACTTGTAACCGCTTGTGATTGATAATAGTGTATTCTTAGGAGTGGTGACCTTAAATTCACCCAGTGGGGTTTCATCATGGTGGTTTTACCGTGGTGGTTTTCCCTATTCGTAAACAAATCACATGTGTAAAATTTATTTTCCACTACATTTAGTTATTTGGTGATTTGTTTGTGCTACCACGCTATTGCATATAATTTGACTAATTAATTAACTTGAGTAATTAATTAATTTGTAAGGGGTCAATTCATTTTATCCCAACAAACAGCAGCCAAGATAATTCAAAGAAAGATTGGCAATCCTATCGCAATGTACAGGACCTTAAAAATGCAAGGATCTAGTTGAAGCCTGGTAAAACTACCTTCTTAAATGACATTTCTTATATTTGTTCATGTTTCATTGGATATCATACCATTCCTAAGATGAAAGTGGACAACTCAACAGGGCAAAAGTTCTTCAACTTGATGGCCTTTGAAATGTGTTCGAACTTCATCAACAATTATGAGATCACTTCTTACATATGCTTTCTTAATTCACTCATGAATCATGCTAACCATGTTATGGAGCTAAGGAAAGTGGGGATACTCCAAAACCTCCTTGGCAGTGGCTAAAATCTTCAATGAGCTTGGCAGCCAAAATGGGGTTTTACCCTTTTCTCACAAACTTTTCAACAAAATGCCTATCTGAAAATATTAGGGATATGCCCCTGTTTTGAATAGAAAATCGAGTTTCAAATGTAAAACTCGATTTTTGGATAATCAAGTTATAGCAAAATTGAATTTAGAATTTTTTTTTCTTGGAACTCGAGCTCATGGAACTCAAGTTCCACTTGAATATTTTCAAGGAACTTGAGTTCCACAAATTTTTTTTTTTTTTTTTTTAATTTTTAGTTCACCATAACTCGATTGTCCAAAAATCGAGTTTTAAATTGAAACTTGATTTTTAGAAAATCGAGTTTCAAAACATGGGCATTTCCCTAAATAGTTTCAGATTGGGGCATTTTATTGGAAAGTTTTGGCGAAAGCGGCAAATGCCCATTTTGGCCTGAGCTTGGCACTAACTTGGTTCCAAACCCCAATACATATTCAGATGTAAGAGTGACAAGCATTATCAAACATTGAAGAGTCGAATGTTTGGATTCTATCATGATTATTTTGATAGCCCCTGGTCGATTCCAGCCTTTTTTGGCATATTATTCGAGCTTGTTTTAAGCAAGGTTTTCAGACCCGAACCATTCATTGAACCATAAAAGAGAGAGGTTCAAGGTTTTTGAGGTCGAACCGAGGTCAAACTGGAGTCAAACCATGATGACGTCACAATTAATTTAATAATTAATTAAAGCCTAAATATAGATATTAAATCCTAAATATAGATATTAAATTTATAAAACTAGCAAAATTGACAATATATCTATATATGTGAGGGAAATTTAATGATTTTCAAGCATATATTTAATAATTAAATAAGAAAGTTAATAAACTAAAATAATAACTATGAAAACATTAAAATTTATGATTAATTTTTGAAATAAAGTTGAATATCTTTGAAGGATTTTAATTATAATTTTTTTTTTATTCCTTGTAAGAGATGGATAATTTAATTAATTAGAATAAAATTGTGTTAAGTTGTTTTTTTTTTTTTTTTTTTTTTTTAAAAATTGCTAAGGGGTTGGACCGCACAGTTCTCACCAGTTCGTGCGGTCCAACCCTGGTTTTAACGGTTCACGGAATTAACAAAAAATCCGGTTCTTTAGACTTAAAAAACTGATTTTCATCCCGGTTCCCGATTTTCACAGTCCGACCTCCCGATCTGGTCCGGTTCTGAAAACTATGGTTTTAAGTGGCATCCAAACTTGGTTCTCAGTCAAGCCAACTTCACGCAGCTAGAGGTAACTTATCCGTAGTAACTAGTATGCGTTTGGCTTTAAATTAAAAAGTAAGCTTATTTTACTATTCAGCTTATTTTTGCTACTATTCATGGACCTTATTGTACTTTTTGTTACTATTCATAGGTCCTACTTTACTATTTCAATTAACTTTTACTTTTATCTACAATTTTTTAACAAAAAGTTTTTAGTTTCAACAAAATAAGCAAATCCCAAACAGACTCATAGTATCTTAATGAAAACAAATTACTAAAAATTTGTTGTGCTTTTGTTGCCTGCATGGATTCTTATACCTCTTATACACTGGTTTCCAAATAAATGATACCTAAAGAGTTTCTTCGGTCTTTTCCAATGACACTAGGCATGGGATGCCTAAGGAACATCGAGAGCCATGCACTTTTTCTTGCTTTAATCTTGTGAGTCTAAATAAGTCGAGAGATGAATGTGACTTCTTAAATTAACCTAGTCTAAGACAAATAAGAGTTCGATTGTGTCATGAGTAGTATTTCTTTCTTATTTCACAATTGCTACAGTTGTTGAGTGATTGAAAGAGTGAAAAGAGAAAAGCCCTTAACAACTTCATCTTTGCTATTCTCTTTTCTTTTTGATAGATGAAATAAATTTTCAACCTATAGTATTCACTTCATTATAATTGCTCGATCTTTATTATCCAACCAAGACACCAATTGGTTTTTGGTGTAGGCGAGCTTCAAACCAATTGGGTTTTGATGTAGACGAGCTTCAAACCAATTGGTTTAGGTATAAACATATTTTGAACCCTAAATCTTTTATTTCACAATAAAAGATTTTATTAGTAGAGCTAATTAACACTCACATCTTTGCTATTCAAGTTATATTATAATGAATTTAATGTAAGATTTATATAATTCTAGCCTAATTCTAGACTAACCTAAGATTAGTGTCATAGTTGTAGAGAACATGGGCCTAAAATATATATGGGCCTCTTGGGCTATAATATCTCTCATCCCCATCCTTAAACCTAAGATGAAACCTTGAGTCTATGAAATCTTGAACGTATAATACGACCAGTTTGTAAACAGACATCAACAATAGCAAACGGTCACAGTTGTTGATAAGGGCTAAAATTAATTACTGGAAACTGTAGTGACAACTAAAAGCGTCGTATGTGGTCCATTAAGCTCAATGACTATAATTCAAAAAAAAAAAAAGCTCAATGACTTTTTCTTTTTCTTTTTAGACAAGTGAATGAACGAAATGAATGGATAAAACTTATTACTTAAAATAAATGTTAAATTATTTCAGTGAGAAATCCAAATGGTATTTTATATATATATAATTCATATAGATTCTCATAGGTCTAGCAAACAACCACATATCCTTGTTGACACTCTATTTTGCTACCAATGAAAATTCAATGTTAATTAGGAGAAAATGGGATTCTGCACTTAAAAAAAATCTAGCATTTTGCCCCCTTTCCCAAACTAATTAAGGAAATGCCCCTCTTTGTAAAACTCGATTTGTAGAAAATTGAGTTAGAGGCGATCAAACTTAAAAATAAAATAAAAAATTGCATAGAACTCAAGTTCCATAAAAAAAATAAAAATAAAATAAAAAATTAAAAAAAAATTAAAAAAAAAAAACTCTACTATAGGGCTCCATGAAATGTAGCTATAGGTAAAACTTAAAAAAAATAAAAAATAAAAAAATGCATGGAACTCGAGTTCAGGGAGCTCAAGTTCCATAAAAAAAGGCCACTATAGGGCTCCTTATGGAGCGATCAGACTTAAAAAAAAAAACTTGCATGTTTAAACACCACTATAGGGCTTCTTGTGGAGCGATCAGACTTAAGAAAAAAACTTGAATGTTAAAACGCCACTATAAGGCTCCCTGTAGAGCAATTAGATTTAAGAAAAAAACTTGCATGTTTTAAAACGCCACTATAGGGCTTTAAAAAAATTGCATGGAACTCAAGTTCATGGAGCTCGAGTTCCAGTAATTTTTTTTTTTTTTAATTTTCAGTTTGTTATAACTCGATTGTCCAAAAATCGAGTTTCAAAAGAGGGGCATTTTCCTAATTAGTTTGGGAAATTGGGCAAAATGCTAGATTTTTTTTTTTTTTTAAAGGGCAGAAGCCCATTTTCTCCATGTTAATTAAGATAAACTTGAGCATACAATTAATGTTAATTGATTTTAACTGGTCCTTGATAAGAATAATTTTAATCAATTAAAAAACTTAATTTTCATTGGTCCAAAGCAAAGAAAAGAAATAAACATGCATACATATCACATGTGATAGCAACTTAAATGATAATTAGGGATTTACTATTATTAAATTTGTTTTTTCTTCTTAGAAAAACCAAAAAATTTGATTTTCTAAATAAATCTTTACCAACGCATAATTGCCATACACCCCATATCCAATCAAACCCTACCTCAGTTTTGATCTTATTGCAAAAATGTACTATACCACACCAAACTTGCTATGCGTAAATATGCTATAAAGGAACCAGCTTTTTTTATTGTATCATTTAATTTTTTTTCTTTCCTTTTCTTTTTCGGTCTTTTTTGGAAAAAATTATCCCAGTAGGAATCATTTGGGTCAGCTTATTTTCATTTGTTATTTTCTTCAAAAATTAAGTTATATAAAATTACAACATCGCATGAAATAAATATGGTTTTAAAAAGCTATAGTAAACTCTCTTTTTTATAGGGAAAAAAAAAAACTATAATAAACTGACCGTGAAAATAAGTTAGATTTGGTATATCAAATACCAGGCTCACTTTTCTTTTTCTAAAAAAAAAAAAACACAATACCAGGCTCACCTTAGTAAATGGTGGAAATAGATAAAATAAAATAAACTGGCTCGTTGCTCATGCACACAGCTTAATCAAACTTGAGTTATAAAACAAGTTAAGACTTCATAAAAATGTGTACATTTGATTAATTCTAGTGGTATATCAATAAGTTCTAATTAAGAGTCTAAGACTCTTCAAGCGAGAGAGTTTCAATTAATACGTCACAATCAATCTTTCGTGTATCACATTAAGCTCCTATCGTCTGAAGCACGAATAGCATAATATCGTTCTACCCTTTTTTCTGAAAAAGATAACCGTGAATAAGAAAAAATAAAAATAAAAAATAAAAAGAACAGTTTTACTTACTCTTGATACCATTCTTGATGCAAGAGATAGAAACATGAGCAGTAATTTTATTGCAAAAGTTCATACGAAACTTGCTACGTAGGTAAAGACTATTTCACGTGTATCATATTTTTACTTTTTAGAAGTTTTTATTGTTTGAACATTGAAGCACGATACAGTGCGTAATTAATCTGATTGAACCTTCGAGTTGATCTCTACAATGAAAACTAATAAAATAATGTACACACGGTACACTCCAACAAAGCTGACTTTTTCCAAGGGTCAAAATTCTTGAAAAATATATTAAAAAATCTCAAGAAAAATTATTTTAAGAAGTCGTATCAACTCTTGATAACCTTCGAATCTTATACCTTTGAAAATGAAATTTTGAAAGCTTTCATGGCCCTCAAAAGTGTTTTATCTTATTTTTAGGGTCAAGAGGCCCTTAAATAAATAACCTTATTTACCAAAGGTTAAAAAATTTACATGTACAACTCTTGATAAATAAGGTTATTTAAGGGTTCTTTATCCTGTATATATATATATATATATATGTGTGTGTGTGTGTGTGTGTGTGTGTGTGTGTGTGTGGGGACCGGCCCAAAATAATAGGCTGGCTGGGCCCTAGGCCCGTCCGAGGATGCAGCCTATCTGAGGAGTCAGTGTGACCCAAGCAATCCTTATTCAGGCCCACTGAAGTAAAGAGAACATGTCCGAAGAGTAATTTTTCCTCGGATACTGCAAAATCCAGAGTAAAGGTACATCCAAGCCACCATAGTCCATCTTCCAAATACGTAAAAATGAAGAAAACCCGAAATATCTCAGCAAAGGCTGCCACCACCACATTAAATGCATTACAACTACTTTCCTGGCCGCATTAATGAGGAGAAGACCCTTGAACAGTGCTACCTTGACTACCGCAACTCACAAAGAATTGAGAGGGGTGTCTGATGGGACAGGTGCCCAAGTGGGGGTTTGGATGATCAACAAGTGTAAAGCCCAGATGATTGGAAATGGCCTATATAATATGTAAAAGTCCGCCAAGAGAAGGGACGGAAAAAAAAGGAGAGAATACTGTAGAGAAGTCTGACTGCATTGATCTGTATCTATTAATCAAGTTTTTAGCCTTATCATTTCTGGAGACCTTTCTACACAGTGGCATTTTCGTTCTTGTTTGTGTATTCCCTTAACCCATGCAACAAACCCTTTAAACTAATTGAAACCGAGTTTTTTAGCCCATACTCTACAAAAATTCATTGTGCGGGACCTTTTGGACCAAGACTTAAGCGACAAGGTTTGGGTCACCAAATTATTCGCTTACAATATATATGTATATATATATATATATATATATTTTTTAAACTACAATTATGCACAAAATCCACATACAACAACTAAATACATCAAAAGTCCAATGTACTATAACCAATCAACCCAGATCATTACAAGACAAAAATTAACATATGAAAGTAAGGATATTGTAAAGGTACTAAAAAGAGCTCAACAAGGCAGCCAAAGCAGGGGCAGTAGCTAAACCAAATTCAAGTGCAGAAGCTAATAAATAATGGAACTAACTATGTAAGCAAGAAAAAAAAAAGTTGGCATTCAAAGACATTTCAAGTAGATAGATAACATTAGAATTTCCATGTCACACCTTTTTTAGGACAATTGGACGAGGAAGCTGCTTTGCTAAATTTGGAAGCTTGTGGAAGAAGGTATCCTTTTCAACACTGTCTTTTAAATTTAGGACCCGTTTGGTACGTGTGTTTAAACAATAGTTTTTAGTTTTTTTAGAAATACGTGTCGATGAAAAAGTTTGTAAAAATACGTGTAATGTTATTTAAAAACTGAAAACATGTGTTTAAACACATATACCAAACATGCCTTATCTCCATAAAATGTATTGTGCCCACCAATTTATTTTGGAAATATTCTGCCAATCCACTGGTTGAAAAACTTCATAATAAGAGGAAAAAGAATGGCAGAGAAAAGAAAATCCAAGAAGCAACATTATGCCAGAAACAGAAAAGCAGAGATGAGTATAAGAATTCATAGTAAATTTCATCAAAATAGGTACACACATTGCCACCACTCACAAGGCACATCATGTAGCAGGTTACTAGGACTAGAGTTTCTCCAAAATTATTAAATACAATCAAGTTTAAGAACTCACCACTATTTTCAATAAGCGTTGATGTATTCAACCTACGAGAAGGCATGGCATTTAAAAGCCGCTGATAATCTATGAAGAAAACTAATGAGAAAGGGATAGTCCAAGCCATTACTGACAAGATAAATTTATAGCACTCCAACTTGTGCATCCTATTTCCATATTGTGATTGCACATAGTTTTGTAGATCGTAAGAAAAATGCTTGCATCATGAACTGAAGCAGAGATGTGAATTAAAGAAAACAGGTTTTTTTGGCGCTTATAAACTAGTCTTATTTGCAGAGATTGAATACAATTCCACAACAAAGAACTTTGATATTCAATTTAATTCTTAATAATCAAGTAAGGAAAGAGGAAGGTTTATAAAAACAAAAAACCTCAGAAATTCTTAAGAGTTATGAGAGTCATATCAAGAACTAGACAACATAAATCATAAAAAATAAATAAATCTATATGTTTTGTTCAAGTAGCTCAAACTATTGTATTGACAATGTTACTAACACACCACAATGCCACATTGTAAGCATTCACAACACCAAACACAACTATAACAGATATAAAATACTCAAAACTTTTTCTTTTAAAAAAAAAAAATCTCATTTCAAGCACCAAAGGGAGATTTGAGAGAGATATATCAAGAAAAACTTCACACACACACACACAAAAGAAGAAGAAGAAAAGAAAAGAAAAAGACACACCTGATCAGTTGGGATCTCACCCTTTAGTGCATAAGACATACCTAATGATTTGTAAACAACACGAACTCCCTCTGGATCAGAATGTCATTTTCTTCAACTTGCCAAATTTCCTGCAACTCTAACATTGTCGCCCCAATGGCCTCTACTGGCACCCCCCTTTGATTTTGCGCTGTGATTTCTGGCATCCCTGCTGTTCTAGAAAGGCATGTGTTTTTTGTTCTACATAAGTCTCCCCCTCTTGGAAAGAACTCAACCTCGAGTTACCACTATATGGCTCATCAGGAGAGTGGTAATCATACAAATCAGCAACATCGAAGGTAGAAAAATTTTTCATGCCTGGGGGAAGAGCAACCACATAGAAATTGTTGTTGATCTTCTTAGTAATTTGAAATGTCCCATGCTTCTTGTCCTCCAATTTATTGTAAGTACAAATAGGAAACCGCTTCTTCCAAAAGTAGACTAGTACCAAATTCCCAACATTGAAGATCTTCTTGTTAGGGACATATTTTATGTAATTGGCTAATCCTCTTACAAAATGTACTTTACTTGTAATTAGGTAGATCTAGGATGGGTTTAGTACTTCAAGAAATAAGAGTTCAAGTCAAGTTTTAAGGCCATGAAGATCTCAACAAAAAACAAGTGAAGAAAGAGTTGTTCACTAAATCTCGGCAAAAGTCTTGACAGAATCCTTTCTATCAAGATTTAATGTTGAAGCTTGACAGAAGCTGTTTCTGTCAAGACTTACAAAATCAAAATTTCCAGATCTAATTTTCAGCCCATGCTGAAATATTTGTATATGGTTTCTTTTCTCACAACCCTAGACATATATAAGTTTTATTTTAAAGGCCGTCGCGCATGCAGATAGTGCCCTAGTTAATTATTCTCTCTGAAAAAGCTACTATGTCTTTACGCCAAGGGTTTTGTGACCAAGGAGCTTCCTGATCTTCATTGTTGATGAACTGAAGAACTTTGCAACCAACAACCTCTTCAAGTTGCTGGAGTAGGTCACGTACTAGGATCCGTGCATCATTGGTTAGTCACGTACTGGGACTCGTGCATTGAACGGAAAGATTGCCACTACAATACAAGTCCAATTAGGTATTGAGGTAAGGGTTCAACTGTATGTTGGTATTTTGGGATAGGCCAAAAGATTTGGTAAGATTCCTTATACTTGTAACCGCTTGTGATTGATAATAGTGGATTCTTGGGAGTGGGGACCTTAAAATCACTTAGTGGAGTTTTGCCTCAGTAGTTTTCCCCATTCGTAAACAAATCGCTTGTGTCAAATTAATTTTCCGCTACATTTAGTATAATTAGTGATTTGTTTGTGCTACCACGCTATTAGATGTAATTTGATCTAATTAGTTAACTTGGATAATTAATTAATTTGCAAGGGGTCAATTCATTTTAACCCTACACTTCTCATGCCTCTTCTTATCAGCAACTTCCTTGTATTTAGCATTCGAAGCTTCAAGTTTCTGCCTAACTTCTTCTTGCACTACCTAAATGCAGCTAGCCATATCTTCTGCTTCTTGGCTCACTCCTGGAAGCTTAGGTAAGGGTACCAAATCCAAAGCTTGTTTTGGTGGCACACAATAGACATTGGCAAAAGGGCACTTACCCGTGCTCCTACTAACAGTGCTGTTGTAAGCAAATTCAAATCAGATTACCTAAAGTTCAGTTGACAACCTTTGTCTAGCCATCAGTTTGAGGATGACTAGTGCTGCTGTAATTAAGGGATGTATCAAACCATCTCCATAGAGTCCTCCAAAAGTGACTGAGGAACTTTGTATCACAGTCAGAGGTAATGGATTTAAGCACTCCATGCAAATGCACTACTTCTTTGAAGAACAGAGTGGCTACATGAATGGCATCTGAGGCCTTTCTACAGGCTATGAAATGAGACATCTTCGAATACCTGTCAACTACAACAAAAACAAAATCTCGCTAGGTTCAAGGAAGACCTAGTATAAAATCCATGGACAGATCCTCCCAAGGTGCTTGAGGAACCGATAGTGGCATGTACAGACTAGTGTTTTGAGACTACCCCTTAACTGTCTAGCATATAAGGCACTTCCTCACATGATTGCCCACATCTCGTTTGAGTTAGGGCCAACAGTACAGCTCCTA
The DNA here is from genome assembly GCF_001633185.2 of Quercus lobata. Taxonomy (NCBI): domain Eukaryota; kingdom Viridiplantae; phylum Streptophyta; class Magnoliopsida; order Fagales; family Fagaceae; genus Quercus; species Quercus lobata. The sequence goes on along the minus strand of NC_044910.1, from coordinate 6,888,848 downwards.
TTGTCTTGTCTCACCCCATATGACGACCCAAACCTCCACCATGCAACTCCCTAACTACCTTCTCCCTTAAAGAACTTCAAGGAATACGTAGTTGATTCCTTTGAGAAAGAAAACCATCTTGCAGACATATGCCATCCACAACAAAGTGAGTCTCCTGACATTGACTCCAAACCTTTCCAAAATCCTCATCTTCCTCATATAGCTCTTTTAGATAATCAAACCCTATAACTTATGTTCGCAGTGTAACCAGCAAAGAAGCTCATCGACTAAGTGCATCTGCTACCTTGTTAGTAACACCAGATTTGTGCTTTATAAAGAATGAAAAACATTGTATGTAGGTAACCCACCTGGCATGCATTCTGTTGGTGGCTGTCTGACTATTGATAAATTGCAAAGCCTGATGATCTGAAAATAACATGAACTACCTTTGGATCAGAATGTCGTTTCCCTTCAACTTGCCAAATTTCATGCAATTCCAACACTGCCGCCCTGATGGCCTCTATTGGCACCCCCTTTTAATTTTACTTTGTGACTTTCAGCACTCATGCTACTCTAGGAAGGCATGTGTTGTGTGTTTTACATCAATTTTCTACTCAATTTCTTCCATACAACATTGATCTTAGATCTAAATGTATAATTGTGTGCATACTTGATATAGTGGTTTAAAACTACACTTTTCCAAATTAAAATTTTTTTAAGTCTCACTATTTTCTTTCTAACCACAGCCTACTTCGAATATTGCATTTTTAAGAAACTTAAAAATATGCACATTTTCAACTTACAATATTTTTTTTCAAAGGCATATATATATATTGGCATTTGGAGGATTAGAGATGATACTATAATATTTTTAAAAGTAAATAACAGCTGCATTTTTTGTGGTTAGGAATTAGATATATATCTTTATTGTGTTTTTCTTTTATGAATGCAGTTTCCCTGTAGTTTTTATTGTTTTTATATTTTTTTCTTATATTAACTTGTATATGTTTAGATATGTAAAGTCACATTTATTATTTAAATTAAACAAATCTATATATGTTTCAAAAGTTTTAAAACTATTATCGTACTCTAACAGTGTAGTTTCTAATTTATTCAGTAAAAAATAGAAGGTCGTATTTAATGCATAAATCTTCTGCTTTTGCAAGGTTTCAGAGAAATGAGTAGTAGGCAGTCCAAAATTTTCTTTTTGGAAAGGGTAATTCTCTAGATTCGAACCCACAAGCTTTCCAATTTATTGAAAGACTAACATAATATAAATTTTTGTTAGATATAACTTAACATATATTAAATCGCGTAAAAAATATATAGGTTATTTTTATATTTAATTTTTAAAGAAATTTAGGCACATATATTGCTTGTATATCAAATACGCTTGCATTAGTAAATAGTGGTAAAAATGTGTGTGTGTGTGTGTTTTTTTTTTTTTCCTAGTTCGTGCTCATGCACAGCTTCCTTCAACTTGAGTTATAAAACAAGTTAAATCTTCCTCACAAAATTGTGTACACTTAATTAATTCTAGTGGTATATCAATAAGTTCAAATTAAGTTTTAAAATTTTTCAAGCTGGAGTTTCAATCCATCACACTCAATATTTTGTGTATCACATTTAACTCTATTGTCTAAAACACGAATGGCATAATATCGTACAAGAACCATTTCGCTCATTCTTGATGCAAGAGATAAAAAACATAAACAGTTTTATTGCAAGAGATAAAAGACTATTTCACGTGTATCACATTTTTAGTTTTTATTGTTTGAAGCACGATACATGTAGTGGCGGCCCTAGGAATTTTTTCCAGAGGGTTCAGTAAGAAATATAAGTTAAAACAAAATTTAATTAAAATAAAACTTGACTATATCAAGTTACCAACAAAAAAACACGCAAATGTATAAAATTTTATAATTTCTTTCTACAAGTTTTCATATTTTGAATCATTACAAACCCTCTATATTTCCTAAAAATTAAATTATATAAAGTTATATCATGTTTGTACTATACATGCACACATTCGCACACATCACAATTCACACAAAAAAAAAATGTTCATAATCAATATTAAACACACTCATACATATAATAAATATTTATAATAAAATAGATGCTCGCAACTCACAAATATTCACTCTTTATTCTTAAAGTTTGAAGATACCAAAATAGTCAAATAATTAACTAAAATGAGATGAGATTCGTAAAAAAGAGATTTATATGATCTGTGTTGTTGTTTGGTTTTAGGATGGGCTTATCTGTGTTGTTTTAGTTTTGGACTGGCACTACAAAACGCGGGGGCATTGGGCCGCATTTTTTTAGGCCGCAGCTATAAAAAACGTGGCCCTAGATGGACTAAAGCCGTGTTTTTCAAAAATGCGGCTTAAAGGAAAAACAAAAGTCATGTTTTAAACGCGGGGCCATAGAGGGGTTCGAAGCCGCATTTTTTTGAGTTGCAGCCGCATTTTTGCAAGTGGAGATATGGCTGCGTTTAAAACACGCAGCTACAGCACCTGAGTATTTCATTTTTTTTTTTAATCTTAACTATAGCCGCGTGTAGAAAACGCGGCTCTAACTTTCCTAAAGCCGCTTTTTTTAGCCGTGGCTTTAATTTTAGTCTGAAGCCGCGTTTTATAGACGCGGCTTTAAATTTAGTCTGAAGCCACGTGTTTAAAACGCGGCTCTAGTTCGGGATTGGTTGCGTTTTTTAAACATGGCTTCAAATTTTCCCTATAGCCGCATGTTAAAAATGCGGCTTTAGGGAAAGTATAAATATTAAGGTTAGAAATTTCCAACCCTCTCCCTTCGCACATCATCAGCCTCCATCTCTCAAGCCAGCCATCCGATCTCAACCCTTCGCAGATATACCCTCCATCCGATCTCAACCCTCACCCTCCATCCGATCTCAACCCTCCATCTCTCAAGCCCTCACCCTCCATCTTCGATCTCAACCCTCACCCTCCATCTGGCACTTTCAAGGCCTCACCCTCCATCTTCGATCTCAAGCCCTTACTCGGACGGTCAGTGTGAAGTATCGGCGCCTCCAGATCCACCCGTGAAGGTACATGATTTCTATTAGCCTTAAATTTTTTGAGTTAGGGTTTGTGTTTGTAAATAAATTATTTGATTTTTATTTTTATTTTGAAAATGTATATTTATTTCTGCAAATCCCATCAAGCCCTAGAATCTCCCTCTTTTCCTCTTCTTCTTCTTCTTCAATTTCATTTAATTGAAACAATTGGCCAATTGTTTCAATTAAATGAATTGAAGAAGAAGAAGAAGAAGACAAACTTCATCGCCAATTGTTTCAATTAAATGAAATTGAAGAAGAAGAAGAAGACGGACTTCGTCTCCTTCATTTGAGAGCTATGTACCTAAAGAGTCGTAGACGGACTTCATCATGGACGAGATGAAGTCCGTCTATGACTCTCCGGTTCTCAATCTCCTTTTCAATTCTCTCTTCCTTTATACAACAGCAGCAACAACATTTTTACATTTTTCCTTTATGCAACATTTATGTCATACATTTATTCGTTTGTTTTTTATGTTTCCTCAACTTAACGGTTGTTAATGTTTCTGGGTATTTCTTATTTTCTGGTTTCTTCAGCTTTTTTGGGTGCCCATTTGGAATCTTTAGGTACACAGCTGTCAAAGTTTGCATTTTTATTGGTTCAATACTTTGGTTTCTCGATTTTGATTTGACCCCATCTATTATTTATTTATGTGAATTGGTGCAATGAGTAAATGGTTTTCAATGTGCGTAATGTTTTGAATTATGAAAATTTTAAGTAGCTGAAAATTTTCTCCTTCATTTTTTATTGATTAACTTGCTTTCATGATTTGATTGCTTCAAATTGTTGTTATATAGCTATTGTATACTTTGAATTTTTGTGGGTGCTTCCTGAATTATGGACAACAGTGTTGTATTACTACATTTTTGTATGGAATTAACTGTGAATTTTTAGGCGTTGGATGGGTTTTATAGGTTTAGTGAGTCCATCTCAATCTGTTTGATGTTTAATTGTACCAAGTAGGAGCTTTCTTATCTGAAGTTTTGTTTTCTAGATTGTACCAGAAGGGGTAGTTTTTTTATTATTTTCATACCAAAGTTCTATTCTTACTTTTGTGTTGATTGCAGTAGTTTTACTTGGTATTTCCTAAAATATAATTAGAAAGTTTAAATTTTTTTTTATAATAATGAATTTTTTTTTGTTTTCATAGGTATATATCGAAAATTGACTTGGAATTGAAATGGGATTAATGAGTTTATTTTTGAATATTTTTGATATCTTTTAAGTGGGGGAGGGGGGATTCAAACCTTAGATGTTTCTGTTAGAAACAATAAGCAATGCTATTGAGCTAAAAGGCTCTTCATGTTGTTTTTGATTATCTTCAAGTTGAATTGATGAAAGCTTTGCATGTTTCTAATTTAAAATTTTTTATTGATCTAATGTGAACACTTTTTGCCTTACTTTGCCACTTATCAGATTAATTTTTGTCCTAATTTCACTGCACTTTGCTTGTTGGAACTATATTTGTGTGGTTAACTCATGAACCTCATCTGGGAAGTTGTACCATATAAATATAGTGTTTGATGCTGTTATATGGGTAATGGTAAAAGTTTCAACTTTCAAGGAATAAAGGGTTGTTCATTTTGGAGCTGTTTTGAATAGGAGTGAGTTTTCGATTCTCTCTTTGAATTTTTGTTTCTCTTGTTTTACATTTGATATGCGCTGTTACTGGTTTGTTCTGTGAAGTATGTGCATCAAATCTGTGTTTGGTTGCTGGGAAAATGAACTTTCTAGTGTAATTACTAATTTTTTGCCTTCTTTAGAACCTTTTGAACAGAATAGAAAATGAGAACTTGCTACTACTTTTGCTCTTTTTGCTGCTCAAGTGGGGTCTAATTCTATTGTTTTTCTCATAACTTTGCCATGCCTTTAGCTTTTGTGTTTAATTTCTGTTTTTTCCCAAAGATCTAATCTGGTATATTGACATTGGAGGGTGTAAATGTGGCCTTTTACACCACATCCTTACCAAATTTTGTATGTACTCTTTTTTCAGTTTAGTATATTTTATCTCGGAATATTTATACCATATATATATTTTTTATAATATAAGTCTCTTTCTCCTTTCTACAGGCACCAACGAAGCGAGGAAACGCAGTTAACACATTACACAACACAATCACAGCCAAGTCACCCTCTGCAGCCTCACTCCCAAATGGTTCTTATACATTTTTAGGTCAAGTTTTTAACTATCATTTCCACAATTACATTTAATTTAATTTATTTTTTATTATTTTTTTTTTTTTTGCATCTATAGCTATTATCTATATATGTCTGACTCTCCCAGAATATATATATATATATATATATATTTTTTTTTTTTTATCACATTTTAAATGAAAATAATTTCCATGATTGATTATGCTCCCGATTATTTGATGGGACTATATGCCATATGTGTATTTGTTATTTTAAAATTTGAAGGAATTTAACAATAAGAGACTTACCTGTTGTTTTAAAATTAATTCTTCTTTAGCAATAATACTTTCACGGATCTATGCATTCTCGCCTTAGAAGTCCATTGCCTGACTTAGATGGATGATCTATGCATTCTGAATTTTGTGTTTACAAATTTGATTGTTACTTGTACCTTTTTTTTCTTCTGTGTAATAGTTGTTACTTTTGTTTTCTACAAGTTTCAGCTTTAAACCGGCTGCCTACAAAGTGGTGGAACTTATTTCTAAAGCACTTGTTGTTGTTAAGGAAATTCATGCATTTGCTAATTGGTTATGGATGGGAATTTAGTTGTATATTTTCTTTACTGTTTAGTTGTTTCTTGCATCTTTGTACTATGTGATTATTGACTTATAACGTACGTTTGCATTTGTGAAGGTATTTAGACTAGAACCAAAAGTGAGAGGGTTAGAAGCTGCTGATAACAAAACTGAAAGCCCGGCCCGGTAAAGGAAGAGCTTACTGTCAATTCCCCTATTTTGAGTTGTAATCATAATCTCTATTTCCTTTACAGTTTTCATACAAACATTGATTGAGTCTTTTTTTTTTTTTTTTTTTCCGGTGGTTGATTGTAAGCATACTCATCTATGATACAATCTAGCTTTGGATCATTAATTGTTTTCGTAAACTCATTTAAATAATAGTGTGATACAGCCAGGTTATAAATCAAAAAAAAATTTTATTGTCTTTATTTCATTTTTATTCCCTGTCTTTTCATCAAGGGTTGATGCTTTTCTTTACTTTTATATATAAGGACATGCTCTTTATTAGAAAGATGGGCTTTTTAGTTCCAAAGGCACCTAAAAAGGAGTCCAAGGATGTCAACATGCTCTCAAATGTTAAAATGCTTTCATGCTTTCCCTTTTCTTTTCATTTCTTTTTTCGTTTTGAGATTCTCATGAATAAATTTGATGGGAGAGAGTAGTGACACTGTCAATTACTAGAATCTGTTTATTTGTCCCTTTCATCACTTGGCTGATTTGATGTAAGCTGAACTTGAGAAGCCTTAATTTGGAAAGAAGTATATGCCAAATTCATGAATAGGTCCAATAATTCATTTGGTTCTTCTCCCACCTAAGCAACTAGAGATGACCTTGACAAAGGATATTCATATGTATCTATGGAAATACTGTCATGCAAATTTTCTAGTGCACTTGATTAAATCCCATTGTATCGTGTGATGAAGATTAAATCCCTATTCAACATTAAACTCTTTCATTGTTGAGTACTGTGTACAATGATACCAGCATAATCCTGATTTTCTGCTTTATGGTTGCGTTTTGATCAGTTTTTTTTCTTCTCAATGTTAATTCAATATATAAATTTATACTAAGCAGTTGTGTTCACGTGCACATAAGGTCCATCTTGTATATATGCTTCTACCCTAATGAAAATAAAAAAAATGTTGAATAAGCTACATTGTTTTCTCATTTCATGCTCCATTTTCTTGCAGCTCTTCCTATCTCTTGGAATCCCTTCCTCTTGCAAATGTAAGGATATACATCTTTCATTATTTATGAACTTATTTAGCTTGTACATATTCTTCTCCATGAACATATATAACTCCTCCTTTTTTTTAATTAACTGTTCTTCTCAAAAGTATCTTAGGTTTCTAATAAAATTCTGTGACACATATTAAGTGGATCTGCCCAACTGCCCCTACACGTCCAGACGTCCAGTGACCCTACTTGGGGGATTTCCTTGCACTGCATGTAAGAAACAATCTCCTTTTTTCTCTCTTTCAAAATGATAAGATGAGTATCATTTGTAATATCTCCTATCTCAAGTAAATTGAAAAATCAATGGGATAAAACCCAAAAGTGCATGTATATGGTCTATAATTAGTTGATCATGTAACTGTTTTATAATTTACTATTGGATGCTAAATGAATATTATGCTCAGAAAATATTTTTCATCTTGGGATTTAAAAAGAAATAAAAATAATAATAATGAAGTAAATAAACAAATCAATAAGGTGGATTAACTATTAAGGTCTTTTTGCTTCTCTTCTAAAGGAAAACGTCTTTTGCCTAAAAAGCTATTCAGGCCTTTTAGCAGTTTGCTTGTAATTAAGGGATGATAGCCATTAAACAATATAAGCACTAAAATAATTCCATAAATGAGCACTAAAAATTCCACCAATATGACACCCCTCTTCAAACTACTTTTAGTTTTACCTTTTAATTTTTTCAGATGACCTATTAATTGCCATAATGAATACAAAATTTTAAAAGGAGTATATCATTATTTACAAATTACAATTATCTGTCCTATAATATAATTACAGGAAGCCATATGCATTTGTGGTGAATAGGCTGTGAGTCTTTCTGTGCTTATGTACAGACTATTAGTCTTCCTTTTCTTTAAATTCGCTTCCATTACAGTTCACTTTCTCTTCCTCATCTAAACTATTGTTAACAGTACAAATAAAAAATAAAAATTAAAACAAAACTGCTGCCCTCATATCTCCAACCCAGAGATGCCTTCTATACCTCTTCATCCTATACACCACTAATTATAATGTTTCCGTCCAAATTTTCAATTTTTCACAACCTTATCTCTCTTTTTCTCACACATCAATTATTCATTTAAGCTTTTCAATGTTGTATCTACCCATGAACATTCTAATTACAATCCACCCCATTATCCACAACAAATCATTTTAGTTTGGTATTGACTGTTCTCCACAAAATTACAATCACCATTTTGAGAAGACATGGATTGTGTTTTTCAAAGAATTTTGAAGTTAAGTTGGCAATATGATGATCTAATCTTTTTTTTTCTTTTTCTTTTTTGAATTCGTGGATCCAGAATTTGCATGTTGTTTCTGTTGTTTTCTTTCTCTAATTTTCCAATTTATTGACTTGTGTAATTGCTAACTAACTTTTGATTGTTAGAGCTGCTTTATTTGGCCATCATTGTTGTTGAATTTCTCATTGTTAACTGACTTAGATTTGAAAAAAAAAAAAAAAAAAAAAAGGTGTTTCTTTTTATTTTGAACAAAATGGTGGATTTATAAATATTTGTAGAGCAATATTGATATCATAGTAGTCTCTAAATCTTTAGTGTTACAACTTGCAATTTTGTTATTGTTGCATCCCAGTATCAAAACCCTCCATTAGATTTCTTGCTTCTCTTAGCTTTCTTTGTAAGCTAAGGTGAAATACTTAGCACACATGTGCTCCTATAATAGGTATTTGATAGTCACTAATAAAGAACCTATGGTGACACTGTCAATTACTAGAATCTGTTTATTTGTCCCTTTCATCACTTGGCTGATTTGATGTAAGCTGAACTTGAGAAGCCTTAATTTGGAAAGAAGTATATGCCAAATTCATGAATAGGTCCAATAATTCATTTGGTTCTTCTCACACCTAAGCAACTAGAGATGACCTTGACAAAGGATATTCATATGTATCTATGGAAATACTGTCATGCAAATTTTCTAGTGCACTTGATTAAATCCCATTGTATCGTGTGATGAAGATTAAATCCCTATTCAACATTAAACTCTTTCATTGTTGAGTACTGTGTACAATGATACCAGCATAATCCTGATTTTCTGCTTTATGGTTGCTGTAGGGTCACAATTCGGGGTCCAGGCCCAACAGTTATGGGGTTCTGGCCCAAGGAGCCCTAAACAATGAATTTATAGAGAGTGGATTACAGAACTAGGCCCTAACGAAATGCGTACTAGTTAACATTGGGTCATACAACAATTGAAAATAAGAAAATCTCCTTCATGTCCATTAGATATACGGTCCGAGGAGACATATGGGGTGTATCTCTGTCTCTGATCAAAGGCTATGGTTCTTCTCCTCTTCTTCTGTTCTAAGTTCCTCCTCTTTCCAGTCCCCTTCTTCATGGGGACTCCCCTCTCTTATGTAGCTCCCTTGAAGTCATTAGAACCTTACACTTGTTGATCATCTGGACCTTCACTTGAGTGTCCGTCCTATCGAACATCTCCCCCATCTTTCTGTGAGTTGCAGTAGCCAAAGTAACACTATTCACAAGTCCTCTCCACATTAATGCTACCAGAAAAGTAGCTGTCATGCATTTAATGTGGCAGCTGTAGTCTCTCCATTGACATCCTATACTTTCTTCCCTCTTACGGGCTTGTGGGACTCATCCCTGCTACTAATACTCGTTGGAGTGAATCTTTATTGCTGGTAGAATGCGTGTTTGAGCCATATTTGGTACGTCTGAGGAGACATTCCTCCTTGAACCACCTTTTAAACAATTTTGGGCCCATAAGAATTAGGCCAGGAGCCCTTTTGGTACCCACACCTTCTCCTCGGACATGGTCGAATTCTATATGGGGCTCAAGGCCCATTGTATGTTCTGGGGACTTTACCCCTACAGTTGCCTTTTGATCAGTTTTTTTTGTTCTCAATGTTAATTCAATATATAAATTTATATTAAGCAGTTGTGTTCACGTGCACGTAAGGTCCATCTTGTATATATGCTTCTACCCTAATGAAAATAAAAAAAAGGTTGAATAAGCTACATTGTTTTCTCATTTCATGCTCCATTTTCTTGCAGCTCCTCCTATCTCTTGGAATCCCTTCCTCTTGCAAATGTAAGGATATACATCTTTCATTATTTATGAACTTATTCAGCTTGTACATATTCTTCTCCATGCATATATATAACACCTCCTTTTTCTTAATTAACTGTTCTTCTCAAAAGTATCTTAGGTCTCTAATAAAATTCTGTGACACAAATTAAGTGGATCTGCCCAACTGCCCCTACATGTCCAGACGTCCAGTGACCCTACTTGGGGGATTTCCTTGCACTGCATGTAAGAAACAATCTCCTTTTTCTCTCTTTCAAAATGATAAAATGAGTATCATTTGTAATATCTCCTATCTCAAGTATCATTAATCGTTTTTATTTATTTTTATTACGGTAAAAGGCTGCCATTTTTCTCTGTTAGTATTTTTTTTCTCTTTTATTTTTGTTAAATGAAAAGCATCCAAGGTCCATGTTTGTTTTTGCTTGGGTGTTGTTGTAGATGTTTTTTTTTTTTTAATTTTATTTTATTTAAAATGTAGTGTTTTAATCCTAACAGTTAGCCATATTGATGTTTATCCTATAAAATTGCATCTAATGTTAAAAACTTAAAATTTTCTTCTTGAATTTGTTTTGTCCTGCTCAAATGTATGGTTCTTCCTTTTTGTTTATGTCGTTCCTTGCTTGACTTTCATTCTTTTTTCTTGTTGAACAATTTTGGGATATGGTTAAATAAAACAAAATCAATAATATATACATGTGCTCATTGGCTTTCGAAGTTTGAACTTAAGAGTACTTGAGTTCTCTGTAATGATGTTGCCTTTTGCATTATTATTAGCCAAAGAAATATTAATAGGAATTACTATTTTCCCTAATGGGTTTTCGGCCTGATCTCTACCTTTGCATGCCAAGTGTTTGACTTTTTTGAACTGTTGAAGCTTGTGAGGTATTCATACGTAGCATGTGCTTCTATGAGATCTTTTCATCTTTAGTTTTTTCATTCTTTAGTCTGCATAGTTAGTTTATGGTCTGAATTTATAAAGCTTTTTTTGCAGATAAAATAGTTTCACTACCTACAAAATCCAAGAAGCAGCTTCGAAGCGGATCACACTCTAAGTCAACTGCCCCGCTATCTCGGAGGTTAGTTCTTATTCACTACTCACTTGATATATAACAAACCTTTTGAGCCTATATGTTATTGCCAAATACAAAGATTTAAACTTTTATTTTTGACATTTTTTGTCTGTAAAGGGACTCATAATTTGCAAAAGCAAACATATTGCATCAGAACATTTTTTATTTTACTGTATAATAATAATAATAATAATAAATTTTCCCTAGCAAGTAAGAACTGAAATTTTGAACTCAATTATTTAAAAATCACACTCGACTAACCGGTTCAACTGATTGGCTCACACCTAGAACTAGTTCAGTAAAAACTAGAATAACTGATTAAAAAAAATGCCACTATTTAAAACCATGAAAAACTGGTCAAAAATAGGGAGAAAAAAAAAAAAAAAAAACAAACAAACAAAAGAGAACCAGACCCTTTCCTAATTCTTTAATTGTTCTAGTTTTTGAAACCATACATATTTGAGGGAAACATTTTATTTTCCCATTTTACTAAAGAAATTGATAAGTATGTTTTTAAGGAAAATTAATTATAATTTAAGACTAATAATTTCTTAGTTTAAGATTAGATAGTTTTTTTTTTTTTTTTAAAAAGACAAAATAGAAAAGGATAATAAAAAGTTAATGAATATTAATAATTAAAAAATAAAAACTAGACAACAATTAAGAGTTTTTTAGGAAAAATTCTTGAATAAATTCATTCCAAATTACATAGATTTGATAGATTTTAAATTACATATAATGTTTAAATGACTTGTACAAGACTAACATAGATTTAATAAAGACCAACAAATAAATAATGCAAATGTGAAAATTAAAATTAGAATTAAATAAAAAATAAAGTCGAGAATTTGAATAATGTTACTGTTGTTGGGAATGAAGAAAATCTTCACTTTTGCATATATTTTTATATTAACCCAATTGTTGCTGTGTATTAAGCAGTGTTGAGCTTCTAATACCGCCAAAGCGTGCTTTTCCCCTTCTAAAGTTTTGAGCTTCACTTTTGGGTCCATTTTGACACTTGTGAGAAGGTTGTATGTTGATGTTCTGTCTGGACTTTTCAATGTTCATCCAGACTTTTCATTGTTGAGGGAAAACAAGAATTTTTTGCATCATCTATTTCTTACTTTTAATTTATTTAGCATTTTTTTTTTCATTAATATACGAATTGTTTTAAATTCTAACTTACATTTTTCAGAACATTACTTCAAGTGATTATTCAAAAGATATGAATAATTATCTCTTATATTTATTTATTTCAATATAATAAATAATTGTTCAAAGTATTATTTCTTCTCAAAAAAAATTCTTCACCTTATTTCTTCAAGAGCTGGATAGCATCTAATGTGATGCTTAGCATATTTGCATGATGCTTAAGGTATATATAATTAAATTCTACAGCTACATTTAATTTTTCAAAAATATTATTTCTTTTATTATTAAATAAAAAAATTGTCATGTTATTAAAAATTTTATATGAAGTGACAAATTATAGACCGTTAGATCTTGAAAAAAAATCTTAATCAACCATTAAATGGATGAAATAGAGAAGATCATTTTCCAATTTAAACAAGATTCTTCCTTATAATGAAGTATTTTTTTTTTTTTTTAAACTCGATCAAAGGCATATTTTACATAATTAAAATATTTGACATTGTTATTGTTTAATATATACGCATGAGTGAAATCTCACACATTGAATAGTAATAAGAATAGTGAGTTGTTAATATAACATTATTAAACTCAAACCTATTAATTTAAGTTTTTTTGGTTAAGTGGTGTCATATATATTATATTAATTATTTAATTAGAGTATCTCCAATGTGTTATCCCCCAACCGTCATTGTGTTCAATATTGTATGGAGAGGGAGATTAGACAAGGTTATTTTTCCCCCTTTTTGTTAATCATATTATATTAAGGACATAGTTTATGTCCAATGCATTACTGCACTGGGCATATTACTAGGTAGCACCAATAACAACAATAATATTTAAATAAATAAAAATATTAGTTGGGTATGGATTCGATGGGTATAGAGAGAAAATTTAAATAAATAAAAATAAAAACCAAAAAAATAGTAATTGACTAGAAAAAAAAAATTTAATATAATTTTTATGTGCTCAAAACAGCATAGTTTACAGGATGTAGTTTAATACTGTACGTCAAAACTACATTGTTTTCAACTTAGTTGGAATTCAACAATGGCCCCAACAATGGGTATTGACAAAGGGACACATATCAAAGCGTATTATACTTTTCGTATCCAAAATCTAAATGTTTAAACTTTAGGCTTTAGAGACAAAACAAAATGACCATTAATTTTTAATAGTTACAATATCAATTAATTTTTTGATATTAACAAAGGGACTCAATGACCATTAAGCTGAAGTTTAATTTCGTTGACAAAAAGCCACTTAGTCCATAAAAAGCTTCTCAATAGCAAGGCAAGTACTGGGAGCAAGCAGTAAAGAGTCAATACCAATAACACCTTCTAGAATATCTACAGAGTTGTAGTATTTAACCAGGAGACAACTGTGATGTCTCACCATTAAGCTTAAAGCTCTTCAAAACCGGAGTAACAAGGGATTTTCAAACAAGATAGGTTGAATAAGTGGATATTATCCGACATGCATATAAGTGTCAAGCTACCTATAAAAAGACATTTTTTTCAATAGAAAATATCCGGCATGCATATTACAATAATAATGGAACTGTGGTTGATTTGGCACATACCAGAACTAGATGGGTCGTAGGAATATGCCAAACCAATATGTCAAGATTTTTAAGAATATAATAATTTTGCTCTATTCTATTAATACTTATTAAATGCATGATTGTCCAACCATGTTTTGAAATTCTATAATTAACCAAGAATCTTCTGAAATTGACAAACTAAGTGAATCTGCAATTGGTTTTGGTACATAAAAGAAAAAAGTCAACTGATGGCCCACCAATAAATCAACCGAGGCCAAAAACAACAAACAACTCTTCTTATAACACTAAACACTTACCTCATTGTTTTGGCTAAGATGAAGGGCAATATCAAACTAAAAGGTTCAAATCTTAAAGCAAGGTAATGAGTCTGCTTGTATATGTCTATAGTTGATTAGTTTTTACCAGTAACACTCATTATGGTTAAAACACAAGATTTGACTCAATGATATTCACCCTCATGGTGACTAAAAATTATAATATGAACAAGGGACCTCCTAGACTAGACTAGTTATTCACTGTATATCTCTACATCGGTAAGGTACTCACATCTCAAATTTTAATAGTTACAATATCAATTAATTTTTTGTGTTCTATCATACGTTATGTTAAAGGTAGTTTTCCTTGTCTGTTGTAGTCACTTAACCTACTCTATTATGATTTATGACAATATGATTGCTTGTGCATTACCCTATTACTATTACAAACGCAATTTCACATCAAAAATCACAGTGTTACATTAACCTTTCTGCTATGTAAGTTTTTGTAGTTTCACATAATATGCTAAAGATTGCAACTCCCATTGTAATTGAAGTGAACTACAGGCCTTTCTCATAATAATACTAACCATTTAATGCATCACCAAGTCAAATTGATAGTCCAACGGTCAACTCCAGGACTGTGTAATCATATTTTATAGCTTTTAATATAATTGTGTTTGAATTCAATGGGAGAATCCAATGTATTTAAGTTGTCTTTTTGTCTAGTGTCATCCAATGTCTTTTTGGTTTAATTCTCATTATATATGCCACAGCTACAACTTCTTATATAAAACTTTTCATGTTCTTTAATATGAATTATTTCTTAATTTCAGGTGCAAACAGTAAACAAGCCGTGTGAAAATTTCATCCAGACTGGGCATCAAAAACTGACATTCGCTAGCAGGTTGAAGCTGAACCATAATTTACGCTTATTTCCCGTACAAAGAGTAATATTTTGCAACTTCATGTCACTAAATGTATGCTGATGGAATAGTTTTTATTTTGTTTAGGATTTCTGAATTTTCTCTGGATATTTAGTTGTTTTTTGTTGTTAAAGTACATGATTTTCTATTAGGGATGGACCTAGTAGGGGGCTCGCCCCCCCCCCCCCCCCCCGGACCCAATTTTTTTTTTTTTTTCGTAGGTATATTTTATGTTTTTAATAGTTTGGCCCCTCCCTCCCAAAACCTTGGCCCCTGTTAACCAGCCCAGCCTAGACAACCTATAGGACCCTTTTCAAATTTTTGAAGCAAGGGAGATTTAGGTCTAGGCCTAGAGTTGGTCATGCATATGCATAGTAGTATTATTTTTAGGGCAAAACCTAAGTACAATCTCTTGTGCAATGCATTAGATTCCCAATTAAACACATTTTTGCATTGACAAATAAAGAAGAAAATAATGTTATTTTTTCTAAAGAACATTAAGTTCAATGTAACTATGTCTTCATAATTTATCTTATTCATGCTATCAGAGTGTCCAAACCCATATATGTATCACAATGGATTTAGTTAAATTACTTGATTAGTTGGTATTATAAAGTGCCTATAATGCCATGATTTTTCAGTAGATTTCTATGTCACAATGACCTCGATGATAGTTGTCATCTAAGCTAATGTGTAGATTTTGAATATGTTTCAGTTGTTGCCATGTGATTATAATGGTTGTTGTGTTCCCCATTATTTTACTTTCCTTTTCAAAACCTACCAACTTTTTGTCATTTATTGGGTGTCATTGCATTATTCACTTCTGCGATGACACCCAATAAAACAGAAAGCAAACAAAATGAGTCCTTTATTTAGGCATTGTTGATGGATTACGTTCATATAGGTCATTTCGAAGCACATGTTTGGTATGAAACCAACATCACACTCTTGCATCCACACTGGTTACTCGGCACATTTTCAAACAACATCATTACGAATTAAATTGTCAACCAAAATGTTTTGAACTCACTTTTGACCAATGACCCAAGTAATTGAGCATCATGGTATTACAGACTTAATAATTATGGAGTATTTAATAATTATTGCAACTACATGAATTGGGCATTTGTTTTCATATTTATAAAACACTTATGCTTAACTACTTTTACAACTTATCACATTGAGTTAGTCTAGGACAAGTGTTATATGTTCTAAGAAAATAGCTGCATACTTGGGTATGTCTGTTCTTAACAAATGACAAATGAATGTAATTATAATAATTAGTACCTTTGTAGTAACAAATCTTGGTGTAGGTAAAATTCCGTAAATATTGTATCGCAATGGACAAAAGTTGGATGGAGAAGAGGAGGTACAAACGAATATTTTGAAGGTGTAAACCAATTCGTGGAATTTGCCTCTCCATCCACGTGCAATGGGAAGATCTTATGTCCTTGTGTGAAATGTGTGAATTTGCTTATACAACCGCTAAATGTGGCACATGATCATTGTTGGGCTTCGGGGATGCTTAAAAATTACAAAGTTTGGAAATTTCATGGTGAATCGGCGGCTACTACGCCGGCTACCAAATGTGGGAGCTCTCATGTGCAAGAAACCCGAATCTATATGGTGATTTTCGTGGGATGTTGCACGATTTGTGCCCCCGCATGAAATGCCACCTGAACCAATGGAAGAAGGTCCAACTGCGCAACATCCGGCTGAAGGTCCGAATGATGACGCCAAGAAGTTTTACAAGATGGTAGATGATGTAGACAAATCTTTATATGAAGGTTGTACACTCTGTGTGGTTGGACAAATAAGTCATTTACTCTGTTGCTTCAAGACCTGATGGATATGCTTCCTTCAGACGCTAAGTTGTCAAAGGACCATTATGAGGCTAAGAAGATAGTTCGAGATTTGAGTTTGGATTATGAGAAGATCCATGCTTGTCCCAATGATTGTATGCTGTTTTGGAAGCAAAATATTAACCTCGAGGCGTGTCCTTGTTGTAAAGCTTCAACGTGGAAAACAAATGAGACATCTGTTGCTAGTAAGCATGCTTCATCCAATAAGGGGAAGAAGAAAGCTGCGAAAATCCTACGGTGGTTCCCCTTAAAGCCAAGATTGCAGCGACTATTTCTTTCACCCGATCTGGCTAGTTCTATGAAATGGCATGTTAATGGTCATACTGATGATGGGGTAATGCGGCATCCTGCTAACTCAGATGCATGGAAAATGTTTGACAGTAAGGATTTACACTTCTCATCTGACCCTCCTAATGTCAGAATTGGATTAGCTGCGGATGGGTTCAACCCCTTCGGAATTATGAGTACTAGTCACAGTACGTGGCCTGTCATGTTGGTCCCCTACAATCTCCCACCTTGGCTGTGCATGAAACAGTCATCTTTGATTTTATCATTAGTTATTCCTGGTCCTACCTCGCCAGGGATTGCTATAGATGTGTACTTGGAACCGTTAGTAGAAGAACTAAGGGAGTTATGGGATGTTGGAGTACAAGCATACGATGCATCTTCAAAAGAAGTATTCCAATTGCGTGCAGCATTGATGTGGACCATAAATGATTTTCCTGCATACGCAGATTTGTCGGGTTGGAGTACCAAAGGTGAGTTGGCGTGTCCTTCTTATGCCGTGAAGACCAAGTCTCGATATTTGAGAAATGGCTGCAAATTTTGTTACATGGGACATCGACGATGGTTGGATGTTGACCACGATTTTCGCAAAGACGGTATGTCATTTGATGGATCTAATGATACTCGTTTGGCTTCTGAACCACCAATCGCATCAGACATTATTGTGGAAACTGAACATTTACTTGGATGTTGTCTGAGTAGGACATGTCAACTTGCTTACAAAAAAAGGAAGGGAAGGGAGGCAAACCAAAGTGGTTGGAAGAAAATGAGTATATTTTTCACCTTGCCTTATTGGGAGGATCACAAGTTGCGACACAATCTTGATGTGATGCATATAGAGAAGAATGTGATGAACAATATACTAAGCATACTGTTGAACTTGAAGGATAAAGCGAAGGATAATTACAAGGCACACCTTGACTTGGCGGACATGGAGATAAGGAGTGAACTCCACCTACAACGAAAAAGTGATGATCAGTATACCATACCGGTCGCATGTTTTCATATGACTTCATCGGAGATAGATGGTTTCTTGCAAGTTTTGAAGGACGTAACAATGCTTGACGGGTACGCTTCCAATATCTCAGCCGTGTGAATATGAAAGAACGCAAGATTTCTGGTTTGAAGAGTCATGATAATCACATCTTGATGTAGCAACTTTTTCCCATAGCATTACGTGGGTCTTTGCCATCTCATGTTACTAAGCCTTTGATAAAGTTAGCTTGCTTCTTTAGAGAAATTTGTTCCAAAACCCTTACGGTTTCAGATATTGTGACTATTGAGGCAGACATTGGAGTGACATTGTGTGAAATGGAAAAGATATTTCCTCCAACCTTCTTTACAGTGATGGTACATTTGTTCATGCACTTAGCTGTTGAAGCTAGGATTGGTGGTCCAGTGCACTACCGTTGGATGTATCCCATTAAAAGGTAAGATGTGTGTAATATTATTAATCAACTTCCAGTTTCATGTGCGCATTCGAATTACCATTGCCAATCATTAATCTTATCATTCCTTTATAGGTACCTCTCACGCCTTAAGTCTTACGTACGGAATAGAGCTGCTCCGGAAGGGTCTATTGCTGAAGGATACATAGTAGAGGAGTGCTTAACATTTTGTTCATGGTATATGGAAGGAGTTGAAACTATATTCAATCAACCCACCAGGACAATTGAGGAGTCAACAGGGGTGGTTTCGATCGTGACAGTAAACAATAAAGAATGGACCTAAGCCCATCGCTACGTTTTATTCAATTCTGAAAACATCAACCACTTTCGTGAGTAAGTATTACGTATACAAATATGATTGCACGTTAATCCAATGTACGTAAGGTCTATTAACCCTAATACAATTGCCTGCACAGGATGCACAAAAGATTGATAAAGGATGAACTTCGAAAGGCCACAATTGTAACGTTTCCAACGCCATTATATATAAGCACCACATGGAGAAGTTTTGTACTTGATTTAGGGGTCACGTACGTATGATATTTTCAACTTATTAAATTTGTAACACTATCTCAACTATGATTACTTGTACTGATATGAATTATTTTATTTTGGTCAACTGATGTTAGGTGATGTTCCTCACTGGTGCTGATAAGGAAAGGGAGGGAGTTAGTGATACCCTTGTTGCATTGTCCAAATGGCCATATATTTATGTAAACCGGTTCAAGCATTATGTCATAAATGGCTTAAAATTTAGGAGTGTAAATGATGAGGCAAACAGGAAAATGCAGAATAGTGGAGTTAGTGTCGCTACAGATGGTGGCAATACTTACTGTGGTATTTTAAGTGATATAATCGAGAGTTGAATTATTCTAATAATATCAAACATGTGTTATTCAAGTGTAAATGGGTTCATGACCAACATAGGAGAGGATATAGGACCGATGAATTTGGGTTTTCTATGGTGAACTTTACACACTTCATACATGGTGGGGATAAAATGATGGATGAACCATACGTCTTGGCATCTCAAGTTACACAAGTTTTTTATGTGGAAGATAAAAGGCACAAGGATTGGTATGTTGTTGTCAAAACTAAAGCTAGGGACATGTTTGATGCTGGTGTTGGTCCCCAACGTGAGGAGGATGACACTTATAGTTTTTCTGAAAATGTTCCCTACAATATAAGTACTAATGAGGTTGTGAGTGAAAACCTTCGTTGGGCTCGGGATGATCTAGAGGAAATGATAATTGATGCCTCCATCATTGCTGAAAGAGATCTTCATGGAGTAAACAATGAAGATAAGTTCATTGACGATGAGTCTGACAATGAAGATGGCATCGAGGATGAGTAGTGTAATAGTTTAGTGGCGTATTATGCGTTTGGATGTTACAGTTGTTAATGAAAATGTATCCATTCATGAATTAGTTGGAATGCCTCTGTGTAGTATTTGTTGAATTTGTTAATTCCTCTTAATATTGTTAATTCCTTTAATTTTTACTTATTATGTATCCAATTCCTTCCCCTCTTCGCTATTGGATTTGAAATTCATTTCTTATGAACTTGGATATATGTTCGTGTGGTGTTAGGGTTTCATTTTGTCGTGGTTGTATTGTTTGGCAAAGAGAAGCTCTTAAACTTGGATATATGTCTATATATATTGTTAGATATTAAAATGAGTTATTTTACCCAGTCTTTTTCACTTAGCGCACTCTCATCAGGTGTGCCAAATGCCAAATATTTGGCATTTGGCACACCAAACACCAAAAACTATCCCTCATCAGCTCTTCCAAATCTCAAAAAATTTGAGACATAGCTACAGTACCGTCTCAAATATGAGACGGTACGGACAGCCATGCCAAAACACTATTTGGCTTATTTAATTTGTTTTTTCTCTCTCTTCCTATCAGATGTCTCTCTCTATTATTTTAATATATTATTTTAATGTGTAGTAAATATTATTTTAATGTATAGAATTATAGTATAGAACATCTGATAAATGGTATGTTGTAAAATGATGTGCTAAAATGATAAAATAGGTTTTTGGTGTGTCAAAATGGCATTTTTTATGAGAGAGCTGATGAGAATGCTCTTACATTTTATGCAATTGATTGTTGTCTATAATAACATTTTTTTTTTTTTTTTGTTTTGTAAAGTTGTTGGACGCAGGAATGGGAAAAAAATGCCAACTGCCACTTGTAGAAGTTGGCGAAGGACCCTCAAGTTCACGACAGAGGGGGGAGGAGTTGGAAGCCGCCCATACTAGTGATGTTGGGTCACAACCCCCAGGTAGTTTACATGTCTTAAAATGTAACGTTTGATATTTATTACTGATGTAACTAATTTTTCAGTTGTTTGCTGCAGGAATGGAAAGGGACCATCCATTGATGGTTGTGCTAGTTGGCCAAGGATCATCATGCTCACGAGACAGCGTGCAGGAGGAGTTAAGGGCCACCTATGCGGCTGAGCATGCAAGATGGGAGGGAGGAGATGATGATGATGATGAGACACAACCGCCTTCTACAGGTAGTTATTCGTATAGTGTAGATTATTCGTACAGAAATGAAAATGGGTACCTCCTTTATAATAACAGCAATAATACTAGAAGTTCAAACCATAAGCATAAAATACTACAAAATATCTCATTATTACTAGACTATCACTTTAACCTCCGGTATCTTAGCACTTTGATGTAATGAATTTTTTAACGCACTAATACATAGTGTAAGTAATAAAGTTAACTAGGAGTGTAATTGCACTAAATAAATCATAACAAAACTCCATATTTTAATAAAACTTAAGAGACCAATGTAATTTTAAATTTTTTGTGTTCCTTTTGGTTTGTTGTGCATTTAGATGAACTTATTCTTTTTATTGTGTAGAAAAAGAGTTATATCATAAATTAGATAATGCTTTAAAAAATTGTGCATTTTTTTTAAAGGTGTAAATAACCACGTTCAAGGGAAGGATGGTTTACTTAATAAGTTTGGCCCAAAGCTAACATATAAACTTGGGCTATGTTAGAGCAAAACAACAAAAGAAAAAATAGATAAAACAAATTTAATAAATTCCCATAATAATGGAATAGCAAGGACCTTTTGTTTTATAATAGATTACTTTTTTCCCCTTCTTTTCTTCCTTCTCATTTGACATTTCAATAAATGCACATCAATTATTTTGCTGGTTATATAATGTAGTAAAGATTTATAAATAAATAAAATTCAAAAGACAAGTATAACCACCTCATTTCACTTGTCTGTCAATAATAATAAGTACAGATGGAACCATTGATAGAACAAGAGGTCCCAAATTTTTTTCTTTTCTTCTTTTGACTTTTGAGTAATATACATAGTTTATAACATTTTAAAGCTTGGGTCTCCAAAATTACCCCTAGCCCCCTTAAAAATTCAGTCGGTCTAAAAATAAAATGGCCAACTAGTCCATATATATTATACGTAACCCACTACCAAAAAAAAAAAAAAAGAAGAAGAAGAAGAAGAAGAAGAAGAAGGAAATGTTAGTTGATTACATCATTTGATTTTTTAATTAGAAGAATATTAGATATATATAATGTGATACTACATAGTACATATAACTTTTGTTTGATTTGTAGATTATGGGAAAGTCAAGTCCAATATTAATATTTTCAAAAGAAAAGAAATACAAAAACCTTAAAAGCAAATGTTGGTGATCAAGCATTGCCAACCTTTAATGTTGATAACGTAAATTTGGAAAATCCTTGTACAAATTTTAAAAAATTGAAATCAATTAAATTTAATATTACGTCATTGGTGTGTAACCCTAGATTGCATCCACAAGAAACGATTATTTTGTCCTTTTTTTGTTCATATGTTGTTAACATTGAATATATGCTAGTTTTATTTTTCATGCATTAATTTAGTTTTGAATCTTAGTATATTTCTCATTCTTGAATGATGAAATTTGTTGGTTCATACTTTGATCCTGCAAAAATGAAATATTTGTTGTCTCATTTATAGTGTCTCATGTATGTGATATAAACCCACCTCCCCTTCCTGAAAATCAGCCATACATCCTTTGTCTTTTAACCCTATCAAAAAAAAAAAAAAAAAAAAAAACCTATTGGAATTTAATCTGAAATTTCCCTTCAGTTAGGTGTCCAAAAAACCCTCTTTAATGTTATATATATATATATATATATATATATATTTGGGTTATGTGGCTGTTCAAACCCATGTCTTCAAGCATAGAGTGAGAAAATTCTTTAGGTAGCAATCAAAAGAAAACATGAGTTTTGTCACTTTCAAAATTGGGTCAACAATCTACTCAAAGTGAAGAAGACAGAGCATAGCTACTCTTCTCAATTCTGATATTTATTATTTACTTCATTGAAAGGGAGAATAAGTAATCTGAAAGAAATAAAAATTATTAAAACTACTAATATAATCTTTCAATTATTAGACAACGCTTAATTTGATCCTTCAACTAATTGTGATAATTTTGCCCAAGTCAATTTTTTTTCCTTCAATCCCTTAACTATTAATCTTAATATAGGCAAAACCAATTACAAATTTTACTTGAATCAACACTTAAAGGGTTGATCTTAAAAGATTAAATTAGTAAGCAATTTATCAATGCCTTGGTTCAGTGAAAGAGAATCTGGAAAAAGGTTTTTTGCTCATGAGATTGGTCTTGAGTCTAAACTCTAAAGAGGAGAGACTGTAAGGGGGAAAGAAATGGACGATAAGGAATGCTTGCACGTGGTGGGTGTAAATTTGTGAAAGTTATGTCTAAAGTTAAATGGTTAAAGGACCTTTTTTTTTTTTTTTTTTTTTTTGAGAAACGGTTAAAGGACCCAACTGGCAAATATATACACAAATCTATGCAAGTGACTAATCGAACCCCAAGCTTCTTTGGGGTGAGGGGGACAGTCACCTACCTTAAGACGATATGGTTGTCGACCATGCTAACCAATGTGAGAGTTCTTTATGGTCGATCAGTTAGCATGGTCTCATTCTCAAAAAAATTGTCCATTAACACTATGCATATTAGTATTTATTTTTCCCAACAAACAACCATCGTATTTTATGTTATTGAAAACTGTCTCATTTGCTTACAGATTTAGAGTTGTTGCCCAAACACACATCCCATTAGACGACCTAAAGGGACAACTATCTTATGAGTCTTAGGAGAAGGGTTTTCCAACCAAAACCAACCCTTCCTACACAAATACCCCCTTCATATGTTAAATAAGCTAGGTATGCAAGTTTTGACACAACTACTCTTATCATTCTCTCTCTCTCCAGTAGTTCATTAATTTCACTATTGTACAATTCCTAACTAACTTTTGGGTCCATTGGTTAAAGTTGAAGTGATCCCTTGTTATTCAATCATTGTCAAATTCATTATGATTCGAGTTATTTTAGAACTACAACCAATCCCACACTCATTTTCACAACTATCTTATATGGCAAAGTATACCACAGTACACTTTTGATGCGATGATTACTTCACAAATATAAGCGCTTGTGAAGTATGGAGATAAGAACTGAAGTTCAAGTCTCCAAAACGGAGCTACACACACACACACACACACATATATATAACAGTGACACGCGTATCTCTTATCTTATCCTAACATTTAAAAAAAAAAAAAAAACAATTATCTAGATCAAAATCAATTAGTGGCCAATAATAAACAAAAATTATTCTAGAACAGAAGCAATATAGTCAAATTTTATAATGAGTTATTTTGTAATGTTTTTCATGTTTATTGACATTTTCTATATTAGTACTACATTATAAAAGTGGTATTAGCTGCGGAAGAGCTAAAGGTGATGTCATATCACAATGGCCCATGTCAATTCTTGTCAAAATTATTGTGTGCTTAACAATAACATTTAGTTATCCATTGCAATATTAATCCAAGTAGGATTTGTTTTGGCTTTGTGATTTTCCAATGACTAGTGAGTAGTGACAATCTCTAACACCCGCATTAGGTTACCTATACTCTATATGATAAAATATTAAAAACTCAGTTTAATTTCGTTCTATTTTTAAACTGTAAATAGGAGCAAGTAAGTATATGATTTGGTTTTTTTATTATTATTTCCTAATGAGTTGATTAGCTCTAGTTTCACCATTTCTAGCTAAAACATTGTATTCAGAATCTAGTGAGTGAAACTCACGTAACACATGTTGCTATCTTTTAGGGAATTCATCAAATTTCACTCCTAAATCTTATTTCTGTTTTTGGCTGAATACTCCTCAACTTTGACACACTATCAATTTAATCATTTCATTGGATTTTCAATCTGAACAATTATAACTCCTTACCTAGAGGTTCAACCACGTGACATGTACATGACACTGGCAGTAATGGTGTTTTCAATATTATAGGTAATATGGTTGAATTATATGCAAATCATGTGATTAAGAGCATCTTCAACAAGTTCTCTACACCCAAAATTTGGAGACTAAATCCACAAAAGTTGCTCCAACAATCTCTCTAAATCAATATTCATTAAGAAAAAATTGTTTGCTAATGAATAGTGGTTCTCTTGGTCTATGACCTACTATTCATTAGCAAAACAATTTATGAGAATAAAAAATTCAACCAATCATGGTTGTGTCAAGTAGCTTCTCCAACTTACATAAATATTTTGGATAAAAACAGTTTTTTTATTTTTGAAAGGGATAAAAACAGCTTTTAGATAGAGACATCAACTTATTTGTTCTTATCAGTTTCTTTAAGTATCAAAATGTCCACATTTACAAAGATCACATATATCATGTTAGTTGAGCACTTGAGCTATATACAGTAACTTTTCTCTAATTGTGAACTTTGAAATTTCATTCCTAATAATGGTTTACTATATGTAGAAGATTTGGTCCAAGAAATCCCACTATCCAGTAATGAACGTGCAGAAGATTCAATTCAGGAAGCCCCAGTATCCAATAATTTAAATAAAAAGCGTGGAATAACGCTAATGCAGCGAATATGGTCTCTTCCAGCGAACAAGAAAATTGTATGTGGGTTAAATGGGAGCGGCCAACCGATTGGGGAAAGCAGGCAAACATTCAAAAGGTGGTTGGGCACCTTTTGCATATGCCACACCTATTGCCCACTTATGCCAAGTAATTGGACGTGTGTCTCTCGTAAATGCAAAGAAGATGCTTGGATAGAGATAGAGGTTGTATCAAATTAAGCTACTTTTAATTGTTATGTATAGCCGTATATGTGCTAAATGGAATTTTCAGTAGGGTGGATTATTGCACTATGCTAACTCAATTTTTGCATTTCAGAAAAAGTGGATCATTGACCCAGAAATTATTAAACCAACTAATCAAATGAACTGGGCAATGCACTTACTAGGGGAACTAAGGAGGAATCGAAGGAGCAAATTAAAAAAGAAATGCTACCCAAAAGATGCGTTGAAAGAAGATGTCATTAAAAATATACCAACTTGGGCTGACGAGCAGGACTACAACGCGCTAGTTGACTATTGGTTTGATTCTAAAACGAAGGTTTCGCTATTTTCTTGTTCTATTATCTTTTAGTGGTAATATACATATGATGGGGTATTTGGATATACCGAGTACAGTTTTTGAACTGATTTTTTTTGTTTTAATTTGTTGGTGGGAATGTGTTCGTAGACATTAATTGATACGAACAAGAGAAGTTGTGGGTTTCAGAAGGATATAGCAAGGACAGGGCCTATAAGTTTTGCCCAAACTGCTGAGAACATGGTAAGAAATGCATTATACAACAACTAGCCAGGTTTTAATATTCTACTATTTTAATCAAACTTGTGACATATTGGTATCAATAAATTCTAGTTGTATTTATTTATTTATTTATTTGTTGAAAGAACATGGTCGATTTGAATTCATGAAAATTAAAATAGATTTTGTCGGCGTGAGTTTAGCATGAGAAATGGCTTGCATGGAGATGACAGTAATGGTGGCAGTGCCCAACATTGTCGTAGGTCCAAACTAAGCAGTCCACAATTTCATTACTGCAATAATATAAACTTCTTGGTTCATAAATAATCAATATTACAAAATCACAACAAATTTTCCATACATGTTTATGACTGTTAATGATTGTTAATAGACATTTCTTGTGATGTTTACTGTTTTTGATTAGTGATTTCATTAATATTTATGTTTGTCACTTTGTTAGCAAGAGTTTGGTTTGGTATATAGCAAGAGTTTGCTTTCCTTTGTTACCTTCTTTGTGGAAAACTAAATAGGTTGAAACTGGACAGCTCCAATACAATTGGGATGCATATATGCAGGGGGTTGTCTATAGCCGCATTTAAAACGTGGCTATAGACAAATTCAAAAAATATTTAGGGGGTTGTAGTTGCATTTAAAACGTGGCTATAGGTAACAGATATAACCACATTTAAGAAACGTGGCTATAGTTGTGGCCTATAGTCGCGTTTTAAACGTGGCTAAAATGTCTTCAAAGCTGTCAACAAGGGTCCTATGGCTGCACTTTTTCAAACGTTGCCTAAGAAATGGCTATTTTATTTAATCAAAGGGTAGGAGTGTTGGTACCAAAAACCGCTTGATACAAAGCATTCGCATGAAGAAACCAACTCACTTGTCTTTTTGAACGTAATAAACTACATGTTTAAGGAATTTGTTTTACATTTATATTGCATCTTATGTCCCAATTTCCATTTGCTATCTTTGGTTGTCGATTGTTGCTTCATATCACCAACATAAATTTTCACTATTGTAATGAGACTGTTGAATATGATGTAGGCAAAAGAAAGTGGACAAGCAGTGGAGCGTGCAGATGCTTTCATAAAAGCATATTGCACCAAAGATGGGAATCTTGTTAGTGATGAAGTGCGACAGAAGATTGTAAGCCCTATATCATAACCTATTTCTTTTGTATTTTGTGCGTGAAATGTTTATAGCAAATAATATGTTACTTGGTTCTTGTGTGAAAACAGGATAAAATGACTGAAATTTTAAACAATGGGGGCAAACTACATGGAGACCGTTGCAAAGGAATCCTGTGGTCAAAAGATGATGCGTTTACTCAAGTGATGGGCAAAGAACGTTGTGGACGTGTACATAGGGTTGATTTTGGACCGACCCCAACAGGAAGAAGTGGGTCCAACCTTCCATGATTGCCTAGGCCGTCGTCCAGTGAAACGGCCCATTGGATGACTAAATTGGAAAATTCGTTGAGGGACCAACTTGCCGAGTCAGAGTAGAGGCATTAGGAGCAAATGGCCTCATTGCATGCATGACATAAGGAGGAAATTGCCGAAGCACTGGCCGAAGCAAAGTGGCAATCAAATGCACGGCATGAGAAGCAACTGGCCAAAGCAAAGCGGTAAATGGATGAAATGATGTCGGGCGTGAGAGACATGTTACAAGAAGCCATGTTACAAAGCAGCGTGAGCAGTTTAAGCAATTTTTCAGGTACTAAAAATGTTGCCTTTAATTTAATGAAACTTGCGTGTTTATTGCAATGCATTGTTATGTGGTACTAATACAATGTATATAATATATTCAGGATAGCGCTACATCACAGTGAGGACTCTTCGTGGATATTTTAAGATTGTATGTTGTATAACTTTTTGGCTGTATCAGAAAGAATATTGTAAACATGATGTCTGATGCTCACTGCATCTTTTTTGTGTCAAATGGACTTTAAACTTTTTCCCTCCATTTTGTTGCTGTATTGAACTGCATATTCCTTAAAGATTGATAATTTTCCCGTATTCGTTAGAGATATTGATTTGTGACAGGTTTGAGAAAATTCTAGCTTGATATTTAGTTGAAATTCTGGCTTCTTATTTTTGTTGCATGCAACAAGCTGGAATTTTTTGTATGTGTGATAGGTTTGTAAAACGTATAGCAAGTTTGTAAAACTCATCTGCCCAGAAAGGAAATTAAAAAAAAAAAAACTATAGCCGCGTTTTAAAAACGCGGCTATAGACAAATTCTTAACAGGAATTCGGGGGTTTTAGGCCGCGTTTTAAACGCAGCTACAGATTTAACCTTAGGCCACGTTTAAAACGTAGCTAAAATATGTCTCAGAGGCCGTCAGCAAGGGAGCTATGGCCGCAGTTTTCAAACGCGACCCAAGACCAGGTCCTATAGCCCTGTTTAAAACGCAGCCTAATGTTCTGGTCTTAGGCCGCGTTCAAGGTTTAACCCTAGGCCACATTTAAAACGCAGCCCAAGACCACAACGTTAGGTCGCATTCAAAACGCGGCCTAAGACTAGAACCTTAGGCCGAGTTTTAAACGGGGCTATAGGACCTGGTCTTGGGCCGCGTTTGAAAAGTGCGACCATAGGGTTGTCAATCCTATAGTCACAGGTTTTAGGCCACATTAGAAAGCGCGGCCTAAAGAAACGCGGCTATAGGCTATAGCCACTTTTTTTGACATATAGCCGCGTTTTAAAAATGTGGCCATAGAACCTTTTTTTTGTAGTGTGGGTTAGCCTGTGTTATTGTTTAGTTTTGAGTTTGAATTATCTGTGATTAGGGTGTGCAAAATTTAAGTCAGGGTGTTCAAAAATATTTTTTAAAGTAAGCTAATAAATTTTTTTTTTATATATATAATATTTTTATTTTCAAGTCAGGGAGGTTCAAATGAACCCCCTGAACAACACTTAACGCCGCCTCATACATGCAGTGGATAATTAATCTGATTGAATATCCTGGTTTAACCAGTATACCTAGTTAAAATCTTTAAATAGTCTAACTATAATTCAATACCTTAACCCCAAATAGATATATTCTTAGATAAGTACCATAGCACAGCTAGAATATGACAAAATATATTTTTTTTTTATTGCATGCACAGATAAATCATAAAGACTAGGCTTCATTGCAAAAGTGTATCATAAAATTTGCAATCTAAATAAAGTCAGGAGGAAAAGCTTTTGTTCACTGTATCATAGAACAACTAGCTGTATATTAGAGTAGCATAAAGCTGGTATAAATTTAAGCAAAGACACTAATAAAACTATGCATGTTTAATACCAAGTATGAGAGCTTGTGAGGTGTGGGAAGTAAGGGCCGGAGTTCAAATTTTCAAAATGAAGCTTCACACACATATATACTTAGATTATGTTAGAATAGAATTTCTATCTTTATTAAAAAAAATATCAAACCTTTTCAATGGATAAATGCAAAAAGCTAGTCACCATCAATGCTTTATTCAGAAAAGGATACCATATATATATAATGAAACCCTAGCAAGTTTCTTTTTTTTTTGGTACACAACCGTCTCAAGCAAGTTTCAGTTTCTTTTATATTTGTTTCCACATATCTGGTACTGCCAGATTGAATTTCAAGCTTGCCATTTTTATCAATTCACAAAATATAGTTGATTAAGAAAAGTCAAAAGTGTGTATATGTATTCATAACTTTTAAAGAATCCAATAGAAGATGTTGGCATAAAAGTTGTTTGTGGATGTATAATAGAAATTTTTTTAAAATTTACATAATTTTTCCTAGAATTGACCCATAGTAATTAATCAGTGTATAATTGTGTAAATTTATAAGTTTCTTTATAGTAATTGTATAAATTTATATTGATATTATTCATTTTGCATTCAGTTTTCTATTCTTTCTTTACGTATCTCGAGGAAGAAAAAAATGAATAGACAATAGTTGTTGTGTATGAAAAAAGAGAAAAAATTACAAAAAATCAAGAAAATTTGATATTTTAATGAAATATAATATAAAATAAATAATCTGATATGTGGTATTTTGAAAAATGTGTATATAAAAAAAAAATGTAGGTTCTTATATTAAATTAAACATAAATTTTTGTATAAGTTGATGACCCTTAGAGCACTCACATCAATAGTTGTATAATAGAAAAAGTATCACATTTTATCCAATAAATCTCAAAATTTACTCTCATTTGGCCATGCAAATTTATGTAAAAATACATGATTATTACAGTAACCGTACCTATAAATATATACTGGCACTATTCATTTTGTGTTTAATTTTTTAATATTTCTTTATGTATTCTGAGAATGAAGGAAGATGTTAAATGGTGGTTGTTATATGTGAAGAAAGATAAACAATTAAAAAAAAATTAAAAAGTTGATATTTTATTGAAATGTAGCATGCTATAATTGGTTTGTGATCTAGATTCTAGACAGTAAGAAGTATTTGTGGCTGCTCTTTTAATTTCAGCTTCTTGTTCTTTGTAATATCTTTGCATGTGTGTTTCAAAAAATCTTGCTTATTCATGGAAAGAAAAATTGCAACACTACTCCTAAATTCTTCAAGCAAAGTTTATCAAGTATAAATTCAATTCTACGACATGGATGAGTTGCATCGGAGGAACATTGTCATAAGACATTTATTACTTAAATTATTTTAAATTAAATAAATCGATATATGCTTTAAAAGTTAAAAAAAATTATTATTATATTCTAACTGTGTAATTTCTAATTTTTTTAATATTTAAAAAAAAAAAAAAAACCATTCATTGCATGAATCTTTCACTTTTGCATGGTTTGAGAAGTGCCAATTTTTTTTGGACCCATGCTAGCCAATTGCCAATTGGCATTATGACTTTAAGATATAATATCAATTATTTTTTTGAGTGTGTAACAAATTTTTCCCTTAAACAATTGCCTTAGTGCATTTGAACTTTACTCATATATAAGGTACCAAATTTACGTACTTCATTGAAGTCCAAACTAGTTGTATTATTCAGGTTTGTTCGATGAAGCCGTACATGGCAGCATGAGCGCGAACCAAACCTTTTTTTTTTTTAACCTTTTACTAAAGCAAGAGTGGTATGTGATGCCCAAATTTCAAAATACTTTTCCTATAAATTGTGGGTTATTCCTTCATGTTTATGCAGCAAGATTGCTATCTAATGTGGCGCACTTTGTCAGAGTTTTCTTATGATTCGAACCTAGCTAGTACATAGTTCGCATCAACATATCTATGACAAATCGTGCTTCAAACAAAATAATTAAGAACATATGTGATACACGTAAAAGACTCTTTACCTACCCAGCAAGCATGGTATACACTGTTGCTATAGATCTGTTGTCAATGTGATACACGAGAGATTATTTGCAGGCATTGCCGCCCATGGAAGGAAAGTTTATTTTCCGTACAATAGTGAAGTATGCAAACTAAATTGAAATGAAAAAGAAAATTTCTGAGATTTTTTTTTTACTCAAGCAAAAAAAAAAAAAAAAATGTAAACTAATTTGGTAAAACAAAAAATCAACAGGTGACTAAATCCCTCCAACTCCTTGGGGAGATTTGGATTTCCTTATCACCGATGCCTTATTGTTTTATCTCAAGGGTGGTTTCATTGAACTTGATAACTGTCATGACATATTTCCATTGATCAATGTTTATTTTATATGATTTGGTTTTAACCAAAAAAACAGTTTTCGTTTAATTAAGATTTCGTTTTAACCCCCCAAAAAAAAAAAAATTTGTTGTCATTTTATTATAAATTATGATTGGCGTGCTTTTGAGGGAGAATTATGATATGCCTGTACTTCTTTGGTTTTTTGTTTTTGTGATTCGTTCAGGTTGGGGTGAAATTAGTTGGGGGATCAGGTTCTAGAGTCATTATATATATTGTAAATAAAAAGATCTAAAAATTGTATGATAGGTGTAAAAGGCTGGATTTCCTCACATAACTAAAGAGATTTTTCATTCGGTGCTGTGGGTATTTCTAGTATCACATAAAAAGGTATAACTATTCTACGTAATAGACTATGATTGATTGTCTATCACTTTAATATAAACTTGCTACTTTTTCTTCATCACTCACAGTCTGTCACATGAAAACTTGTGACAAAAATTGTAATTTTTTACGTCATCCTAAAATTTTTATGGAGCTGCAACTTCTTTACCTACTTGACAAAATGATAGCAAGTTACAGATTCTGTATCAGTAGGACATGAGCTTCTATTACTATGAAATTCAAAAATGAAGTAGTCAGTTGGTGGGATTACCATTATTCTTTTTGTAGTGCCAAATCTTGTATGTGTTCCTATAATATAAGAAAATGAATAAATCTATTTTTCGAGTTTTGGGGAGTGGAAACACACAAGAAATCTTAAATGGAAGAATTTGATTCAAGTGCTCTACGTTGTCATTAGTGCCAAGATCTCGCAGCTGCAGGAGACAAACTCTACCATCGAAGGCACAGTAGTGACGTGGACTTTATGGGTTTTTTTATTAAATAATAATAAATAAATAAAAACTAAATAACCTGGCATGTCATTTTTTTTTTTTTAAGTTCTTGACGTGATATCATTATTATAGGATTTTTTAAATGGATTATTAAGATTATATAATCTTAATCATTTATTATAAAATGAAAGACAAAATTATTCTCAGTCAAAACCATTTATTATAAAATTTCAAAATTAAACGAACTCTATGTTATAGAATTCAATGCGATGAGAAATTATTCCCCAAAAGCATGTCATAAAAAAAGCAATTTTTAGTAAAAAGATAGAAATTAAAAAAATTATTTATTATATTGATGAACAAAACAAGCCACCCACACGACTTACCCTAGTTGACATGTGGTGCAAATGCATAGAATGGGATTATATCCCACATAACACACACTTCCTCTTGTGCCCAATTGGGGCAAATATAGGTGCCAAGACCAACACATGTCTTACCCTAGCCAACATTATGTATGTGTTTGGATTCGAATTATAAGTAGATGCGTTTGCGTTTTCTGACTTTTTTTTTTTTTTTTTTTTTTCAGCCGCATTATTTGAAAAAGTCAACCATGAACAGTGCACCCGTGCACTGTTTACGAACCCACAAATTCCACTTTTCAACAATTTTTTCATTAAAAATGGGTCTCACGATACTATTTACACATTTAAAAATTATTTTGCTACAATGTTTTCAGTTTCAGCAAAAATAAGCTCAATTCAAACGGACCATATATCTTACATGAGTAATGTTATATTTAAAAATTTTCATGACAATTTCACAACAAATCCTAAACAAAAATTTGTTATTAATGGGTAACTTAACACACACATTATTGATTTATTTAGCAAAATGTACAATGTTAATTAATGAAACTATGATAGCAATAAGAAAGTTTCAATTTATTTTTAAATGTTCTAGACATAACTAGCTAGTAGTTTTATTCCTAGCTTAATTGATATGTTCATTCAACATAAGGTATATTTGCTTTAGGTTATATTTAAAGGAAAATACTAACGAATGTCTTTAGGATAATGGTAAACAATTCATTTAAAGAAAGCTTTTATAAAAAATAAAAAATAAAAAAATTAATGTTTTAACAACTTTTTAAATTTCTCATAAAAGTGATGTCAAAACATTTCTCAAATAGATGCATTACCCATATTCAAATAAGAGCCAAATAAATTTGTCAAGCTATATAAAGTTTCCGGGTAGTAAATACTAGGTAGGAAAGCAAAATTAAAATATTCAATTGCCTTGTTACTACTATGGCCAGAAGAGAAGCCGGTGAAACAAGCAGCGGCATCTCCGAGGACCCGGAGCTGAAGTCAAGGATTAAATCAGTATTGGACGCAAAAAGAAATGTGAAGCCACCCCAAACACCTAAGATACAAAAGGTTATATCCGTGCTTCGAGGTCACAAGGATTTCCAAAAGCACTATGAGCCAAGAGCGATATCAATCGGTCCTATCCATCATGGTGATAAGAAGTACGAGCTAGGAGAGAAGCACAAGCTTATGATGACAAATGAGTTCGTCAATGGCAGCGCAGAGAAGATAAACGATTTGTACAAGAAGGTTGGGGAGAAGATCATGGAACTGAGGGCATGCTACATCGGGAAGGCAAACAAGAAGTTTGAAGATGATAAGGCCCTCGCTTGGCTGATGTTGGTGGACGGCTGCGCGACACTACAATACATATACTGCGCAGAAAAAAACAAGTTCAAAGACCTGGATATAAAACCCGACTGTGTAGCCTTTACGCAATTGGATTTGTTTTTGATTGAGAACCAGCTTCCCAATTGTCTGCTCAAATGGTTGATGAACTGGAATGGGAATGAAAGCACGTTGGAGGGATTGATTAAAAGTTACATTGATAAGCAGGCGATATTAACACTACCAAAGGATCAGTTATCAGTTTTCCTGAAACTATGCCCAAGTTCATTATCGTGGAATCTCGCTTAGAGACAGAAACTGCAACCAGAGGAAGAGGATCACTCATCAATTAATTCATCGTCACGGTATCTCTCAATTGATAGTTCTAGAGATGTAGATCCCATCCATCTTCTTGATCGTCTGAGGACACGTCTCTTGGGTAAGTAAAAAAAAAACAATGGAGCGAAATCAGAAATGCATACTTCGCAATCCTATCGCAATGTTCAGGAGCTTCGAGCAGCAAGTATTCATGTGGAACGCAGTAAAGAGAAAGGTAGTTGTTTGAGTGACATATCTTTTACTGCACTCGGTTGTTTGGGACACTTTTGGCTTCCTCCAATAATTGTGGATGACTCAACAAGGCCAAAGTTCTTGAACTTGATAGCCTACGAGATGTGTCTAGATTTTGTAAAATGACTTTGGGATCACCTCTTACATATCCTTCCTTGATTCACTAATCACTACAAGAAAAACGGGCTACTGCGGCGGGCCGTCCCGTCAGTTATGCAGTGCCACTATAGGTCGATTGCGGCGGTCACAGAAAGCACCGCTATAGATGTACCTTTTAGCGGCGGGTGAAGGTTTATTGCGGCGGGCATAAAACTGCCGCCATACATGTTCAGAATTCGTGGCATTGACTTTTAGCGGCGGGGTCATGCCCGCCGCTATAGGTTTTTTTTTTTGTTTTTATCAGTGGCTTTCAAAACCGATGTTTGCATCAAATATATTATTCAGACATGTTACAAAGAACCTGTAATATTTTTAACTCTACTAACACAATACCACAAATGTGAATTCTAAAATAAATAAATGAAAATACATGAAAAGATAGGATTCATAATGAGAAAATCTGCCTAAAGATGAGTGGCCTTATTAATGAAAAGATAAGGGAGAGTCACTTGACATGGTTTAGTCATATTCTATAAAGAGCAATTAATGCACCGGCAAAATAAGGTAAAGGATTACCAAAAATAGCATTAGTAGAAGTAGTAAAAAAGAACATGTCAATTAAGAAAATAATAAGAAGTATGATTTCAGTTTACAAATAGAATAGAATGGTGGAAAAGAATACTTGTGACAGATTCTAACAAACTGTTACAGATCTAAAGCCAAACCCAAAAAATTTAGGATTAGGGCTTTGGTTGTTGTTGTTGTTGTAATCATTTAGAATTCCAACCATTTCAAGCAGCCCAAGACTGGTTTAGGCAACAAAAGAAATTACCTTGAGGAAAGAAGGGAAAAGAAACTTCAGATTTTAAGCTTGTCCAATACTTTTGGTCTCACTTTCAAAGGTGGAGATAAGAGATTTTATTCATGGGTGTTGGAGTTACAGAGTGTTTTGACTGAAAAATGAATTATGGGTATTATATTAAACGTGCATAGCATATTACATACTCAAACAAAGTTAAAATGTAGCCATTTGTACCTAGAATCGGCCACATTCAAAAGAAAGACTTGGCTCAATTATGAAACCAAACTGAGAGTGAGAGTTAAACAATCTGACTTACAAACAAGGTAGAGAAAAAGGCAACAAAGCTTGAAACTTCACGCCAATGACAAACACATCAATGATCTTTAACAATTTTGTCTATATGGAAACAATATGTAAATATTTTTGTTCTTAAATTTAAAAGAGACAATTGTCAATTCTTTTTTTTATTAGCCATTTACTCGTGCACCCATGAGTCTCGATCTCACAATCTCATCCTTCACCTTATTCTTATACCATTTGAGCTAGAGTTAATTGGAGACAATTGTCATTTCCCAAGTAAAATACAAAGGACATGTATAGTTTCAACAATACAACCAGATACCGATAATAATAAACAACAGAAAATTTTTTTGCTAGTCATACATAAGCCTTTTTATTTACATTTATCATAAAATGAGCAGTGATGTCCCACACAGAAAAACATATGGAACAGCAGAAACTGAAGCTTCATAAATCTCAATTGCATTATAATTATAGTTTGTTCCTTTAGCTAACAACAAAACATTTTCACCAGACTTTATTTTGGAAAACAACAGAAAAGTACTCATTACCTATGTAGGTATCCGAATAACAATTAGTAGTTCTCACAAGAGTAAAGAGCCAACAGCAGCGTCTCATACATTGGTAGTCCCATCCTCAGATGCAGCACTTCCAATGTATTCCCATCCTCAGATGCAGCACTTCCTCCATCTACAAAAAAAAGAACAGGAGTTAATTTTAGTTCCCTTGTGAGAAAATATAATATGGTAAAGAATAGCTGTAAGCAAGTATTCAGCAATAAATGTTATAACAGTTAGGCACACCTTCACCACCTGCTGGAGCATAGGGAGTTCAAGTTTTTCCCCAACAATGTCAAAAACTCTCCTATTTTTTAAAAATGACACTTATTCCCTTGTGATTATTACTTTTATTTTATTTTATTTTTTCTAAATTTTCTTATCATATAACCAACCCAGTTACTGAACAATCTTTTAGAAGTCATTGTTTGATGTGGTGCATTTGGTAGGAGAGAAACAACCGGTGTTTTGAAGACTCTGAAAAGACAATAGCCAACTTATAACTTTTCTTCCTTAAAACACTATTAGATTGGATATCTATCTTAGGAAGTCATTCTATTTTTCCGGTTTATGATTTGATGGATGCTTGCAATTTGCATATTTGATTGTTTTGGTCCCTTGCAATATACTTCCTGTAACCATACCGCAACACATGGCATTAACATTGTAACTTAAGTGGAGATGCTTGTGTGTGTACTGTAACAAGTAACCAAACTATGCCAGGCAATAAATTAGTTATCATCTCATGGTTAAGATATAAGTGGGTACTATAAAAACAAAAATAAAAAATTTGTTGGTACTATAGAATATGAGCTAGGAAAACACTTTATTATACTAATCTGAAAAGCATGAAGTAGGAAAACACCGATAAGCATTAAACATAATACTAAGGTTTGACATCTAGCAATCATATCTTTATCTTGGTTAAAGATAATTGAAGTAATGCACATTTACAAAACAATTTCAAGTTTAGTTATTAGCTAACCAAAAAGATTAGGCAGGACTTTAGTAGACAAACTTCCACCACTTTATTTGGAATAAAAACAAATTGGGCTATACATGGATATTGATAATCGAAAATAAAAATAAAAATAAAAAAGAAGGAAGAAGCTTTGAAGTGCATATAATCAAGAATTAGAATGGTGGTCTTTTTGAGAACACAAGTGGTATGCGAAGTACAAATTTGATCCCTACCACCAAAGTTCTTTAAATACGTTACACTCATTTGGTAACCAAGCTGATAAAATGTTTTACCAAAAATATTTTACATATAAAATATTTTATAGTTGAAAATATTTTACTTCGAAACAAAGAAAGCGTATGTAGAAAACATTATTCAAGAGTTTTATATTTTAGTGCTATGTGGCATAAACATGCTAGCAACTGTTGCCAATTTATTTAATTTTTTAGACATGTTATACCCGTTTAGTAATCATGTTAATAAATATAAAATGGATTTCTTTCTTTTTTTTCTTTTTTTTTAGAAAGCTAATAAAATGGATTTAGGAATGAGAAAGAATGAAGAATACATTATAAAAGTGTTTTATACTTTGAGCTATTTATCATAAAAAGAAATAGCAAGTGTTAAGAATTTTCATACTTGAATATAAATAATTCGATTAAGGATAAAATTTAAGTACAATTCCTTAGATTATCTAACTAAATTAAAGCATAAAATATATATATATATATATATCTTTCCGAAAGATAATTAAATTTAATGAATCCATGTATTGAATTTAATTAAGAAAACTGAGGTTTGCTCTCTAATTTTTGTATCAACTTTTTAATATACCCAATAACTAACATATTGTTTAGTTTAAATTGATTTTCCCAAAACATAACTTCAAGACAAAAAGCATTATGACAAATGGTTAAAGACAATTGGAATTTAAATTTTAAAAAATTATATAAAAATTAAAAAAATTAAAAAAAAAACCCCTACACTATACTTATTGATTTTCCCCAAAACACATAGTAAATCTTTGAAACTCCTATACATAAACATAGTTTGCTAATTTTGTATAGAAAAATCACTACACTATTTTAGAGATTGAAAAAAAAAAGTATATATATATATATATATATCTTTTTACGATGTTTTCAAAATAAACTACCAAAGATAAAGATGAATACTACTCACAATATCAGATTAAGATGAATACTGTAAGGACACAATTTTTAACGACCCAAGGATGGGCTCGTATGTAAAGGGGCCCGAACAATACGATTTGTAGAGAGTGGGCTTGGAAAGGCTGGACCTTGGTCGTTGGGCCCCACAAATACTATTCACAATATCAGATTAAGATGAATACCACTATATTTCAATGTTTATTTAAATGCATATTAGTTACAAAATTCAATCCTCACTTCACTATGCCTAAAAAACTCTAATGCATCCTAATCCTACAAATAACCGAGTACATGAAAAGCTTCTTTTTGAATTAGCATCTCCTATTAGGTCTCAACAATGGGATACCTGTAGTTCATATATATAAATAATAAATAAATAAAAAACAATGGGATACCTGTCAACATTCTTTAAATGCGGCAGCTTATGCCATTTGTTATTTTCTTATTTTGTTGATGCAATGATTTGTATAGTAGCTATCATGATGCCAATCTCCAATGCTACAACATGAGAAACACTATCGAGTAAGATTCAAATAACAATTTTCAGAATTATAATCGTATTTAGAAAAGTTCTTATTTTTTACTAGATCAATGTTTAATTATAGCATAAGTTTGCAAACAATCCATCATACTTAGAAACTGATATTTAAAGTTTTTTATTCTTAACCTTTTATTTATATTCATGGAAGAATGTTACCGATAAAAAGTTAAAACACTTAAAATACATGTTTAAAATCATAGTGAAATTCCAATCAGCCAAACCCTTCCATAGACTTTATAAAAAAAAACATGCTATATAAGTGGACATCGTTTACATCACTATTACGTATGTTGTCTTACGAACATGGTTTCAAATCCTATTATCCCCAAAAAGATTTTTTTTTTTTTTTTTTAAGCTATACAATTTGTCACATAAAGAAAAAATAGATTGAAAGATTTTTTTAAAAAAAAATCCCATATCCAAATGATACGCACAATTTTCTCCCCAAAAAAAAATTTATACACACAAGCATATATGTATAAACATCCCGGATCCAAATTACACAAAACATAAAAAATATGTATATAAATATATGAAAGTAAACCTGGAGTAGGCAGATCTCATTC
Source organism: Quercus lobata (assembly GCF_001633185.2). NCBI lineage: Eukaryota > Viridiplantae > Streptophyta > Magnoliopsida > Fagales > Fagaceae > Quercus > Quercus lobata. The sequence continues at coordinate 6,848,792 of NC_044910.1, read as the reverse complement.
CTAGTAGATCGGGATAGAAATTTAGATTTCCAACTGCAAAATCGCCGATTAATAATCGTACTCCCCATCAAATCCAAGCAATCACCACGAGATCGACACAAACCCACCCACGGCCCCTGAAATCCATAGATCGGAGAGGAAAAAAAAAAAAAACCAACGGCCACCCACAAACCCTCATCACTGAGGAAATCGGAGAGGGCATATTGAAAGCCATAGCCGCCGCCCAACTACGTCGCCGGTGAGTGGATGTGGTGGTTGGCTATAGTTGGGAGAAAGAATGGGGGTGATGAAGAGAGAGATGGTGAAGAGGTAAGAGAGAGGCATGAAACTTAGAGAGAAGAAAAGAAAAGAAAAGAAAAGAATGAGGGTGAGGCGGCTGAAGTGAGAAACGTAGAGATTAGGGTTTTTTTTTTTTTTTTTTTAAGTTAATGTATAAACGATGTAGTTTTATGTTATAAAGAGAAAAAAAATTATATGGGTTTAGTAGGGTTCGAACTTGGGCAACACATTATTCCGCGCATGTCTTACCACTAAATTAGTTGTACTCCTCATTGAATATTTTCTACATAATAATATTTAATACACTAGAATTATGCCCGATTTATAACTTAATAAAAAAATTATATATAAATTTAAAAATATATTTTTTATAATAGAATATAATTTAATAATAAATAAAATATAAATTTTTAAAAATTATGGCAAGTTTTAAATTTTTAGAAGCTCTTTGTAGTAAAATTTTAATTTGTTTATATATGGCAATTAAAAATCTTTCCATTATACTTGCTAACAAATTTCTTGCATATATAACCAAAAATAAATTTCATAAATTACAAAAATAAAGTATCTAGATTGCAATGTATATGTAAATTTTACCTATAAATTACCAGTCATAGCATTTTTAACATTGTCATAAGTAAGGAAATAATTAGCATAATCAATTAAAAACAACAAATCAAAAAATAATATCAATAATTAAGATGAATTGCATTATCTAAATTTTTTTAATAAAAAATCATAGAATTTAAGTAATAATTGAATTACGTTAATAGAAAAATAGGAACACAATAAAATAAAATAAAAAAGATAGCTCTTCTCACATACATCTCCTAATTTCATATTGTAGATGAGTTCCATCCCAAATAGATTTGGTGATAAAATTTCTTGTATATATGACCGAACTAAATATTCCATAAATTACAAAAAAATAAAATAAAAATAAATATTTCATAAATAGTAATATTTAATCTTTAATACATAAATATTTTATAAATAGTAATATTTAATATTTTCATGATTAATAAGATTGAATATAATACTACAAAAACTCATCTTTTATGCGTTATTTTAAACTACAAAAACTTGAATTTAAATAATTAATTGATGACATGGCTATTAATCTTGGATCACCTTGATATTTTGTAAGTACGAAAAATATATGAAGATAATGTAATCTAATGGTAGATTTATCAAAATTCACATTGACTTAAGAAATATAGGACTGGGTTCAAGTTACACTTGATGTAACTCTAAAAAATGTTACACCATCCAATAACTTATTGTTGAATTCATATTTTGAAAATCCAACCGATGGATCACATTTTCTATATGTTCTTAACATGCATGCCAATTTTTGTGCCAATCGGATGTAATTTACCATTTGATCTTTAAACTCATCTTTTATGCGTTATTTTAAACTACAAAAACTTGAATTTAAATAATTGATTGATGACATGGCTATTAATCTTGGATCACCTTGATATTTTGTAAGCATGAAAAATATATGAAGATAATGTAATCTAACAGTAAATTTGTCAAAATTCACATTGACTTAAGAAATATAGGACTAGGTTCAAGTTACATTTGATGTAACTCTAAAAAATGTTACACCATCCAATAACTTATTGTTGAATTCATATTTTGAAAATCCAACAGATGGATTACATTTTCTATATGTTCTTAACATGCAAGCCAATTTTTATTCCAATCGGATGTAATTTACCATTTGATCTTTAAACTCATCTTTTATGCGTTATTTTAAACTACAAAAACTTGAATTTAAACAATTAATTGATGACATGGCTATTAATCTTAGATCACCTTGATTTTTTTTAGCATGAAAAATATATGAAGATAATGTAATCTAACAGTAGATTTGTCAAAATTCACATCGACTTAAGAAATATAGGGCTGAGTTCAAGTTACACTTGATGTAACTCTATAAAATGTTACACAAACCAATAACTTATTTTTGAATTCATATTTTAAAAATCCAACCGATGGATCACATTTTCTATATGTTCTTAACGTGCATACCAATTTTCATGTCAATCGGATGTAATTTACCATTTGATCTTTAAACTCTTTTTATGCGTTATTTTAAACTACAAAAATTTGAATTTAAACAATTGATTGATGACATAGCTCTTAATCTTTGATCACCATGAAATTTTGTAAGCAAGAACAATATATGAAGATAATGTAATCCAACGGTAGATTTGTCAAAATTCACATTGAATTAAGAAATATAGGGTTAGGTTCAAGTTACACTTGTTGTAACTCTAAAAAATATTACACCAACCAATAACTTATTGTTGAATTTATATTTTGCAAATCCAACCGCTGGATCACATTTTCTATATGTTCTTAACGTGCATGTCAATTTTCATGCCAATTGGATGTAATTTACCATTTAATCTTTAAACTCTTTTTATGCGTTATTTTAAACTACAAAAATTTGAATTTAAACAATTGATTGATGACATGGCTCTTAATCTTTGATCACCATGAAATTTTGTAAGCAAGAAAAATATATGAAGATAATGTAATCCAATGGTAGATTTGTCAAAATTTACATTGAATTAAGAAATATATGGTTAGATTCAAGTTACATTTGCTGTAACTCTAAAAAATATTACACCAACTAATAACTTATTATTGAGTTCATATTTTGCAAATCCAACCGTTGGATCACATTTTCTATATGTTCTTAACGTGCATGCCAATTTTCATGCCAATTGGATGTAATTTACCATTTGATCTTTAAACTCTTTTTATGCGTTATTTTAAACTACAAAAACTTGAATTTAAACAATTAATTGGTGACATGGCTATTAATCTTTGATCACCATGAAATTTTTTAAGCATGAAAAATATATGAAGATAATGTAATCTAACGGTAGATTTATCAAAATTCACATCAAATTAAGAAATATAAGGTTGGGTTCAAGTTACACTGGATGTAACTCTAAAAAATGTCACACCAACCAATAACTTATTGTTGAATTCATATTTTGAAAATCCAACCATTGGATCCCATTTTCTATATGTTTTTAACATGCATGCCAATTTTCTTGCCAATCGGATGTAATTTACCCTTTAATCTTTAAACTCATCTTTTATGCGTTATTTTAAACTACGAAAACTTGAATTTAAACAATTAATTGATGACATAGCTATAAATCTCTGATCACATTGAAATTTTGTAAGCATGAAAAATATATGAAGATAATGTAATCTAACGGTAGATTTGTCAAAATTCACATCGAATTAAGAAATATAGGGTTGGGTTCAAGTTACACTTGATGTAACTCTAAAAAATGTCACACCAATCAATAACTTATTGTTGAATTCATATTTTGAAAATCCAACCGTTGGATCCCATTTTCTATATGTTTTTAACATGCATGCCAATTTTCTTGCCAATCGGATGTAATTTACCCTTTAATCTTTAAACTCATCTTTTATGCGTTATTTTAAACTACGAAAACTTGAATTTAAACAATTAATTAATGACATAACTATAAATCTCTGATCACATTGAAATTTTGTAAGCATGAAAAATATATGAAGATAATGTAATCTAACGGTAGATTTGTCAAAATTCACATCGAATTAAGAAATATAGGGTTGGGTTCAAGTTACACTTGATGTAACTCTAAAAAAATGTCACACCAACCAATAACTTATTGTTGAATTTATATTTTTAAAATCCAACCGTTGGATCATATTTTATATATGTTTTTAACATGTATGCCAATTTTCTTGCCAATTGGATGTAATTTACCCTTTGATTTTTAAACTCATCTTTTATGCGTTATTTTAAACTACGAAAACTTGAATTTAAACAATTGATTGATGACATGACTATTAATCTTTGATCACCTTGAAATTTTTTAAGCATGAAAAATATATGAAGATAATGTAATCTAACGGTAGATTTGTCAAAATTCACATCAAATTAAGAAATATAGGGTTGGGTTCAAGTTACACTTGATGTAACTCTAAAAAATGTTACACCAACCAATAACTTATTGTTGAATTCACATTTTGAAAATTTAACCGTTGGATCACATTTTCTATTTTTTCTTAACATGCATGCCAATTTTCATGCCAATCGGGTGTAATTTGTCATTTGATATTTAAACTCATCTTTCATGCGTTATTTTAAATTACAATAACTTGAATTTAAATAATTGATTGATGACATGACTATTAATCTTTGATCACCTTGAAATTTTGTATGCTTGAAAAATATATGAAGATAATATAATCTAACAGTAGATTTGTCAAAATTCACATTGATTTAAGAAATATAGGGTTGGGTTTAAGTTATACTTGATGTAACTCTAAAAAATATTACACCAACTAATAACTTATTGTTGAATTTATATTTTTAAAATCCAACCGTTGGATCACATTTTATATTTGTTCTTAACATGCATGCCAATTTTCATGCCTATGGGGTGTAATTTACTATTTGATCTTTAAACTCATCTTTTATGCGTTATTTTAAATTACAAAAACTTGAATTTAAATAATTGATTGATGATATAACTATTAATCTTTGATCACCTTGAAATTTTGTATGCGTAAAAAATATATGTAGATAATGTAATCTAACGGTAGATTTGTCAAAATTCACATCGAATTAAGAAATATAGCGTTGGGTTCAAGTTACACTTGATGTAACTCTAAAAAATGTTACACCAACCAATAACTTATTGTTGAATTCATATTTTGAAAATCCAACCATTTGATCACATTTTCTATATGTTCTTAACATGCATGCCAATTTTCATGCCAATCGGGTGTAATTTACCATTTGATCTTTAAAGTCATCTTTTATGCGTTATTTTAAATTACAAAAACTTGAATTTAAACAATTGATTGATGACATGACTAATAATTTTTGATCACCTTCAAATTTATGAAGATAATGTAATCTAACGGTAGATTTGTGAAAATTCACATCGAATTAAGAAATATAGCGTTGGGTTTAAGTTACACTTGATGTAACTCTAAAAAATGTTACACCAACCAATAACTTATTGTTGAATTCATATTTTGAAAATCCAACAGTTGGATCACATTTTCTATTTGTTTTTAACATGTATGCCAATTTTCATGCCAATCGGGTGTAATTTACCATTTGATCTTTAAACTCATCTTTTATGCGTTATTTTAAATTACAAAAACTTAAATTTAAATAATTAATTGATGACATGACTATTAATCTTTGATCACCTTGAATTTTTGTATGCATGAAAAATATATGAAGATAATGTTATCTAACGATAAATTTTTCAAAATTCACATCGAATTAAGAAATATATCGTTGAGTTCTAGTTACACTTGATGTAACTCTAAAAAATGTTACACCAATCAATAACTTATTGTTGAATTCAAATTTTGAAAATCCAACCGTTGGATCACATTTTCTATATGTTCTTAACATGCATGCCAATTTTCATGCCAATCGGGTGTAATTTACTATTTGATCTTTAAATGGGAAGACGAAAAAATAGAGGGAAATTTAAATGTCTATTGCGGCGGTCCAACCCGCCGCAAAAAGGAGTACATATTGCTCTAAGCTGAATGCCACTAAAACAGGTCTATTACGGCGGGTTATTGGCCCGCCGCTGTAGTATGCCGCAAAATACCAGAGCTATTGCGGCGGGCATATAGAACGCCGCAATAGATCTCATGTATAGCGGCGGGCCAAAAAAGCGCCGCAATAGGCGACATATAGCGGCGGTTTTTGCACCCGCCGCAATTGCTCAGTTTTCTTGTAGTGAATCGATGAAGCTAACGATGTTAAGATGCTAAGGAAAGCAGGAATACTCCATAATTGCCTTGGCAGTGATGAAGAAGTGGTTCAAGTCTTCAATGAAATAGGCACCGACTTTGTCACGCCCCAAACCCAAAGGAGTCCAAAGCATGAGAAATACATCCCAAAGGTATCTGTAGATTTTTTTTCCTTTATGGAAAACCAAATTATAGGAGATATTTGTTTTCCTTTCATTTTCACAGGATAAGAATATATAACCATAAATCTCCACATTACAAGTCAGAACTCTATAATAAACTTACAAACAATAACTAAAAATCATGTTCCTCCCCATAATACAAGAATATATTACAAAACTCTGATTAAATTATACAAAGTCACAATCTTATCAAGAATAAGGACCTTAACATTGAGTTTAGGCCTACCACACCAAAGGCTAACAAACCTCAAGCGACCCACCTCCAATAGAATTAATTAAGGTCTCATTGAACATAGCAAAATCAAGTCACCAACTATTTACAACAAAAGTCTCCAAATTTAACATTACCTCTAATCATCACCAAAGAAGTAAGCTCCATACCCAAGATATAGCTAGTAAATCTAAAAAACTGTTAAAGGTTGGGATGAATTAACGCCCAGTAAGCAGCATAATTAATGGGGGTGGGGGAAATGCAAGTTTCATGATAATGAACAGTTTACAAAACATGTTTTATTTTGGGAAATTGCTAACTAAATACTGCAGACCATTTTCAATAATAATGTAACAAGAATGATTAAATGATGAAACACAAAGTTTCTCAAAATAATTCATGAAACTATATATTATAATCTGTGAGCAACAACAATATAATTTCCAAAGCTATAATATTTAACATACGGTAATTTATCACAAATATACCATACTACCACATAGACCGGTCAGGGGATCCACCCATTCACAAATGGCATGATATTGTCCTCTCTGGTATGCAGACTCTTGGCCCCATGGACAGCAACCTCACCCATACCCTCAAGGTTTTTTTTTCCCCCCATGGGCAGCAGAGAGAGCGCATCAAATAGGACCTCTCTTGCATGTGGTCTCTTGGCCCCATGGGTAGCAGCCTCACCCACACACAATCAAGGAACCTCTTCCCTCCATGGACAACAGGAAAGAATGCGTCATCCAAAGTGAAAGGGCACTAACCTGAATTTGATTCCGTTGTCACAAAGTCTACGAAAACCAAATCGGGTGATCACCGGGAAATCACACATGACATGGTGTCAAAACCACATAAAGCTCACAGGTATACATTTCCTTTCAAATACATAGTTTATAACCAGATAGTTTCAAAAAAACCTTAAATAATCTAACTTCCACAAAGTTTGTAAGGTTTTCAACTTCATTTTTGTCAAAAGATTTTTTTAACAATTTCCCACATAACAAGACAAGATAAGCATCTTTAAATTTTCTAATATACCATAACATTCAAGATTTCCTTATCAAAAATTAAATAAAAGATACTCATTTTTCCATATCAACAATTCATGCATTTCCCCAAATGCAATACCAAATATGATGCATTTCCATATATAATCATATATATATATATATATATATTAAGGTTACGACACAATAGTTTTTAGGAAAATACAGTTTCTATAGGTAGTTTCCAAAAGCGTGTCTAACCCAAAAACATTTATATAACATGGTCATTTTTCAAAATCCCATTAAAAAGCATCTTACCTTGCAACCCGCAAAAAGCCTAATCCTCCAAGCTCTAGAGGAGATTAGCTAGAATCTCAACAATATCAAGCAAAACTAACACAATAAGCATAACGTTTAAAATTGTATCTAGCTACAATTTAGAAATTGTCAAATAAGCACTTAATTAGGCAAGTCTAATATTTAACCTCATCAATAACATATTCCTCTTCCAAAGTTTCTCAACAAATTAATTCACAAGATATAAACTCCAATTTATAAAGTTAACCCATTTAATATCATCTTCAACATTATGACTAGCTTTCATAAAAATTACACTACATCAATAAGAGAACCAGGAAAGCAAAATCAAAATATCCTCCAAGACAAGAAATTTAGAACTTCAACTAACTCCAAATTAACCTAATAGAAATGGAAAAATTGGATTTACCAATCATCACATGTTATAACTCAAAATACCTAAATTTTCCACCATACATAAACCTTAAGTAGTCGTCATTAGCACAAACCATATACCCACCCATCAAATAATTCCACCAATACAAAATTCATACATAAAAACACATAAATATCACTTACAATACTCATAAATCACATGAGTATCATTATTAAAACTTAGATAAAAAATAACCTCAAACAAAAGTGCAAAACCTACCAAAAAGATGAGAAATTTTTACCTTAAAAAAAGGATGTGAAGGTGTTATGGGTTTTCAAGAATTTTTCGGTAATCTTGCCGGAAAATTATGGTAGAAATGGTGGTGTGGAAGTGCCGGTGGAGAAGATGAGTGTAGAGAGGAGTGTATGAAAAAAAAAAAAGTGAAGTGAATGAGCCGGCCAAAGAGAGAAAATGAATAGTGTGAAAATGAGTGGTTGAGAATGATTGATAGTGGGGTTAGGTGAGGCACGTGAAATCCCAAAAAATCTGATCTTGACCTTTTTTTTTTTTTTTTTTGGTCTGATTAACTGGGACCGGACGTTACAGACTTGGTACCTAACAGCGAAATATATGGGGATATCAAATCAAAAATTGAAAAACACTACAAGAACGTATTTATGACCTGGTTGGCTCAATTCTGTCACGAACATTTCAGCAGCCCCTGGACGTTCATGACTTTTGTTGGCGCATTGTTGGCACTTGTGCTCACTATCATTCAGCCTAAATATACTGTCAACTCTCCCCCAGGACCCTGCGATAACTTCTGCAAGAATTTCACATGAAACTTAACATCGACAAGGTAAAATTTTATCTGCTGTTTTCTTTTCAAGTGTGTCTAGCTAGCTGAGAATTACGTAGTTCCTAGTAGTTCTCTAGGCTCTCACATAAGGATAAGTCCCACAAATTAGTCGTATCATGGAGTCAATCCCTACGTGAGAGTCTAAAATACTGCTCCAAGACTGCTTAAGTATTACCCATTTAAGATGACTTTCTCCAAATAATAAGGCCAAAGATCGTCCCAAAGCCACATATATTATTAATTTGTTTAACTTGGTATTGAAGTTTTCTTGTAATAAGAGAGGGTGATTGTACTGGCTAAGTTTGCTGCAATGTGTTTGGATTGGAAATAATATTAAGCGTTTGTGCGTGATGTGCATGTGTTTAAGTGTCAATGTATTGAAGTTTTCTTGCAATAAGTGAGGGTGATTGTACTGTCTAATTTGATGCAATGTGTTTGGGTTGGAAATAAAAGTAAGAGTTTGTGCGTGATGTGCATGTCTTTAAGTGTTACTAGTGTCTTATCAAAAAAAAAAAAAGTAACGTATTAGTGTATAACCCGTGCATGTATAACTAAGTTTTACTCTGTTTTTCTCTCTTGGATATATAGATGGCCTTACTTTTTTTATTGGCTTTTTTTATAGTTTATTTATATCAATTCTTTGTCTTTTGCACAATATTAACTCACTTAGAACAAAAATTAAAAAAACTTAAATAAGATACGCGGCGCAAAATTAGACAACAATTAGAATCCAATTTAGACCTCAAAGTTCACTAGAATCAAGCTAAAAAATCTCCAAAAACCTCAACAAACCACAAATTAGTGAAGCTCTATGGATTCAAGCCTCTAAAACCCTAAAGAACTTCCACCACAAACTTTCAAAGACAAAGAACACACGAAGAATGTGAAGAACAAAAGATTTCTAACAAGCTCATAACTAGAGATTCATTGAATTCTGTTTCAAAGATCTTTGATCTATTCTTCAGCCAAATTGAAGTATATTTGGTATTCGAATCAAAATCACATTATCACAATTCCAATCAACAAATCTTTCAAAAAGATCGAATCAAAGGATCACACTTTTGTAATTACAGAGAATTGTATCACACATTCATCAATACAAATTCGCATTTGTGAAACTGTTTTACTCGTTCGATTTATTTCAAACTAGAAATTTAACCGTTCCCCAAGCCTATTAAGCCCAATGGCTTCTTTTTTTCTTTTTTCTTTTTTCTTTTTTAAGACAACTGAACGAAGTATATTAGTAGATCAAACTTATTATCCAGAAGAAATGTTGAATTATTTCAATTAAAAATCCAAATATGTATTTTTTTAATTTCTGAAAATGTAAGCCCTCCATACAGGCTCGATGCAAAGAGGCAAAACAAATGAATTGGAAGTGGTTAAGGAAATTATATGTATTGGCTTGATTCCAGTGCTATTATTGCTAACATAATCTAACAAGGTTTTCTTTGAACCAAAATAAACAAATAAATAAATAAATAATATTCTGGCAGGTTTCAATCGGCATATCAGAACTCTTCCTCTTATAACAAAATGAGTAGCCAAAAGAGAAAAGGCCAATGAAAATAACCTTACTAGATTTGAATGACACAACGCTCATCTTCTTCAATGCTTTTTCACTTTTATGCCCAGGTGCCTTAATCTAGCCACCATTCTTTCCTTGATATCTTTTGAAGGCACTCTAGGCAGAGCAACTAGGGAAGTTTCCTAAACAAATTAATATCATGTCAGAGGAAAAGGGAATTGCATATAGAAAAGTGGGGATCCTACAATTTCTCTCTTTCAGCTCCACATTGTTGTTCAGATTTGAATCTCTCTGGTCCATGAAAACCATTTTGCCTACATCAAATGGGTGTTCTTCAACCTCAGCCGAAATCCCATAAGCCACTCTGTAACCAGGATTATCGGGCTTGTCATACTGAACAAGGCATCTAGAAAAGCCAGTCACAACAAGAACCATGGCAGCCTGAACTATGAAACTATCATTGCAAATCAACAAAGATTTAGGCTCCTCATGAATAACCTTTATAACTTTAGCTTGGTGAAACTTGACACCATTTTATATGCATTTTTGCAGTATTTTTTACTTCAGCTGCTTCTGAATAACACTTCCACAAAGTTCCATCGAGGTCCTTCTCTGACAGATCATCAATAAACACAGCAGCTCCAGTCTCCAGAACAGGTAGTTGCAAGGCAATCAAGCAAGTCCATGCACTCCTAACCATGTGCTAGGCTAGAGTACATGAAGTTCACACAATGATTTACACAATATGAACTTGTGTGTGGCATTCTAACAAATAGTTTGTGCGCAATACTGAATTAAAGCAATTTCAAGAGAACTGGATAATGTAATTTGAGTGTTGTACTTGTGTCATATATGTATTGTACTCGTGTCTTATGAGTAACGTCGTACAGATTGTTTAATGACATAATTTTTCAAAAATTACTTGTGTCACTGTGTCATGTCCATACTTAACTTGTGTCCATATTTGTGCTTTCTAGGGCAGAACACACAAACAATATGAACAAGTATGGAAGCACCAAAGCCCTACTTCAAGATTCTGTTCATCACACATGCGTGAAAATAAGAGGTCATGAATTTGGAAACCTAATAAAAAAATCACCAACAATGATAGGCCAAGAATGTATTGACCCCTTATGATGAATTAACCAATTAATTAGCCAAGTTAATTAATTAATCTGATTAACGTGCAATAGGCATGATAGCACAAACAAATCACCATCTAAGTTAATATGCAGCAGAAAATAAAGTTGACACAGTGATTTGTTTACGAATAGGAAAAACCTCCAAGGCAAAATCCCACCGTATGATTTTAAGGTCACCACTCTCGAGAATTCACTATTATCACAAAAAGCGGTTACAAGTAAAGGAATCTCAGTACCTTATACCAACCTACAGTTGAACCCTTACCCCAATACCCAATTGGACTTGTTCTGTAGTGACAATCTCTCATTTTCAATGCACAGCTCCCAGTACGTGATTAACCAATCGATGCATGGATCCAAGTACGTGACTAACCACCAACTTGAGAAGGATGTTAGCTGTAAAGTTTTTTAGTTCATCAACACGATGAAGATCACGAAAATTCTTGATTACAAAACCCTACGACGTACAAACGCAGCAAATTCTTCAAGAGAAAGATGAACTAGGGCATATGTCTCAAATCACAATATGCTTGTGAAAATTTTTTGCATTAAGTTGCATCAACTATGACAGCTCTTAAAATAATCATTTTATATATTTAGGGTTGTGAGAAAAGAAAGCCTAAACAAATATCACGGATATGTGTGAAATCAGATCTGAAAAACTGATTTACGTAAATCTCGATAAATAGGTTATCTATCGAGCAGCTGTCAAGCATCGGGCTGAAGATCCCTTTTAAACCTCGATAAATGCTATTTGTCGAGCTAGCTGTCAAGTTTTAAAATACAGTACTTCTTTATTTGATTCTTGGACAAATTTGCATGGCTTTAACACTTAGACTTGAACTCTTATTCCTTGAAGTATTAAACACATCCTAAATCTACCCAAGTATAAGTAAAATGCATTTTGTCAAAAAATTAGCCAACACTAAATGACATATGTTCCTAACATAATTCACATATGTCCTAACAATCTCCTCATTTGGCAACCCGTGGCAAAACCACAACAAACAAATGATCATATGAGAAAAGTCATAAATCACTCAACTCATACTCACTTGTTAAATACAATAAAATCTAATCCTAACACAAACTCTTAAAAACTTGCAAGAAAAGAGTTCATGGCAAAAAAGACTTTGACAACCTGTATTTCTGAAACACTTTGAACAAAACTCATCACGACATTTTAGTGTAAAACAAAAATATAAAAGATTACATACAATAAATAAGAAACATATGCATAAAGAGGGAAAAGAAACTACACATGAAGAGATAGGTGAAAGAATGTAATAACAACCTCAATATATATATATATATATATATATATATATCAAAATGAGTACAAGGTTTGCTATCACAATGCAAGAACAATGTATCTAAAAAGAAAAGATACAAAAAGTCCTCACTACATCCCTCAAAAAGAAAACACTTCCCTAACAAAAATATCTCCTATACTAACTTTCCCCCTAAATACATGACTACTCTCATGCTTAAAACTACTCCCCATTTTTGTCACGAATGACAAAGGGTAAGTCATTAAGAAGTAGTCATCTCCTTGTCACCAGAAGAGCTAGCACCATCATCCTCATCAGCATCATCACTACCGGAGCCATCATCACTCTAATCCTCTGAAGCCTGTGGAGATGGAGAGCAAGCAGTGACTTGACAGCCTGTCGTCGTGTGATACAACCAACATAGGTGTTCACCTAACACAACTCATCACTAAGAGTGTCAAGGCGAGCATCCATGCGCACAAGCTATGCCATGATGGCCTCGAGAGTCACTCCACCCGCAGAAGAAGAAGGAGCAAAGGTGGATGGAGCGAAAGAAGCTAGAGGAGTCGCCATCTCGGTCCATGGCCACTTCGGTTGAAGCTGGGCCTCGCTCTGTCTAACGATCACTGCATCTATGGTATACAGGACAGAGAAGTGTGAAGACTCAGGATAGGAGACAGACGCATGGCGAAGAATCCGCGAAATAGCCGAAGGGAAAATGAACTTATCACGGATCGCCGTATCTTTATAGACATCTATAAGGAAGAGTATGAAGTAAAAGGGAAAATCTATAGTGAGTCCCTCAAGTAGGGATAACAAAAATCTAGCACGAGGCTCAGTAATCGAATTATAATGAGACAAGGGATGTAAAACAATTGTCATCACCATATTTAGGAACCTCGGACTTTTTGTAAAGCCTGAGCAAGGGGTGTTTTGAAGATCACCCCAAGATGATGGTGTCTCATAGAATAGAGACATGAGTTCGTCTTTGGACACAGTCCGAAGATGATCAAAGCTAGGGTAGTCAACAAACTCTACCTTCAAAACGTGTAGCACCTCAGATATAAGATCCGGAGTGACTACAATGCGCATACCTCGAACGCGAGTGATGAAATGAGATACAGAGTAATCAAATCTATGCATATTGGAGTAAAACTCATGTATGATCTCGAAGGGACAAGTGACCGAGATGCCACAAAGTGACTCCCAACCCCTACTGTAGATGACAGTGGGAAGGTCAGTATCGGAAAATTCCATAGGACGACTTGGCGTTCCGAATGAATGCCACATCAGGAAAAGTTCTTCGAGTAGTCCGTATAAGCCTTCTCATCACGGAACCGAACGTGAGAGGGGGTAGAATCAGAAGTAGATGACCCGGAACGAAGTAGATTTGCTCTTTTTGGGTGCCATAGAGCAAACTAACCGAAAGAAAGAGAGAGAGGGAGAGAGACAAACAAAAAAGTACCAAGTACAGATCAATATCAATAAGATAGAGAAAAGAAAGTACGTATGCATGAAAAATGCATGAGCATGTGACATGCAGTAATATGAACATCATGGACTTGAACTCTTGTTCTTTGAAGTATTAAACACATCCTAGATTTACCCAAGTACAAGTAAAATGCGTTTTGTCAAAGGATTAGCCAACACTAAATGACATATGTTCCTAACATGATTCACATATATCCTAACAAACAACATTGTAAACAAAAAAATTTCACAAAGTTTGCAAATCAAACAAATTGAAAAAGGTGTCACAAATATGTTTTTGTATTAATCAAGTAGTAAGTACAATCTCTGTTTTGATTCTTTTACAAAAGAATACTCATCTGATTCTATCTTCTTTGAACTTAACTTGAACAAGAAATTCTCTTGACTTTGGTTGGAAGATGGATCAAATGTTTTTCAAATCCTTCGAATGTTCTTCAAGTTCTTCAAAGATTCTTGAGACAGAATTTCTCCAGAGCTTGGTCTTCTTGAAAACTTGGTGTTGAAAATGAGAAGTGATGTCCTTTATTTATAATAGTTTCAAAGAATAAGCTCTACATTGAATTAATATGCTTGAAGATATGTAGTAGACTCTAACTGACCCAAATTTTGCTTAAAGATAATTATCTCTATTTATCTATTTTGATAAAAATAATAATCAACAAAAAAAAAATTATTATTTCTATTTTGTTTATTTATTTTAATAAAGATAATTATTCATAAATTTTGAATTGAAAATTTATCTTTATTTTATTTATTTATTTTAATAAAGATAATTATCCATAAATTTTGAATATAAAATTTATTTTTACCTTGTGAGCCAAATGACACATGCATGGCAAATTTCAATATACTAATGTTATGTCAATTTGGATGACACATGTCATTATTTGTTTAATTAATTTAATGACACATAAATTTGACATGGCATATTGTAGTTGGCTTGACAAATTTTTGCCTCCTACAAGCATTTATTAGCTCTACCTTTGCTTCAAAATATTAATACATCATGCCATGCCAAACTAACGAGGTATATAAAGTAAGAAGAAACAAGCCTATTCACTGTATCATTCGACATTTGTGTATTGTCTTTAATTTAATAGAAAAGATTGTCCCTGTCCCCCGACTTGGTATATTAGTAGAAAAGATGTTGAAATTGCGCATGTCCATCTATTTATGGATAAAGACATAAAGCAAGTTTCAATTTATTTTGCATTTTCTAGATATATCTTGTAGACCATATTCCAAGCTTGATATGTTAATACATCATAAAATATAGTTGCTTTAGGAAAGTTTCTATATTCAAATAAAAGCGACAGTGATAATTTCTCAGGCTAAAGTTTCCACGTACTATGTCAAGAATAAATTACAGTAAATACGAGTAAGGACAGCAAACTTACAAAATTATATTGCCTTCTTTGGTGCGAACTTTCAATGCCCGGAAGAGAAGGTGAAACAAGCATGGGCATCACTGAGGAGCCCCAGGTGCCCAGCATTTCAATCGGAATTACTAATCTCAAGGCAAAGCTTGAAAAAATAAGGGAGGCAAAAAAAAATGTGATGAATCAATCTCAAACACCAAAGATACAAAAGGTTATATTCTTTCTGCGAGAACAAGACGATTTCCACAAAAATTATGAGCCAAAAGTGGTATCACTCGGTCCGATCCATCATGGTAATCCAAATTACCAGCTAGGAGAGAATTACAAGCTACTGTTGACATATGAATTCATTGAAGGTAGCGGTAAGAATATGGAAGATGTATACAACATGATTAAGGAGAAAATCCATGAATTGAGGACATGCTTCGAGGAGGAGGTGACCAAGGCATATGATGATGAGGCTCTCACTTCGATTTTGTTCGTGGATGGCTGTGCAATATTACAGTACATATATTGTGCAACTAACAAGAAGTTCAAAGAGTTGAATATAAAAACGGATAGTGTAGCATTTGGGCAACAGGATTTGTTCTTGCTGGAGAATCAACTTCCCTATCGTCTACTCACATGGTTGATGAGCTCGAGTGTGAAGAAAGAAGAATTGAGCAAATCAATTGAAACTTACATTGACTTGCACGTTAAGGTACCAGAGGATCAGCAATCGAATTGGTTATCATGGAGACTCTGCCAAAGATCGAAGCCACAACAAGCACAAAGGGCGAAAGAAGAAAGCCACGATGATGAGGAGAAGCCACAAGATCGTACCATATCAGTGGCTAAAGAGCCCGTCCATCTTCTTGACCATCTGAGGACACGAATGCTTCATGGACAAGGGTACATTCATGGTGGAAAGGTTGGTAAAATCAACCAAAATATACAAAATGTCCAAGAGTGGCAATCCTATCGCAATGTCCAGGAGCTTAAAACAGCAGGTATCCATTTGAAACGTGGTAAAAATTGTTACTTGAGTGAGATAAAATTCACTAAACAATTTCTTTTTCGTGGACAACTTCACCTTCCTCCAATTGTTGTGGATGACTCAACCAGGCCTAAGTTCCTTAACTTGGTAGCATATGAAATGTGTCTGGATTTTGAAAATGATTTTGGGGTCACCTCTTATATATCCTTCCTTGATTCACTAATCGATGAAGCCTACGATGTTAAGAAGCTAAGGAAAGCACAGATACTCCACAATTTCCTTGGCAGCGATGAAGAAGTGGCTAAACTCTTCAATGAGATAGGCACCGACTTGGTGCCTAACATCGAAATATACAAGGAAGTTAGATCAGAAATTCAGAAGCACTATGAGAACAAGTGGATGACCTGGATAGCTCAAGTCTTTCACGACTATTTCAGTAGTCCCTGGACGTTCATTGCTTTCTTTGGCGCATTGTTAGCACTTGCTCTAACTATCACTCAGACTTGGTATGCTGTCAACTCTCCCCCAGGACCCTGCAAAAACTTAACACCAAAGTAAATATGCAAAAGGTAAAATTTTATTTGCTGCTCTCTTTCTAAGTGTGTCTAGCTTGCTGAGAATTACATGGTTTAATTTTTATGCCTTCCAGACGGCCATTTCCAAATAATAAGGTCATTCCAAAGCCATATCATCTTGTTAATTTGTTTACAGCTAGGCGTTGAAGTTTTCTTGAAAGTACTTTCTAATTTGATGTAATATGTGTGGATTTGAAATAATTGTGTCTGAGTTTGTGCGTGATGTGTGTTAAAGTTTCATATGTAATAAAGTTTCAAGAAGAATATACTTATTCAAATTCAAATGTCTAATTTTGCAAAGCAATGTGGCAGTAAGCACAATTGTCTGTGTCCTTTTTCTGCAACAATATTAGTACATTGTAAGGCAGTTGCAAAGGACACTGTCAGTTGCATCAACTTTATCGTCATTGCAGTAAGCGTGGCTGTTTGAGTAATGAGGGAGCATTATCTTCAGAATATCGTTGGCCTAATACAATTCTTGTAAGAATTCTTTGGAAAAAGAAAAACTTCAGAATATATTGCTGTTTGCAATTGGTGATTTTGTTGCATGGAGGTGAATTTCTTATAACCCAACAGAAAACTCTTTTAAACAGGGGCACATTGTAACCTTGAAGAAAGCATTTTCAACACGCCTTAAAGTTGAATTATGTTTTTTTATCATTGTTTTCTACTCAATTTCTTTGATAAAACCTTTATTTACTAAATGTGTAATTATATTCCTACTTGATACAGTGGTTTAAAGCTACACTTTTTCAAATTACAGTTTTTGAAGCCTCACTTTTTTTTTTCTTAAGCACAACAATTTCAAACAATGCATTTTCAATAAACTTATAAATATTTACTTTTTGAATTTTTTTTTTTTAATTCAAAAGCAAAATCCCATTTTTTATTTTGCATTTGGAGAATTAGAGATGAAAATTATATTATCCTTATATTAACTTGGATATGTTCAAATATGTAAAGTGACATTTGTTTTAGGCAAAAATACAAAACACAGGTCAAACTATGACCAAAATTAATTAGGCAAAAATACAAAACACAGGTTTAACAATGCCCAAAATTAATTTCAGCATTCTAACTTTACTTTTTAATTTTATTTAATCCAATCCTCTAAATCTCAACATGATTCAAACCAGCATTCCCATTAGTTTCCGTTAGAATTGTGCCGTTAGAGACCTCAAAACTACATCATTTTAGGTTTTACAATTAAAATAAATCCAAAAAGCTAATAATTTTTTTTCAGAAAAAATAAATTAAAAAGATATTGATATGTTTTACCAAAAACATCCAGCAAATTTTCCCTAGCAATCCAGAAAACTTTCCACGCAACCAAACAAACTATAGAACAATCCAATCACAACACGAAAAAATTTAGAAACAAAAATTTACATCGCCAGTGAAAGAAACACCATCTAATAACAAGAACAATACTAAAATCAACCAAGGAAACCCAGATCTAGAAAAATTAAATATATTTTTTTATAAAAAAAAAAATTGCTTCCCACACCAAATCCGACGACGCCGAACCCTGAAATGCCTGGATCAACCTCACTTGGCTGCAAATCCTAGAGGAGTCGGGTACAGGAACACACAAATCTCCTGTATGTTTTGTAGATCCGAACCCATACTTGTCGACCCATTTGTCAAGTTCAATGGCTTCGTCTCCCACTCTCTCAGCGTAAACCGTTCAAGTCATGCTTTTGGTGTAGAGAAAAAACTTTCTTCAAGTGCTTTGGACTTTTGCGAATGGATTTATGTTTGAATGTGCAGAAATTGTGTGTAGATTAGTTATTATGAGTTTGATGCTTCTGTGGAGAATATTTTTGAGTTCTTTTTTCGTCTTTATATGTCTTCTTCTTTTTTCTTTTTTTTAATTATGGTTCAAAAATGAAAATGATTCTAAAAGATATAGTTGGGAAAATATTTTTTTTTTGGGTAAATTTCAGAAACATCCCCTGAGGTTTGAGGAAATACCAAACACATCCAACAGTTGTTGAAAATGACCAATTTACTCCTAAAAAGTAGACGGCGTGTACTGTCGTTACTCTCTCCAAACGAATTTTTTTTCCATGTTCTCTGTTCACTTTCTTCTTCGCGCCATAACATAAACGCTTCTCTCTGAAAGCTCAAACCACATGTATTTTGAGAAAGATCACAGAAAAAAAATCACTCAGCTAGTACCCATTTTTCAAATCAAAACCATACATTTTCAAATCAAAGCCATACATTCTCATTTGGAAAAATAAAAATTTACATTACATTCCAAAAAAAAAAATCCTCCCTCCATCAAACCAAGATCAACCCAATTAGATCCAATATCACACAAGGCAATCAAACATAAATCAGCTCAACCAGATCAAAAAAAAAAAAAAAATTTCAAAACAAAACCCAGACCAAGCAACCGTCGGCCACCACGACACCACCCATCACTACCCACCCATCGATTTCAAACCCAAACCACTCCCACCATCAAACATCACATTATTCACACCTCAAACCCAAACAAAACCCAAATTATTTATAATTAAAAAAAAAAAAAAAAAGACCCACCGTCGAGCATCGTGTGACCTAGCAACCCCCGTCCACCACAGCACCACCCATCACTACCCACACATCTTCCTCGAACCCAAACCATTCCAACTATCAAACATCACACCTCAGACCCAAACAAAACCCAAATCAAAAAATTAAAAACAAATACCCATACCCAGAACAACAGCTCACCGAACTGACCTTGCAACCGCCGTCTCCACTCATCGTGACCCAGCAATCGCCATCTACAATTCATCGTGATTCGCAACCCAACCACAAAGCTTTTAACGGCGGAGTATAGCTTGAGATTTGTGGTTAAACAGGCTTTGAAACCATTCCGGTGGAGGAGTTGTTGGTCCCGAGTCTGAAATTTCAGACTTGAGCTTGAGAGAGATATTTTTTGACGTGAAGAAAAAGAGAGAGATTTTCTGGGCGTGAAGGAGAGAGATTTTCTGTGTGATTTGGGAAGAAGAAAGAAATTACATAATATAGTTTGATATACAGTGCTTAAACGGCGTTACACGCCATTTGCTTTTTAGGAGCAAATTGGTCATTTTTAACAACTGTTGAACGTGTTTGGTATTTCCTCAAACCTCAGGGGAGGTTTCTGGAATTTATCCTTTTTTTTTAATAGTTTTCTGGAATTTTTTTTATAATTAAAGAAAATTAGAAAATCAAAATAACATAGTTTTGGGAGTTACTAATGGGGAAATTAATAGAGGACTTTTTTTTTTCTTTTTTTTGGGAGAAAAAATAGAGGACTTAAAATGTGTTTTTTTTGCAATTTAGCCTCTATTTTAAGTTAATAAATCTATTATCTATATATGTTTTTAAAGTTTTAAAACTATTATCATACTCTAATGGTGTAAGAAAAAAAAATAGAAGGTCTTATTCAAGGCATAAATCTTTGACTTTTGCAAGGTCTAAAAAAGTTATCAGCAGGCCACCTAAAATTTTCTTTTGGAAATATTAATTCTATAGCTTCGTTTATGTGATCTTTCTAGTTTATTTTAAAGACTAACATGATATAATTTTTTGTAAGATATAAAATAATATATATTAAATCAGTTAAGGCGTAAAGAGATGGAAGTGGTATGGTGGAAAAACATGCTTTTATGGTTTCCTCAAGCAATACAAAAACATGCTTCTATGGGGTGGCTTACTTTGAAAAATAGGTTGACTACAAAAAAATATATTGATGCAATGGGGTTTCTCCGAGATAGTTATTGTGCATTCTATAGAAATAAAATAGAGAGTAGGGAACATTTGTATTTTGAGTGCTCCTTCACCAAGAGAATTTGGAAGCATATTATGGGGCTTTGCCTATTGACTGATGTTCCTATTATTTGAGATGAAATAGTCCAACGTGGGTGACTATTTTAAAGGGCAAAAGTTTTAGAGCTACCTTTTGCAAACTGGTCTAGTGGGCTACAATTTACCATATATGGTTGCAAAGGAATAGCATATGTCATGGGGGAGTTGTTTTGATAGAGTAACAAATTATATAGAGAATTAAATGGGATATTAGAGCCAAAATAGAGCATGTTGTAATGGCTGGAATTCACACAGTTTTAAGCTCTAGATGGGACATACTTCTTTGATATGATAATGGCACTTATGGCCAAGGCCAATTATGTTTACTAGTGTTTTTTATAGATTAAGTTGTTGCTTTAATCAGTGTGTAATAGTAATGTCAAGGAAGTTACAAGAAAACAAACACGTTGCTTTTTGAATGAAAAAGAAACTAAAAATGTTAGCTTCTGCATGAAAAAAGAAACAAAAAATGTTAGCTCTTAATGAAAACCTTGAATTCACGAGGGGCCCATTAAATTCACGAGGTGAAAGGGTTCTGGAATCATAAGAGAGAAATAGACAAAATTTGTATTTTTATAAATTTGAAAACTAAACTATCATGGAGGCTACAATATATTTAAATAGTAAAAAGAAACCCTAGGTGGCTAGGAAAATGCTCAAAAACCCTAATTTGCACTAATCATGTAATTAGGTGGCAAAATAGTAGTTTTTGCCAAAAATAGCAAAATTGAAATTGATGGTGTTACAAAAAAAACACCAACTCCTGAACTCGTTCATATGGCTCATCCAATAAAAGACCGACTAGGGCGAACCAAGCACATGAGGTGATCGTCCCAATCATCCTTAATGACCTCGTTCGTCTTTGGATGGACGAGGTCCCATGAGAAGCTTGTCCATCCTTAGAATCGTTTGGACGGACGAGCTTTACACGAAATTAAGAAAAAGTAAATGCACAAGGAAAAGTCGTCCCTAATAGCCTCGTCCGTCCTTAATAAAGGATGGAAGAGTTCATTGGGTTGGACTACTATGTGTCAAGTTCTCCATTAACCACTATGGAACACAAGTCCAACTGAGGTAACTTCCATGGCGGTTATGGAAGTTACCTCTAAATCCTCTGGACTCTTCGACAATAAGAACGGTTATTAAACAGATAACCGTTTCACACATACTATATAAGCATTCTTCGATGGGAAGGTAAGGATCATTCAGACACTTATTTCAGAAATTACTTCCTTCTTACTTGGAATTACAAATTCACTAACTTCATCATCAGAGGACTTTTGGCCGATCCCCTCTGACTTAGTATTTGTTTTCAGTATCAAGCCATAAGATCATCAGCGCCCGAAACTTATCAACCTATTGATTTCCAAGGAGCCATCAGTTGGCGCCGTCTATGGGAAATAGAGATTGTTTTGCAGTTTTCTTTTCCGTGACAAAAGGTTGGATGGTTCGAACCAGATCAAGGGCTACTAGCCCAGGCCATCAGGGAAGCAGAGATGCTTCAAGCAATCCTTATTGCGATCGCCAATCTGCAACGGTTATGCAGACATCGTCTGTCCAACACGTGCAATCTATGGCGGCTGCAATGGCGGAGTTAACTTGCCAAAACCAAGAGTTAAGAATGGAGATTAATATGAGAAAGCAGACACGTGAGGAACGTGAAGGAGGAGGACAAACACAGAGTCATGATGATAGAGAAAATACTGAAATTGGAAGTCAGTTAAGAGGCACCACTTCACGAACGGTACCATACTTGAAAGAAGAGATGGACCAAATGAAGAAAATCATGGAAGAAATGAAAGAGAACATGAGAACGGCCAATCCTATAGAAAATTTGGTCCATAGAACTGATTCCCCCTTTACAGCTTCCATCAATGGTCACCCTCTACCATCAAAATTGAAGTTGCCTTCTCTGGATTCGTATGTTGGAATGCGTGACCCATTTGATCACATTGCTACTTTCAAGACAACAATGCATCTTCAAGGAGTCCCTGATGAAATCATGTGTAGAGCCTTGCCTACTACCCTTAAAGGTCCGGCACAAGTCTAGTTCAGCAAAATACCCCCGAATTTTGTAAGTTCTTTTGAAGAGTTGAGCAAGTTGTTTGTTAATAATTTTATTGGGGGACAAAGACACTAGCATTCCTCGTCCAGTTTGTTGACCATAGAGCAAGGGGAGAATGAGAGCTTGCGGTCATTTATCATTCGTTTCAACAGAGAAGCCCTAAGTGTGGACGAAGTAGATGACAAGCTTCTATTGGCGACCTTCCATAATGGGGTGAATTCGGACTTATTTATACATAAACTCTATGAAAAAGAGCCTCAGTCCATGGCCGAACTCGTCCATTCGGCCCAAAATTTTATGAATGCAAAAGATGGGATTATTGCTAAGAAGAGGAAGAGATCTGAAAGAGTAGAAGCAAACCCCAATCGTCATTCCGAGCAAGGCTCTCGTCCAAAGAAGGGACAGACGGAAGAAAGGAAAGACCGAGATAATAAGAAGCCAGGCTCTTTAACACGAAATCAGCAATATACCCTTTTGAACATGCCACTTGAGCAAGTCCTTATGCAAATCAAGGATGATCCTTCCTTGAAGTGGCCAGAAAAAATGAAGGGAGATCCCAATAAGCGCAATAGGAACAAGTATTGTCGCTTCCATAGGGATCATGGGTATGATACAGACGAGTGTTTTGATTTAAAGCAGCAGATTGAAAATCTCATAAGGCAAGGGAAGTTGAGGAATTTCCTTGGACGAGACCACAAAGGCGAGAAATTGAAAGGGAAGATAGAAGAATCATCGTGACCACCGCTCGAAGAAATAAGCGTCATTATAGGGGGAGGTTCGACAGGCCAGTCGTCCAAGTCCAAGAAAGCATACTTGAAGATGGTGCAGAGCGTCAAAATTTTTGGACGATCACCAAGGGCAAGGTCCACGGACGAACAAGCAATCACTTTCACGAACAAAGACGCTGAGAGAATTCATCACCCTCACGATGATGCTATCGTCATCACCTTACTTATTGTTGAATACACAACCAGAAGAGTATTAGTGGACAACGGAAGCTCGGCAAACATTTTATATTATCCAGCTTTTCAGCAAATGAGGTTAGGACGAGACCAGCTCCGTCCAGTGAACTCCCCTTTAGTAGGTTTCGGTGGAATGAAGGTACAACCTGTGAGTACTATTTCATTATCAGTGGTAGTGGGGGCATACCCGCGAAAAATCACCAAGGATGTGAACTTCCTTGTGGTAGATTATTCATCCTTATACAATGCCATAATTGGAAGGCCAACTTTAAATAGTTGGAAGGCTGTTACATCTACCTACCACCTACCAATCAAGTTTCCAACAAAACACGGAGTATGACAGGTACAAGGAGACCAATTAGCAGCAAGAGAATGTTACCTGGCCATGTTGGCCATGGATGAACAAATTCAGACCATGAATATTGAAGAAAAGAGAATTGTAGCAGAGCCCATTGAAGCATTGGAAGATATTTCCTTGGATGAAAATAACCCTAAGAGGTGTACCAGGGTTGGAGCAGATCTAGAAGAGAAGATTAAAAAGGACCTCGTCCAGTTTTTGAAAAAAAATATTGATGTGTTTGCTTGGAGTCATGAGGACATGCCAGGTATAGATCCTAGTGTCATTACCCACCGTTTGAATGTATGTCTTTCCTCCAAGCCAGTGCGATAAAAGAAGAGAGTGTTTGCCCCTAAGAGATATAATGCTATCAAAGACGAAGTTTAAAAGTTAATTGTGGTGAAGTTTATTTGAGAAGTGTATTATCCCGATTGGTTGGCCAATGTAGTGATGGTCAAGAAGGCAAATGGTAAGTGAAGAATGTGTGTAGACTTCACCAATCTAAACAAGGCTTGCCCCAAAGATAGCTACTCGCTACCACGCATTGACTAGTTGGTAGATTCCACTAGGGGGCACAAGTTGCTTAGCTTCATGGATGCTTTTTCTAGATACAATCAGATAAGGATGGACGAGGCAGACCAAGAGAAGACATCCTTTGTTACCAGTCAAGGTTTGTTTTGTTATAAGGTGATGCCCTTTGGTTTCAAGAATGCAGGGGCAACATATCAGAGATTAGTTAACCACATGTTTCGTCCGCAGATTGGGTGGAATATGGAAGTCTATGTAGATGACATGCTAGTGAAGAGTCAGAATAAGGGAAGGCATCTAGACGACCTGCAGGAGACATTTGAAACACTTAGACAGTACCATATGAAGTTGAACCCTAGCAAATGTGCTTTTGGGGTATCATCAGGGAAATTCCTTGGCTTTATGGTCTCCCATAGGAGAATTGAAGCGAATCCTAATAAAATTCAAGCAATACTGGACATGAAGCCTCCGCAAAATACCAAAGAAATCCAATCCCTCACTGGACGAGTTGCTGCTCTTAACAGGTTTGTCTCTACAGCCACTGACAAATATTTGCCATTTTTTAAAGTTCTTAAAAAAGCATTTGAATGGGCCGATAAGTGTCAGAAAGCTTTCGAAGATCTGAAGGCATATCACACCATGACTCCTTTGCTAAGTCCGTCCGTGGTGGGAGAAGAGTTGTATTTGTACTTGGCAGTCACCCCGCATGCCGTGAGTTCAGCATTGATAAGAGAGGAAGATAAAGTGCAAAGGCCTGTGTACTATACAAGCCAGGCATTGAGGGGGATAGAAGAACGATATCCACAGATGGAGAAATTAGCTTTCGCATTGATAACTGCTTCTAGAAAGCTAAGGCATTATTTCCAAGCACATGTCATTAATGTCATGACAAATCATCCACTCAAGAAGGCAATGAACAGATTAGAAGCTGCAAGACGATTGATCCAATGGGCTGTAGAGCTCAGTGAGTCTGACATTAGATATCAACCAAGATATGCCATAAAAGCTCAAGCCCTAGCAGATTTCATTGCGGAGTTTACCCCAAATCATGATAAGACGGACAACAGTAAGAGATGGGTCGTCCATGTGGATGGTTCGTCTACACGGTACGCAGGAGGAATTGGTGTGGTCCTACAATCCCCAGAAGGAGATAAACTGAAGTACAAAGTTCGTTTGCAGTACCAAACAACTAATAATGAAGTCGAGTATGAAGCCCTCCTCAAAGGGCTAGAATTGGCTAAGTCTGTGGAAGCTCAGTCTATACTTGTCTTGGGGGTTTCTTAGTTGATTATGGGCCAAATGAATGGGGTATATAAGGCTAAAGAAGAACGGATGAGGAAATACCTTAGTAGGGTGGTGCGTCTTATCAAAAGATTTGAAAAAGTTGACTTTGTTCAAATCCTAAGGGAGGAGAACGTGGAAGCTAATACCATAACGAAAGAAGCCTCAGCAAATGAATCCATGGACGAATTTGATGAGATTCAGTATATGCAAGTATAGATATCTCAGAAGTACAACAGGTAAAGAGCAGAGGAAATTGTATGACCCTAATTTTATCATACTTGAAAGACGGACGACTCCCAGAATAGAAGGATGAAGCCAGGAAGTTGAGGGTAAGATTGGCTAGGTACGTTCTCATGGACAAAGTGCTATACAAAAAAGGTTTTTCTTAACCTTATCTTAGATGCTTGGCTCCGAATGAAGCAAATTATGTATTGAGAGAAGTTCATGAAAGAGCATGCGGCAATCACTCAGGAGCCAGGTCACTTGTCCACAAGGTCGTCCGTGCGGGGTATTATTGGCCAAATATTCAAGCTGATGCTAAAGCATATGTCAAGGTCTGCGACCAATGCCAACAATTTAGCAACGTCCCCAGACAACCATCAGAGTACCTCACCCTGATAATGGCACCGTGGCCCTTTGCATAATGTGGACTAGACATTTTGGGTCATTTGCTGCTGAGCACAAGGCAGATGAAGTTTCTAATGGTGGGCATCGATTATTTCACCAAATGGGTGGAAGCTAAACCGTTAGCAAATATCACACAACAGAATGTTAAAAATTTTGTGTGGAAGAACATTGTGTGTAGATTTGGACTGCCCAAGGTATTGGTGTCTGATAACGGACGACAATTTGACAATGCACTCTTCAGGGACTTCTGCACACACTTCGGAATTCAAAATCATTATTCCTCACCCGCTCATCCCCAAGCCAACAGCTAGGCTGAAGTTGCAAACCAATCCTTGTTGAAAATCTTCAAGACTTGTCTTGAGGGGGCAAAGGGAGTATGGCCAGATGAGTTACCAGATGTTTTATGGGCGTACAGGATGACAGTGAGAACCTCTACGGGGGAAACTCCTTTCAAACTAGCCTATGGAAGCGAAGCAGTCATACCTGCAGAAGTACATATGGCCAATCATAGGGTGATGATGTATCAAGATAAGGATAATGAGGAGCAACTCTGTTTGAACCTAGATCTAATAGACGAGGTAAGGGCAGACGCAGAGCATAGGGCAGCAAAGTACAAGAACCTCATGGCTAGGCAATATGATGCAATGGTGAAGCCAAGGCATTTCAACATAGGAGATCTTGTCCTAAGAAAGGTCTCTTTGGCAACCAAAAACCCAGCTAATGGGAAATTGGGCCCTAATTGGGAAGGACCCTATAGAGTTATCAACTGTAAAAAGCAAGGATCCTACTACTTGGAGGCCCTAGACGGGAGAAAATTGGAACATCCTTGAAATGTGGAGCACCTAAGAAGGTACTATCAGTAAAAGTAAGCCTGGACGAGTATTACCATGGACGAGCTTAGAGCTTGTCTATCTACTTACGTTCTACTTATGTTTGATGTTGTTTGTATTTGATACTACTACTTTATTATTTATGTTGTGGTTATTTGTGTCGTGATTATGGACGAAGTTATGGAGTTTGTACTTATTAAATAAAAAAGGCATTAGCATGCATGTGCCTTATCTGTAAACAATATTTATGTTATGTACAAAATGTTGTGTGAATTTCGAATCTCCATGCTATTCTCGTTCAAGCTAACCCACAAGGGGCCTAAAAGATTCAAGACGAATAAATTCTCTAGACGCAAAGATTTAACGTCTATAAGCTTTCCTGAGTAAAACAAGGAAAAAACTTAGGTATACTTGTCCAAGTCATGGACGAGGGAAAGCCTTATAAAGCATGTTCGTCCAATTTAAGGATAGGATTCAAAAGCCAACTAAAACAATCCAATCCTTGGACAAGTGAAAAGTTAGGCAAAAGAAATTGGATAGTATGTAAAATCAGCTTGCAAGTCTTAAGACGAATAAAGCAAAATGAAAATACTACCCACAAAGACGAGTTACATTAACAAAAATAATATATATATATATATATATATCTTTTTGCCATGGACGAGCCAAAGTTGGAGTTGATAAAGATAACAGCATTCGTCCATGCAGAGATAGAAAATAAACTTTCATTCATTAACTAAAAGGGTGGACATCCTACATCCAAAAACCCTTGTTAAGTCAAAAAACAGAAATGATTGTTTAAAACCCCGTCCTAAAACCATGGACGAGGCAAATGTACTTAGGTTACATAAAAAGGTCCCAAAACAAAGGACCGAACAAAAACCAAATGAAAGGAAAACAAATACAAGGATTGCTTTAAGAGTAAAAGTCTCGTCCTTAAGAAGAGGGGGCATTGGCATTGGGGTCGTCTTGGGGTGGCTGAGTACTGGCATCATCTTCCACATTGACGTCCTCAGAGCTAGTTTGAAGGAGAGAGCTGGTAGCAGCAGCAAGGTTAAGCTTAATAGAGCTAAAGTCAACTTCTGGGAAGTTTTCCATAGCATCCGCTCTGAAGTCCTCAAAACCTGCTGCATAATTGGCGTCCAGAAGATCAGTGTATTGCTTGGACGCCTTAAATTTAGTCACTACATCCTCTTTAGCCTTGGACAAAAGAACACTCAGCTCGTCGTTCTTCTTCTGTAAATGATCAAGACGAGTGCCTTTTTCCGCTACATCAATCTTCAACTCCTCAATCAATTTTTGGAGCTCTGTTGTTTTCTCATTAGCCTGAGCAGCCACCCCAGCCCATTTCTTGGATTCCTACTTCACCTCTTGAATCCTCGTCTCTAGCAGGACTCTCATCTTGTCCAATCCTGGAGCTTGCCCAGACGTTGCTATAAATTTTGACATAGCCTAAAAAAAAAAAAAAAAAAAAAAGGAAATGAGATGAAGGTTAAATGAAAATATATATATATTGGCAAAGACGAGGAAAAATATAAAATTACTTACCTTGAAAAGATCGTGAACACCAGAATGTTCAAAATCCTTCAAGGACATGTCATAGCAAACATTTATGTCCTCGTTTAAAATAGCCTTCTGAAAATGCTCCTAAGCCAGGTCTTCATTTTCAATGATATTGGAAGGGACCTGTTAAGAAGGCTGGGATGTGGCAGGCATAGTCGTCTTGGACAGAGGAGTCTTGGACGGAGTAGTTTCAATTGGAATGGACGAGTCCATGTCGTAAATTTTGATAGGCTACTGAGACGAGGGAATGTTGGGCTTAATTATTTGGGACGACCCATGCTTGGCCTTTTTGCCTTGACGGTTGGGGAGATTTCCCAAATCAAGACTTTTGGACAGGGATCTCTTCTTGTCCCCAGCCAATGGACGAACTTGTGGCTGGGACTCAGGACGATCCACTTCATTTACAACCTCTTTTCCCTTATTTTCTTTCATGGTTGACACTCCTAAAGGTGGAGAACAATGACAATAAGTGAGAAATTATAAGTAGATTAGGAAATAAGTTAAGTGTTCAAAATGATATTAGGTAGAAACTTACTTCTTTTAACTGTGACCTCGTGAGCAATAGCCTCATCTAATGGTTCAGAGCCAAGTCCCGACTTGGCAAGATGTCGTAGGGTGACTAAAGAACGAAAATTCCTATCAGTGAAAAGACGAGCTCTATGGACGCTATCACGGTGAAACTTGCTTAAGGACGGACGTTTAACACATATTAAACAAATGACAAACAAAAGTTAGAAGCAAATAAAAAATAAGTTGAAAGAAAGAAAGATGAAAAAGGGGAGGGACGTACTTTCAGGATGAAGGTTCCCTAAGTCCCCAGAGTAAGGAGCAAAAGGGTCCCTGCCAACGTCCACAGGATTCTCTGCCCAAAAACCGGAGACAAAGATAAACTCTATCTTCCAATTTCTGTTAGACGAGGCCAAAGACTTGATTAGCCTACAATCTTTACCCCTGGCTGTGAATTGGTAAAAGCCAAGGGATTGATTTATCTCTGAAGGTTTGTAACAAAAAAGGAACTCGTCCGTAGTAAGGGGACAGTCCCTCCCAAATACTTCATTCCACAAAACTTGCATAGAGATAACTAGTCTCCACGCATTAGAGTTAAACTGACATATACCTAAACCTAACCTAACCAATAATTCTCTAGTAAATTCATTCAAGGGTAATCTAAAACCCCCCCAAGAAATAAGCCTCGTAGACGCCCACCCCAAAACGGGGATTACAACACCATTTTCCACGAATGGGCAACCTAGGGTTAAGCTCATCCGGGATCTGGTACCATGCCCTAAGATTGTTTAGACTTTGCTCATTTGTTTCAGAATGAACACCTACAGCACAACTATAAATTATCTCCTCTTTGTCCAAAGGACTAGACAGAGACACATTGGATGAAATGCCAGCCTTGGAACCAGAAGCTTTCCTAAGTTGTTCTTGGATGACTTCTAAAGGAAGCTCGGGCACACCAGAGGTATACCCCTCGTCCATAGAACTCTCCCCGCTATTATGACTACTGTTACTTGAACTACCATTACCACTTGAATCATAATACTCGTCTATAGGTTTCTCTGTACTATCGCCAGACGATGAAATAATAGTTTGAGACATTTTTTGGAAACCAAAAACCTAAAGACGAAAAGGAAGAGAGTACCTGGCTTTAGACGAGAGAGGACTATGGACGCAAAGAAACTTCTAGACGAGGGCTCTAGACGAAGAAAGATTTTAGAATTGTAAAGGGTAGGGGAGGAATTCCACTATTTATAGACATCTGACCTGGGTATTCGAAACGGCACAACCAACCAAGATGTGACACTTGGCCTACCCCTCAAAAAAATAAATCGACGAGACTGGACATTAGTTAAGTTATGACACATGGCACGTACAGTTTCAGACATTGAATGCACAAATCCTTTAAGATGGTCCATATGGATAAGGGGGCAACTGATGGTGCTACAAAAAAAACACCAACCCCTAAACTCGTCCATATGTCTAGTCCAATGAAAGACCGACTAGGGCGAACCAAGCACATGAACAATCATCGCAATCATCCTTAATGACCTCGTTCGTCTTTGGACAGACGAGGTCCCATGAGAAGCTTGTCCATCCTTAGAATTGTTTGGATGGAAGAGCTTTACACGAAATTAAGAAAAAGTAAATGCACAAGGAAAAGTCATCCCTAATAGCCTCGTTCGTCCTTAATAAAGGATGGACGAGTTCATTGGGTTGGACTACTATGTGTCAAGTTCTCCATTAACCACTATGGAACACAAGTCCAACTGAGGTAACTTCCATGGCGGTTATGGAAGTTAGCTCCAAATCCTCCGGACTCCTCGACAATAGAAACGGTTATTAAACAGATAACTGTTTCACACATGCTATATAAGCATTCTTCGATGGGAAGGTAAGGATCATTTAGACACTTATTTCAAAAATTACTTCCTTCTTACTTGGAATTACAAATTCACTAACTTCATCATCAGAGGACTTTTGGCTGGTCCCCATCGATCCCCTCTGACTTAGTATTTGTTTTCATGATCAAGCCCTAAGATTATCAGCGCCCGAGACTTATCAACCTACTGATTTCCAAGGAACCATTAGAAATAATTGCAAAAATTGAAAATACTCTCTCTAAGAAACATCCCAAAACAAATGGGACCTTATTTTGACTTTTTAAAATAAAAGTTATTAAGGAAGAAAAATATTACCATAAATAGCAAAAACACTATTTTCTGGGCCTTAACGAAGAAATTTGTCTAAATTTAAGAGACGCTTGAGATTTTGAATCTGGATCAAAATGTTGTTTCCCTTCAACTTGCCAAATTTCATGCAATTCCGATATCGTGGCCTTGATAGCCTCTACTAGCACCCCCCCTTGATCTTACTCCATGACTTCCAGCACCCTTGCTACTCCAGGAAGAACTGTGCTATATGTTCGACATCAAATAGGAATGCTAGATGGAATTTTGTTGTCCTCTTGTTTGCAAGTTGTAGCAAGAGGAGTTGACTTTGTTTTTATCTAAACTAGTCGCAGACCCACACGATGCGTGGGAATATACAACTATTTTGTAACATTTTATAATATATAATTTATTCTATAAAATGTACTGGAGATATTATTTCTGAAATTATTTTCCATTTCTCCATCTCTACAAATATATTATTCTATTATTTTGATTTTTTTTATTATTTAAAAACTTAGGTGCATTCAATTGATATTAGTCTATTATATTTTTTGAGATGAAAGATAGAAATACTATTTTTTTTTTCAAGTGATCTATTTTATTCAAACTTTTGTATAGTGTGTTATGGTTTTTTTTTCTACAACTAAAATTTTTAATTTCCAATATTAATTATTTGAATTTCTCATTCTCTTAAGAAGATTATCATGATAATCAAACCTCATTACAAATTTACAATTGATATTACTCAAATAATTTATAGAAACATTCAAATAGATAATCATCTCACTTCTTAAATATCTAAAAATTAACTCAAACCAAAACTATAAGATGGAGAGTACATGTGATAAATAACTCAAAAAACACACCACCAAAGTGTATCATCCAAAAGTAGAGACACAAAAAAATCATTAATCTAAATTTACAATTGCAAGAAAGAATTAATAATTGAGAGAGAGAGAGAGAGAGAGAGAGAGAGAGAGAGAGAACAATCACCTTTTTTGGAAGAGAATGTGAGATAAATAATAAAATTATATAAAATAAGATGAGTAGAAAAATATTTAAAAGAAAAATGTATAGTTCTAAACACCAAATTATTCAAGTCATGCTATGTAATAGAATAACAGTAAATCATTCTATAATTTCAAAGGATAACATGTAACAAATAAATAAAATAATATTAAAAATATAATAAATTAAAATATAACCAAATCATATCAATCCAAAGTAGAGTTAAACATAAAAATTTATCAATCTAAAGAATCAAACATCCACCAAAATAAAGAATATATATATATATATATATATAGAGAGAGAGAGAGAGAGAGAGAGAGAGAGAGAGAGAGAGAGTATTCACCTTTTTGTATGAGCAAAATATGGATTGAATGTAAGAGAAATAACAAATTTTTATAGTCAAAAAATGGGGAGAAGAAGAGTCAAAACAAAAGGAAGATAAAGGGATGGAGAAAGTGTAAGGTCAAGATATAGAGTAGTGGGAAGATAAAAAGGTTAAAATAAGTAAATATTAGAAAATGTGTAATTGTAAAGTGACAAATTAATAAGGAGGAAAAAAATTTAAAAATAAGAGAGAAAATATTGAAAATAGATTTGATGATGTGGCGTTGGTGTGGCGCTGATGTGGCTTAACAGGAGCACGGCAACATTAAACTCTATGCTTCAGCTTTTAGATATACTAGTATTATGCTCATGCGATACACGGCTACACGACTTCATCAAGAATCATGTGTAAACTAAAAAAAATAACAAAATATTTTTTAATTTAATTAAAATTAAATAATAAAATATATTTAAGTGGTAATCTCAATTTAATAGTTAAGAATTATAAACAACCCAAATTACTAAACATTAAGAATTTACATAAGAACTGAATTTTTGTATTTGAAAGCGAGAGAGGAGGTACCGAATTTCAACCTATCAAAACAAAATGTGTAAATATAAACTTCAAGAAATTTTTTTTGAGAAAAATTAAGAGTTAAGACCCTAAAAATATTTGAAAATAGCTTCATTAGCGTTGAGATGTGATGAAAATTAAAAAGTAATACTTTTTGCGAGGTCCTACATATCCCTCCTAGGCTGTTTTTGTGAACAACAATATATATTTTGAGTAAATGATGCATTTGGAATATAGGTGAAAACTTTAAGGTGTTTAAAACTTCAATGGATCATGCCATATTTTGACCAATATTTTAACCGTACACCTTCAATAAATCTCATTTTAGCAATTATTTTCTTATTTTATTCCGATGTATATTTCAATTGACCCAAACTTTCTAAGCCAACTACATTTTTATTCCTCTTGAGAATCCTTTGTTGCGATCATATCCCAATAAATTATAGTGATGAAGATCTAATTAATTAAGTTCCAACAATTCAAGCTTATATAGTAACTAAGCTTTTCAAAGTTTCCTCCAAACTCTATAGCTTCAAAAAGTTCCAATATAGTTACTTGTAGTATAAAAAATATGATGTATTTATGAACATAATGAAACAAAAAAGGAAAAAAAGAAAAAAAGATAGAGTTAAATAACCTTGGAGAGGAAAATAGAACTTCGAGCTTTCATTGTAGGCATCCTTAAAGTATCCACACAATCTGGCCTGGTATAGTACACTCTAGTTCTTCGATTATAGCTTCCATTGCTAACCCATTTCCTATTGGATTAGGATGTTGATACACCTAGAAACTTAAAAATCAATAAACCCATTATAGAACAAAACCATCCAACTAAAAATATACACAAAAAATATAACCTTCATCATAGATTTACAGAGAGAGCATAGTCCAAATGAGAAGTTTGAGGGACGTGGAGCAAAAATATTTATAATTTTTTTTTTCTAACTGATTTTATTCCCTATGATCTAATCGCAAGTTTTAGATATACTTGAAGGTAAGCAAAAATTGCAGCAATTTTTTTAGATGGACACAAAAATTGTTCTTATCAACTTTTCCTCTACTAATCTTTGGATAAATACAAAATTTTAATTTTTCTTGTCAACTTTCCTCTATTTATTTTTGGATAGACACACAAGCTTAATGTTGATATTAACATTTTTTTTCCTTCACTTTCTGAATAATTGTGACATGGTGGGAAAGTTTAATTATTAAGAGTTTGAGTTTGAGAGTTTAATTAGAATTGATTTTACTTTTTTGATGGCAGGACATCTGGACATGTACTCAGTTCTCACTTCCTAAGAGATTTGTTTTTTTGGAAAGACCCAAGAGAACAATTTTTTAAAAATATATATATAAAAAAGAATGGTTGTACATTAAAAGAAAGAAAATTTATTCAAAATTACACTCTTATATTATATTAGAGATAATTTGCTTGAAAATAAACTTTATTAGCTATAAGTTGTTGTTGTTGTTGTTGTTTTTTTTTTTTTTTTTTTTTACGTGTAGTAATTAAAAAATAAGGATTAGATCGATAGACCTAAACATATACTTTTAAGATAAGGATTAGATGAAATTAATTTGGATGGTAATCAAATTAAGATTTTTATTAACTTAGAAATTATAGGAGAAGAAGAAGATAAGAACAAAAAAATTATATCTATTTTTTTATAGATCTAAAAAAAAATTGCAATTTTTATGTGCAGTAATATAATTTTTAAAAAATATATTACATGGACATTTTTTTACGTAGGATTATATGAAAAGTTTGTATTGTAATCAAATTAATATTAGAAATTATAGGTGTTAGGTTCTAAGTATTTATGTATTTAGAACTCTAATATGTATTGTTGGCAAATCATGATCAAAACAATGTGTTTAGAAGTATTTTAGTCTTGCTTAAAGTTGTACGTTTTATGTAAAGTTGGAATCGAGCTAATGCACAAAGCATTATGCATTTCGGCCTGGCTCGATCGAACGAAGCTCTAGCAAAATGTTTTTTTTCTGCAAATTTCCAACTCAGCTCTAGTTGTTTAAAACATTTTAGGGCTTTCTAATTTGTCCTAAGTATAAAAGGTAAACCCTAGCCACGTTTTAGTATTGCTTATATTGCGGTTTGTGTAAGTGAGATCTAGAGGAGCTTTCCTTTATACAAACTTAGGGTTTTCAAGGAGAAGATATTATCTACACCTTGATGATCAACTCGGTTACTGCCATTAAAGTTTAAAGAAAACACAAGCAGGTGTGCTTGTATCTGGTGGAGAATCCAAGAAAGAAGGAGTCCGTGGATTCGGAGCTTGCACGTGGTCGTGTTAGTAAGTTCTACTGGTGGGTAGCAATAAGAAGTCGAGCGTGGGGGCTTGTAAGTCTTATTATATGAACTTCGATTCTTTCAAGATAGTGGATTCAAGTTTACCTTGAGGATAACTAGGTCAAATCCTCCCCAGGTTTTTACCGGTTTGGTTTCCTGGGTGATCATATCTTGTGTTATTTATCTTTCCGCTGCTTTGCATGATATGATCTTTGTAATTGTGATAACCTAGATTTGTTAAATTAGACTAAATAATAACTTGGCTAATTACCTAAGTTAATTCAATTATGTTTTTAAGGGGTCTAAAAACCATCAATAGGAAAAGAAGAAGATAAGAAAAAAAAATTATGTCTATTTTTTTATAAATCTAAAAAAAAAAAATTGCAATTTTTACGTGTAGTAATATAATTTAAAAAATATATATATGGATAAAATGGACATTTTTTACGTAGGATTTTTAATATAAAAAAGAATGGTTGTACATTAAAAGAAAGAAAATTTATTCAAAATTACATTCTTATATTATATTAAAGACAATTTGCTTAAAAATAAACTTTATTAGCTATATGTTGTTTCTTTTACGTGTAGTAATTAAAAAATAAGGATTAGATGGACCTAAACTATACTTTTAAGATAAGGATTAGATTAAATTAATTTGGGTGGTAATAAAATTAAAAAAAAAAAATTAACTTAGAAATTATAGGAGAAGAAGATAAGAAAAAAAAAATTATATCTATTTTTTAATAGATCTAAAAAAAATTGCAATTTTTACGTGTAGTAATATAATTTTAAAAAATATATATATATGGATTACATGGACATTTTTTATGTAGGATTATATGAAGAGTTTGTATTGTAATCAAATTAATATTAGAAATTATAGGAGAAGAAGAAGATAAGAACAAAAAAAATTATATCTATTTTTTTATAGATCTAAAAAAATTTCAATTTTTATGTGTAGTAATATAATTTTAAAAAAAAATATATGGATTACATGGACATTTTTTACGTAGGATTATATGAAGAGTTTATATATATATATATATATATATATATTGGTGCAAACACAATAATAATGGAAATAACACACAAAGAGAAATTGAATAATACTTTTGAATATTATTGATGTAAAGAAAGGAAATACACAACACTATTTGGACTGAGGCGCGACACTCGCTCTCTTTAAGGAGATTCAAGCCCTTGGTTGGCTAATTCTTGATTTTGAATGGGCTGTCAAGTAGGAGGATCCAAGGGACTGATTCATTTCCATTTTTGATACCTCCACTCTTCACCTCCCCCTTGCGTACGTATGTAGCCCAATATCTGAGACAATTCATGTTAGCCCATTAATCACCACAATTAAAAAGAATAAAATAGTCTCTCTCCTTTTCAATGTGGGATTAAACATTTTCACAACTCTTCATCTTCCATATTCACTCCCACATCTTTACATTTATGTTATAACATTTACTCATTTTAATTGTTTAATATTAAAATGTTCCAACAATCCCCCACTCATTTTAATATTAAATTTTAGTTAAAGAGAGATTACCAGGCAAAGATGGGTCACTATGCATCATGAAGGTGTGCTCTGCATTGAACCTTCACTTAGTAAAACAGCGATCTCAACTCCAGAGTTGTAGTGGTCTCCGACTTGAACTAGGAC
This sequence comes from Quercus lobata, assembly GCF_001633185.2. Taxonomy (NCBI): domain Eukaryota; kingdom Viridiplantae; phylum Streptophyta; class Magnoliopsida; order Fagales; family Fagaceae; genus Quercus; species Quercus lobata. The sequence goes on along the minus strand of NC_044910.1, from coordinate 6,810,820 downwards.
TGCTTTAGGGAAATTAAGCATCACTGCTTACACATAACAACCCAGGTGTTGACATAAGCTTTTATAGCTAGCACTTTACGGCCATGTGCTGATCCCAGTTTCATGAGTGTATTTGAGATTAAGTCTAAATCTCATAGGGAGCGGCCCCACCCCCACACTCACATAGTTGAAATTTGTCAAGGGTGCTCCTGTAATTCTGACACCCCACTCATACGAGCTACAAATTTCATTAAGAGTTTATACTCAACCTCTCCACATTACAGGATAAATGCACTTACATCATAAGGATGAACAATTAAAGAATTATTTACAAAATAAATAATTAAAAATAAATAAATAGTGCATTTCTTACGACCATCATATGATTCGTTTTTCCCATTGAACCCAATTCTTAGGATCTCTGGTCCTTGGGTTGGGTATCCTCATACATGGCTCATGATTCTATGGACTTTAGTCCCATGCCCCTCGATGTATTCCAGACTCTATCTTTTGCCAAGGCCTTGGTAAATGGATCTGCAAGATTATCATTAGATTTAATATAATCCACAGTTATGATGCCACTACTCAAATAAGATCGCACGGTATTGTGCTTTCTTCTTATAGGTCTGGATTTACCGTTGTAGTAACGGTTTTTAACTCTTCTAATTGCGGCAGTGCTATCACAATGAATTAATATAGGTGGAATTGGCTTTTCCCAAAGTGGAATTTCATATAACAAATCTCTAAGCCAATTTGCATCTTCACTAGCTGAAGCTAATGCTATTAATTTAGCTTCCATTGTTGAATTAGCAATTATCGTTTGCTTTTTAGATTTCCAACAAATAGCACCACTACCTAAAGTAAAAATATAACCAGTGGTAGAGAGAGAATCACCTGACAAAATATTTCAATCGGCATCACTAAAAACTTCAATCACAGCAGGGTACTTTTTATAAAATAAGCCATAGTTTTTGGTACCAATTAAATATTTCATAACTCGCTCAATAGCTAGCCAATGATCTTTACTAGGCTTGCTAGTAAATCTGCTAAGCACTCCTACTGCATATGCAATGTCAGGTCTAGTACAATTAGTAGCATAACACAAACTACCAGTGATACTAGCATAATCCTTTTGATTAAAAATCTCATCGTCATTATTCACAGGAAATAAATGAACACTAGAATCAAAAGGAGTAGCTACACTTTTGTGATCATGAAAATTATATTTTCTCAATATTTTCTCAACGTAATGTGATTGATCAAGATATATTCCATCACATGTTTTTTTAATTTTCATGCCCAAAATAGAATTAGCCTCACCAAGATCTTTCATATCAAAATGGCTTTTAAGCATATTTTTTTGTTTCATTTATAACATGCATATTTGAGCCAAAAATTAGCATATCATCCACATAGAGGCTAATAATAACATGTAAATTATTCCATGATTTAGAATAAATACATTTATCACATTCATTTGATTTATAACCATTCTTAATCATGCAGGAATCAAACTTTTCATGCCACTGCTTAGGTGCTTGTTTTAAGCCATATAGGGATTTAGTTAGCTTACATACCTTGCTTTCTTGGCTAGACTCTACAAAGCCTTCGGGTTGGTCCATATAAATCTCTTCCTCTAGGTCCCCATTTAGAAAAGCAGCTTTTACATCCATTTGATGAATTTTCAAATCAAAAATTGCAGCAACGACAATTAACAATCTAATAGATGTAATTCTTGTTACCGGAGAAAATGTATCAAAGAAATCAAGATCAACTTTTTGTTTAAAGCCTTTTGCAACAAGTCTAGCTTTAAACTTATCTATTGACCCATCCAGTTTCAACTTTTTTCTAAGGACCCATTTACAACCTATGGTCTTACAACCCGGTGGAAGATCTACTAATTTCCAAGTTCTATTAGAAATTAGAGATTCCATCTCATCATTTACAACCTCTTTCCAAAATATAGCATCAGGTGATGTTAAAGCCTCTTTTAAATTTTGGGGATTTTCCTCAATGTTAAAAACATAATAATCAGGACCAAAATCCTTTTCAACTCTAGCTCTTTTACTCCTTCTAGGTTCCATTTCAAAATTTTCTTGATTTTGTAAATGTGAAGTAGAAGAACTAGGTTGTGACAAAATATTTTCTTCACCCCCACTATTTTTCAATTTAAAAGGAAATTTTTCTTCATGAAAAATTGCATCACTAGATTCAAAAATTATTTTGTTTTCAAGATCAAAAAATCTATAGGCTGCACTATTAATCGCATAACCAAGAAAAGCACAAGTAGTAGCTCTTATACCTAATTTAGGCATTTTAGGGTCAGTAAGCCTTACATAAGCAAGACAACCCCATACTCTCAAATATCCCAAATTTGGCTTATGTCCTTTCCACATCTCAAAAGGTGTGGTGTGTGACTTTTTATGTGGCACCCTATTCAAAACATGACATGCAGTTAAAATAGCTTCACCCCAAAAATGTAAAGGTGCACCAGATTCAATTAACATGGCATTTGTTAACTCAATTAAAGTTCTATTTTTTCTTTCAGCCACACCATTAGAAGCAGGTGAATATGGTGCAGTAGTTTCATGGATAATTCCCAAAGACTGAGCAAATGAGTTGAATGCACTTGATTCATACTCACGGCCTCTATCACTTCTTATTCTTTTTATTTTTCTACCGAATTGATTTTCAACTTCTTTTAAAAAATCTTGAAATTTTTCAAAAGCATCACTTTTATTTTTCAACAAATAAATAGTTGTATATTTTGAGAAATCATCAATAAAAGTGATAATATATCTATTTCCTCCACGAGTTAAAATTCCCTCAAATTCACATAAATCGGAATGAATTAACTCAAGTAATTCGGTATTTCTTACAACATTTTTATGAGGCCTTTTTGTAATCTTAGCTTGACTACAAGTTTCACATTTTTCAAAATCTTTTGACAGTCTTGGAATTAATCCTAAACTACTCATGATTCCCACATATCTACTATTTATATGACACAAACGAGCATGCCAAAAATTAATAGAAGAAGGCATATAAACTGAACTGGTAAATGCTTTATTATTCTCACCATTCAATTTAAACATTCCATCACAAGCACAACCCTTGCCCACAAATAATCCCTTTTTTGTGATTACATAATTATCAGATTCCATAGTTTGCTTGAAGCCAACCTTGTTAAGCAAAAAACTTGACATCAAATTATTTCTCATGGACGGAGTGTAAAGTACATCTTTCAATGTTAGCACACATCCAGAAGTGAATTTCAAATCAACCTCACCACTTCCAAGAACCTTGGTTTTACTAGAGTCACCAAGCATAACAGTTTTTTCTTCTTCAAAAGGAGTGTACAATTTGAACCAATTCTTGTCATAACAGACGTGCCTATTAGCACTGGAATCTGCCCACCACCCTTCAACATATTGCACCATATTGATGTCTGTAATCATAGCCACTAAAGGCTCTTTAGTTACGTTAGCATGCAGGACAGATTCACGTTTTCGAAATTTGCAAAATCAAGCAATATGCCCACTCTTGCCACAGACAAAAGAGGATCTATTAAATTGATCTTGTGAAGGGGGTCCTTGGTTCTTATTGTAATTTTTATTTGGATTTCCCCTTCCTTGAGGTCTATTATTATTTTTAAAGGCTCTTTTTTCAGGCTTCAATTGAACATTTCTAGGAAAATGATTTTTGGGCATATTATTATTGGATGAAATAAGGTTTACCTTTGTGGTGGAATTACCATTGCTCTCTTGTGTCATGAGTGCATCTTGTCCTCTAGCCTCCTCCTCCACACGGATGCGTGTGATCAAAGTCTCCAAGGATGTCTCCTTTTGTTTGTGCCGCAAAGTCTTTTGGAACTCCCTCCAAGATTATGGTAGTTTATCAATTATGCCAGCTACCACCAAATTGTCTCCAATCTTTATACGTTCGGATCTCAATTCTGCCACAATCATTTGGAAGTCTTGTGCTTGATCCACCACCGATTTTCCATCCACCATTTGGTAACGGAAAAATCTACTAGCAACATACTTCTTTGCACCTGCCTCCTCGATATCATACTTGCTTTGTAAAGCTTTCCAAATTTTCTTAGCAGAATTGTAAGTTGTATCATAATAATCATAGAAATGATCGGCAATTGTCTCCAATCTTTATACGTTCGGATCTCAATTCTGCCACAATCATTTGGAAGTCTTGTGCTTGATCCACCACCGATTTTCCATCCACCATTTGGTAACGGAAAAATCTACTAGCAACATACTTCTTTGCACCTGCCTCCTCGATATCATACTTGCTTTGTAAAGCTTTCCAAATTTTCTTAGCAGAATTGTAAGTTGTATCATAATAATCATAGAAATGATCGGCAAGACAATTCAATAGATAAGAGCGACAATTATATTCATCTTTCGTATACTTATCTATTTTTTCTTGATGGAGAATATATTCTTCCTCACCAACAGGCTCATTTGGTTTCTCTTGTGTAGGCTCCATGTGTCTGAATCTCCTTAAAATTGTTGGTGCATTCATTTCCTACTTATCTATTTTTTCTTGATGGAGAATATATTCTTCCTCACCAACAGGCTCATTTGGTTTCTCTTGTGTAGGCTCCATGTGTCTGAATCTCCTTAAAATTGTTGGTGCATTCATTTCCATTTTTGATACCTCCACTCTTCACCTCCCCCTTGCGCACGTATCTAGCCCAATATCTGAGGCAATTCATGTTAGCCCATTAATCACCACAATTAAAAAGAATAAAATAGTCTATCTCCATTTCAATGTGGGATTAAACATTTTCACAACTCTTCATCTTCCATATTCACTCCCACATCTTTACATTTATGTTATAACATTTACTCATTTTAATTGTTTAATATTAAAATGTTCCAACAATATATATATATATATATATATATTTTAAATCTAAAAAAATTTCTGCAACTTAGTGAAACTACTTGACACGACCACGCCGTTGAAGCCCAACTTTTATTATATAGTATATTATATAGATGTGTAGACTTATTGTCATTTGTTATATGAAATTACTCAATTCTCAACAACAGCCCAAAAAAAAAAAAACATATATTAAATCATTTTAAAAGTATTCTTTATATTTATATTATACGTAACATTATTAATTAGAGGTTATTTTTATATCTAAATTTTGATATATTTACCTTCCTCTCCTAAAGAAATTTCTGACTCCGACACATTCGAGTAATAAAATAAGTTAAAACTTCACAAAATTGTGTACACTTAATTAGTTCAAGTGGTCTATCAATAAGCTCAAATTAAGATTCTAAATTCTTCAAGCTAGAGTTTCAATCCGTCACAATCAATCTTTTGTGTATCACAATTAACTCGCATTGTCTGAAGCACGAATGGCACAATATATATCGTTCTACCTTTTGTTCCCTGAAAAAGTTAACCGCGAATAAGAAGCATAAACAGTTTTACTTGTGCTTGATACCATGCTTGATGCAAAAGATAGAAACAAAAACAGTTTTGTGGCAAAAGTTTATCACTTGAGTAATAAAATAAGTTAAAACTTCACAAAATTGTGTACACTTAATTAGTTCTAGTGGTCTATCAATAAGCTCAAATTAAGATTCTAAATTCTTCAAGCTAGAGTTTCAATCCGTCACAATCAATCTTTTGTGTATCACAATTAACTCGCATTGTCTGAAGCACGAATGGCATAATATGTATCGTTCTACCTTTTGTTCCCCGAAAAAGTTAACCGCGAATAAGAAGTATAAACAGTTTTACTTGTGCTTGATACCATGCTTGATGCAAAAGATAGAAACAAAAACAGTTTTGTGGCAAAAGTTTATCCGAAACTTGCTATGTAGGTAAAGGCTGCTTCAAGTGTATCACATTTTTACTTTTTATTGTTTGAACGAAGCGGATACATTGCATAATTAATCTGATCGAAATCTCCTGGCCGGTTCAACCAATTCCTATTTAAAATCTTTAAACAATCTAAATATAATTTTATATATACCTTAACATTTCACATTCACAAATTCTCAACAACAACAAAAAAAAAAAAAAAAAAAAAAATTCACATTCACATCATACTTCACTAATAATGAAATCCTTATAATCACAAGTGATCCAAAATTTTAGCGGATGGAAGGACAAAATTTAAAACAAGAAGTGATATAAAAAAATAACGTATCTATAATCATTAACCAATACTCACTTCTTTCATTAAAAGGACCACTGAACTACTTTTTTTTTTTCCTTGGGTAGGGGCTCCTATATATATTTTTTAAGCCAATCACTTCAATTGCCCCTAGGCATAACATAATTTTTTTTTTTAAGCCCATATATATAAAAGATTAAGATTAACAGCAAGCTTTATAACTCAGTGGCATAGCCCTACTCTCCTCTATTAGGAGAGTTAGTGTTCGAATTCTCTCTCCTTATTGTTATAACTAAGATTGTAAATGAACCAAATTATTTATAAATAGTTCGAGCTCATTCGTTAAAAAAACTAACTTTGAACCCAAGTTTAGGCTCAATTATTAAAGGAATCAAGCTCAAACATAACAATGTGATCATAAACATGATGCTCAATTTGACCATAAAAAATATTATAGTTTAATATGTATAATTATATAAAAGTATATCTATATATACTTGAAAAAAATTATTATTTGTAGTTTATTGATAATATAATTAGTCAATTCTTAGTAAAAATTAATCATGATATATGAAAACTTAAAATATTTTAGTCATGATTTTTCTATATATGAAAAAAGAAGCTCATGAACAAACTTGAACATGTAATTTTATATATGATGAGCTCAAGTTTGACTCATGTTCGAAATAAAAAAGTCTGAACTTAATAATTGGCTCGACTCGATTTGGATTGGTAATTTATAGCCTTAGTTGTAACTATGGAATTATACAAAATAAAAAATAAAATAACCACAGCCCTTGGGAAAACAATGTATAACTTTGGCTCTACGCAAAATATAATATATCATACCAAACTAGTAAGATAAATAAAGTACGAAGAAATCAGTGTGTGTCTATATATATATATATATATATATATATATATAATGGTTTTAAAAACTTGCATGTACGGTCAAAGAACCGATTTTGGCTTCAGTTTTTTGGGATTTTACAAGATCGAATTGGTGCCTAGTTCCTAACCGGCTGGTCTAATCCAATTTTTAAAATAGTGATATATATATATATATATATATATATAGACACACTGATCCCCGACTTGGTATATTATTAAATAACATAAACCTTCTTTTTAAGGAATAAAGAACTGAACAATGTAAAGTGTAGATTCTTCTCCAAAAAAACATGTAAAGTGTAGATTGTACTATTTATATATACAAATAATTTTCCTATTCAGAAAAGTGTACCATGCATGTTAATGAAAGTGATAAGCAGTCTCATTTTCTTTATTTGTATTTTTTAGTATATTGTATTTTAAATTCCAATCCCGGTATATTTATTCATCATAAAAACTAGTTAGTTTAGGAATGTTTCTACATTCAAATAAGAGCAAGAGCCCTAAATTTCTCACGCTAAAGTTTCCACGTAGTAAACTAAATACGAGGAAGGACAGTAAACTTACAAAATTCAGTTCTCTTTCTTTGGTGCAAACTTGCTATGGCCGGGAAGGAGCATGTTGTTTCTATGGAGGGTATTTTCAGAATAGAAGGCGGTGTAACAAGCAGCGGTGTCACTGAGAACGCCCAGACGTACAGCATTTCTATTGAATCTGACCTGGAGGCAAGGATTGATGCAGTAATCGAGGCAGGAAAAAATTTGACACCATCCTCACCACCAAAGATACAAAAGTTTATATTCTTGCTGCGAGATCACAAGGATTTCCAGAAGCTCTATGAGCCAAGAGCAGTATCACTCGGTCCTATCCATTATGGTAGTGAGAAGTACAAGCTAGGAGAGAAGTACAAGCTTATGTTGACATCTGTGTTCGTCAAAGGTAGCAAAGAGATGATAAACGATTTGCACAAGAAGATTGGGAAAAAGATCAAGGAACTGAAGGAGTGCTTCGAGAAGGAAGTGATCGAAGGCTATAAGGATGAGGACCTCATTTGGTTGTTGTTGGTGGACGGCTGCGCAATACTACAATACATAGACTGTGCAGCTAACAACAGCTTCGAAGAGTTGAAGATAAAACCCGACAGCTTAGCCTTTACACAACAGGATTTGTTTTTGCTTGAGAACCAGCTTCCCTATCGTCTGCTCAATTGGTTGATGACCTGGAGTGCGAATGAATGCAAGTTGAGGGAATCAATTGACACTTACATTAATAATCTCGCTACGGTACCACCTCCAGACGATCAATCAGCAATTTTCAGCTGGAAATGGCTAAGTTCGTTGTCGTGGCGTTGCTCGCAATACGCAGAAAACAAAAAAGAAGAAAGCCTTCAATCAAAGGCAAAGCGACAAGAGGACCCCGTCCATCTTCTTGATCTTCTGAGGACACGTCTCTTGGATAATCATCAGCGAAGAAACAACTCAGAGAAATCAAATGAGAAAGTCCAAACTTGGCAGTCCTATCGCAATGTTCAGGAGCTTCAAGCAGCAGGTATTCACGTGGAACGAACTAAAAAGAAAAACAGTTGCTTGAGGGACATATATTTTACTACACCCGGTTGCTTGGGATACCTTTGGCTTCCTCCAATAAGTGTTGAGGACTCAACAAGGCCAAAGTTCTTGAACTTGATAGCCTACGAGATGTGTCTAGATTTCCAAAATGACTTTGGGATCACCTCTTACATATCCTTCCTCGATTCCCTAATCGACGAAGCCAATGATGTTAAGATGCTAAGGAAAGCAGGAATACTCTATAATTGCCTTGGTAGTGATCAACACGTGGCTGAACTCTTCAATGAGATAGGTACTGACTTGGTTCCTAACAGCGAAATATATAGCTATGTCAGACTGCAAATTCAGAAGCACTACAAGAACCAGTTGATGACCTGTTTGGCTCAAGTCTATCACGACCATTTCAACAGCCCCTGGACGTTCTTGGCTTTCTTTGGCGCATTGTTAGCACTTGCTCTAACTGTCGTTCAGACTTGGTATGCTGTCAAATCTACTCCATGACCCTACGATGACTTCAGCAAGAATTTTACTCGAAACTAAATATGCAGAGAAGGTAAAATTTTATTTGTTGTTATCTTTCCAAGCGTGTCTAGCTAGCTGAGAATTACATATGGTTTCTATATATATATATATATATATATATATATATTTATATGCCTCGCAGACCGCTTTCCAAATAAAGAGGCCTTAAGAATTCTAATAGTCATGATTTCGCATGGGTCATCCCAAGGCCCCATCATCTTAGTAATTTGTTTACCTTGGTGTTGAAGTTTTCATGCAATCAGTCAGGATGATTGTACTTTCTAATTTGATGTAATTAATGTGTGGATTATCTCAGAGTTTCTGTGTGGGGTGTAATATATGTGTTATATGAAATTAAGTTAAAGCAGAATTTTCTCCACCAAAAAAAAAAAAAAAAAAAAAGTTTTAAGTAAAACTGTGTTTTAACAATATGATTTTATGTGTGTCCCGTGCCAACACCATGTAATTATCATTACTCATTATTAATTGCTTCGACTTAATACTACATTCTCGTCATTGCACAAAAGTGGAGACAGTTTAAGGATGAGTTTGGTTCAGTTTTTTGTAAAAGTGCATAATAAAAAAGTGGAGTTTTCAAAAAGTGCATAATAAAAAAGTGCATTTTCAAAAAACTGAGTGTTTGGTAAAAGCTGTTAGAAAGTGCTTTTCGAAAAAACTGAGTGTTTGGCTAGTACTTATAAAAGTGGCAGTTTGAGGGATAAATTACCAAAAATGACAATGTATATATAAGAGCATCTCCAGTAAGTCAGACAAATTTTTGTACTGTTTGGACAATCAACAGTGACATTTATCTTTTACCTACCCACTTTTTTAATTTTTATTTTGTAATCAAATTTATTCTTTTTTAATATTTATTTATTCTTTTTCTATTTATTCTCAACAATTACATTTTTCAACAAAAAGTGTTACATCCACAATATTTTTTGCAATACTTTAACAAGAATCATAATAAAATCTTATATGAAAAGTTGTTACTAGTTCTAATTTGAACCCACCACTGAAATTATATTTTTACTCACCAATATTAGCTAATTACTTAAAATTTATTGTGAAAATATTATGAAAATATTGTAGTAATATTTTTAAATTGTGATTTCTAATTCTTTGCGTTTCTTTCATCCATACGTTTCCTTTTTCTTTTTCTTTTTCTTTTTTTCTCTTGCATTTTGTCCACCACACATGTATACCATTGTCCATTAGTGCATCCTCTCCTTTTTCTTTTTCTTTACTTCCACTTTCCAGAAGCTCCCTCATTCTTTCTTCTTCTTTTTTTCCTTTACTTCCACTTGATTCCAGAAGCTCTCCGGCTCTCTCATTTTCTTCTCTTTTTTTTTTTTTTCCTTTTCCTACTTGATTCCATAAATTCTCTAGCTCACTCTGTGATACTTGATTCTATAATCTTGCTTGCCTTTCTGGTGTCATTATCTTCAAAGTTCAAACACACACAGACACCCATGGAGAGAGGAGAAATCTTCTTTGCTCCACCACATCGCCACCGCTGCTCCTCCTCCTCACTGCGGAGTGCATGCAACTAGGGGTCATATCGGTTTTTTTTTTTCTTGATCATTTATTGTTGTTCTAATTTTTTTTTTCTATTCTTGATTTGCTGTTGTTGTTGTTTTGATTTTAGATTTGTTGTTTAAATTATATCAGTTTTATGAGAGTAAGAATTTTTTTTGCTTTTATTGTCGTGGTTTGATTAATTTTAAGATTATGTTTTTGAGTTTGTATTTTGATTATGCTGGAGATGGGAGGCGTGAGAGGAGCTTCGTGCAAAGAGAGAGCAGAGAGATGAGATGAGGGGCATGAGGCTTCAGGCGTGAGAGAACTGGAATTTTTATGGGTATTTTCATAATTCACCATCAGCCCAACGGTAATAGTTCAAACGCACATGCGCGTTTTGATTTATGGACCTCTTACGGTCCATAAATATTGCGCGTTTTGAACGCATTTTTTGCCTGGGCCCAAAACGCAACTTTTATCAAAAAGTTGCATTTTAGGCTGAGCCAAACGCAATTTTTCTTCAGCTTTTTGTAATATGGGCGTTTTCAGCTCCTAAAAGTGCAAACAAGCGCACACTAAGTAATGAAGGACTATCTTCATTTCTGTGGCCCAATACATAAGTTCAATGACTTTTTTTTTTTCCCTTTCCTCTTTTAGAGAAGTGAATGAAGGAGATGAATGAATAAAACTTAGGAAAAAAAGTACTTCCCCCTATATGTTTAGGGTCACAATTTCTCTCATTATCTTTGAAATCAAGCAATTGTCCATTCTTTGTTTGAGAAATGAGCAAATATGCTTAATCTGTTATTTTTTTTCAGTTAAATCCCACACATCACGATGATTACAAATGTAATCAAAGAAAAGAACAATGTACTCCTTGTCTTTTCCTCTTCCATGTGATGTAAGAGTAATAATTATTTAAAAGATTATGTTGGAATTAATTGAGAAATTAACAAATTGGAGGTATTTGTTTATTTTTCAAAGATAAAAGGGGAAATTGGTTGGTTTTAAAGATAAAAAGAAAATTGTGAACGACCCCAAACAATCCCCCCCCCCCCCCCCTAAAACTTATTACTTAAATATGTTGAATTTTTTCAACTAAAAATCCAAATAGGAAAAAAAAAAAAAAAAATTATGCGGATATTCCTGACACAGATAGCAAATAATAGAAAACAAGTAAACAATTTCTTATCCAAGCTATTAATGTCATGTTTTTACACGCATTTAATGCCAGAGTTGGCCTAGCCACTACAACAAATCTGACTTTTTTCAAGGGTCAAAACCCTTAAAAAAGTATTAAAAAACCTTGAAAAAAAATATTTTAAGAGTCCGATTGATCCTTGATAACGCTCAAAACATGTCAAAAATGAAATTTTGAAGGCCTTCATGGCCCTCAAAACAAGTGCTCTAATCTTATTTTGAGGGTCAAGAGACCTTTAAATAACTTTTTACCAAGGTTTAAAAGATTTATATTTACAACCCTTGATAAACAAGATTATTTAAGGAGTCTCTTGACCCTCAAAATAAGATTTTATTTTATTTATTAAAAAAAAACCACAATCATGGACAAAATATATATATACACACACACACACAAAATTCACAATTATTGAGATGATATACTATGATATTGATGTATAGCAAAAGTGGTATATTGCTACAATTACAGTTTCTTTAATCTCTAAACTCAAACCTACAAATTAACAGATTAAGGGCTGCATACAAATTGCCGATATGTCAATTATTGTTTAAGAGAAAAGATATCAACAACCACACTTTGTACAAAGACCAAATCTGTCCAAGAGTTAAAAGTTTTGATACATTTTATTCTTCATCATCATCTCCAAAGCAAGAAGTTATCAGCTAGTACAATTGAACATTTCAGCCATTATGGGTGTCCTCAAGTTTCTGAAAAAGAGAGAATGATACCAAAAGTTTGTTAATTTCCTAGCAAATATATCTACCCACCTTTCCACAATATCAAATTCAAGATATCCAAAATTTCAAAAAGAACAAAAAAGGCACAACAAAGTTCATATATCTAAATAAAACACGCTAATTAAAGAAACGTCATTCACCAAAAAGAAGAAAACTTATTTATTTGTTCTCAAAACAAATTTAAATCTGATTTAGCTTGTTCTATGATGAAACAAGATAGAGTGCAACTGTAATGTAAGTACTCTAAAATAATATTTTAATGTTATAATACATTCTGATTTAAAAATAATTGCTAAAATCAAAGTAAATGCACATACCCAAAGGACCGTTCCATCCCCACCAAGAGTTACTACAAGGTCAACTTTTGTATGCAGGAGCAAAACTTCCTTGTCTGCAATAAGAGAATAACATATATTAACTTTAAATCCATGGGTAATATTGAAAAGAATAACCATCCCACATGAAAATTTAGTAATTAATGTAGATGTAACACTTAACAATCTACTGTTGCATGAGTTAAATGAGTATGAAAACAGATATTAACTTTAAATCCATGCAAAATGTTTCCACTTAACCATTGCCTGGAACAGAAGGCACTAGCATGCAATAATTCAGGCACTCAATTTGGCAACAAAAACTAGTATCACGTCAACCCTTTATTGCAACATAAGCTGACAAAGTTTGCTACAAATCTAAACAAGCACATACATGCATGCATTTATTAATACACACAGACACACACACAAATGAATAGCCTTATTCAGCAAAAAAAAAAAAAAAATTGAATAGCCCTTAAACTTGGAACACAAGATTAACAGATGTGAACAACCATGACAATAATTAAATAACATTGTGAGCAAGAACATAAGTCTCATATGCAAGGTTTTAACACATAGCATCAAAGAAGAAACTTTTCATTTTACTTATAAAAAAAGCATCAAAGAAGAAACCAAAGTTACAGAGTTTATAACATCTGGTCCAAATTGAAGAAACCAAAGTTCCAGAGTTTAAAACATATGATCCAAATTGAAGTTTAATCTTTGCTTAGATATAGTGATTAGCTTGACTTGATCTTCATACCTTAGTGATCACTAGTAGATTGGGCTGATTGCGAGGTGATATAACTCAACATTTGCATTATCATATTCTCATAATGTGTTCTTTGTTCTGCCCTTTGACACACCTTAAGTTGTCCTCAACCAGAAAAGAGTACAAAATCCAGTGGAAAAGCCTGCATAAAAGAATATTTCAATTTACTTGATGATCTTAAGTAAGGATATGATAAAAGAGGAACTAGAAACAATCTACCAGCCCACTGTTTCAATGACAAGAAACAAATTTTTTTTTTTTTTTTCTTTGGTGAAAAATTTATTTGGTCATTTAGAAAGTGTATTTACTATTTAGTGCATATATGTGTTAATGCAGCAAATCAGAAACTCATTGGCAAGTGGAGCAGAAACTTTTCAAGAAGTGATTGCTAAGAACTGTCAGAAACTAGACAACAAGAACAGCCCAAAAATAGTATAAGTAAATATCAAATAATGGGAGATCAAGGGGATTCTAACAACAAACATCCAAAGTGCATAAAACAAACTATTAGCTGACTTATGTACATTTTTTAGATCAAGGGGATTCTCCTTGTTGCAGCATCATTGTCATCAATCAACTTTATGTTGCTACCATTTTTAAGTTTATTTTACTTATTTATTTATAATTTCATGTCTATTAGAACTTCACTTTCTTAAATAGGAGAGATGCTAATGCTTTAAGTGAATAAACAAACCCAAACCTTGACATATCTTAATACTTCAAGTAAAAAAGCAAATCCAAACCAACACTAACAACGAAAATTATTGCATTCATTTACACACACAAACAAAAACATTGTATATCACAAGAATAGGGATAACTCACCTGCCCAGAATGAAAGAAATAATTCTCCCCAGCCAATTTTGTTGGTGCTGACTGATAGAAGTTGTAGTAGGTCCAAGCAAGCTGCAAAAGAAGAAGTAATAGAATCTAGTCAACTGCCAAATGAGTGATAGCTGTACAAGGCATGACATAGTGGATAGAATGGGATCAATGGTGAAAAGTTTAAAGCACATATCAAGTGGTTCTTCAGGTATTTAACTAGGTGAAAAGTTCAATTTTCACCAATCTAAGTTTTGAAGCTTTTGATATCTGGTTATTTCCAAAATTCTCTCTAATAGTTTCATGATGGTAATACAACAATGTGCTTTGGATTCTTTTTCTTTTTGGTGAATTGGCTTGACACACACACACCCCCAATGGGGTTTGAACCAACAACCTCACCATTCACCCATTTTTATGGGAGAAGGTACTACCATTTGAGTTAGAGCTCATTGGCATAATGATGTGCTTTGAATTACTCATGCTATATTTACTTTTGATACCAGTAGCAACCCAACAGGGCTATGAGCTATATGATGAAGGCATTCTCTCCCATCTTTCTAACCTCAATCCTAGTTGGGACTTTCTCAATAGTGACCCAACCCCCCCCCCCCCCCCCAAAAAAAAAAAAAAAAAAAGAATAGAAAAGAAAAAGAAATCAAGTTTCATTAAAAACGGGTCCTTAGAGTTCCTTTCAAAACTTATATGTTGTTTGGATTAGCACTAAGAAGTTTTCCATTAATGCCTTTAGAAAGACCTCATCTTAAACAGTTACCAAGCAGCATTTGACTATTTGCTTGATTGAAGTTGGTGCTGAATTTCCAGTTTCGTTGGATTTGCTAAGACCCCTGATGCTCGCTCAACATAAACTTGCTAACTCATCCTAACCATCTATCACAGCCATTTTCTGTTGATTCAAGGTTTGCAAATTGATTCACACGTTTACCTTATGTCAATAGATGTATCCAACATGACTAACACAAGAAGCATCACAAGTAGATGCAAACATATCTCAATCTTTCCCCTCACCCCAAGCCCAGAAAAGAAGAGTTAATTCTGGTAGGCTTTAGAATTTGTAACCTATTTATAATCAGATGCTACAAGTCTGTTTTCACAGGTGGTGTCAAAATGCTCTGTTTATGAGTACAAAGAATTGGACAGCTATTAGCACGGATTAAAGGAGGCAGGATCTCTTCGTTGGCAGTATTTCCCTTAGAAAACTCAGAGGAATAAAATATGAACCAAAGCACTGGAAAAAAAAATAAACAAGAAATAAAACTAAATTTGCCTCAACCATTTTGTTATCTAAACAAAAACCCGTGTCCATTCCAAATTACCATCAAAAGAAAAACCGATAGCATTTCAATAAACCCATCATCCCAAACACAATGTTTAAAATAGTAAATTACAAATTAAGGTCCTTTGAGTCTCCAAAGTTTTAGGGTAACTCCACTCTAGAATTGTTAAAATACTACTATTTCACTATAAACCCAAGTAAGCTTTAATCACTACTAATATTCCTCTACTACTAAACACAAATTCCCAATAGCTAACAATGATACCCAGTAGATCCATATAGTTCAAAGTCAACACTCACCCACCAAAGCCAACAAGTTGGACGATGCAGATTGAAATAAACACACACACGGAGAGAAAGAAAACTAAATTTGAATACACAAACACACTTGACAGAGTAAAAATGAAAATTAAATTCCTAGTTATTGAATGTGCCAATTATATTAGGAAATAAATCAAGGCTTACAGAGCGTCTAAAGCACATTTCCCACACAACCAATACTAGCAATCCCTTGGATTGAGTCTTCCAATCTCGTTGTGCATGTACTCACAATCAAAAAAAAAAAAAACTCAATCAATATTTGTATGAAAACTGTAAAGGAAACAGAGATTATGATTTAAAATCGAATAATGAAATCGCAAAAGTCGAACAATTAGAAATCGAAATAGGGAAATTGATGATGAGCTCAGCTTTCTAAGAAATGTGAAATGAAAATTATGGGGAAATCGATGAAAGTGTTAGAAAACCAAAAAAACAAAAAAATCAAAGACGAAATTAGGGTTTGTGATTCGTACCTAATTGGAGCTGAGAAACACAATGCCAAGAGAGATGAAGAGTCACAAACTGAGATCAACTCGTACCTAATCGATGATAGGTGAGCTCTATGAGATCTCCATGATCGTCGAGCTCTATGAGATCTCTATGCCTTCTCAGTTTCAAGGTTTCAGCGAGAGAGTGATAGAGCTGTTTGGAACGAGATGTGTTTGTAGGTTACGTTCTGGGCTATATTTTTAAATTTTGTTGTGGCTTTTTTCAAGGGATGAAAATTTGGTTGTGGGCTTTTTTCAAGGGCTGAAAAATTTGTGATATTCTATCAAGGGTTGTGAGCTGAAAAATGTAAAAGTTTTGGTGCAAAACTAGCGCTTTTTTTTTTTTTTTTTTTCACAATTATTTCAAGGGTGTTTTAACTTATTTTGAGGGACCAAATAACCTTTGAAATAAATTTTAGTAATATAGCAAGCTAACACAACTTTTGTAACAAATTCTTTGAGAAATGAAACTTTTGAATTAATTGTTGTCTGTAGTTGTGGTTTTATTGCATAGAGGTGAATTTCTTGTAACCCCGCACCAAACTTATTTAAGTACGGAAAAATTTCATATGGCGCGCGGCAAAGGACTCTCTTCCCACAAAACAGAATCTAGTCCGAAGGCAGATTCCTGTGGACGTGACTTGCTCCTTGTGCGAGGATTACCAGGAAACACTCTTGCATGCTTTATGGCTGTGCGACCAAGCCAAGGCAGTCTGGAAATCTGATTCTAGATTTTCAGAGTTGTATCGGAAAGCCCATAGGAGTTTTGTGGATCTACTTGACTCTGTTTTTTAGCAAGGCTCTGTTTTCTTTGTCGCTCTCTTCTCAACAATTGCCTGGAGCCTTTGGCAGCGTAGGAATAAGCTGCGGGAACGTCAACCCACGTGGCCCATCCAAGAGATTTATCGTCGAGCAAAAGAGTTGGTGGTGGAGTTCTTCGAGGTTCATCAGCAGCCTATGAATCCAGTGCGCCATGCTCCCCGTGTCAAGTGGTTACCGCCAGCAGAGGGTGGGTATAAAGCAAATTTTGATGCGGCTTTTTTTGAAAATAGTGAGCTAGCTGGTATTGGGGTGGTGGTTCGAGACAGCTCTGGTAACATTATGGGAGCGCTGAGTTAGAAAATTCCAAAACCCCAGTCTGTGGAGCATGCTGAAGCTCTTGTGGCTTGTAGAGCTGTGATCTTGGTGAAAGAACTTTTGCTCCCCCAAGCGTGTTTTGAAGGTGACTGCCAGCGGGTTATTCAAGCTATCAATGCATGTGGTCCCAGCCGTACTTTGTTTGGCCATATTATTGAAGAGATTCAATGTTTCACCTCAGCTTTAGCATATTGTTCTTTTGTCCACGTACGTAGAGAGGGTAATAAACTGGCACATGCCCTAGCTAGAAGAGCAGTTTTATCTGCAGATACTGATGTATGGGTAGAAGAGCTACCCAATGATTTGGATGATGTATTCTGGTCTGATTTAGCTCAATAAATTTACTTACCTCTTTCTCAAAAAAAAAAAAAAAAAAGTACGGAAAAATTATTTCCTTGAAGAAAATATTTTCAACAAGCCATAAAGTCAAATTATGTTATTTTTATTGATAGGCTAAAAATGTATTGACCTCTTGTGATGAATTAATTGATTAATTAGCCAAGTTTATTAATTAATCAAATTAACATGCAATATACGTGGTAGCACAAAAAAATTACCAATTAAACTAAGAATGCAACGAAAATTAAATTGATACGGTGATTTGTTTACGAATGGGGAAAACCTATACGCCAAAAACTTCACCGGGTGATTTTAAGATCACCACTCTTGAGAATCCACTATTATCAAAACAAGCGGTTGCAAATAAAGGAATCTCAGTACTTTATACCAACTTACAGTTGAACCCTTACCCCAATACCCAATTGGACTTGTTCTGCACTGACAATCTCTCATTTTCAATGCATGACTCCTAGTACGTGACTAACCAATTACACGGATCCCAGTACGCGACTTGATCACTAACTTGAGAAAGATGTTGGCTACAAAGTTCTTCTGTTTATCACATTATGAAGATCATGAAGTTGCTTGGTCACAAAACCCTATGGTGCACAAACACAGCAGTTTCTTCAAAAGAAAGAAGAACTAGGGCAAACTAGGTTTTCGGTCACACCTTTCTTCACACTTGTGGAATTATGCTCTTGTGCAAATGTGCGTAATCTTTTACTGCCCTCAAAATAATCCTTATATATGTTTATGGTTATAAGAAAAGAAAGCCCAAACATATACCCACAGATTGGATTGAAATCAACTCTGAAAAATTGAATTTCATAAACCTTAATAGATAGCCATCTATCAAGATAGTTGTCGAGCCACGAGTTTCAGCAGCTTTTAAACCTCGATAGATGTTAGCTGTCGAGCTTTAAAATCCTGTACTTTCTCACTTGATTCTTGGACAGACTTGCATGACTTTAACACTTGAACTTAAAATCTTGTTTCTTGAAACATTAAACACATCCTAGATCTACCCAATTACAAGTAAAGTGCGTTTTGTCAAAGGATTAGCCAATTACATAAAATTTTGACATATGTTCCTAACATCAAATCACATATGTCCTAACATTTATCATTGTTTTCTATTCAATTTCTTCTATACAACATTGATCTTAGATCTAAATGTATAATTATGTGCATACTTGATATAGTGGTTTGAAATTGCACTTTTCTAAATTAAATTTTCTTTAAGCCTCACTATTTTCTTTCTAACCACAGCAGCTTCGAATATTCCATTTTCAAGAAACTTAAAAATATGCACATTTTCAAATTACAATTTTTTTTTTCAAAAGCAAAATATATATATATATATATATGTGGCATTTGGAGGATTAAAGATGATACTATAATATTTTTAGAAGTAAATAACAGCTGCATTTTGTGTTGTTAGGAATTAGATATATATCCATATTGTATTTTTCTTTTATGAATGCAGTTTCCCAGTAGTTTTTATTGTTTTTATATTTTTTTTCTTATATTAACTTGTATATGTTTAGATATGTAAAGTCACATTTATTATTTAAATTACACAAATCTATATATGTTTTAAAAGTTTTAAAACTATGATTATACTCTAATGGTGTAATTTCTAATTTATTCAGTAAAAGAGAGAAGGTTGTATTTAATGCATAAATCTTCTATTTCTGCAAGGTATCGGAGAAATGATTAGTAGGCAGTCCAAAATTTTCTTTTTGGAAAGGATAATTATAATGTAAATTTTTGTTAGATATAACATAACATATATTGAATTAGGTTAAATATGTATAGGTTGTTTTTATATTTAATTTTTAAAGAAATTTAAGCACATATATTGCTTGTATATCAAATACGCTTGCGTTAGTAAATAGTGGTAAAAATGTGTGTGTGTGTGTTTTTTTTTTTTTTTTTTAAATTAACTGGTACGTGCTCATGCATAGCTTCGTTCAACTTGAGTTCTAAAACAAGTTAAATCTTCACAAAATTGTGTACACTTAATTAATTCTAGTGGTATATCAATTAGTTCAAATTAAGTTTCTAAATTTTTCAAGCTAGAGTTTCAATCCGTGACACCCAGTATTTCGTGTATCACATTTAACTCTATTGTCTAAAAAGATAACCGTGGATAAGAAATACAAGAACCATTTTTCTCATTCTTGATGCAAGAGATAAAAACATAAACAGTTTTATTGCAAAAGTTTAATAGTTTATACGAAACTTGCTAGGTAGGTAAGGACTATTTCACGTGTATCACAGTTTTAGTTTGAAAGTTCAATTAGTGTGACAAACAATAACGAATATTTAGACCCCAATTTCAAACATAACCAATACAAGCTTATATCCAAACAATAGATGTGTGGAATAATAGGTACAAGCAAAAACCCAAACAAATAAACAACTCTACACCATAATTAATCACAACACAGCAGCAATTAAAAGGCAAGAGTAAGGGTTATAAAGATGCAAACACAAAAATAACATTGGCACGTGTTATCGAAGAGGAAACTGAAGAACTCGGCGAAAAACTTCTCTGCCGTTCTCCAAGCAGTAAAATGATCCACTAAAGAATAAAGTTGGGATACACGAATAGCAATAGACCATCCAAGCCTAATCTACCCAATGCACCTAAGCCCTCCAAGCTTCTTGCTCCAACAGGGTTAAGCTTAACCGTGTCTTCTTTAGCTTCCTGAATCCCGTAATAAGCCCATTGCATCAACCAAGTGAATTGGTCATCTCTGAACTGCTTCCCAAGCACTAAAATACCTCCTCACTAATATGAGTGTGGTGAGATAAGGATTTGACAAATGTACCTCTCAAGGATATGTCAATGGAGAGGGTGAGAGTAGAGGAATTTGGAGAATCAAATGTCTAAGATTGTGGATGAGTTAATCTTGGTTTTCTCTAGGGTTTCTCTCTCAAAATTCTCTCTGGGAGCTCTCTACATTTCATAGGTGTAGAAAGGGAAAAATTCCCGACCTATCACAAGCTGACATGTCACATTATCAAGTCCACAAAATACAGCCAATTACAGAGCACCATGTATTGCTGCTAGGTTTTGCTATCACTATTCAGAAGCCAATAGAAATTTGCCAAGTGTCATGCAAGAACCAATCACGCATCAGCACACGTGTAAGCGATGACTCAAGCAGCCTCGCACGTGTAAGCGATGACTCAAGCGGCCTCGCTCGTGTAAGCGATGACTCAAGCAGTCCAGCACGTGTAAGCGATGACACAAGCGAACCAATCAGGCTGTGACATGTGTCACCAATCAAGTTCCGCCACGTGTCGCTCACCCACCCCAAAACTCCTATAAATAGAAGCCTTCCTGAGACATTAAGGGAGACCAGAATTCAGAAGTGAAAAAGCTCTGCGAAGATCAAGCCTCAAAGCCTTCAAGAACTTCAAGAACTTCAACCCCAAAATCGGAGAACATTCAAAGCAGAATCATCCAGATCATCTGCCTAGATCCTAAAGTTCACGGGAATCAAGCCAAAAGTGTCCGAAAACATCAACAAATCACAAATCAGTGAAGCTCAACGGATTCAAGCCTCTAAAGCTCCAAAGAACTTCCACCACAAACCTTCGAAGACGAAGAACGCACGAAGAACGCGAAGAACAAAGGATTTCTAAACAAGCTCATAGCCAGAGATTCATTGTAATTCCGTTTCAGTAATCTTCGATCCATCCCTCAACCAAATTGAAGGATATTTTGTGTTCAAGTCAAAACCACATTACCACAAATCCAATTAATAAGTCTTGCAAGGAGATCGAATCAGAGGATCACTCTTTTGTAATTTCAGAGAATTATACCACACAATCATAAATATAAATTCGCCTTTGTGAAACTATTTTACTTGTTTGATTTATTTCAAACTAGAAATTTAGTCGCTTACAAATTCTGGCACGCCCAGTGGGATAAGCTCAAAGACGCTTTCGGCCAGAGCTTATCCCTCAAATAGAAACCGAGGTCAATAAGCTCATTGAAGCAGGCTTCATTCGTGAAGTACAGTACCCGGAATGGATCGCTAACATCGTCCCTATCAAAAAGAAGAATGGACAAATCCGAGTGTGCGTTGACTTTCGTGATTTGAACAATGCATGTCCCAAGGATGATTTTCCATTACCCATCACTGAGGTCATGGTTGATGCCACTACTGGTCATGAAGCTTTATCTTTCATGGATGGATCTTCGGGTTACAACCAAATTCGAATGAATCCTAAGGATGAGCAGCTTACAGCTTTCCGTACCCCTAAGGGAATTTACTGTTACAAAGTGATGCCCTTTGGACTAAAGAATGCTGGTGCTACTTATCAACGGCCCATGCAGAAGATCTTTGATAATGTACTTCATAAATACGTGGAGTGTTATGTCAATGATTTGGTAGTTAAAACAAAAAGGAGGGAAGACCATCTGGCAGATCTACGATCCGTGTTCACTCGACTGAGAAAGTATCAGCTTAAAATGAACCCCCGCAAATGCGCTTTTGGCGTAACATCTGGAAAATTTCTTGGTTTCATTGTGAGGCACCGCGGTATTGAAATTGACCAGTCCAAAATTGAAGCTATCCAGAAAATGCCAGAGCCCAAGAATCTACGAGAACTTAGAGGCTTGCAGGGAAAACTGGCCTACATACGACGATTTATCTCGAATTTGGCCGGTTGATGTCAACCTTTCAATAGATTGATGAAAAAGGATGTGCACTTTGAATGGGATGAGGCCTGTAGCAAAGCTTTTGCGCTCATCAAAAGGTACTTGCTTAATCCTCCAGTTTTAGGTGCTCCTATCCCAAGAAAGCCTTTAGTGCTGTATATTGCGGCCCAAGAAAAGTCTCTAGGTGCTCTTATGGCGCAGGAAAATAAAGAAGGGAAAGAAAGAGCCCTTTATTATCTAAGTCGAACTCTTAATGGGGCTGAATTAAATTATTCTCCTATCGAAAAGATGTGCCTCGCTCTTTTCTTTGCCATAGACAAACTGGAGCACTACATGCAAGCATATACAGTCCGTTTGATAGCAAAGGCGGATCCGATCAAATATGTCCTCTCCAGGCCAGTAGTTTCGGGTCGTATAGCTCGATGGGCAGTCTTGCTACAACAATATGACCTTACATACATTCCACAAAAAGCTGTCAAAGGTCAAGCATTGGCAGATTTTTTAGCTGATCACCCAGTTCCATCTGATTGGGAGTTCTCCGATGATTTCCCGGATGAAGATGTGTTTTACATTGAAGAAATGCCACCATGGATGATGTTTTTCGATGGGGCTGCACGTCGAGAAAGAGCGGGGGCAGGTGTAGTGTTTGTTTCTCCACAAAGGCAAATACTTCTATACTCGTTCTCATTAAGCGAACTTTGCTCTAACAACGTAGCTGAATATCAAGCATTGATTATTGGTCTACAAATGGCCATTGAGATGGGCATAGCGCAGCTTGAGATCTATGGGGATTCCAAATTAATTATTAACCAAATCTTGGAGCAATATGACGTCAAGAAAGAAGACCTCATCCCCTATTGCAAATATGCGAAGAAGTTGCTATCAAATTTTAAGACCACTACATTGGAGCATATACCAAGGAAGGAGAATAGACAGGCCGATGCTTTAGCTAATTTGGCTACTGCCTTAGCATTATCCCAAGAAGAAACAACCAAAGTCGCTATTTCCCAAAGGTGGGTAATACCTCTTGTGGTTGAAGAAGAAGAGGAAGAGCAAGCCAACATCATTTCTGTATGCCTTGTCGAAAAAGAAGATTGGCAACAAGTGATCATTGAATACCTTCAACATGGAAGACTCCCGGATGATAAACGCCACAAGACCGAGATTCGGCGAAGGGCTGCTCGATTCATTTACTATAAAGACACTCTCTTCCGCCGTTCATTTGATGGATTGTTTCTCCGTTGCTTAGGAGAGGAGGAGGCTAGACAAGCCTTAGAGGAGGCTCATTCTGGAATATGCGGCGCACATCAGTCAGGTCCTAAGTTACATTATAGGATCAAACGAATGGGTTACTATTGGCCTACAATGGTGCAAGATTCTATGGAATGCGCTAAGAAGTGCGAAGCTTGTCAATATCACACAAACTTCATCCATCAACCGCCAGAACCTCTACACCCAACTGTAGCTTCTTGGCCTTTTGATGCATGGGGTCTTGATGCAATAGGGCCATTACCAAAGTCATCCGGTGGCCACTTGTACATCTTGGCCGCAACTGACTACTTCTCAAAATGGGCGGAGGCTGTACCTCTTAGGGAAGTGAAGAAAGAAACGGTGGTCAATTTCATTCGAACTCATTTGATCTATCGGTATGGTGTCCCTCGGTATATCATAACTGATAATGGCAAACCATTCTACAATAGGCTGATGACAGAGCTATGCGAGAAGTTTGAATTTAAACAATACAACTCCTCCATGTACAATGCCTCGGCAAATGGACTAGCTGAAGCGTTTAACAAAACACTTGGCAGTTTGTTGAAAAAAGTGGTATCCAAGACAAAGCGAGATTGGCATGAAAGAATCGGAGAAGCATTATGGGCATATCGAACAACATTTCGAACGCCTACTCAAGCAACGCCATATTCTCTTGTCTACGGAGTTGAAGCCGTCCTTCCTTTAGAATGCCAAATCCCATCATTACAGATTGCCATTCAAGAAGGATTGACTGGAGAAGAAAATGCCAAGCTCAGGTTGCAAGAATTAGAGTCACTTGATGAAAAAAGGCTCGAGGCCCAACAACGCCTTGAATGCTATCAAGCTCGTCTTTCAAGTGCATTCAATAAAAGAGTCAAGCCACGATCATTCCAAGTTGGTGACTTAGTCCTCGCCGTTCGAAGACCTATCATCACAACTCATAGTACAGGCAATAAGTTCACTTCAAAATGGGATGGACCTTATGTTGTGCAAGAAGCCTACACCAATGGAGTTTACAAGTTGATTGATAATGATGGTGTAAGGATCGGCCCCATCAATGGGAAGTTCCTACAACGCTTCTATGCTTGAAAATCGAAGATTGCTCATCGGTAAGAGCTTAAACTACCCACTGTAGCGCTGCAAGAGTACATGATGTCTTTCCATTACCCTTCAAAGCGTACCAATAAGGAGAAATTAATCTCACTCCATGTCAACAATTGCGAGTGTGGCGTAGCGGTTGGACACCCATTTCTCCCTTGAGGCCGAGGTCTCGGGTTCGATCAGTGGTGATACCCACTATTACACACTGCGCCCCCCTTTTTACAAAAACACCTAAAAAAAATTATTATAATAAAAAAAAAATCTTTTGAACTACGTGATGACTTGATCCCTCTCTAGGGTACGTAGGCAACTTAGTATTCTTTGCTAAGTTCAGTCACGCACTAAAAAAAATTATTATTAAAAAAAAAAAACAAAACAAAACAAAAACAAAAAAAAAAAATCTTTTGAACTACATGATGACTTGATCCCTCTCAAGGGTACGTAGGCAACTTAGTATCCTTTGCTGAGTTCAGTCACGCACTAAAAAAAAATGAATGAAGGAACAGAAAATAAAGTCTTCTTTATTGATTGATGAAAGGAAAATAGTACAAGAGGAAAGCATGTTGACATATATGAAGGGAATTAAAACGAAAGAAATTATGACATCCATTTCAAATCTTTCAAGCTAGAACGATTATCTTCCAGAAGGACTCGTATCTTCTCTAAAGCCTCTATATCCTGGTCTTCAAGAACGGGGGCAGACTTGACTTCTTCAAGTTGTTCTTCTAAGTCTTGCACAATATTGTCTTGTTCAACTTGATGAGTCTCAATTTGAGAAAGCGATTGCTCTAGTTGGACGAGCTCGGTTTTCAGGTCGACCATCCTCAATTTAACAGCATCAAGTTTGGTCTTCAAAGATGCTTTCTTCTGCGATGCTTCAGAAAGGAGGAATTCAACTTCAGTCTGGCGTTGAGATAAGATAGTAGGACTTGGTCGTTTGTTCAGAGATTCCTTCATCTTCAAATAGTCTGCGATACCCTCACAATATTTGTCAACATTCTCACGCAAGTGTTGAGGGTCCACTCCAAAACTTTCAACCCCACTATAAATTTCATGTACTTCAGCTTGTGGGAGGATGGTGTCTACAGAAAGATTCGAAAGTCTATTTAGAAGAACATCTCCTAGCATAGAAGCCCCTTTCCTACGCACGGAAGAAATATGCGCCTTGGCTTGAAACACAGAGACTTCCGGAGGTTTAGTCGGTTGCAGGGATGGGAGAGGTGCCCTTTCTGTCTCAATCGGAAATTTGGACGACGTACCAACATCAGCAAACTTACACCTCCTGAGATCTGAACTCTTCACAGATGGTTTTGAAATAGAAGACTCACTGTTTGCAAAAAGATGCGCATGATTAATAGAATTCTCTAGATCAACACCCTCCATTGGACTCTTCGAATGTCTCCAATTGGAGCCTAGGTCATTACACACCTCCTCTTCAGAAATTTTAATGGCATCTCTAACTGGTACAACAAATGGACTTTTGGTGCCTTGACTGCAAGTGACTTCGTTATGTTGAGATGAGTCCTTTGAATGATTACCATCTTCAAAACGACGTCGTGCAAACTTTGACAAAGGCTGTGGAATGTATGGGTCTTGTAGTTCCCTCTTTCCCCTCTGAGGTTTGTTAGATGTTACTAACTTAACAGGGAAGGAGGCAATGTCAGCAAGAAGATCTGTTCCTTTGGTAAAATCATTTCCGCAAACCCTTTCCCACCATTGTTTGTAGCTATGTCTGACTCGACTTCCAAAGTCGGTGGCAAAAGCTGAAATGAACACCTTAGAATCTGTGTTGCATCGAGTGAAGGATTGGTAGAATTGGTATAGGTCTTTTAAAGAACCTGTATGAATTTCTTCCTTCAAATCACCTGGAATGTCTTGATGAAATCCAAAACGCCGACTGAATCTGTGAGGACTATATGGCTCTACAATGTGTTGATCTTCACATCGAAGTGACAAGTACCCCGAGCGAAGGCTCATAAAGTAGTCAAACTTCTGAATGGATAAATGATCATTATCAATGAAAGTCTGGTCGTAGTTTTTCTTGAAAGCAGTTCGGTGCCAAAGAAAGTTGGTGGCGTTTCGTATGTGCTTGCGTGCAGAGAATTCATTGAACGGAGAGGCATAGCCCACACCAGAATATTTAGTCATCAAAGCATCGGATGGTTTATCATGGGTAAGGCGATTGCTTCGGAAGAAATGACCTACCCAGGCATAAACGTAGTGGATGGCAAAACTAGCTCCAGACTTACTCGGGGTAGGAGAGGAAGAAATAGTGTTAAGTCCACGATAAATGCTAGCCAATACTGGGGAAGCAAGGCCGAATGAACGACCATTAGCTATGGAACTAGCAATCTTGAAAGTGCCTGGATGGATACTGTTCTAATCCTTGATAGGAAAGACAAATATGCACAGCCAACAGGAAAGAAGCGCCGATAAGTAGGTCTCCTCCTTTAAATCACCTTTAACTTGAAGATCCGCAAAGACCCCGTGTTCCTTATCAAGCCATGGTCCATGCTCCTTTATCTCACCTAAGGGATTCTGACTACACTTGGGAATGGTTGTCCGTCTCGCTGGTTTTCTAGGAGCTGGGTACTTGCTATTTCCTCTATACCAAAAAGTAATCCAGTCGCGAACACTTACTTTCCCTTGTCTCTTCAACCGGTTTTGAAGATGATGATACGCTAGGAATAGGTAGCGACAGCTGTACGGCAGATAAGGTCGTCCCTGGTCATTGATTCCATCCAGCTCTTGCGCATTGGGTACTACTTCGTCATAAAATGCACCGGTGCAAGGAAGTCCACCGAGAACAAAGAGATCCCATGGGGTGATGGAAATTTCCCCAACTGAGGTATGGAGGGTATTGGTTGACGAACTCCAACACTCACAAAATGCTTTCATAAGATTCTCATTATAATCATATGTGAACAAAGAAGCAAAGACAGCACTGTAGAGGTGGGTTACATCAAGGAGATGTTTACACCGACTGAGCACATCTTCTAGCCAATCCCAATAAAGGGAGAAGTAGGAGAACCCTCCATTCACGCTAAAGGAAAAATCCCAATCCGCACGTTTTGCAATTATCTCTCGCCCTAAAGTGTTATACGGCTTTGATCTAGCAACATTCTTGTGGTGTGAAGCAAGAAGGATAGTTGTTTCCAAGTTAGAGCCGCCATCAGAAGGAACGATCTGTGACCATTTCGGCAAATTGAGAGAATAGGAGTTACGACCCCATTTTTCTGAAAATCTTCCAATTATGGGTGGACGAACAATCAAAGTCGTAGCCTTCGCATCCTTGCCATCTTTTTTCCTATAAATAAACAAAGCTGATTCTTCGCCAATCTTCGAATCTTTAAAAAAGAGCGTCATGATAGCTGTGTACAAAAAAAAAATGAAAAAAAAAATTATTATTATTATTATTATCAAATAATAGAAAATGAATAAATAAATAAATAAATAAATAATAAATAATAAATAATAAAAAATAAAAAATAAAAAAGAGAGGGCGTGCATGGTTTCTCCATACAGATTATGTATTCTT